>NC_138905.1:57653307-58253307 GCF_965231255.1 Vanellus vanellus
AAACTGGAGAGGGAGCCCTTGCCGCCTGCGAGGGTCCCAGCAAGGTACAAGCCCGGCAAGGGTGAGCAGAGTTTGCTGTGTCTTGCTCGTGTTTCCCAGGCCCCCCTTGCACCCCTCCAACCTGCTGTCCTCAGTACAGCCCCCATGGTAGGAACAGTTCCAAAACCATGAGTAGCTCGACCGCACTTGAGTCTGTTCACCGAACCCAGCTGGGGAACTGATCTGGCTGAAAAAATCCCCCCCCCCCCCTTTTTTTTTTTTTTTTTAAATTTCTTTTTTCCACTGGGTTATTTTTTAATCCAGCTCAGCTTCTTGACCTGGTTTCCTCTGGTTCCTCCAAAAGAGCCGAAGGTCAGCTGGGGGCAGGCGGGAGGATGGGGATGCTGCAGAGTTCAGCCCACTGGTGATAAAGCTGCAACGTCAGCAGCCCGAGGCCGGTTCAAACACCAGACTCTGGAGCCATTTCCTTCCCCTCTTCGCCGCAGACCAGAAGCAGCACCTTCCCGCAGAAGTGCCGGTGCCTGGGGAGCGTGGCCGCTGCTCCCGGCTAGCAGGAGCTGGCTTGGAGTGGAGATTCCTTCCCTGCCGCCTCTGCGGCCCTTCAAAATGTGTTTACATACCAAACAGGGATAAAAAGTCAAAATTTCATTGGTGTTTGGCCAGGGAGTCATTCTGATTTGAGAACACTTCTGTGACTTGGGTTTTTTTGATCATGCTTGCAGAAATAAATGGAGGGACTGAAACAGGTACAGAATGTTCAGTGGACCAGGCTGCTTGGACAGCCCAGCTCCATAGGGCTTTCTCACCGGAGGCTGTCCGATGCGGTATGTCCCACCAAACCCTTTTTATTTTGATGCCCATTATATTTTCCTAATGTTTCGGTGGGTTCTCCCCACATGGCACAGCTCACTTTTGCGCTACCTCCTGGCCATGTCCCTACCCCAGATGATCTGCTTAATGCTGTTCGGTGAACGTGCCTTCTAACGAGGCCGTCACGACGCCAGCGTTGCTGCCTGGGGGAGTTTCTGCAGCGACACTGCTGCAGCTCGTGCCTCTCAGAGCTATATACCAGCATGGGGACTTCACCAGCCCCGGATAAGTAGGGAGCCTGGAGCAGCTCCCTTTGCCATCCTGCTTTGAACTCATTAGTGAAGATGCCAAGACTTGACTAGATATTTAGTTCACTGGCACTTCTTTAGGCCTCCGTGCCCTAAATAGCACTCAGCAGTCATTTATCATCACGCTCCGGGTCCTCCAGGCAGCGCGCTTTCTCAGGGCTGTATTTATAGCCATGCCAATTTCCTTTGTTTTTCAGAAATACATAAATACTTATATTCTCTGTTGAAATTTCCTATCGAAGCTGCCACGCTCCTGTGGTTCCATAAACATCAGGCACCTCTCAAACGAAGTTTGTCACAATATATTCTGCTCTCATCCCTTGATGTCTGCTCGCTGTGGCTGCTCTTCTTCTGGAAACCGCCCTCATTTCTCTGCCACTGGCACGAAATGCCTCAGCCACGCAGTTGGCTCTCCCACTGGATGCGAAGCCTGGCTAAACACTCGGACCTCACACCTTTGCCCCATCCCATGTCTTGGTTTGTGTCACGGGGTATTGGCTGCCTCGAGAACCACAAAACCAGCACGTGTCCAGCCATGGGGTGTGGGAGAAGGCTCGGGGCGGCAGCGTTCCTCCCGGCTCTCCTGCATGGCGGGTCCTGCTAAGTCACGTCCCTCCCTCACCCGTAGCGGGTTTGGCAAACAGCCTGCAGAGCCATCCCTTTCTGCAGGAATCGCAGCCCCCCTCCAATGCCCCAGTTCGAGAAACTGGTCTAATTAGAGAAGAGTGAAATGCTTCTCCTGCTTGGAGCGCCGCAGGTCCCCAGCCTACTTAAAGCTCCTCATAAGACCATTAGCACGACAACAACGTGTCTCCCCAGAACTACGCGTTTGCTCACACGCTTGGCAGGCGGCCGACCAGATGTAGCCAGGCTGTCTGGAGGTGCCAAGCATAACAATTAACAGCCGCTTTGTGGTGGGGTTGGCAATGGCAGCTGCAAATCACAGGCACGTTTGTTCGGCCGCCCACCTTGCTTCCAGGCACAGCATAGTCCTCTTGCACCCCTCCAAGTGGCATCATGGAGATGACAGTGAGTGTCCCGTGGTGCCAAATGGCTGCAGGACCTCAGTGGCTTACCGAAAATGAAGTCCCATGGTGAAGGGCACCAGCTGCTATGCTGATCTCAGCTAAATCGTTGAATATTGTACCTTATTTCTGTCAAGGTACTATATCTGCTTAGGCTTCTTCGTGCTGACTCAAGCTGCAGTTCTGCAAACACGGAGTAACTCTATCCAGGTGAACAGCCCTGCGGAGCTCGGGAGGGATGCTGCCATGCTCCTTGCTTGCAGCAGCAGGCACAAGCTGCTTTATTAGGTCTTAATTACTTCCTTGCTATCCAAAATTCTTAAATTTGCCACGAAAGGCAGATAGAAATAAAAATGTCGCACTTTTGCAGCTCAGATATTTGCAGCCATGAATAATGCACTCACACACTCATTTACTAATGGGTACACTTCTCCTCTAATTTCTTTCCCCCTCCAGACATTTGCAAAAGCTCTTTTCATTCCCGTCACACCTTTAGTGAGCAGTAAGCCATTCTGTGTTTTGTTGCTCTTATCTCTTCTCCGAAAGCTTTTATTGACTGCATGTTGGTTTTGTCTCCTCACCTTTTCCATTTCCCATCTAGCCTTCTTTTTTTTTTCTTCTCTTGTTGTTTCAAGGCTTCAGATCTCCAAGAAGTCCCTTGTGGAGCTATTTTGGATATTTCTCATCACAGAGCTAATGGTAGGAGCAATAGGGAAAAGCAGAGTTGGCTCCAGAATATGTTCGGATTGAGGTCTGAGGGGGGAAGGAGGGGGGGAGTTCAGTAAATAATTCAGTAAATTATTGAACTACCTGGACAAAGAATTCATATCCAAAAGCTATTTCACCTTAGTGCCTGACTCTTATTTACATTTAAGAGGTGTTAAGTGTTTTAGGGATGAGCTCTGAAGCTGCATCTCTGCGTATTTCTTGCTTCAAACAGAGGGAAGAGCCTCTTCCTGTTTCATATAGCACACGGCTGCAGGGAAAAAACGCTGTGGGTCAGGGGAGGGATGACTGGGGCAAGCATCCATGCTGAACCCACGAGCAGCAAGCCTGTTCGGAAAGGGGTTTCCGCCCTCACACTCATGCCTCAGCGGGTGCCCACAGTAAACCTTTCACCAAGGCTAAACGTGGTGACCCAGCCGGGGTGCTCCACTTTGCCTAAAACTAGGCACGGGTGGCTAGTGCCCCTTGCACGGGGAACGTACGCAGGGTCTGGGGTGGAGGTTTGGTGGGGACAAGGCACTGGGGTTCTCTCCCTCCCTCCTACAGTCCCCGTCTGCATGACAGCAATGTGAAATCACTCTCTCCCTCTGGCCGCGAGAGAGGGACCTCAGAGGTGACGGATGCACCCGTGTTTTGGCTGTTTGGCTGAGCAGGTCTGCAGCTAGGACAGGGGTTGAGTGTCTCGGGCACCCACGAGGGCAGGAGGAGCCTGCAGGGCACAGGCAAATGAGAGTGGCTACCTGTTTTGCTTTGGCTGCCAGTTACCCCTTGGCTGGAGCGAGGGACTTTCCGAATTGCTGATGCAGAAACCGCTAACAGCTCGGCTTTCATCCGCGTACTTTGAAAGGAGTCCTGAATTTTCCAAAACAACCAACTCTCATCAGAGGTTGGAGGTGGCCACGTTTGCCCAAGTTCACTTTGGTTGGGAGCTCTGCACTGGCGTGTTTGGAAATGCCCAACTACCTCTCGGAACCTCAGTTTTGGATGAGTGGGCTTGTGGCTGCTGTTTTGGAAACAAACCACAGCGGCTTCCTGAGATGTTTTGGTGGCTGTTGGCTGCCTTCATGCCACAGTAACTAGAAGGGCTTCATGCAGATGTGTTTCTGTAGCTCCCGAACGGAGAGGTGTGGGGTTGGCCGCCCTTCCCGAGCCTCCGGCTTTCCGAGCCTTCCCTTTCCTTGCTACCAGTCCTTTGGATACCAAAGCAGCTGGTTTGTGGAGGACTTCGCTCCGCAGAAAGGGGCTGGTGTTGCTCCTCACCATCGCTTGGTTTTTGTGAGGCAGAGAAAAGCTCTTTGCCCGGCTCAGGCAAAAGCTGCAGAAGAAATGCAGAGTTTCTAGGTCACGCTGTTCTTGAGACATCAAGCAAAAAGAGAAAACAGGTTAGGAGGCTCTCGAAACACTGAGCAGAGAGAGGGACAGGCCCAAGCATTGCATGGCCCAGAAGTCAAAGTCCCCTCTCAGGCACCCTGGAAACACCTTGTCCAACCTGCCTCCTGCTGTGGCCAGGTCCCTTCTCGCAGGGCTCCTGCTGGTGGCAGCCCAGCAAGCCCGTGGTGCAGCTGCTGCTTTTTGGGGGGAAGTGGAGAGATTCACCTCCGAGCAAGAAGCCGTAACGCTGCATCCATCCTATCTGCCCCGTCTCTCCGGAGCATTCCCGGGCTTTTTCTTTCCATGCTTCACTGGAGTCTAATCCTGCATGCAGAAAATTCCTTGTGCTTTTTGCTCTTATTCCTCCAGGGCATCTGTTTTCTCCTCCATTCTGTCTGGCTGTTCAACAGCCTGAACTCAGTTACTCTAATCCCTCCATCTTCAGTGATGTTCTCAGCTCCACATAATAAATATTAACAGCTTACATGTATCTTGGGGTTCTTATGCAAGGACTCCAAATAGCTTTATGGTTCATATGCACACGGGGCTCCCTTTATTCGCCAGCAAAATACAGCCACCGATGAGACAGCAGTTGTTTAGCAACCTACAGCGACAACACACAATAGTTAAGAGGGGAAGTGAAGATAAATATCGTATCCATTTGAAACTCCAGGAGGGGATTGGAGTTGGCAGAATGTAAGTACTTGGGCTGAATTTTAGCCAGAATACTCCGAATAGCATTCCTATGCTTGCAGAAAGAGCTATAAGATTTAAAATACCTAACCCATCCCTGGTGGGTTATTTACAACTCACGTTAACGGCACTGACGTTTTAGGATGCCAGCGACGCTCTTAACTGGAGAAAAGCGAGTCGCTTGAGTAATGAACTACACAGGATTACTTTAAAGCCCTTCCTCAGAATTTCTAGGGAAGGAAAAATCAGACTATTACATATAAACAATTTTCTATTAGCTATCAAATTAAAAAATATTTATATATTTTCAGCAGCTTCACCCTTCAGCTATGGCTATCTCTGCCCCGCAATGACAGAAGGACAATTGTGACATTTTTTTTCAGTGGTGGCACAAACCCTTCTGCTATCTCCTAACACTTTCAAAACCGTAATGTGATAAAAAACAAAAGGGGAGAGGCACACATTGCTTCCACTTCAGAGCACGGCAGCTGAGGGAGCAGAGACTCTGGTCGAGGATGCTGCATTTCCCTTGCATGGTCCAGGCAGCATTGGTGGCACCAAGTGGCACTTGCTCACCACATGCCTCTCTGTTGGAGAGTCCAGGTGTGCCAAAAGCAATCAAGTGCAAAGTAAGAGGTGTCGGGGAACAAACCAGCCCACGTTAGCTTCGGCTGGTGCCTCGGCTGCTGAAGGAAACCCAAGGCCTGGATGACCTGCCCACAGACTGTGTGCCAGAGCTGAGCACTAACTGCCGGCCATGACCCCGCCTGGCCATCCTTCCGCTATTTAAAGATTTTGTTATAAATGGGTGTGCTGCTCAGCTAATGGAGAGCTTAAAATAAAAAAGTCCACAGTGATCCTTCAGTGGCAGAGACAGTGAGGACCTCAGTTTTAGGTGGCATCAAAGGGCTCTCCGTGGCTGCAGACTCCCATACCCCAAGGCAGTCCAGGAGTTTCCAGGTCTCCCTCTGATGGCTTATTTCTACCCCAGGCTGGGGTGGACATGACCCTGCCAAGCATTTTTTTGGAAACCCCCCTTTCCCAGTGGTGCAGAGGTCCCCCTGCTTGTCCTGGGACCACATGATGTATGGGGGAGCAGAAGGTACAGACAGCTGCCAGCAAGGGCGTCTCACCAACACCCGGCGAGCCCCCTCCACTGGCACTGGGTGCTCCCCACCAGGCTGCCAGAAAGGTTTCCCAGGGTAGGAGAAGCAAGGAGGGACAGAAAATTAGGGATGGAGGGGATGATGGGGTATCTCCTGTCTCCCACCCAGGCACCTCTACCTGGCAAAGCAGTAACAGTGGTTTGGGGAGCAGCAAGTGTGCCAGCTGAGAGAAAGCTTTTGGGGATGGCTCAGGACAGAGGCACCACTTCAACTCCAGAGCAACACAAGCCCCAGCTCCATACTGAAACCAGCCCCGACACGGTGTCCTCTTTCGGTCAGCTCTTTCTGGAGGTCCTCAAGGCAGTGGGGAGTCTACAAACCCCTGTCCACTCTGCTGGGTTTTCTCCACGCCCTTGGCGTGCAGCGAGGCACATATGGCTTTGGTCCTCCCCAAGAGCATCTAAAGACTTAGCATCATCTTCAGCCCTGCCGAATCCTCATCACGCCACTGCAGCTCAGGTCACCTTGCTGCCTGCCCGTGAGCGTTGGGACCAGGACCTTCTCCCAGCCTGTCTCACCAGCCAAAGCCTGGTCAACTCTAACGATCCTCAGCCAGCACCCACGACTTGGGGACACAGAGCATCCCCACTGCTCCCATTCCAGTGGAAACCCTGTCTCACAGTGGGGATAGATCTTAAAAAATAAGATTAGCTACCTTTGCAGCAGACCTATTAGGCATATTCAGATCTTAATTTGCCAGCTCCGCTCCAGCAGTCTTGTGGTGCATAGCTACACTGTTTTTCTCTCTTTCTGCATAGGACTTTACAAATCTGGTGGTTTTGAATTTCATTACACTGCAAAAAGGCCCCTGCTCTTGTTTCTCCAGATCGCTCCAGTTCTGTCCTCTTCCATCCACTCCTTCATTTTAAAGGGGCAGGGGAGAGAAGGTTTTTCCACTGTTGTTACAGCCTGCATCTTCCCATCGCTCCCTAAGGGCAATATTAAATACCGACATTCGCTCACAAGCCTTTTTTCACTGTACATAACGTTCAGTCTGTTTCTTTGACCTGGACTCCAAAGCCATGGCTTACAGAGCATGTACAGAAGACCTGTTTACCTCGTCTTTTTTTTTTCCAGTGGCTGTACAGACACAGCTTAGTGTGATCCACCCGCTCCTACCCACTTTATTTTTTTTTTTATTTCATAAACTGGTAATTATGCCAAAGGATAAGTTTGTTTTATGAGATCTGCTTTATATAAGTGTATTTGGCAATTCTTAAACTTCTATCTGGAGCATCCACATGCTGGAATATTTCCCATTGGAACTGTTCTCGGTATAAGTTAACAAATACCATAGATAAATGGGATGGGGGAATGAGCAAGAAAGACTTGTTTATACAGCTATCAAAATCCGTGCCAGATTAGGGAACGCAGAATAGGATAAAACCTCTTCAACTCCATTTTAGTCCATACCAGGATCGCACACACCATTCTAATAAATAGCAACACAACAACCTGGAGGAAAGGACTAAGCCCCAGGTCAAATGACATTTTGGAGGGGTCCTGGACAACAAAGCCAGGCTGGGCTCAGATACCTGAACTCCCTGCTCCTCGCAGGGCAGAGGACACGGGTGAGGGACTGCCAGCCCCTGCCTCAGCCAGACACGGGGACCAAAGGCACCAAAGCTAATACAACTCTGCTGCCTTTCCCTCCACACCACTTCCCTGGCAGGGTTGGAAGGGTCTTGACAGTAAGTGCCTGTGCCGGCACGTTCAGCACACCCAGCCTTCCTGGGAACTACGGGAGTGCAGGGAAACATGAGCTTCTGCAAGCAGCCAAGAGCCCCACACCATTCACACGAAACCCCACAGGGCAAAGCCGTGCCAGCCGGACCTGGAGGGGGCAGTGGCTGAGTCAACCACCTATGTGCAAGGGAACCTGGTTATGTGTTCTGAGGAAACGGGCGTTTCTCACTGCTCTGGTCCTGCCCACGTATTTCTCAGTGCACTCAGATCTTGCCTCGGCACTTAGTGCTACTTGATTTATCCCAAGGGATAAATCCCCCTCCCCTCCTTTCTAACCTGGCACACCACAAGTTCCTTCAACCTGCACGCACCAGGGCTTGGCTGCACGCTGGCCTTTGCAGCATCTTCTGCTGCTTCATCCTCATCCCTTCCCATTCCTCTTCTCCTTCCTAAGGTGACCAGCCTGGAAGTAAAAATAAATCCAGGAAGAAACCTAGGCCGGTTCCCTCAATTGGCCTTTCTCCTGTAATCTCCTCTACCCCTAGTTTTACCTGGTGCCTTATCACATCTCCCCACGGAGGCACCAGGCGCTTCGGCAACAGCGGTCACACCACCCCCCCCACCCCCACCCCCCCCCCCCGAGTCCTCCCCGTGTTTGTCAGGGAAAGGCTCCTTCCCCAGAGAGCCAGCGAGGCAGGCTGAAGGGGAAGGCTGGAGCAGGGAGGGAAGCGGCTCGCTTGCCGCCTGCTGTCAGAAGCCTGAACTGAAGAGGCTGCAATCCCGACACCTCTGCCAGCTCGCCCAGGCCTTGGCTGAGCAGATGGGCAGTCAGCAGACCAACAGGTCACCTCCTCCCCTCGCTGCCCACCTCTCTGCTCTGACACGAGGGTGCACATCTGCATCTTCGAGGCAGCCGCCTTGCAGTGTAGTTTTGGTTCAATCCACGTGTGACTTCTTGCTGTGCGCTACCAGAAGTCTGTACAGGAAAACTGCGTTTACAAACTCCACCTGCCCTCTACAACTCTGCAGACAGCCTGCATTAAGGGAAAAAAACCGCGCATTTTGCCTACAAAAAACAATAATCTGAATTTATAGTTTAACTCCAAGCCACAATCCAGTGCCAAAGCTCAGCAAATAAGTACAAGACAAAGGCTTTTAAGTCACCTGCAAGGGCTCAGACCACTCGTACAAGAGGAGCTTGCCTCTTGCAAGGTGCAACCCCCTATTCTGGAGGAACAGAGGGTTTCACCAGGAAGAGCTGTCACACCCACACACGACATTGTAAGGAAGAGAGCAAGCCACATAGGTGCCAATGAGTGTAGCTATAAGTTATTTATTCTGCAAAATAGAGGTATCTTCTATGGAGTTGAACACTGGAATCACAGCATTACGAATCGAGTTGTGGAAACATTATGACAGCACACACACACGCAGGCACACACGCATACACCTACACACCCGCGCACACACACACACACACACACACACAGCGCCTTTGTGCAGGCCCCTACTCTTGCATTATCCGGAGGGAGCCCCCTCTGCAAATTTATTTGCAAAAACCTGCAGCGAGGGTTGCATTCAAGACCCCCTCCCCAATTCACAGGGCTTCCAAAGGAAGGAGGTTGGTCAGGATTGGGTGCATGGCACAGGCAACACGTGCGCAGAGCGCGCTGCTCACGCTCCCCAGCCCAGTGTTCAGCACATCCCGGATAGGAGTTAACTCTTGGCAGAACACAGCCCTCGGTGGAGCACTCTCATTCCAGCCTCAGTCTTTGCTCACCCAGCCGAGCACAAGGTGTCTGGAAGAGGCACATTTCCAGGTTAGGACACAGTCAGCGCACCCTGCTCGCCATGGTCCATGTTCCAAAGCCGGTAAAATTCTGCAAAATCCACATAGGGCTCCACGCGCCCATCTTCATCTGGCTGGAGAGAGTGAGTGGGTCGGGAACGGAAGAGACCCCCGTCTGAACTTGAGCTGCTACTCTGCGTGTGAGTATTAGTGGACTGGAGAGTCACAGTTGGGCTTTGGCTATGGAGAGAAAAAGAGAAAGAATACAAACATCTTTATTTTTCCCCATCTGCTGCTTTGGACAAGAAAAGCACCAGAACAAGTGCCAGCTTCTTTACAGATCAAGCTATCCACAGCAAACAGGTAGAAGAAGTTGCAGTCTCTTGCTCTATCAGAGCACTAGAAGTGTTGAGAACTGCTTGGAACTGATGAACACCAAAGATATCTGATGCACCTTTAACTGGAAGGCCTTAAGTACAACCAGGCGCCTGAAGAACGGAGGAGAGGAAGCAGGGGGAAAAAAAAAAAAAAAAAAAAAAAAGGCATGCACTCTGCTGGCCTCTTCATACCCATACAGTATGAGCTTTACGGGAAGAGTCTGGCAGCAAGGAAAACTATTCTTGCGTGACCTGCGTTGCAGCCAAAGCAGCTTTAGTGCGTCAGCCTCATTGTTTCTGGAGCTACCAGAACACAATAACTAGAGAGCTTCTTCACTTTGCAGTGTGTACTCATGCCACCCCAAGCCAAAGGTTGAACCTAAACCAGAGCCACTGACTAGTATAATCCTGTAAAGTGGATCCAAATCGGATCCAGTTCTAACCTTTATACTTTCTCCTATCCTGTTCTCTGAGCAAGCCAATTTGTGCAGCGCAGTTTCTCCAGTGGCCTTACAAGTGACATGCATAGTCCCTCTCCCTTATTAAAATGAAAGGCACCCACACTCCCTCCACGCACAGCACCCAAAACTCTTTGCACACAAGATCCAAAGAGAAGGGCTGCTCTCTGCCAGAGTGCCCTCTGTGAACAGCAGCAGATGCTGCTCCCAAGGCATGTTCCCAGAGCTGGCTTCAGAGCTGCTCACTTTACTCATTCCCACTCCTCACAGAATTGCTTTCCAGCTAACACATTATGCTGGCTGTCAATACTGCAGTCAGGAGGGCAACGCTCCAGATAAGGGAATGATTGACAGGTAACTGACAGGTGTCTCTCTGCTTTTCAACCACTTTACACAGTGTGAGGTGCTGGGGAAGACTGTGGGTAGCAAGAGAGCAGGACATTTACTTGGTGAGGGTAGGGGTAGCTTCATCCAGAGTTGAGCTGCTGTGGGCACCGTTGACCATCTGGCCTTGGGAAGGCATGACAAGAGACAGCGTGACACTTGTCTTGCTTGTGCTTTGGGAGCTGGAATATGGCACAGAGACTGGGTAGACACGGCCTCCTGAGATGGAAGAAAACAAGAATTATAATCTGCAGTTGAGACATGAATGACCGGGAGGTACACAGCAGCAAAAAAAGTCAAAGAAAGGGCCCAAAACCCCAAGAATTTATATTAAACTGCCTTTCTTAGACGATGCACTGTATTCTGTCAAACTGCCACAGACTCTAGGTCTCAGAAGCCAAATATCCCTTTAATAAGAAAAATCCTTCTACACTGAGTATCTCCTCTCCCAATGTTAGGTCAGTGCTGGATCGATCAAGAGATCTTATCTCCCACCCTCCATTTTGTTTCATTCTCTCCCCAATATACCTTGTGTTGGTGTCAGCGTGGGCTGGCTCATCTCACCCAGGGGGTACCCAAAATTCCTCACAAGCAGTGTCATGTCTTCGTGCCGGGGACAGAACTTGGACCGTTCCCCACCACTGGCAAAAGTGTCGCAGTGGATCCGCTTAACCCGGTCCACTACTGCTTGCGCCACAGCATCCAGCGATGTCTGCTTGGCAAACTCTGTGGCTATCATAGCTGCAATTTCCTGAGCCAAAGAAGAAAAAAAAAAAAAAAAAAAAAAAGAGAGAGAGAGGAGTAAGGATGTTTATGAGATTTTGGAGGAAACCTTTTCCAGCCATCCGACCTCAGAGTTTTTATGGCAACTCTGGCTGCGGTGCTTGCCAGTCTCCAGCGCTGATATGCACCCTTGTGCCCTGAATCATCCCATTCCCTTTAATGGGTTAAGGGACAGGCAACTGCCTAGAAGAACTGGCTTGACAAAGCAGGTCCCATATTATTACAGGCTGGAATGGGGTGGCACAGGGACTCAACCTGGCCAGCACTCACAGGACAGATGAGGAGGAAAATCTGTATGAGAGCAGCTGACACTGCGGGAGCGGGTCAATAGCCAAGGGAACCTTTCCCCGACAGGCAGGCTCACCTGGTTGGCCTGCCCAGGCCCATGAGCTGCTTCCAGAGCTTTGTAGAGCCCTTCAGACATGAGTACCAAGAAGCCAGTCACCCCATCCAGCGAGTGCCCTCCGTGGATTTCAGGCTCTGCTATGATGGGCTTAGATTTAGCAGCACTGGAAAGAGATGGCGTTATTTAATATTTAATGGTGACACAGTAGGTGAGAATGGAGGGTCGTGAAAAAAAAGGAGGACTTGAAATTACAAAGTCAAGTTTTTCTGACCTGAGCAGTTCGATATCAGTATAGCCGTATTTGACTTTGTAATCTCCAATGCGCCGAGTGCTTTCCTGCCCACGAATAGTTCCCACTTGTTTTATTTTCCCTGCATCCAAGCCTGCCAGATTGAAAAACAAGTTTAACTAACTTTGGGAAATTTGCAGGACTTCCTCAAATTATGCTGTCAGGAACGAGAAGAGAAATATCCACATCTAAAAAGAACTGTAAGACAAAACGAATCACCAAAGAATCATCAGGAGCCCAACAAGAAGGAAAGGAAGAGCAGTTTGCTCTGTTCCAAGGGACACTTTCCCATTAATTGTAATCTGGGAAGGGGAGAGAAGGAAAGAGATGCATACAGCCCAACATTCTCACTCTGAATGCAACGGTTGGCCCTGAGACAAAGCCCACGTCCTGGTCCAAAGCCACCAGCGGCAGCTGGCCTGAATGCACAGGCATTCACTGAAAATACAGGGGAACATCTGCGCCTGTCAGCTCTGGACTGTGTGATGGGAGGAGGAAGGCAGAAAGGGGGAAAACATATGTGAAGGATTCTGCCTTTTCTTCCACCTATTATTGATCCCTGCCCCTGAACTCCACGTGATGATTTCACCAATATGCTTGTTGGCAGAGGGAGAAAAGGAGGACTATCTACAGGAGGCACAGAATTTGCTCAAGTGCTCAAATAGGTGTTGGCTACTCCTAAAAGACAGACAATGACCAAACAAGTATTTAAATAAATTTAAGGTGATATATCTCTGCTTCAACGTACAACTCAAATCTGGCAGGGACTAGGAAGGAATCCCATCCTGAACAAGGTCCTCACAGGGACTATCTGGGTGCGGCTACTATTTAAAGCAGGACTCAGAACAGACGAGCCACTTACCTGGTCTGTTCTGGCAATTCCCCCTTCCTGGTTATACCTAGAGCTAACAGGCAGAAAATGTTATTTTGAGATTTTTATCTAGGTATGACTGTCCTCAGTACAAGGTGAAGGCAGGGGTCCAACTGAAACTCTCCCTCTGAGTCAAACTAACCCTCACTGCACAGATGGCTCCACACCTACCCCAGCAGTAAGCCACAACTCTGCCATCTGCTGCAGACCAAAGCTGACTCATCAACACGGCCTGGCTCATCTGCCAGCTCCTGGCAGGGGGATACATGGTATCGACAGACACAAACACAGGGAGGCTCACAGCACACCAGGGAGGTTGTGTCTAAATCACAGCGATCCTCCTGGAGCACTGAAAAAGCCGCAATGTTCTGGGTGAAGAGCCGCAAAGGCATAAGACCTCTCCCTCCCTTCCCCCAGAGAGGTGCAACACAGGCACCATCACGACAAACGCTATCCCCACTACCTCTTATCAATATGCTTCAACCCAGCCCTACAACAACCTCCTCTGGGCCCCAAAACAGCCTGTGCATACCAGGTTGTTCACAGGCTCTCTCTGCTTCTGGGGCTGCCAGTAGGAGAACCACTGCTGCACTAGGTTAAGGTCAGTGTATCTAGCACACCCCTGTTCCACACTGGACTGTAGCTAAATTCTGCATTTTTGGCAGTAGAAAGGCAGTCAAAGGGTCTCTTTCCCTGGATTCTTGTATCCAGTCTTGTTTCACACCACATAACACTACTGCAGGAGTATGAGTAAAAGAGGAAATGGAAGAGAAACGGAATGGAACAAGACCCAGCAGCAGAAAGTTACCACATCAACAGCCTCACCAGATACCTCATCAGATAAGACTGTATCTACCAGGTGAATCTAATGAAGAATGCCAAGTTAGATATACCTAAACAAAGGTACAAAACATAAGTATCTCAGTAAGAAGACTTCAGTACTAGCAATCACACAAGTGGTCTGGGCTAGTTCTAGACAAAGAAAGAAAACATGTCAAACACTGTAAAGGAAAAGAGAAGTTGCCTAAAGCAAAATGTCCGCATTAGATGTTCAATAGTTACTGATGTGAGAGCAGTAAATGCCAGTGCTTGGTCTAGCTCTGTCTGAAGCATAGCTGCTTTTTTTTGCAGCAGCAGCTTGTACAAAGCCACATTGAAACACACCATCCCGAGGGTGCGGCATCACACAAAACTTAACCCAGCATAACCGTGGTTTATCTCTAAAGGAGCAGTCATATACCGTCCATCCCATTTCTACCCTCTGGCTGTATGCTTCCACTCCTGCCTTCCTATTGACTCCAGCAATCAAACAGCTGGAGGGCAAATCAAGGTCAGTTTGGCAGTCAGACACAAAACTAACTCTCAAAACTTGAAAAAAAAAAAAAAAAAAAAAAAAAAAAAAAAGGATAGTTTTCTGCTGGTTCAGTGAGGTGAACTTAAACACTGTGTAACCTCACAATGGCTAGAAACAAGGCACGGAACTTGTCATTTGAAACCACAGTAAGCTGCTTCTTGTGGTCATTTATTATTTCCAGCAGCTTGAGTCATGCCTGGTGCCCCAGATAAACAGAGGCGTACGATGTTCTCAGATAAGAACATGAAATGCAACACTCACCCAGCTGAGAGAAGCGAAAAAGTTCATCCTCGTTCTCTGTTGTATGGTCCACATTGAGCTGAGTCACCTGCAGCCCATCCACCGTGGACTTGCATAACAGTGCCCGATTGGTACCTGCAGTGGGAGCAGCAAGATGAGGCACCAGATAGCTCTGCCTCTAAGAGGGAGAACATATCCAAATGGAAAAGGAATAGGAGCAGGGAATAAAGAGAGAAAAGAAGAGAAAAGCTCATGTACTGTCTCATCATGATCTCCAAAAAGTAGCCTTGCTGGCAACATAGCAGGCCTGCTAGGCAGCTCTTCATCCAGGCCTGAGCCAGTACCTCACAAGAAAGCTCTCCATTTCTCAGTGAAGTTGCACTACTGCCTCTCAACCCATTTTCCCTCTTTTCTTTGGTCACACACATCTCATCAGCCAACATTTGCAGAGATAAAGAGCCAGGCTGATTTCAAGTGCTCCTGTAAGTAACAAGCATATCACTCCTTGGCCACAGACCAAAGAAACTGCCCCCCGCATTCAAATTTCCACTTCCTAGAACCACAGACATCCTCAGAAATGCCTAGACTGAGCTGCTGACAAAAACCAACTCACCCACATTGGCGATATAGAGCTTGTTGTTGAGAACAACAGCCACAATAGCCATGGCTCCTCCAGAGATCTCCTGCTCTACAGCCTTCAATCTCTCCACAATCTTTTGGTACTGAGGCGGCAGCTGGTGGTGAGGGACACCCTGGAACCCAAAATGAGAGGGAAGCTTAAACACACAGTCCCACAACACAAACCACAGCTGGAATCGAAATTCTGTAGGGAGGGGACTCGTCTTGGCATGTCTTAGCCTCATACCAAGACTGTGCAAGATGTACAATTATTTGTTCAATCCTAACAAATGACATGGCTCCAACAAGGTTCTGGAGATGACAGTCCAGTTCACCTGAAGAACAGAATCCACATCTGCCCAGATGCCAGGCAAATTTGAGGCCTCTCATTTGCATCACATGGCTTTGTCCTGGAAGAGCCACATATACAGGCTGAACTGCTCTCCATGATGTGTTCAGTTCCTTACCAAGATAACCAACAATGAGTCTAAGTGGTACCAGTAACTCTGGGAAATGGACCAAGACGCTTGCGTCACTTCACACAAGCTCCCAGAAGAGAACCACAGAGAAATAATTTTCAATTACAGCCTCCCTTGTACCGGCTGACAAATATGCCCAAACCTCATCCAGCAACCTAGAAGGTGGGACCTCCAGCAATCTCTGTTCTTAAGGCTACATTACCTCTGGCAGCTGGGACTGCAAGCTGGCCTTCTCTGCCAAGGCATCATCAATGGACTCCAGGAAACTTCTCTCTACCACATCAAAAGCCTAAAAAAATGCCATAAAGAGAAACTAAGTTCTTATCCAATACCTACAAGACCTTTGAGATTACCCATCCACACCTCCCTAAAACTGGCTCATAGTGGTTGATCACAGTACATACAGACATTCAAGGACTGCTGTATCACATGGAAACACAATTATTTTAGTGCAATTAGTTAACAGCTTGTAAAAACAATCTGCAACTACTCAAAACAGGAGACAAAACCATAAAAGTTACATTCAAAGCAATGTCAGAGACCTATCTGATTTTGTGTTGATTGTAAGAACTTGTATAACACTCAAGAAAGCACACTCACAAATCCATCTCCCCACACATTAACTTCCCCCATTCACTCATTGTCATCTCCTTCACAAGCTGACTTATTCCTATATGTCCAGTGAAGATCAGCTGCAGCTTCCTGGAGAGCTCTCAGCACTGTGCTGACAGAGCCAGGGGGACAGATGGATATGAGGCGGGAGTGAAACAAAGCACTACAACTGCTCAGGATGAGCGTGATTGCAACCATTGGCAGATGTTTCCAAGCCCCACAGAAACCAGATGCTGCTCCTCTGGTGGTAAAAGAGTAGGTGGGTAGTGTAAGAAGCAGGAGCTGTTCCCAGCCAAAACTTCATTACCTGTAGCAGAACTCGACGCACATCAGCATCACTGTGATCTGCGTGCAGCTGGCCCAGCAGCAATTCTGCTGAAAGCCTCTGACCCACGAAGTTCGTGACTCGGTTGCCATCATAGCCATTGAAGACACCATAGAGGTAGCAGTTGTTCTCACTCCTGTCAAAGAAGGCACAAGCAAAGAGGTCACAAATGCCTGTGAAACACAGACATACGTAACAAGTTTCTCCAGACACCTCCTGCATGCTCACGCCCCACCCTCTCCTTCCGAGTCTTGTGTGACAAACTAAATACCACTTTTATCTGCCCTTGTGTCAGCAGGAGTCTGCATCCCAGGTGCAACCCACTTACCTGAATTTTAACCAGTTATCTTCCAAGGGGTGACCCTCTGTCCCCTTGCCATCTGCACTGTAGGAACGGTTTGGAGCTGAGCCCACCCCAGAGAGATGGCAGGACGGTAAGTCGTCTGTCCAACTGGGCTGCTGTTCCTGGGAGACAGAAAGAGGAAAGAACTCATGTAAACCTCAAGCAGCCTGAAGTGAGGATCCTTGTCCAGTACGGATTACAAGTCCATCTCCACCCTCTTCTCAAACCTTCTCCCTTTGCCAACAGGGTAGCACACCACCCCAGCCAATAACTTCATATTCCCTGCTGCACAACTGGATCACTTACCCTTGCCTTTCCCTCTGAAGCTGAGCTCTGGCTGCACCTCCAGCTCTTGCTAACAAGAAACCAGAAGTGAAATTCGCACCCGAGTTTTACACTCGACACAGCACTGTACAGCGCCAGCTATTCATTCCCTGAATCAGACCCTCACGCACCCGTGGCGCCGGAGTACCGGGCAGGCTCCGGTTCCCCGCTGGAGTACGCTCACCCAGGACAAGGGGACCGGGGCCCTGTTGCTGCCAGCAATGACAGAGGCATCCCTGGGGCCACCACCTCCCTGGCACACACTCCCTGTACAAACACACAGCCTGCAAACGCCTGCTGCCCCCTCGCACAGCGGGGCACCCCCAAGCCCGCAGCACAGGACCCCCTCCAGCTACCTGCCACCCCCCACCTCCCCAGCCCCACAGCGCTGCAGAGCGGCAGGCCAGCCCTCCGTGAGCAGGGCACACCTCCCCACACACACACAAGATGGGACCCCCTGCTCTCAGGCAGCACAGGGGGCGGGGGGGGAGGGCAGCACCCCACCTCCCCACTGAGGGGGGAACGCTCCCCGCCCTCGCCAGGCCTCCGCCTTCCCACACGGCACTGTGGGGGGAGGGTAGGGAACGGACGAAGAGGCGACCCGGGTCCCCCCGCCTCGCACCCACCTGGGGGGGTGCGTGTGCATGGAGGGGGGGAAGGTGCCACTCACACTCTGCAGCAGACTCCTCCTCTGCGCCGCCATCTTGGAGCAGGAGCGACCTCCTCCCCCCCGCCCTTTTCCGCCAGAGCAGTCGAGTCCGCCGGGTAGAGCGGCTGCTCCTCAGGAACCCGCCTTCCGCCCCCATCCACTTCTGGCGGCGACCGGCTCCACCCACCAGCGCGAGGATGGCCGCGCCCCTCCCTCCCCTACCACCCAATGGGCGAGAGTGGCGGGGGCGGGGCTCGGGCGCGGGCGCGCGCGTGCACCCCTTCCATCAGGCTCTGCCCTCGGCCCTGAGGCGGCGTCGCACGGAGCGGGTTGAGGCGGCTTTGTCCCGTCCCGTCCCGTCCCGTCCCGTCCCGTCCCGTCCCGTCCGTCCGTCCGTCCGTCCGTCCGTCCCCCCAGCTCCAGGCTGTGGGTTTTCAAGCCCTGAAGCGGCAATGGCGGCTCGACTTTGCGAGTGCTTGAAAGCATGGCCTGAGCGATGCTGCTGAGGCCTCTGGGGCTCACGAAGTGATAACCTGGAGAAGCGTGTGCCCCCCACTGCAGGCCCTGTGGTGCAGGGGAGCCCAAGGTGCTTGCCCCAGCACTGTGCTTGCCTGTGTGGCCGGAGGAGAGAGCGTGGTCAGCTCACCTCCGTGAGGAGGGAAATCCCACAGAAGTGAAATATTTTAAAATTCCTCCGTCATTACTCCTTCCTCTCGTCTAGGGGGAACGGAGGCAACTCCATTTCTTAACCTTGAGGCCTTCAGTTGTCAGAGAAAGCAACACCTTTCAGCCACCACTGCAAGCGTACGTGGAGGGGCAGGGAAGAGGGGCAAGGTTCTGAGGATCCTGTGAAATGGGGGTCACCTTGGATGCCAAAGAGGCCTGAGGGAGTCTGGTGTTGAATTGTTTTTCTTAGCACTGTGTCATGTTCTCTGCAACCTCTAGGGAAGACCAAGCCTGGGAAAGCCCAAGAAGACCAGCTGTCAGCTGCACTGCGGCTCCATAGACACCACAAGAGGTGTCAATTTGTCTCAGCTTGGGGTCCATCTCCTGCCAAGGCAATCCACAGCCCTTTTCCACTCTCTTTTGCAGGCAATAACAAGGATGTAGTGGGACCATGCCCTCAGGCCAGCAATGGGAAGGTCTCCACAACAGCTGACAGGTGGTTCTCAATACCCACTGCAGTTTGGAGCAATCCTTGATAGTCTCTAGTCACACAGTAAAATCACTTGTGTGCCTGCCTGAATGATACAGACAAAAACAGAGATCGCTGATTTTACCCCTTAAGAACCTTTCTAGCCTGAGGTAGGCTGTTTCAGGAGGGATGGTTTCCATTGAACCAGCTCAGCTGGAGCAGGAGGGAAGACACAAGAATCATTCCCACTGCTTCCGCAACATTGTAAGTCAGCAGAAGAGCCCTCCAGGTGTGTGAGTGGCATATCTTGAAATGGGTGATGGCTGGCAGACAGGCTGTGGCAGTGGGAGGCTTGGGTAAGAGCACGTTTCCCTATGTGACTTGAGGCTGAAGGGGCTCCAACATGAGAGACGTGCAGTTTCAGTCATGTGTAGCACTGCGACTGTGGTGAGGGTGGGAGTGTTAAGTAGTCTTGACTTCCAGCAGTGGCTTGATACTCTTTTAATGACAACTTTGTGGCAAATATATTGGATTCAGATGCACTTCAGAAATAATTGCCAGTTAATTAACCTCATTCTATGGAATGATGGTTCTTGCTGCAGGGGATCCTGCCAGAGGATTCCAGCTCCCTTTCCTGTAAATCCTTTGTCTATTGTTTTGTTACATTTCTTTCTTCCAAATATACAAAGATTACAGATCCTTCCCCTTCACGCAAGGCTCACAAATATTCAGCCATTCAAGCAGACCTAGGTACACAGGCAGAATTACTTTTTTAAAGGTTATATTGGCCAAAGGTAGAAGAAAATGCTAAATTTAGAATCTCAGTCTACAAACAAGTTTCCACATATTTAGCTTTATGTATAAGCTTGGTCTCACTGATGTCATTTGTAGTATTCCTATGGGTAAAGCTGTGAGTGCGTACAAATAATTATAGGAATGGGGCTTCAGTCAGCATTAAAATTAAAAGTAGGATGGACAGATTTAGTACTGATAAGGGTTTGTTTTCTTACCAGTATCAAGAAGAATTTCTGGTGCTGCGGAAATCTGTGTAGAACAGCATTGTCGGTGTCATTAAAAAGCAACAGGCGAGTTTCTCTGCTTTAAAACACGATGTCACTTTTTCAGCATTGCAGCAGAAGCTTATGCTTATTTAATGACATTCAAGGTTGCAGTCATGCACCTTGATGAGCACAGGCAGACCCTGTCCTTGCTCAGAGCGCCACTGAAATCAGCAAGGCTTGGGGTGTGCTCAGAGACTGCCAGCGTGTTATCGCATTGCAGGACTGCAATTTAGGAGTCATTTCTGTCTTCTTATATCCCTAAGTGAGTCCTTTTGAGATTAACAAGAGCGGAGTCTGTGTGTGGGTGCAATAGGGCAGAATGTGATCTCAGTGAGGGAGCAAAACAACTTTCCTAAAGATACAAGGTAGAAAAGCTGCCACTTTCCTTGTTTGTACAATGACTAGTCACCTCTTGCAGTTAAAAATGTGCCCTGTTCCTAATTTAAATGTCTGGCTTCAGCTCGTAGTCACTAATCATTGTCGTTCTGGTTTAATTTTTTCCTGCCTGTTTGGGCTGGAACACACACCTGGTGCAAAATACTTTTTTCTTGATGAAAATACTTGTGCCAGATTCTGTCTGGATATTCCTGTGGTTCTGTCACCGAGCCTCTGCCCTAACCTTGAGCGAGGCAATTAACTACTTGATCTGCAAAAAGTGAATAGCAAGATTTACCAAACGAGGCTGCTTGCAGTGCTAAATTAATATTTATCCAGCATTTTGCAGCCCTCCAAAGGAAAGTGCTACCAAAGCTTGTGTGCTGCTTCATGAATATCTGCTCAGAGACCAATAGCATTATGCAGCACTTGCAAGATGAAATACTGCACCAACAGAGTTTTTGTTGGCTGTATTGATCAAGCTTATTTTTTCCTTTGTTTTATTTATGCTTCTTACCTTCAGCAAATCCTCTCAGAAATTACCATGCTGTATTCTCATGCAGCCAAAATCTCCCTGAGAATGCCAGATATCGGTCTCTGAACCTCATCATCCGTGCACCAATAAATGTATTACATGATTCAGTGACTACCGGATCTACAGCTCCCTCTGTCATATTTAACTACCATATTTCTCATTTCTCCCTCTCTCCCTCCCTCTCTCTGTCTTTGTATATTTATTGCTTCTTATTGCTTCTCTGTCCCCAATGCTACAGGTTATACACACAGTATTTCTGGTGCCGATCTGTACTGCTGCCTTCCTGTTTTTACTAATATTTTTTACCATAGAAAGAGAAGCAGCATGGTCACTCTGCTGGGCCGCTGGGTAAAAGATGAACAGCATGATTGAACAACGTGCCGTGGGGAGCAGGGAGCACAAAGCTGTTGTAGGCACTCAGAAACCATACACAATGGGAAGCAATTATGGGATCGCCGGCAGAAACCATCGCATCATTTAGTTTCTCTCTCCTGATCATGTGTGAGATATATTTAGGGAGATTTTTTTTTGCTGCCTTGTTTTGCTGATGATGAAGGCTGGGGCTGGAAAGGAAAGTCAGGGGTTTTGGCAAGGCTTTGCGGAAGCGATATGGAAAAAAGAAGGGTCTTAGGGTCTCTGACAGAGCCAGCTTGCCACGCTTGCTCTGCTCCTACCACAGACCATTACAGAAGGGGATGGCGGAGAGGGTGGCATTGCAAGCCTTCATGCAGCTCCACCCCGAGCTGTTCCCAGCTATCTCCACCAACTTCAGCCTGGTGCTTGCCACAGGTGCAGGTGTCCTAATGCTCCTCGCTCCTTTGCAGGCCACTATTTGCAGGCAGGCTGGAAAGGCGAAGAAATAGAGATGGAGCAGTAGGGAGAACAAGCATTAAGGCAAGAGAGTTGGAAACAGCAGCTTCTTTCCCCCAGTACCCTCCAGAGAGTTGGAGAGCCAGCGTGGAGAGCTGGTCCCCCCAGGAGCGAGCCAAATATCACTGCAAAAGAGTTTGTACAGAGCTTTAGGCCAGTTGGGCTTTTGAGGGAGGGAAATGGGGTTGTTTCAGCTGTGCCAAAGCATCTGGTTTTGTTGAATTTCGTGATACACTAAACAAAGTCTCATCTCCTCAAGTCCTGGGATTATGTGAACTTTTTTTAAAAAAACAACTTTATAAGAGAATTATGTTTCTAGATGTCATGGCTGCAGGGAGAAGCTTCAAAACATGACTCATAAGAGCTTGAAATACCAGAGAGCAAAATTAAAAAAGATTTGAAATGATTAGAAGAAACAAACTGGTCGTGTCGGAGTCTTATTCATCTTAAATGCTTGCTTTTGGCAACATTTTGTCTCACCAGTTTTTAACTCCACCTGCCACCAACACAGACATTTGCCTTTCTATGGGCATGATATCTCCACAACACTGCCACCCCAAAAGCTGGGACTGTGGGAAGGGCCTTTGTCCAAACAAAGACTAATCAAGAAACAGATGGGTCTATCAACACTTCTGCATATAATTTGACGTGAAGCTACAGCACGTGCGTGCTCAGTTGTGTCTCCAAGAGGGGGAGACAGTTTGGAGGACCAGACAGAACCCACTCGCCATCATGTGCCTCTGCTTACCGTCATCGAGCTGCACAGGGGTTGGGAAATGTGATACTGGGGTACTCGATGACAGGCTCATTAAAAGGGGATGAGAAGGAAGCTTTACCTAAGCACTGGCATGGGATGGGATTTTGAATTTTATTTTTATTGCAGAGCCCATTGAAACGAGATCCTTTTTAATGCCGGGCTATCAATTACTGACACCCGCTGCTAGCAGTGACCTCAGAGCTCGTGTTTCCCAGTACTTGATTATGTTTTGAAAATGTGCCCTGTGCTAGACACCCCAGCCATGGTCACACATAGATGAATGGAGGTAAAGACACATCAAAGGAATAAACAGATCTGCTTCCCCAGGTGTGGAAATACTGATGCTTATCTTCATATAGGTTTGTATCCTATATTCCTCTATGTCCCCTGTCCACACCTCCTGTAGTCGTGTCCCTTTCACAATGAGAGTCCACTTCCAACATGGCACATCCAGCTCCTTCTCATGTTTTCCTATTGATTACGTAAGCGATACTTGACGGTGTCTGTGATTTGAAACTCAGGCCAAGCAAAACCAGCAACCATTAGCTCCCCCTGAAATACGTATTTCAGTAGGGGCTGTTCTTTAGGTCTCTTTCCTCCATTCAAGCCACCAATTGTCACTACACTTGCCGGCTGGCCATGCAGGAGCACAGGAGCTGTGCTCTTGTAGCAAACCCAGCTAAAAAAGCCATCCCTCCCCAAAGAAGAAAATCCAGACCGTTTTTTTTTTTTTTCCATATAGTTTGGTTATTTTGAACGTCATAACTTTATTGAGACACCAGTAGTTACCACCTTCACTTTGTTAACCACAAATATATAGGACATTGTAAACACAGGTGCCGAGGTGGCGGGGTTCGCTGTAGTTGGATTTTGGAGCGGACGGGGGCAAGGGGCGGAGGGGGAGGAGGGGTGAAGGGACACTCGGGCTTAGACAAGACCACTCAGGGGATCCTGTATGCGGCAGGCCATCCATGAGTCATCATATATACGTATATATGTATAGCTTTATATTATACATCTTTTTAAATATATATATAATATATATACTATACACAGGCAGTAATGCGGCAGGGGAAGGGGCAGGGCAGCCCAGGTGGTGTTACAGTTGCCACGCAGGCAGCAGGGAGTTGTCTGGATGGATGGTTTGGACTTGCTGCATGAGGTGGCCTCGCTGGGCTCCTTGCCTTGTACCTGCTCTGGGGACGGGAGCCGAGACTCCTGTGGGAACCACCCTGCAACGCTGCCTTCTCGGGTCCTCCCAAGTGCTCGCCAGGGTGCAGGGACAAAGACGCCTCCTCCCCTGAGGGAACTGCCAGGAATAACGCAGAGGGGAAGGGTGTTTGATGAGGTGATGAACAGTGTGGTGGGGACGTGGGTGAGTTGGGGATGGAGACACGTCAGGAGGCTGAAGCTACAGGTAGAATTGGGGCAAAGTTTCATCATCCCTTTGCCCTTCACAGCTCCTGTTTCCACAAAACAGCCCCTTACTTGGGGGCTTCATACGATAAGAAGACATCAAGTGGCCATTGCTCCCAACAGGAGATGCGTAATCCCCTGTAATCCGGACAAATAGCAGAGGGGGAAGAAAGCCGCCTTATCGTTTTGCTTATACAGCCTTCCCTCTGATCTCCTAATCCCTGGAGTGGGGCTGATCTCACCCACGTTTAGGATCTAAAAGGGACATGTTCCAGCCAGCTGCTCAGGTCTTGTCTATGATGACCAGAAATAGGCAGGACCTTATCAGAAGCTCTTAAGATAAGATAACCAACACTTTGGGTAGGTCCGTATCTCTCATCAGCTGCAGAACCAGCCAAATGCCACTCAAAACTGCATTTGAAAGAGCTACATGGAAACAGGAGAGTCCCACCCCCAGGTCTGTCACCACCAATCCTCCACTGCAAAGGCTGAAAGCATGTCAACGCAAGGACAGTACATCTTCTCCCATGAGCAAAAGCAAGAAGTTGCTCAAATATCTACTGTTGTAGCGTCCCCTGCCACACCAATGCCTTTCCTACAACACAAAGCGAGGAGGAAAGGGACAGAGATGGGCAGTAATCCAGGATGAAGCCACCTGTCTTATGTCTCATGGAAGTGCTGGCTCTGAGGGGGAGGCCCATTCCTACCTCAAGCCCATCAGCTGGTTACATGAGGAAATCAAACCAAAGAGAATAAAGAAAAGCTTGCTCATTAGTCAGCCCCAAATGGTGTTCAGCCATCTGATGATGTCTCTGATGGCAGAAGGGGCATGTATGATGCTCCTGTGCTACATCCCAAAACAGAGCCCCAGGTAGACCCCCCCACATATGGTCCATCCCTCTCCTCACACGCCCAGTCTCTCACCCCCTCACCAAGGAGAGGGGACAGGTGATGGGCAGGTCCTCCCAAAAAGTACAATACATTTTTGTGCTGAAGGATGGTTATTTATAGCCTCCTCCTCCTCTTGGTTCCCCCCACCCACCCAAAACAAAAGCACGAAGGATGTCACAGATGAGTCTGGGTGAGTACAACTGTTTTTTCTCCTCCTCCACCTCGTCATTCGTTCTTTCCTCTCCCCCAGTGGGAGAGATGGACTGGTCATGACGAACCCATCTCAATAAAGTAACCCCCTCCCAAGCCTAAATATTAGGCTGAGCCCACAGAAAATAGAAGCCCGAGGGGCTTCCCTCCAAAAAATACCTCTCCTATTTACAGTATTGCTTTTGCTTGCAGCAACAGAGCAAGGGATGTATGCCCAGTCCTTCCTGGTGCATCCACAGGGCTAGTTGGTTCCCCTCTCCTGTCCTCACCAGTGGTAAACCACCAGCAAGGAGGAGCAAACCATGGGAAGGACATGGGGAGGACAAGCCATGGGGACAGCCACCAGCAGCACAAGTCTGCTGGTAGGAGCAGGTAGAAATGGTGCCCATATACAGCGGAGAACTGCCCCTTTTCCCTCTTGGGACCTGCAGTTCTACGGTTTCTACCCCTTCCCTATTGTTGTGGGGCAGCTGGAGAGGAGTTGCGCTGGGAGGCAGGGAAGGACTGGTAACCTCGGTGTCCTCCAGATGAGATGTTCCCACAACCACAGGTCAGACCTGTGTCCCATCCTCCCAACTCCTAAGGGTGCTACAGGGAATAGGCTGGACTCTCAGGGGGAGCACCTACGGATTTTGGGTCTGCTCCCGATCTCTGCTACTGGGGTCAGTATTGTGTGGAGCAGGGTGGCTGCCTGGGGGATGGAGCTGCAAGGCATACCCTGCTTCTTGTGCTCTGAGAGATGTCTGTGCTGGGGAGAATTGTCCAGGTGGCTATTGCTGAATTATTTCCCTTTAGGGACCGTCCTCACAGAGACCTTACTTCTATCCTGGAATAAACAGTGTGCTTCCACAGCTGTGTCTTTACTTGAAGCAAAATCATGAGGAGTGTGGAATGATGTCCATACGAGCTCTATCTGAGAGTCACTGCTGCCACCTAGATGAGGCTTTTAAAGACAGCCAGGATCTGAGATGCTGCAGAAGACACACTAAGGTATACTCTACGTAAAGTACAGCAAGACCAGTTTTCAGAGAGCTTAGTCTGGCCCCAACCAGTTCTCTGCACACTAAGACCCCCTTCTTATCTGAGTGGGAGGCAAAGCGCAGCCATGCAGGGCAGGACCCTTTCCCGCTTGACTGCACCCCTGTGCAAGAGCTAGATGCACGCTGGCTGTCCCAGCAGCAGTCTTTCTTTCTGGGGGGAGTCCTGCTCCATTCCTGTGTGCTACAAAGATGGTGTCAGCAAAAGCCTTTGCAATGTGGTAACAGAGGAACAGAGGAGAGTTCAGCAGGACCTGAGGAGTGAAACTGTCTTTCTTCTCCTCCTCCTGCCCAGGGTGAAATGGCAAAGTTCTCCTCTCCCCCTCGAACCAGCCCAGCTGGGAACAAGGGCTCTCAAGACCCCCTAGAAGTCCACCTCCTCCATCTTCCCTCCCACAGGGACTGCTCCTGGGGGCCAGGGACTGGGCATGGCTCTCCCCCTGTCTCACCAAACACTGGTCTGAGAAGAGTGGCAAGCAGGACGTACAGGCGAGGGGAACCATCTCCACCTCCATCCAAGGAGGCTGGGGAAGGAGTGACACTCATGGCACTGCCCCTCTGCTCTGCCGAGTCTCTCGCTGTAACCTACAGACTTGCCTGTGGTTTTTGATTGTACCTGCAAATCTTCCTCCCTCCCTTCCCATTTTATCTCTTTGTGTTATCCCCCCCCCAATACCACTTCTTCCCAAACCCTCTAAAAATAAGGCACCCCTCCCTCACTAGCACATGGCAGAGAAAAGTCCCCCTGTCTTTGCATGGGGAACACCAATCCTGCTCCCATCCAGCCCCCCCTCCACCCTCACACGCCTGCATGCTAACTCAAACACCGTCCCTTCCTTGAGCCACCAGCTCCTCCAGCCCAATTCAGATGCCTCCCACGCCTACTCCAGCCTTTAGTGACACTGTCTCTTCTAGAAAGGTCCCTGGTCCCTCTCACTCCTTCCTTTCTGCCTCCAGCATCCTCCCCCCTGCCCTGCTGGTGCCATCACCCCTCTCCTGCCCACCTGCCAGATTCTGCCCTCCGCAGCAAGGCAGGAGGGAGAAGAGGGAAGGGGGACCTTCCTGTCACGATGCGATGACAGATTTTGGAAGAATTTGGTTCTGACAGGTAGTTTTGGGAGGGAGGAGAAGGAAGAGGTGATGGGGAAACCTTTTTTTCTCTTTTTTTTTTTTCTTTTTTAAAAACAATAAATAAAAACAGATGACCCAGAAGGCTGGAGCATAGCTGAGAGCCACCTCTTGTGCCACTACGCACGTGTCTGGTTTGTGCCTCGGCTTTCTGCCGGCAGTGGGAAAGGGGGCAGAAGGGAAAGGGGAAGGGAAAGGGGCATCGGTGGCTCAGTAGTTCTGTGTTTGGTACCCCTGTGTCTCGGTGTCGAAAGCATCTGCTGGAGGGGGCTGCTGGTATGTCCCCACCGCATCTGTAGCATCTTCCTCGTTCGTGTAGGGAGCATAAGGCATGCCGGAGTCCTGGCTTGGGTCCATGTAGTCCTGGGAGAAGAGGGCCGAATCGGCACCCAGCTGGAAACGCTGATAAGCCAGGAATGCCTGGCCCACCTTTAAGGGAGGAGGTGGAGGGAAGAGATGGGAAGCGGAGAGGGGAGGGGAGAAAGAGAGGGGGAACGTACCGAGAAAGAGAAACAAACAAAAGTGGGGTTAGTAGTGGTTACGGATTAGTGTGCGAGGCCCCCCTGGCAGACCACCGGTGAAACAACCCCGAGAGCATGGAGGTTCAGGCTGTCCCACGGAAAGTGCGAGCTGGCCAGGAGAGAGGAGGGCTGGGCAGGGATGGCTGCAAGCCCAGATGGCTGCATGCAGCCTGTCGGGGCTCCCCGCTCTCTCTGGGGTGTGCTGGGCACCTCCTGCCCAGCGGTGGGGTTTCACCCACATGGCACAGGTCGCAGAGGCTCAGTTGGCAGGTGGTTATCCCATTCAGCCCCTCCTGCCCCTGGGAAGGCAATCTGCCTCAGCAACACCACAGCAGGTTCCTCTGCCGGGTTGGATGTATGCAGCCGTTTCGCCTGCAGAGGCCGGGAAGAAGAGTGGGACTTGACCTGGAGTAGCGAGGTGGTGGTCACCCCTTCACTGGCCATCATCCGCGCGGTGCAGCACAGACCTTGGGAAGGAGCAGCAGGAGGCAAGGTGGCCACTCCCCTGACCATGGGATGGTTAGCAAGCATACTGCTGTCTCCTGCCCCAGGCACTGCAGGCAAGACACCCTTTGGTGGACTGAGGGAGCCCAGGCACGGGGTTCAGAATTGCGGACCCCAGCAGGCGTGGCTCATTGTCCCAGAGCATCCCTGATAGAGGTGAGCAGTCTAGCAGTTGACAAGGAGAGAGGTTTTTGGGGAATGAGGGCTGGGACGAAATGGAGGAGATAAAGTGGTGGGGGCGGAGGGCATCTCCTGGCTGAAGTATTAGGTCTGAGCAGTCATCAAAAGAAAGGCACAGCGGTGTTACGCAGCATTAGTTAGGGTACGGGTGAGGGAGTGAAGGGAGCAGAAGAGGAGGAGGAGAAATTGCCAGTTCCATCTCCCAAGAGGGAGACCCCCTGTTCAGTGGATAACCCCGCTCCAGTTCAATGGCCCGTGTCTTCCCACGCCGTGCCCTGCAGTGACCACGCATCTGTGGTCAGGGCACTGGAACCGTCTCTGCTCAGTAACCTCCTCCAGCTGCATCCCTCCGCCCCTTCCCCCAAATTCCCCCATCAGCGAGGGGCACTAAGGCAGCAAGGATGGGGAGTTAGGGAACAGGGTGTTGTATTCTTCCTGAAAAGTAATGTCTCTGAGTCTCCGGAAAGCCAGAAACGTGAGGAAGCCCTGTGAGGAGAGAGAGGGGTGTGGGGAGGAGAATCAGTAAGGAAGAGCAAACTGGATTGAAATAAAAACCCCAAGGAACCTGGGGAAGAGGATGCCTATTTAGCCACTCGCAAGCCTGTGCATCAGGAAGGACCACTGCAGGTGGCATCTCGAAAAGAGTCCTGAGGGACCTCTTGCAAAAACCTTGCTCCTTGTCACACTTTCTGCTGGAGCTTGCAAGGGGCTTTTCGGCAGCACTCGAATGCAGGATACAGCTAGCGGGGACACACACACACACACGCTCCTGTCCCTTGCCCCTGCTTGGTGTCACCTTGGCGAGGATGCTGACTGCACAACTCTTTGCAGTTCCCCTTCTTCTCTGACAGCTTTGTGGTCTTATGGCACCCTTCCTACCCAGCCTCTGCCCAACATTAAGGCACATAGGGGGAGGAGAAGATAAAGCCACAAGGACTTATACATGGAGACTGGTCTAAAATGCTTTCCTGCTCGGCACTATCCTGTCACTTCAGACGAAAATCACTCAGGCTTGGTGCTTTCAGAGACGGGAGGAAACCATGGGGGATATTTATATTGCACACCACATTTTTTCCAGGAAACTAGTAATAACGAACTGCTGGGGAAAGGGCAATCTTACGAGACAGCTCCATCATCTTTTTAAGAAGTGACCCAGTGAGGCAGTGCTGCAGTCATGGGTGCAGAGGCAGATCCCAGAGGGACGCTGATCAATCACCGCCTCTTCTGGCCACTGATGACATTTCACACGATGAGAGCAAAGCAGGGAGGGAGATGGGTGCAACCCCCAGCCTGAAGCTCCCTTCTCTGCTTAGTGTCTGTGAGGTGAAAATGCTGTTCAAGTCCTCTGACAGACAGGGAAAATGATGCTTGGGGAGCTGGCTTGTCCAAGGTCATATTAGAGGTTTGTCAAGGACATTCCTTACTGGGATATGGGACTGTCTTACCCGTTGTGCTTATTAATCCTTTAGCACCTTCTTTCACGTAAGTTTTTGAGCCCTTGTTTCCCAAGTTTACCTCCTAACCACCTCCCTTCCAGCTTTTCCTTCTCAGAAGCCATATGAACTGAGATCTCAGAGGGAACCACTCTTAGCCAGTCACCCTCCACTCCCCACAAGCTAATACAGTGCAGAGGACACTTGATCCAACATCATGGCTGCTGTACTCACCCAGGTGAAGATGGAGAAGAACGAGAACGTGATGGCTGCTCGGGCTGCATCCCCTCCTTCATTCATTGGGTTGTCCTCTTTTTTTGAAGCTTGCCACTGGTTGGTCAGAAAGCAGAAGCCAACGAACCAGAGGAATGCCCAAAAGGCTGGGATGGACCACCACCAGCATGCCGAAAAGAAAGGGGAGAGACATCAAGAAGGTATGTGTGAACAGAACATAAACACATCATGTTTCTCTGGAAACTTCAACCCTGCAAGACCCACCAGCATGTTGCAGACTGGGGCAAACCCTGACTGCACAGCCTGTCTAAGCCCAAGCGAGATGGCAGGCTCGCTGACAGCTGAATTGTCAAGGTGACGATAGGTGTCTGCAGAAAGTACCTCAGGAGAGTTCATTTGCTCGTGTTTGGATTGATCACAGGACTTGCATTTGGCCTTGGGAGGGAGCCTGAAGGGCTTCCAGTACAGGAGCAATCACCTGGGCTCTCTGAAACAGCCACTGCTTCACAACCCTCTCCTACAAGGACAAGCGAAGAGCAATTCCTTCCAAGGGAGCTGCAGAAGAGTGGGAAGCAGCCAGCCTGCAGTTGCAGAGAGACAGCACAGGCTAAGGGACACACGCGGAGGAAAGGTGCTGAAGAATCATTAACATACTGCAATCCTGGGAAAGGGGTGAAGGTAGGGGTGAGCGCCGAGTCCAGACTGGCAGCTGGTGGAGAGGAGTGGAGGGAAATGGGTGTTCTTAAGTGGCAGCAAAACAGGGCTCACTCCTTCCCCCTTCTCTTGTTAGTTGTACACAGGACTGCTAGGAAAGGGGCTAACCATGAACAAACTTGCAAGCCAGAAGTCCTAAACAAGTTCAGGTGCTGCACCCGATCCTGCCCTCGCTCCACTCATGGCCCCTTTGACAAACCATCTGGGGGGGGACCCTGACATGGAGAAGTTTGCCTGTATGGCCGGAGTCAGCCAGGAGAGCAACTCAGGATCACAGCACGATAGCAAAGCGCCTCCCCGTGACGCTACTGAATGGCGTTACACATCCACGTAGTACACAGGCACCATCACTCTGTCTGTCACTTCAACACACTACTGGGGATGGAGAGATCTGACTATAAGTTAGAATAAGCCTCAGGGCTGGATGAAGTCCCACACAGCTATTCCCATGGGGAATGCCAGGTAACCTAGGAGGACTGGTTTAGTCAGCCTGCATGAAACTCTCAACGTTTTTTTATGTTAAAATATATGGGGTTCAATCACCTGGAGCTGGAAAAGAAGGAAGTAGCATCTCCAGAGGCATCAACACTTGGCCTTAACAAGCATAAGCATGCAGGGAGGCAAGACCTGCTGGTTTTAAAGGGCTCCCTGAGCTACACCTATGGAGAACAGCAGAGAGGCATCAGCCAGATTGGCTGAGGAGAAGGGGAAAGAAAAGGAGAGAGAGAGAAGACCTGAGAGAGCAAGGAACAGAGACTTCCCTGCTAGGAGCGACTTGACCTGCTAGGTGTCAGACGCTCCATCCCTCTCCCTTGCTGGTGGAGAGAAGCACTATGGCCAACCAGCCAGCAAGCTCACCCGAAACTCCGATGTCCGAGAGTACTGCCTTCTTGCGGTCCTTGACGCTGCTGATCTGTGGGAAGTAGGCATCCAGAGCCAGGTAAAGAAGGCAGCTGAGGAAGGCGAGGACACCCACGGTAATGCCATAGTTGCAGGCATTGCGATTGCGGTTGAAAATGCAGTGCTCTTGTGACTCGTCCAGGCGGTTCACGTACCCTTCATTGACAATGGAGCCAAACACCACGATGGAGAACACCTGGCAGGGAGGGAGGCAGGAGACACATCAGGGCAAGCCCCATCTCTCTGGACCAGCGCAAAGGAGCAGAGGTCTGCAGGGGACAGACACCCTTCGCAGGCACCTCTCTGCTCTGCTTGAGCTCCTGTCCCGCTGCCTTCCCTGGGCTGTAGCCACAGGGAATTTACAGGGAGATGGTCTCATTTTATTTCTGAGGATTAACTTAAAATAGGACACTTTTAGATTTGAGCCTTTTTATCCATCTGATCTAAAGCGAAGTAAAGCAGTCGCAGTCTGGAGTAAGGGTGGCTTCCCACAGACACACAGGGAGGCGACGTGGAGTGTAAATTGGGATATGGTTTTGGTGCTGGTGCCTGCATACAAGGGCTCCAAGTAGTGGAAATCCTCTTAGTCTGCATTTATTCTCCCACCCACTCCTTTCCCTTCTAGGAATTCATTGTTTCTACCACGCATTTGTTCACTAATTTTATCTATTCAGCTACTGTGCTCTTTTCCCCATCCACCCCCCCACAATCCACAGCCCTGCTTGCTCTGCAGCTCCATTCTGCCGGACTACCGCTCTCCCCATCTCCCCGCACGTCACACACCTCTCGCCACCAGTTTTCCATCAGCCCAGGACCTGTCCTCCTGCCCACTCACCCATATGCAAACACCCTCCAACCTTCCCCACAGATTTCACAGGCCAAACATCCCCCCTTCAGGTCCACCTGGCAGGGCCACCATGAGTTCTCCCTACTCGTCACCGCCACTGCCGCTTCATGTTATTTTAAATCAGATAGAATTAAGGGTGAGTCCAGGTAGAAATGCCATAATCCGCAGTTGCTGGTCTAATCTTCGCTCACGGGTTTAGCCTTTGTCACCTGCCACGAGGCTGTCCCTCTTTGATACAGCAGGTTCACCAAAGCAGAGAACTATTTACAGCAGCCGCAGTCCTACATTTCAAATAAACAGCTTCCCCTCGCAGCCATAGGAGAACAAGGGGAAGATTAAGGCAGCATGTACAGATTTGTCTTTGCAGACCCTCAGCAGCAACAGCCAGACTACAGGCTGCCTGCAAGGGCCCCAGGCAGATGGAAAATTGCACCTCAAGCATGGGGTGCACATAGATATGACGTGCACTAGGACGTCACCAGGGCACTCTGCTAGCCTGGGAGTTGTCTGCACAACAGGAGCCTGGCACCCTTGGAACCACCACCCAACCCACAAGGAGAAGCAGCACACAAGAAGATGAGGTGGCCAAGTCTCCTGCAGGGAGTCGAGGTAGGTCAAGAGTTTGCTAGGTCAGAAGGACCCCAGTACCACTTGACCTAACCAAGCACCAGAAGAGGACATGGCAGACAACCCAGAAAGCGGAGAAGTAGCTTTGTGAGTGCAGAGAAAATTAACTGTTGATTAATGCCAACCCAATACACCATCTATCATTGGTGGGGTTGGATGCCTGAGACCCACAGTACAGACCTCTGCTATTTGACCTGTAGCATCAAGAACCAGAGGAAGAACCATACTCACAGTCCCCAACAGCCCTTGGGCAGATACTCAATGCTGACCACGTTTCAGGTGTCAAACTCTAACAAGTATCCACTGACAGCAATATTGTTTTTTCACCAAAAGGCTCATAATTGGGTCACACTTGGGTTGCTGAGATTGGGCGCATTTTTGACATGCTAGAGCAAACAGAAAAAGCTGGAAGCCAGTGCTCCTAAGCATGGGGACTATATGGGTTTTCTGAAAGTTCACAAGAGCTTTTCAAGCTTGGCACTAAAACAACTCAGGTGTCCTCCTCCTCCATCTTCTTGAAAATCGAGATTGATCCCACTTTGCAGAAATTGCCCATGAAAATTAAATAAAAATATCTTCTGCCTGAAGCAAAGGTCTGGTCTTCAAAATTTCAGCGTGAATAGTTTGGAAAGCAGCAAAATTGCACACAATTACAGCCAGGCTCTTTCAGTGGGAATTCTCACCTTCACAACAGGTTGGGCTGACAGGACTGCCTAGGACCACTGGCAGTAACAGCATGTTCTTCTAACCTGAGGGGGAGCTGACAGACACCTGAAGTGACATCCCAATGCGAGGCTGTGACCAGCACTGATGCTGCCACCTGAAGTACCAACCTCCCTATATCGGGATGACAAAGTGGGTGCCCCATTTTCCACAGCATTAGACAGAAAGCACATCTCCTCTTTGGAAGATGAGAAACAGCCTCAAAAGTGGCATAGTCTGGTGTTCAGTTTTGGTTTAGGGCTCAAAACTGGCAAAACGTCGATTCCCTGAGTCAGGTCAACCCTTGCAACAGGCTGTATTGCGAGTCTCTGCTTACTCATTTGGGATGAACGAACTTCTGTAATGGCCGCTCCCCAGAGACACCTCTGTTTACTCTGCTCATATCCTGATACACATCTTCCCTCTACTCTTATCTTTGGGTTTGCTGCTGGCCTGGAAGAGCTCTCATCTGCGAGTGAAAGAAGCAGAAAAATTCCTTTTTGCATTTGCTCTTTCATACCTTTTTACACTGGCACATCATAAAGACACAGCTCAGTCACGAGACCAGAGGGACATCTCCATCTCCCTAATTTTCAAGCAGAGGTGGCATTCCTAACTTCCTTTCTCCATCTTCGGTCAGCCAAGATGCCACAACTTCTCTCCTATGAAGACAAACCTGTTTGGCAGCCTGGAGGAGCCCAAGGTATGATTTACATGCAACCACCTGATTTAGAATTATCTTAGGAGTTTTTTGGGGGAGATTCCACTAAGGGTATTATCACTCGTGAGCAGAACAAGTCACTGCAGATGCTTATCTTCTGTGTCCCGAAACAGCCACCCCAAAGTACTCTCTGTCCTTAGGAAAGCTTTCTCCGGACCAAAGCACAGTAGCTTAAGGGATGTCTCCTCCTCTCCATTTTCCTCACCACTGGTATCAGCTCTGGTCCATGCTCTGCTCCCCAGCGCTGCAGAGAGGGCAAAGTCAGTGGCAGCGGAGAGAGCTTGCTCCCTTTGCCAGCCTACCACCGCCCTCACGGCACAGCAAAACACTGTGAGGATCTGCTGTGCACAGCAGCCTTGAGCTGGACGGGATAACACCGAGTGGGCAAGAACAGGCAGGCTCAAACCAGAGGTTTCAGCCCGGCAGGCAGAGCTGAACAGCAGGAAAAGAGACGATCACTGCTGCTGCTGACAGGCAGAGTCACCCATTTTATCCCTGTGATGTCGGTACCCAGAAACTGTTGCTGCAAGTGCACAGACAAACAATTTTCTAGAAAAAATAGTAATTATGAGAGCCCAGATCTCGCAGTCCTCAGGAGAAACCGTCGCGCACTTAATCCATGGCAGCTATTTCTTGTTGGGAAGGGGGTGGGTGGGTGGAAGCTCAATGACGTGGCAAGTCATCTTAGAAAAAGCAAGTATTTTTTATTTCCTTGATTTCACAATCTGTGCCCGTGCAGAGATGATGTGGGCAGCAGGTGCAGTATGAGTGCTGCCTGGATTATGAACAAAGCACCAAGTTTGCAAGGATGAAGCATTTACGTTCCCGTTCCCATCACATCTGCGGCGCTTCTGAAGACATGCCAGATACCAGCAGCACTAGCACAAGCCTCTTGCCCCTCTGCGTTACTGCTGCTCGTTCCTTCTACCCCTGTTTGGCAGAGCGAAGCCTGGCTGCACAAAGTCTTGCCTACAGCCACTAATGAAATGGTCCAACATACGCATCCAGCTGCAAAGAGGAAGCAAAGAGAAGATGGCAGGAGTCTTCTCCTGACTGAGCACCGAGATGCAGGGAAGTGACCTGTCGGAAGGCAGATGGGAGGCGGCTGCAAAGCACTGCATCCCGACCCCCCCAAACACAGCCCATCCTTCTGCTCCACGGAGGGAGATCATTAGCCGCTTTCTGATGCTCGGCGACGAAAACCGGCCATCCATCCCCAGCTTTGTGCACCTCAGCAGCCTCATTTCTTCAGCAAGGCTGTTCAAGTCAGTCGACAGGACTTAAGTAACTAGATTTATAGGTTGAGAGGGTTTCCTTAAGCCTCCAAGAGCAATGTTAATTGGGCAGGTGTGTGGCCTGTCTGAAGGTGAGCATTTAATAAGCAGTAATATATTCAGCTACGCTCAAAAAAAGAGACATAAAACAGCACGTGGAGAAGATGTGACCAACTCAGTGTTGCTGCTGGGACATGGCTTTTCTTGACTTCACCACTCCTTAAACATCACATCCACACAAGTTCTTGCAATGATTTTCCTAGACTTCTGTTTCCATCAAAGAGCTCCAAGGCACCAAGCGAAGCCCAGAGCCGGGCGCTTTGCAAAGCTGACAGACAGAGCAACTTGCCGAAAGACGCAGCAAAATGAACATAATGCTAAGCTGCAGGGGGCAGATGGGGAGAGGCTGAGAGTTTCCCTGTCCCGATTTCTCAAGGGGCTCATGCTGGCCATTACAGGTGTGTAAGGGCTCATTACAGCAAGAATAGTGCAGAACAGGCAAAAGGTTGCATCCCACCATAAAATACCTTTTTTTTTGTTTTTTTTCCCCTCACCGAACTGGGGGATCTGATTTTGCCAGAGGCAAAAAACAAGAGATGAGCCCTCAGAGGAGAGGCTCTCTGGTCCCTCCCCACCTCCTCGCTGCAGGCTCAGCCCCGCAGAAAGCCAGGCGAAACCTCCTGAGCATCATGTGAGGCTTTCCACCACGCTGCCCATCCCCAGCCCTGCATCAGATGCTCCTGAGCATCATGTGATGGAGCCACAGCACGGCCAGCCTCCGGCAGTGCACTAGGATTTTCCTGCACCTCATCCCAGGAGTTTGTCACGCTGCCTCCTGGCTTCATCCCCAAGATCCCCAAGATGGTCATAGCGGGGATGAGGCTGAAGAGGGTTTCTGTCGAGCTGCCTGCTTGGGCTCGCTGCAGTGCCCTCTGGTCACAGGCTCTGTCGCAGTGCGTGTTGTCTCTCCCTCCACCAAACCCCCTTTTTATTCTATTAAAGAGAGGAAATAGTTTGGTCACATAATATTCCTCGTGGGACTTCAAATCAAATCCACCTCAGGCAGAATGAAGCAATAACCTCTTCTGTGTCTGATCTGGTAATGACCAGGAATAAATCTGTTTAAAAAGAAAGCAAGAGCGAGGGAAGAGTGCAAACGATAAACTGGCAGAGCTGATGTGGCTTTCATTTTCATGCAGCCACTCGCAAATGGAGTCTCTGGGAAGCTTTGGAGAGCCCTGCACAGACATGAATTATTATTATTATTATCATCATCATTAAATCCACTTGTATTTAGTTCATTTTGAAGGAAACATATGCAGCTTTTGATACGCATGGGACTGGCAGCTTGGAAACAGGCAGCCTATATTTATTCCCTCCAGCCGGCACCACGCAGGCAGCGAGCGACTCCTGCCCACGGTCTCGATGGCGTGTCTGAGCCCTGTGTGGGTGCTGGAGGGGACCGGCCTCCCCGTACCCACTTGTACCCAATTTCCCTGAGCTTTGGGCGAGGGAAGAGCCCGGGTATGCCAGCACCTCCCTCCCAGCTCACCCTCCCGGGCCAGCAGCCACATGGCACCACCTCCCCAACCCACCACCTCCCCAGCCGGGGCTGAGCCGGAGCAGGTGATGGAAAGGAGAAAGGCTCCCAATCCCTAATTCCTGCCACGGGATCTGGGACAGGCTTTCCTGGCCAGCCGGCTTTTTTTTTTCATGCATGGCTTGGCAGCCAACAGGCCGGCCATTAACCCTTCCACCTCCTGCCAGACTCGTGCTAGGGAACCCCGGTCGATCATCCCCTCCGCAGCAGCCCAAGCCCTGGGCGATGCTGGGGCACCCTGGGAACCAGCAGCTGGGAAGTCTCCGATGGCAGCCAGCTCTGGCTGAGCAGCCATGTATGCCACCCTGGGGAGGAAGGAAGAGCTTTCCCATGGGAAGGGACCCGCTGGTGAAAGAAGGGGCTGTATCCCAGAGAGGGACTTTGGGAAGCTCCGTACAGTCCTGCAGGTCTCACGCGCTTCCCATGGTCAAACAACATCTGCTGTCCCACCACTACTAGTGACAACTCCCCATGGCCACACCTCCATGGTGGTATCCAGGTCCTTCTGTGCTTTCCAGGTGGTGCCTACATCACTAGGTTGCTGCTCAGCAAAGTGACTGCCCAAAAGTCACATCTTTTTCCATGAGAAAGAGTTCAGTTTTCTTTCTAGCAACACATCTCTCCCTCCTTGGCTTGGCTGTGCCAACCTAGGTGGAGGACCGTATCCATTGCCACCTGTGCCTGCTCCTCTCACTGCCACACCAGTCCTCTCTGCTGCCTTGTTTTGCCACAAACGTTTGCTTTACCCATGTTTCATCTCCATGCAGTTTCTCTGGTCCTCACCTGCGTGCCTCTCCTGTTTTGAAATAGCAGAGTTGGTCCCTACGTGCTATTCCTCAAAATTTTATCTGCAAATGCCATTAACAAGAGATTTGTTCCTGCTCCAAGATCTTTCCTGGAAATGCTATACTGGAAAAAACGCGACCTGCTGCATCCAACCCCCAATCACCCTGTGTATCTGCACATCTATTGCTCATCTTCTGACGTGGCCTCTCACCCAATCCCAGTGACAGCGATCCCAAAAAAAACCTTTTGAAGCTGACCCAAGGAAGGGGTTCCCATGAAGAACCATACCTAGAGCTTGACTCAAAGCACGTGCTTTGAACCGCCAACTTTCTTTCGTCGTGCACCAACGTATCTCACAAGCACGTAACCAGCGAGTGTGGTGGCTGGGGCAAAAATCACGTGGAGGAGCAGAGGCAGAGAGCGTGGGCTGTGCTCCACGAACATGGGGAACAGCTCAGCTAAATTTAGCCGGGACAGAAAGAAGGTGGAGGTTGCAGCTAGCTGGTTTCAGACTAACACAGCCCCTGAGTTCTCAGGCTCAGTTTAACTGCCACCGCAAGCCCACGCCAGGTGTCCTTTCCGTACGGCAAAGGGTGGTGTGGGGGAAGAGGCAACGGGTGTTGTAAGCCAGGAGTCAGCGCGGCAAGCCAGGACCCGCCGGCAAGGCAGGAGACAGGGCTCCCTGCCACACCGGGGCTTGTCCCTGTCCTCCAGCTCACAGGTGCCAGCCTGTCGTGGTGAGGCCAGGGACACGGTTCCTGTCCTTCACCTGCCTTGCGTGGTCTGCCAGAGCTGCCTGGGACAGGACAGCTCCCCATCCCGGCTCGAAACATCTGTGTGCTCCCACCAGCCAGGGGACGTGGTGGCAATGGCAGCAGGCGATGAAGGAGGAGACAGAGGGCAGGCAGCGCCTCTCCTCACCAAACCTCTCTCCAGAGGGGCAATGCCCTTGGCGCCAGGGAGAGATTTGGTGTCTCAATCCGTGTGGCAAGCTTTAATGGGCTGCTCTGCCTGCGCGGCTGCGGTTGGAAATACTCTCACTCAAGCCACCTTGCTGGGCCTGCTTCCAAAAAGCGAGTTCCTTTTGCCTTGTTAGGCTTTTACATCGAGCAGCGCTTCGGTTTCTCCGGTGAGCAGGTTTCCAAGCAGTTGGGAGTGCCTGGAACAACCTGTTTCAATTAGCATTTTACTTATTTATGGCGGCAGCGCAACATCCAACGCCTGCGGGTCGCAAAGGAGCCTCCCAGCTCCCCCGTGCCGGCTGCGGAGAGCACTGTGGGTCAGGGTGCGATGGGATTACATAGGGATGTGCCCACGCTCGCCTGCTTTATTTCAAGAACAATCACGGAGTTGCGCAGCTCCAGCTCGGTGTGGGTCACCCAGCTCCAGTAGCTCCAGCTGTAGCTCCACTGGTTCCAGCTGTTGGGTCATCTAAGCGGGCTGAAAGCAGGTTTATAGGGCAGGGTGGTGGTGTGGTTTCAGTTGGGATGGAGTTAACTTTTTTTATTAGCAGATGGTATAGTGCTATGTTTTGGATTTGGGATGAGAAATACTTTTGATACAGCACTGGTGGTTTTGGTTGTTGCTAAGCAGTCAAGGCCTTTTCTGGTCCTCATGCCACCCCGCCAGCGAGCAGGCCGGAAGTGCACAAGAAATTGGGAGGGGACACGGGTGGGACAGCTGATCTCGACTGACCAAAGGGATATTCCATGCCATGTGATGTCATGCTCAGCATATGAACTTGGGGGAAGAAGAAGGAAGGTGGGGACATTCAGAGTGATGGCGTTTCTGTTCCCAAGTAGCCATTCCGCATATTCCCTGCTTTCCTGGAGATGGCTGAACACCTGCCTGCCGATGGGAAGTGGTGAATGAAATTACTTGTTTTGCTTTGCTTGCGTGCACAGCTTTTGCTCTACCTATTAGGCATAGGTGGTCTACCCATCCACAAGGGTTTTTTTCTCACTTTTACTCTTCCAGTTGTCTCCCCCATCCAAACTGGGGGAGTGAGCGAGCAGCTGCGTGGTTCTAGCTGCTGGTTGGGATTAAACCACAACAGGTGGTAAAAAACCCACCCATGCACCCATGTCCCTTCTACTGTAGGGCACTGGCTGTGAGATGCAGCTCAGCTCAGAGTACACCTCCGTGTTGCAGCCAGCAGCAAGCGAAGGGGCACGGCATGGAGCAATGCCTTGAAAGACCAGGAGTCAGAGAAAACCCCAGCCACCCATCGCAACAGGGCAAGGTGCTTTTCTTCTCATCACCACCGCTGGGAATAGGGAGGGAGTTGTTCTGCTCTTCCCCACAGAGAGGTGGGGAAGCTTCTGGGATCTTCCAGCAGCGCATTGCTTTTGTTGTGCAAGCTTCAGTTTGGCCAGACTGGACAAGTCCCCTCACTGCAAGATCCAGATGCCCTTGGAGGCATCCGCAACCAGAGATGCTCAGGAGGGACTGCTCCACAGGGCTGCATCCCTGCACTACAAGGTGCTGCTTTATCCAGGCAAGCATATCTGGGGCAGGCAGCAGCAGAGAAATGGCTGACACTGAGGCTGAACATCCAAACCTGACACAGGTGCTCTGCAGGACCACCACCGCTTGCCAGCACCCATGTCAGGCAACCTTTCTGTAGGGAGATGCATACTCACTCTGCTGTACCTGACCTCCAAAGCACCCAAGAAACCTGAGCTGCCTCACAACACTGTCACGGTGGACAGATGCTCCAGAATTGCTAACCTCTTTCCATAGTTTAGCATCCTCCTTCTCAAACCTATCCCATCGCCTCCTCAGCAAGGAGGAACATAAATAACCTTCAGTCACCCCATCTGCTCCTGATCCTGCAGCTCTCCCTGGAGATCTGCCGCCATCTCAATTGGGCTGCAGACTCCATGGGCAGGAGCCAGTTTTGCTGCCTGTTGGTAGAAAGCCATACACACCTCCGTGCCATCACAAAGTCTGCTAAAAGGCAGCATGACCTGAGCACAAGGTCACTGCCTGGGGAAGCGATCACGAGAACTGCTCTCAGTGAAAGCTCATCATGTGAAATGGGCCAAAAGGAGTCTACAGTTTGCCCCGGGGAGATGATGCCATAAGCAGGATGAAGGCAAATGAGATCTCAGGAGATGGCAGGCAAGGTGCTGCCAGTGCATGGCAGAGTGGGTGAAAGGAAGGACTCTCACAGAGACCACGGGGAGGGAGAGCCCTTCGGCACCAGAAGAGTTTAGGTGGTAGAGCCTGGCGATAGAAAGGCTAAGTGCGGATGCGATCGCAGCCTATAAATACACCCAGGGGAAAACACCAGGGAGGAGAAAGTGCCATTTAAACTGAAGGGCACAAGAGCACAAAAGCAAATGGATAAAAACCCGGCCACGAATAGATTTACAGCGGAAGGCCTTGACCGTTGGAGCCGCTGAACCCTCTCCCAGAGGGAGTGAGAAGGGCAAAAACCCCATGAATTAGTCTTTCTCCAGCAAAGTTCGACCAATTTATGGACAGGGCCATAAAGGGCCTGATGCTTGTGACAGCCTGAGATAGGACTTCAATGCCCATGAGGACCCCTCTTGGTCTCAAGTTTAAAACAAAAAACAAAACCGCAACTAAATATCTGGAGTGAGCTTGTGGCTCCCCGGCTTTGCAGAGGGAGACATGCTCAGGAGGAGAGACAAGACCAAGACAGTGGAAAAGCAGGAGAAGGAACTCGTATTTCGGGAGAGAAGAGGCGCATGCGTAGCCTTGCGCCATGACGGCCGGGCCAGCCTCCCGTGCTGGACCGCTGACCTGGAGCACCTCCAGCTCCTGCAAAAAGACTTTAATTTCCACGGCCGAGTGAAGTGCTGGGGGGAAATCCCGTCCTGTCCTCTGTCAAGGTCAGATGGGCAGCGGGGAAACAACGCAGGGTCCCAAGGAGATGATGGTCCCTGGGAAGCACTCCTTGCCCGGGGAGACCTTGCGGGGCACGGAGCTGAGCTGGGAGAGCGAGCCAACAGCATATGAGATACTCTGAAGCAGACTAGGTGCCTAATTAAAAAAATAAACATATTTCCCGTTCTCTCTCCTTCACCTGGCGCCTCTGGGAAGCCAAAATCCCGCAGTGCTCAGATGAAGGGGAGGGAAAAAAAAACAAAACCAACCACCACCAGACCAAGAGGGAGAGAGAGAGAAAGAGGAAATTCTGCCACAGAGATTAGCAGCAGGAGAGCCTTTGTAGGTCACATCACGTCCATCATCCCCAGGCACGCAGGCTGGCTCAGCTCCAGCCGGCCGGGCACAGGGGGCACACGTACCCCCTCGGCCGGTGCCCAGCGGCAGCCCCGGCACGGCCAGCCCGCTCCCGGCATCATGTGCTGTACTGTAAACAAACCCAGGCAGATGGATGGACGGACAGACGGACTGCCTGCATTAATCACGTCCTCGGCTGTCTCGGGGCTCTCCGGCCGCCCTCCGAGTCACGTCAACCCAGAAGGGACACCATCCACCCACCCGGCTGGCAGCACCAGGGCTGCCTCCCCAGCGCCAGCAGCAGGCCACCTTCCCTTTCCCTCCTCATTTCCCCCGCCTGGCAATGCTTTTATTTTATTTTTCCCAAAGCCAGCCTGACGCCTCTCCGCCTCGCTCCGGTGCGCATGTGTCTCCTCTACTCCCTCTCCCAGCCCTCCCTTCTCCGCTCCCCGGCTGAGACCTCAATCTCTCCCCGCCGGCTTGGTGCTGCAGCTCTCGCTCCCTTAATCCCAATGACCTTCTTGCAGAGGGGCAGCCATGGGATCGGCGTCACGGGAAGAGGGAGAGACCTTCCCCCCGGAATCCCGCGCCCTCCCCGCCACCCGCCTTAGATCCCCCCTTTTCCCCTGCCCCCTTCCTCACAAATTACGGAGAGCATCTCAGAGAAAGGAGGTTGGGGGGTGGGTGGGAGAGGATGAGGATAAAACGCAGAGCGATGTCCAGCCCCCACATCCCCCCCCGACTCGCCCTGGCATGGCCAGAGCTCAGCACCCCCAAGCCCTGACCTGCTGGAGAGCCACGCCAGGACTGCAGCATCACCCCCAGCTCCCCCCATCACCCCACATCCCGCTGCCTCCCCGCACCCGCCATAAACCCACTGGCATGAGGCGGGGGGAGAAGACCCTCACACGAACCCCCAAAACAGCTGAGATGGAGACAGGGTCACAGCCCAACCCGGCTCACCCCTTCCCTCCCCAGGGAAGAAACCTCAAACCAGAGTCCTCTCACCCCATATGGCCTTATATCTATACGGCCCTATATCCATACGCATGGATATATATGTATATACGGCTGTACATGTCTCAGTGCACACATATATGTGGCTATACACATGGAAATATACACATATGGAGACAGACATATATATCCAAACGTACATGCATATATATATGGAGATACAGCAATAAATGCTTAGGGAGCTGTGTACATATACATCTGTGTGTGTATGGATCTAGAGGTGTGGAAACATACCAATGGATGTATGCGTATCTATATATGTGGATACATATGCATACACAAGCATATATAAAATATATAATAATAAATATATAATACATAGTAGCATGTAATTATAATAGTATATGAAATATAATAATAGATAATGGTATATAACATAATGATTATATATGTGTGTGTGTGTGTATATATATATATACACACGCAGGTATGCAGAGGTCGGGGTTGGGGCCGGTGGCGGCCGCCCGTCCCGGAGGGAGCCCCGCACCGCCCCCCCTCCCCTCCCCTCCCGTCCCGCAGCCCGGCGGGACGCCCCCCGCCCTGGTGCCGGTACCGCCACCGGTCCCGGCGGCAGCCCGCGGTCCCGGCGGGGCCTTACCCAGGAGAGGAGCCGCAGGAGGGTGTGCGGTTGCCGGATGAAGGCGTGCGGGTCGAAGGCGCCGCCGGCTTTGCCCGCTCCGAAGGCGCCCCCGTCCATGGCGGCCCGGGGGTGGGCGGGAGGCGGGGGGGGGGGGGCTCGGCGGGCGGTGCCGGGCTGCGCCGAGCCGTACCGGGCTGCGCCGAGCCGTGCCGAGCCCTGCCGTGCCGAGCCCTGCTTGGCAGCCCGGCGGCGGCGGCGGCGGCGGCGACGGCGGCGACGAGCCGCGCGCGCGCGCTCCCGCCCACGGGGACGCGCCGCGACGAGAGCGCGCACCCACCTCCTCCTCCTCCGCCCCCCCCCCCCCCCCCCTCCCGGCCGCCGGCACAGCCACATGGCTGCGGGGGGGAAGAGGGGGGGATAAGGAGCGGGTCTGTCTCGGGGGGAGGTGTGGGGTGTCCGTGGGGCAGGTGTGGGGTGTGGGAGGGTGAGGGCACGGCGGGTGCGGCGTGGGGTTGTGCTGGGGGGGGGGGGGGGGAGGGGATGAACACAAAGGCACCCCACTACAGGGAGGGGGAGGCGGGGGTGCTGCCCCGCTTTGTTTTGGTAGGACCTAGCAGAAGTGCGGGGCCAGCCCCACCACCACCACCGCCCGCTCACACTCCCTACCCCCGTCACTCCTCGGCCACGCAGCCCGGCACCCCACGGAGGGGTAAGGCTGGCCCCCGTGGGCGAGACACGGGAGTCCAAGGCAGGGGCAGAGGTGCCCGGTGACCCTCAAAATCGCTGTGCTGACATCCCTCGCCCCCACGGGCACCGCGTCCCTAGGAGAGGGCAGCAGGAGAAAGGCCCTTTGTGAACACAGGGGGTCCAGATTTTGGGGAGACCCCTGACCCCAGCAGGCAGAGACTGCAAGATGCGCACCTCACATCCCTGAGGCTGCAACCTTGGGAGTTACCTGGGCTTCCCCGGTGTCCACAGTACCACCGCGGCCGCTGGCACAGCCGGGAGGGGATCCCTGGGGAGAAGCCATCCAGCCTTCGGGGCGGCTTGCGGTCCTTGGCCTGTGCCTTTTGCACAGAGTAGCTGTGTCCCAGCCATGCGCCGGCTTCTGCAGAGTCCCCGATAATCTATATTAATAGGACTGAAATTAAAAGCAAGCCCTTGGCTTGCAACGTGGTTCCCTAAGCTCGGCAGCGGAAGCCAAAACCGTTTTGAGTCTGCCTGTCCACTTCAGCCTGAAACCCAACAGAAACCCCACTGCTCAAATGCTTCGGCCGAGCAGAGAGGCTCTGTGCCGCGTTTCCACCAGGCGTACCATGGGACATCTCCAGCTCTTCATTATGGAGATGCTCAACTCAAACCAGGCAGTGGCTTTGCTGGAAGCAGCTGGCCAAAGGGTGAGGTGGGAATGCTGTGAGCACTCTATGAGGTCTTACAGCTCCAGGACATCTTTGAAGGGCTCAGAAATACAAAAGTTCCCGTGTTGAAAGCTGCATCCCCATGAATTGGGGGAAATGAATGAGAGAGGGGACATAAATGAAGAAGGGAGAGGTTTGGTTTTGCTAAACAGATGTCCAAAAATGCTCCAATGTTCTGGATGAACAGGGTTTGGATCTGGCCAAACAAGCTGGGTATGCAGAAAAGCAGCTGCTTCTGCTCCGGACCCGGACGGAGTGGTGGTGCTGCACCCAACCAGCAGCAACGGAGGCTGACGAAGTGGAATGACCAGCTGGATGGCTTACATCCCACTTTGGGTCACACCTATGCAGAGAGTCAGGTTAGCAGCAAGGGAGCAAAGGGCAGAGCAGTGGGACGGGGGAACATGCTTGACCGCCCTTTAGCACTATTTCATTCTGCCTGAGTCCAAATCCATTTTCTTGGCAGAGTCTACAAATTGGCTCTGCAACTCAAGAGCTCAGTGCAGGAGCCAGAGGCAAATGGATGGGGGAGATACAAAAAAGCATTTAAAGCCTACCTTTGGTCACCCGTTAGGAGTAGCACGCTAAAAAGTCAGCAGCCATCCCTAGTCCTTTGTGGGGCACCTTCTGAGGGGGAGGCTGGAGGTAGAGGATGGACATTCCCCCATTGCATCCAGCCATAGAATCACAGAATGGTTTGGGTTGGAAGGGACAGTTAAAAGGTCATCTAGTCCAACCCCCCCAGCAATGAGTGGGGACATCTTCAACTAGATGGGGTTGCTCAGAGCTCCGTCCAACCTGACCTTGAATGTTTCCAGGCTGAGAGAGTTGGGGTTGTTCAGCCTGAAGAAGAGAAGGCTCTGAGGAGACCTTATTGCAGCCTTCCAGTACCTAAAGGGGGCCTATAAGAAAGCTGGGGAGGGACTTTTTACAAGGGCATGTAGTGATAGGATGAGAGGGAATGGCTTCAAAGTGGAAGAAGGTAGATTTAGGTTAGATATTAGGAAGAAATTTTTCACTTTGAGGGTGGTAAGGCACTGGAACAGGTTGCTCAGAGAAATTGTGGAAGCTCCATCCCTGGAGGTGTTCAAGGCCAGGCTGGATGGGGCTTTGAGCAACCTGGTCTAGTGGGAGGTGTCCCTGCCTGTGGCAGGGGCGTTGGAACTCGATGATCTTCAAGGTCCCTTCCAACCCAAACCATTCTATGATTCTATGATTCTATGGGGCAGCTCTGTTGTGGGAAGATGAGCTGCAGTGCCAGCACAGCTGGACCTTCAGCCCTCCAGTTCATACCGGTTCCCCTCCCGCTGTCTGCCAGGTTAGGGCAGGCAATGAAACATCCTCCAGACAAAGCACCTCTTGGTCTGTATGGGCTTATTTCATGCAGGTTTGCACGCAGAGTCCCTCCAACAAAGCCTCCAGCCTTGGGTTTTACTTAACCGGCAGGGACTGGAGCTGGGTGAGGGCAGTGGAAGGTCTCTGGGAGTTGATTAAGTGTGTTTAACACTTGGACATGCTCTCCTTAATTATTTCACACTAGCTGGGTAACCAGCCTCCCCACATGGAACGGCTTAGCTCTGTTACACCCGCGCAGCTGGCGGCGGGATTTGGCTCTATAGGTAGGTGTTTGCTTGAACTGTTTAATTAATGTTTTCAGTAACTTGATAGAACCGTAATGTGCAGCGCTCACATGCCATGTTACAGGTCAGCACCTCCACAGTGGAAATTCGGATGGCTTCTGTGCAGTGCTGTGGTCCCTGGCAGGGAGGGAGGGGGCAGGATGGAAGCCATCCCTGGGAGCTCTGGTCTCCTCCTTGTGGTGTTGTTTGTCAAACACATCCTTCTCTGTAAGCCTCAGGAGACCCCCCATGTGTGGGAAGCTCCAGCCCACCCAGCTCTGGGTACCATCATCTTCATGGCTTTGGGTTTGCACCCCCCTTTCATACCACAGGCAGTGTTGGATTAAGGCCTGTGTTCCTTATAATAACACAAAATTATCTACTTATTCCCAATTTATTCAGCTTCTGGATGTGATGGGGGTCGATCTTATTATTCATCAGTTTGGTTATTTTCCACGGATAACCTGGGGGATGTATCTAATACCATCTCAACCACCCAGAGGCTTCATCGGCTTCCTCGTTTTCCTCATGTCCTACATCCTTGCCCCAGAGGGGGCTGTAGGTAATGGCATGTGGCCATCAGCAGAGCTGTCTGGGCTCATAGGTTTACCAGCCACCCAGGTGCCTGAAGCTGTGCCAGTTATCCGAATCTGGGGTTCAGCCCATGTTACCTCAGCTGAGGCTCTCAGGCTGACCCAGAGGCAACGTGGCACCCCGACATTTTGAGTGAGCGGCCAGGAGTTGGGATGTTTCTCCAAAGGAACTGGCCTTTGGCTGCTGGAGCATGGGCTGGATGAAGCCCTCAGCTCTCCCAGCCGCCGGGTGCATGTCCCGTGTCTCCAGCAACATGAAAGATCAGGTATGCAGCTCATGAGGCCAGGAGGGCGTCTGTCCCTATGCCAACAGGGACCACATCTGGCCACATGGCTTTCTTGGTACCTCCTCACCTGGTCTTTAGCCGGGCAGGCGGCTGGGCAAAACAGCAGCTGTGCCCGGCCCCGCTACCCTCTCCTGCCCCGTGGACATGGGTCCACTCCAGATCCTTTGGGGTGGTCCTCCTTCCCTCTCCTCATCCAGGAGGTGTGGGATTTCTGGCTGAGGACCAGAGCTGCTTCAGGGGACGTTTCAGCCAGAGCCATGCATCACATCAGTTATCCTGCAAGGGTGCTTGCGCAGTTCCCAATCCAGGGAAGTCTGAGGGAACTTCTTCAGCTGCGTCCTATCTGATTTCCTGGTGTCAATGGAGGGAGAGTGAATAATTTATCTTCTGTCCTCCAGCTCCCTCCCCGTTCAGGTTTCACCTCAGCTCTGCTTCGCCTTTAGCCTAAAGAGATGCCCCAGTGCCTGCTCCTGTGTTGAGGAGTTTCCAACATGGACTGAGATGGCCAACATCTCCCACAGGCACGGCTGGTCCTGGCGGTGCTTATCTGTGTGCAGTAAATGGAGCAAGAGGAATAACAGCATGAAGAATAACAGCTCCAGACAGGTTCCACAGCAAGTCTTATTTTCAGTTCCTCTTTCACAGCATAACTCGAGCATCTACATTGGGGTTTTATTGTTTATTATGAATTCAACAGCAGCAGACAGAGGCCCTGATTGAGTTTGGAGCTGCGCTGTACCAAGCGCTGTGGGAATACACAGCAGGACGCGGCCCCTGAAGAAGACATGATCAGCCTGAGAACGTGTCCCCACATGAAAGAGGTTATTTGATGTCTTTTTCTATTTCGAGATATACGCAAAAGTAATGGGTGCCAGTGGTAGCAGTGAAACCTATTTTATCTTATTAACTTTTAAAATTTTTTGGTTTTTCCTTGTTACTGCATTTCTGGTGAGGCCACATCTGGAGTAGTGTGTCCAGTTCTGGGCTCCCCAGTTCAAGAAAGATAAGGAACTCCCGGAGAGAGTCCAGCGGAGGGCTACAAAGATGATTGAGGGGACTGGAGCATGTGTCTTATGAGGGAAGGCCGAGAGACCCGGGTCTGTTTAGCCTGGAGAAGATTGAGGGCCGATCTCAACAATGCTTATAAATATCTAAAGGGCGGGTGTCAAGGGGAGGGGGCCAGACTCTTTTCAGTGGGGCCCGGCGACAGGACAAGGAGCAACGGGCACAAACTGGAACACAGAAATTTCCATCTGAACATAAGGAAAAGCTTCTTTCCTTTGAGGGTGACAGAGCACTGGAACAGGCTGTCCATAGAGGCTGTGGAGTCTCCTTCCCTGCAGATCTTCAACACCCACCTGGACGCCTTCCTGTGCAACCTTCCCTGGGCGAACCTGCTTTGGCAGGGCGGGTGGACCAGATGACCTCCAGAGGTCCCTTCCCACCCCTGCCATTCTGTGATTCCGCGCAACCCTGCGATTTCCTCGCACTGCCCGACATCTCCTGCCAACTGTGGAGGTTTGTCAGGCGCCTGTCGGGGTCGGGAGCGTCACCGCTTCCCCTGGCTCTGGAGCTACTTCACAACCCACAACAGTGGGACGCTCCGCCGAGGCGGGTGCCCCTACGAATGGCGCATCCCTTCCACCCCCCCCTGTCCCGTCCGCTCGCCCTTCTGGCCCCGCTCCCCACCCGTAGCGCCGCGCGCACGGCTCCGCCGCCCTCTCGCGAGACACCGCGAGGGGGCGGGGCTACCATAAAAGCCGCGCGCGCGGAAGCCTCCGGCCCTTCCGGCCCGGCGCGGGGACCAAGATGGTGGGTGCAGCCGGCGGTGGCGACCGCCCAGGCCCGGCCGCGCCATCCCTCGGGTATCGGCGCCATCCCGCCCCCGGCGGGTACCCGGCCGCGCTGCCGCCGCCCCCGGCCCCTTGCGGGAGGGGACGCGGGGGTTTATTTCTGGGTTCGGGCGCAGATTTGCCGTGGGGACGCGGGGCCGGGCCTGGTTGGTGCCCGGGAGGGAGGGGGGAGGTCTGGGTGGCGGGCGGCCGTGGGGGCTACTGGGAGGGCGCTTGGTCCGCGGCGGGGCTTTGCTGTCCCTTATGTTAGAAAGAGGGTCTGGAGAGCTGCCGGTGGTGGTGCCTGCCCGGGCGGGCAGCCAGGACACGGCGCGATTGAAGGCCGGGAGCGCAGTCAGAGGGCGGCACGGCGGCCGGTCGGTACTGCCGCGGTGCGGGGCGCAGGCAGGCGGAGCGGCCCCTCTAACGACCGCACTTCGCCGCCTTCCGTCTGTAGGATCGCGTTTCGTGTTTAATGGTGTTGCGGCCTTCAGCCTTGCGGAGGTGTCTGAATTTTATTCTGCTGGGCCCTGCCACGACATTCGTGATCCTGTCAAAAAACACTTTCTGGGCCCGGAAAACTTTGCCTGCTTAAGGCAGCTTGTGTCGAGTAATATTTTTTAAAGTAAGACATATTTCTTAGCTATTGGTACAGTATTTTTCTTAATTTTGGGTGTGAGAATAGATGGGTAACGCTTTGTTGGGCGGAGAGTTCTCCAGATAGAGTCCAGCCTTGCTCAGCTCTCAGGTTGCAGAGGGAGGCTGCAGGGCTGGTAGTTAGAACAGCTTGGAAAAAAACCTGAACTTCCATCCAAAGCAAGTGACTCAAAGGTGGATGTTGAAATAGTGTTTTACTGCAGCTTTTCAAACTGAAATTCTTTTATAGTGCTTATTTTCATAGTGTCACTGGTTCCTTGAAACATACTGTAGAGTTACCTGTGCTTCTCCATTTTCTCGGCTTCTGGGGTGCTTTGAAATTCTGGTGGCATTCTGTGGCCAAACTACAGCTTGTGTGGTTCCCTAGCTAGAGTGGGACTTGGTGATGTCTTAAAATACGCTTGAAAGGGAAGAGCTATTGGGGAAATCTAGGAGGGACATGGTTGAGGCATGAGGATTATGTTCTTCTAACACTATAACAGAATTCAGAACCCAAACAGCTGATATGGAAAAGAATTTCTAGAATGCAAAATGTCTTGTATATACATAATATTCATGTGTCAAGGCAAGAAGAGGATTGGCCTTGGCCCTTGAGTGGGTACAAGTGAATCTCTACAGTAAACACTAAATGTTTATTTTCTCTCTCTAGTCTCACCGCAAGTTCTCAGCTCCGAGGCATGGGTCTCTGGGCTTCCTGCCCCGCAAACGCAGTAGCAGGCACAGGGGAAAGGTGAAGAGCTTTCCCAAAGATGATCCTAGCAAGCCTGTCCACCTCACTGCCTTCTTGGGGTACAAAGCTGGCATGACCCACATTGTCCGTGAAGTTGACAGACCTGGATCCAGTATGTATTAATGTTCCTGCGAATGAAGGAGGTAGTTTTCTTCATGAATGGCAAAAGATGACCTGTTCATTAGTAGCTCTAGATTTTAGAATCATAGAATTGCTGAGGTTGAAAGGGACCTTTAAGATCATAGAGTCCAACCATCAACCTGCCCTGACAAAACCACTTCTAAACCATGTCCCTAAGTACCACATCTACCCTTTTTTTAAACACCTCCAGGGATGGCAAATCCACCACCTCCCTGGGCAGCCTATTCTAATGTTTAATAACCCTTTCAGTGGAAAAATGTATCCTAATATCCAGTCTAAACCTCCCCTGACATTTTAGTCCTAGCTTGACTTCATGGCATTGAAAGTCCTTGAGTGGGTGGGGTATAAAGCACCCAAACCACTCCCACTTCAACGTATGTGGTGGCCCAGCAGCAAGACTTCATGTCTGGCAGTGCCTGTCTTGTTAATGGTCCTGTTTCTGAGACGCGCAGCACTGTAACAGGCTACTTAGGATGACCTCTTCTCAATGGGTGGGCAGAATTAAATTGATTTTTTTTGCCGATTTTTGTAGTCCTGAATGTGGTTCTGTTATTTGCTACCATCCACTGTGCCTATTGGGCTTTGTGCTTCCTACTGAGCTAGCCTCAAATTTTTCAAGGCATTAAATTATAACTTGGAGTTGGTGGTCACTTTCCCATGCATCATCTTTGCCTTTGTGGAAAGAACTTGGGTCATGTAACCTTTCTGGTGAAGGATTTGTTAGTGAGAAAGGATAATGACATTTAATAGCTGATGCTGGTGTTAATTGTTGTGCTGTATTTCTGTCTTCATCCAGAGGTGAACAAGAAAGAGGTGGTTGAGGCAGTCACTATAGTGGAGACTCCTCCCATGGTCATTGTGGGCATTGTGGGATACGTGCAGACTCCTCGCGGTCTCCGCAGCTTCAAGACCATCTTTGCTGAGCACATCAGTGATGAGTGTAAGCGTCGCTTCTACAAGAACTGGTAAGAGAGCAGGGCTTTTGCTTGTTGTCTTAATTTCATGCCATGGATTATTTTTTCTGCTGGGTCACAGATTATGCTGGTACAGCTTTTTGAAGAGGCTTTTCAGCAATTAGTGTTTGGTCTTGATAAACTGGCCTAATAATGGGATGCACTATAAGAATGGTTCTGGGATTGTGGCAGCATGTTAGTTGACGCACTTCTTGGTGTGGGGATGGCAGCGTTGGTTTTTGCCTGAGATCTCCTCAATGGGCTACACGTGATGATACTTCGACGGGCGGACATAAGGAAATCGCCTCTGGCGCTTGTTGTTGAGTGTCGAGTCCTGACTGTAGCCGTGTTTTCTCAGGAAAGGGGAAGACAAGTGTTACTTCTGATTACTGTTCCAGGCACTGTTGTTGTGATTCAAAATATGCACATTTGCCCAAGTGTGGCTCCAGTGTGTCTAGAGCTTTCAGCCTGTTTATGAACTTTGCAGACTGAGAAGACGTCAAGAGTAGAGCAGTAATGATCTCAAGGGTGTCACAGTAACGACCTTACTGTTGGGCATATCTTGGGCTTATGAAGGGGAAAATTATGGTGTTCTGAAGCAGATAGCTGGCATCTGACAATTGCTTTAAAGATCTGTTTTTTTCTGTTATTGTTTGACATCTCTCTACAGTCTTTTGTCTTCTGTACTGTGAATGTTAGTGTGCTTTGGAATTCATGGCAGCTCCGCTCAGCTCTGGCAACTTTGCCTCTGTCTGATGAGCTCCAGGCTCCGCTTGCCAGTGGAAAAGAGTCCTTAGAAGCTGGCAATGAGCCGGAACCAGCTGAGGTGGCAGCTCCTTCCGCTCATCCCCGCTTACCAGGGGATTGATGAAGGGCTTAGCCAAACCTTGTTTCTGCTCTGCTCCTGAAGGCACAAGTCCAAGAAGAAGGCCTTCACCAAATACTGCAAGAAATGGCAAGATGAGGAAGGCAAAAAGCAGTTGGAGAAAGATTTCAATAGCATGAAGAAATACTGCCAGGTTATTAGAGTCATGGCTCACACTCAGGTAAGTGTCTGCAGGACTGAGGTGTGCAGTGGAACCAACTAAGAGAGTGAGCGTAAAGCTTGATCCATCTCTGTATGATTTCTGCCCTCCCCTGCAGCCTCATGCTATCTTGTTAAGCATGATGCAAACACTAGTACTGTTCATTCTGTACAAAGCCGGTGCTCACAGGATGCTTGAGGAGCCATGATGGCAATGGCTGGCAATCTTCTGAAGCAGTGTTCAAAAGACTGCACCATAGTGGCAACTTTTTGGACTCATCCTGTGCTGATACCTTGTAGACTTGGGCTCTCTTAATTAACAGGCTGAACATTTAACTCTGGGGTTTGTGTGTTCAGCATCATTTCAGGCTGTGTTCTATAGGGACAGCAAACACTCAGAGGCTTTTGGTGGCTTTTGTTGCTCAGCTGGAGGAGTCACACCGCTGAGTGGTGTGATGGTGTCTCCCTTGGCCATCAGTGCTCTGCCAGACTTTCTTGGGAGATGCAGTTAAATCTTTGAGTTGTCTGTAAGTACAATAAGACGTCTAGTTATGATGTTGCTTATTTGACTAGAATTAATTTCCTGTAGTAGACAGCAAAAGTAGTGTTGCAGCTGCTGTTGGTACTCGTGTCAGTCCCTCTGTGCTGAAGGTAGTAGAAGTAACTGCAAATGTGGCCCTACCCAAAGTATCCTTCAATGTGGCAGGCTTTATCATGCAATGGTTTGAGTTGGAAGGGACCTTTAAAGATCATGTAGTCAAACCCACTGCCATGAGCAGGGACACCTCCCACCAGACCAGGTTGCTCAAAGCCCTGCCCAACCTTGCCTTGAACTTTTCCAGGCAGGGGCATCCACAGCTTCTGTGGGCAGTCTGTGCCAGTGTCTCGCCACCTTCATGATAGGAAAAATTCCTCCTTATGTCTAATCTAAACTTACCCTCTTTCAGTTTATAACTGTTGCCCCTTGTTACCTCCTGTCCTTTCTGGATGGAGTTTGGCTAGAGGCTGTAGGGTTAGAAACACTTTTTAATTCTGTGTTCCTGTGGGTGGCATATAAATTCCAGATACTGTGACTTGTCACTTAAGCCACAACATGAGCTTTCCCCTTGTTGTAGGGCCGTTTACTTCAGTATGTTGATGTTGTATCCCTTGGAAAAGGATACCTTTAGTTAGAAAAACAGATGAGGCCAGGACTGCAATGATACTGGGCTAGTTGATGAGGTCCATCTTGGAAAAGCAGGAGCTAAATTCCATCCTTTGTTTCCTAGATGCGTTTGCTTCCCCTGAGACAGAAGAAGTCTCACCTGATGGAGATCCAGGTGAACGGTGGCACTGTTGCTGAGAAAGTGGATTGGGCTCGGGAGAAGCTGGAACAGCAGGTGCCTGTGTCAACTGTCTTTGGCCAGGATGAGATGATAGATGTCATTGGAGTCACCAAGGGCAAGGGATATAAAGGTAAACGTGGAAGTTCTCTTTGTGATCGTGATACAGATTTTAATGAAATCCTAAGCTTGAGCTTTCACAAGTGTGTGGGCTAAGAGCTGAGGAGGTAAATCCATACTGCTGTCACGGTTCAATGATGACACCATGGAATGAGCGCTGGGCACAGCGCCTGACATCCATGAGGAGTCATTCCATGCTGCCTTCCTTCTGAGAACACAACCCAGGGACAGCTGGGGGGGGGAACGTGGGTGGTTCAGGGGCAGGGTGATGTGGTTTTCCACATCGTTTCCTGGATTTCCACCCAGAAATGGGGTGCAGGGTCCAGGCTTCCCTTTTGTTGCCTGGGGTCAGCAGCTTGAAAGGTGGCTTAAACTCTAGTTGAACAACTTGGTGACATCTCAGCTTGACAGTAGTTAGCAACACTGTTTGTTTCTTGTTTCAGGTGTTACCAGCCGCTGGCACACCAAAAAGCTGCCCCGCAAGACTCACAGGGGTCTGCGCAAAGTGGCCTGCATTGGTGCATGGCACCCTGCTCGTGTGGCTTTCTCTGTGGCCCGAGCTGGTCAGAAGGGGTATCACCATCGGACTGAAATCAATAAGAAGGTTTGTGTCTCTCAACTGCTGAGAAGAAAGGGGAGCTGGCTGGGGTCACTCACTGCATAGCAGTGAATAGAGTGGAGAGTGTTGTTTTGGATGTTCTGCCCTGTTTAAATGTTGTCTCGGGGACAGTAACCATACTCCATTAAGTTGGATAACCATAAAAAATTCTCATATGGCCACGTGTTTTCAAAGCGCAACAGACATTTTTCTCCAACCATATGTAGAATTGTTTGCTTTTTGACTGAGGACAGGCCCTTTCTCCTTCCTGCCTTTTGCTAAGTAGAAATTCTTGACTTTTTTAGATCTACAAGATTGGCCAGGGTTACCAAATCAAGGACGGAAAGCTGATCAAAAACAATGCATCAACTGATTATGACTTGTCTGACAAGAGCATTAACCCTCTGGTGAGTTGTTACAGCTCTGTGGAGAGAATCTGCTTGTGAGCTGCAATCCGAAGAGGCAAATGGGCCTGGTACAAGTTGCAAAATTACTGAATGAAGGGCTCTGGAGATAAAATTCAGCTGCTGTGGGAGGTGGTGTTGCTTAGTCATTCTCAGTATTGACTTGTGTAACTTGCTAATTGCTTTTGATATGTGGCAATAGTAGAGAGAGATGTTAAAAACCTAGAAATGATACTTGTAAATAAGGAATAACTTAGCAGGGAGAGCAGCTTTTGCTGTTTTATCGGCCTCTTGTTGTTGCTGCTGTTCTTAGCCAAAATCTTACAGCAGCAAGTAAATTGCTGTATCAAGAAACTTGACCAGCAAAAGGTAATAATGGACATGGGATTTCGATGAGTGTGGGAATGGCTGAGACCCAGAAGTGCTGTGAGAACATCAAGCTGTAGGCAGGTGTGATTGGTGGTCCTGCTTAAACAGAGCACTAACTGTTCTCTCCTTGCTCAGGGAGGCTTTGTCCACTATGGTGAGGTGACCAATGACTTCATCATGCTGAAGGGCTGTGTTGTTGGGACCAAGAAGAGAGTCCTAACCCTGCGCAAGGTGAGTAGTGCAGCCTGTTGTCAAATGGGCTGGAACAGCTTAAGTTAGCTGCACTGCCTCTGGTACAGGTGTTGTTGCTTGCTGCCATGGGAATTCACATAGCCAGTTAGAAAGAAAAACCTAGAACACTGTTGTTGGACACATGAACACAAACCCATCTTGTATTAATGCCCTTGGGAGTCAAATCATAGAATTGTCTAAGTTGGAAGAGACCTTTAAGATCAAGTCCAACCATTAACCTAACACTGCCAAAACCACCACTAAACCATGCCCTTCAGCACCACATCTACCTGTCTTTTAAAAACCTCCAGGGATGGCAATTCCACTGCTTCCCTGGGCAGCCTGTTCCAATGTTTGATAACCCTTTCAGTGAAGAGATTTTTCCTAATATCCATCCTGAACCTCTGTGGTGCAACTTTAAACCATTTTCTCTTGTTCTATCACTTGGGAGAAGAGACCAACCTCCACCTCACTACAGCCTCTTCTCAGTGGTTGTAGAGAGCGATAAGGTCTCCCCTCAGCCTCCTTTTCTCCAGACTGAACAATCCCAGTTCTCTCAGCCGTTCCTCATAGGACTTGTGCTCCAGACCCTTAACCAGCTTTCTTGCCCTTCTCTGGACACTTCAGCACCTCAATGTCTTTCTTGTAGGGAGGGTCCCAAAACTGAACACAGTGTTCAAGGTGTGGCCTCACCGGTGTAGAGTACAGGGGGACAATCACTTCCCTAGCGTGAGGTCCTTTCGGCACTTAATTCAGTCCAGGTTTGTTAGTAGTGAAGGGGGTGTGCTTTAGGATTCTTGTGGATTGTTAATGACACTGGGAGGCAGACTTGGGCTTGCCTGGTGGTGTGAGCTGACCAGTCTTCAGCCCTGAAGGGGCAAGTGCTGCTTGCACATAATGGCAGCTGAAGTGTGAGGTCAGAGTGACTTAGGAGGTGTCAGCTGTGGAGGTGATAAGCAGTACTGCATACTGGCTGGCAGCGCGGGTGCTGCTGCATACTCACCTGGTATCTCTCTTGTAGTCCCTGCTGGTGCAGACCAAGCGCCGGGCCCTGGAGAAGATTGACTTGAAGTTCATTGACACAACCTCCAAATTTGGTCATGGCCGCTTCCAGACAGCTGAAGAGAAGAAGGCTTTCATGGTAAGGACACTTTCTGAAGCTTGCAGCTTTGTATCGCGTTATCTCTGTATTGTTTTTCAGCTAATGGCAGTTGGCAGCTTGACCTTTGGACTGCCGCAGGCCCAAAACTTCTGTGAAACAGAATTGTATAGCTTCAGTCAGGAGGGTTTGTCCTGCAAACTTGGTTGTCACCACAGAAGGGGCTGGGGTCTTGCTTCCCCTGTGATGGCACTTGTTGCCTGAGGGGTGCTGCCATGTTTGGGCACAAGCCTTTGGGTGATAGGGCGTGGAACAAGCGCTGCACAGTATCTGACACCCACGGGGGGTGGCTCTGCACTGCGTCTCTTCTGAGAGCAGCTCCGGATGCTGGTGCTCTCTGCGGGCTGTGGGTGGCATTCTCAATTTGTCACTTGCTGGAGAAAGCAGGTTCTGAGTCCTGTGTGTGAGGCCATTGTCTGGTCAGAGAGCGGTTTGGCTCCTGCAGGGCTGCACAAGAGCTTCCCCACAAGGTGGCACCAGCATTGCTTCTCTGTTACAGCTGAAGTGCTTGGTGTGGTGCAGCGTGGCTGTACCGAGTTCAGCTTTTCTCCAAAACCTGTAGCTGTGGGGACGGGGCTCGGGATTTCCTAACGGGTTCCAACACAGGGCTTTTTTGCCTTAATTTCTTTGCAACAATTGCAGCATTGTAATTGCAATGTGATGTGGTCTTTGGTGCTGGCTGCTGTTTACATAGGTTTGTTTTTGTTTCTTTTTTCAGGGACCACTCAAGAAAGATCGTATTGCAAAAGAGGAGACAGCTTAATGTGTGGAATGGTCTTGTGTCCTGTCACCTGTGTGCTCTCAGACCAGAAAATAAATATTTTAAAGAAATTACCTTTGCCTCTTGGTTTATACATAGCTACCTCAAGTCTGGTACTCTCACTGCAGGCCCTGTGCGTGGGACCAACCAAACCAAAGAAGCAAGTAAAGCTCAAATTCATGAGCATCCAACTCATAGCAGGGCTCCTGTAAGGAGAAAGAAACTGCCATTGCTGTTTTCGGAGGGCAAAAATTTTGGGGCAGAGCATGGCTCCTCTATTTGGTTGCGTGGAGCAGTAAAGCAGCAGGAGCCCTAACTGTTCGCAGTTACTGAGGTATTATTCCAGGTCTTAATCCTCCACTGGGTGGCTTTAGAGCTCCTTTGAATCAAGCTGGTTTTGAAATAAGTGAAACTACTACAGATTGTTGCAACATCACTAAATTTTAGGTAGGTGGCTGGTGCTGGCTGTTGCCGTGGAAACCCTCTGGTTTCCTTCTGTATGACAGGGGATGTGACCTGTAAGCTGTTTGTAAATGCAGCTTTTTGCTGTCCTTGAAAGCAGCAGAAGGCAGCAGGTGAGGTGACAAATTCCTACCCCATGGCAGCTGGGTATTCCTGAATCCCATTTCCCACCCCATCGGAAGGGCTGTGTCTGGGGGAGGGGAGGAGAGTGACCCTTCTGCATCCCACCCTCTGGGAGGAGGGAGAGCCATGAGTGCTGCTGGTGTTGTGTTACTGCATGGCTCAAAATACTCCATCAGCTCCTGGGGAGAAGGTTTGGCCGGTGTTCCCAGCCCGGTCTCCCGGTGAAGGGCAGAGGAGACGGAGCGCCTGTGTGTGGGATGGGCTTTGTGTACAGCACCCATCCAGACGGAAGCATTGTGGTTAGGGGAGTCCTTATACGAAGAAAGGCAGTGGTGGCCCTGAGGGCTTGTCTGCCTGCAGCTGCAATAGTGAGGTCACTCGCGCTCGGGGCTGTAGCCTGACTGAAGGCGCGTGTAAATTTAGATAACTGCTGGTATATCCTTCACTGACCATAATTGGAGACACGGTGGCGATTGAGGCAATAACCCTCCAGATCTATGCACTGACGTGCAGTGCTGCTCTGAGATGGACCCAATGCAATGCTATTTGCTCAGAGAAAGGTGGACGTAGAGATTATTTCCCGCAGTGATGCGTAAGAACCTTCTAAGAGTTAAAAGGTGGCAAGAAGGAGGGAAAACATTTACCTTGTTGCCCTAGAAACCAGACTCGATGACTGCACAAGCTGGCTGGTTCCCTGTCAGCCTCATTTAACACATGAACCTGCTGGCTGCTTTCAGCCAAGTGTAACAAGAGAGGTCTCACCCGCTAATTTTATTTTATTTATTTATCCCCTCCTCCCCCCGCCAAGTCTCAAATCAACAGGTAGGTAGAGAAGAGCTTTAAATCAGTATTCCTCCGATACAGGAAAGTGGAATTTCCAACCTCTGTCCATCTTGAGGCTGCAGTTTTACAAGCAGCTCTGAAGAGTAAGGTTTTCTTGCCTGTCAGGAACCCCTTAGGTGGTCTTTTCACTTGGTGGCGAGTTGGCCGATCTAAAGCGTGTATGTGCTGGCTGGTTACCAGTGCATGGCTCTAAGCCAGCCCTGTCTGCTACTGCAGCTTTGATCAAACCAGTCAGAGGCATCCAAGGGAACTGGGATTATCAGGATAAACCGGGATGAGCATCCATGACAAACTATGCACCGCCTTGATGAAAATCTAAAAGCATCTAATTTTACTCAATCACACCTTGTGGTGGGAGCTCTGGTGGAAGCTGGGGAGCTGGTGAACGTAATTTTGAAGTAGCAATGGCAGGGGATGGAACTCTTAGTCAAATTAGCACCTAATTAGAAGGAAGCAGTCCAGAAGAAATGCTGTCATTGTTGAAGATGCTTGGTGCATGTGTAGCAGGAGGGGCTGCTTTGGCTTGAGACTCAGACTTGGGTTTGTTTTTTCTTGAAGCAATGGTTGCTGACTGACCAAACACTGGATGAGGGGGGAAAAAAAAAACTAAAGTGGTTTTTAATCATTTATCCATCGTGGAATCCTGGGGACAAGAGGATGCCCAGCGTCAGGAGGTGGCGCTCCTCCCCCTGTAGATGTTGTGTGGGACACTTGTCCCCAGGGGCTTGGCTTGGTGGGGCTGGCCTGGAGAAAACCCTGTTTAGCTGAGGCCAGGTCACCCGGGGCTACGTGGTTCCTCTCGGCCCCTCCAAGGGCTCCCTGATGCCACCCGGGCACTTTGCTGGGGAGCTCTGGGGATGCAAGTTTGGGAGGTCCCTGCAAAGCCGTGCTGGTGGGGGGCGAAGCTAAGGGACGCTGGGCACCCAGCAGCCCTTGTACCCCCAGCCTGCCCACTCCTGCAGGGCCTCCGTCCTCTGCTATGGGGACAGTCCCCAGAGCAACAGGCAGCAGCAATCAGTGCAGGTCACACATGGGTCTAGCAGCTCCTGAGAGCCCAGAAACTGTTTTTTTGGGGGGGTGTTATGATTTTTTTTTAAACCACCTTCTCTTGACATTGACCTTTTTCTGTTTGGCACAGTCATCTCTCCTGTGCAGCTCCCTGAGTCCATCTCCCCCGCTCCAAAATGGCCAATGAGCTCCCTACTATAAAAGATCCCGCGCCTCGGCGGCGATGCTGGGACCAGCCCATGAGCCTGTGGGGGGGACAGGCACAGCCCTGACCCTGCCGAAATAGCGCCGGCCACCGTGGGAACGTGCCCCATCCCAGCTGGTGCCGGGAGGGCTGCGGCTGGGAAGCGGGCATGGGTTTCACCCCCGGCACCCGCTGCTCCCCAGCTGCCAGCAGCGCTGGGGCTGGGACCTGGTGTTCCTGGGGGGATGGGGGCCGCTTTTCCAGCCTTCCCGGGGCGCATCTGGCTCTGGCGCTGCCTCTTTCCCTCGCTGGGAGATGAAACGAGATGCAGCTGCAACGCTGGAGCGGAGACGTTAGAAGCGTGTGAGGACACCCTGGGGGGGGGGGGGGGGGGAAGGGGAGGAAAAAAAGCGGGTTCAAGTCGGAGGTCTTGGCTCCCGCGATGAGCTTCACAAGTGGCCCAGCTGACACCCCTGCCTGCCGCCCCGGCCCCCGCCTTTGATCCCAGTGACAGGCGGGGAGCTTCAAGTATGCTCCACGGGGGAGAGGGGCTGCTGAAGGCGCCCCGGGGGAGCCACGGCCGGGTTCACACGCCGAACGGCAGCGTCTCTGCCGGAGCAGCTCCGCTGGGCTTTTCCGAGCATGGCGTGCGTTTGATTTGCAGCACACACATAACTCCCACCCCCCCCTCCTCCCCTTCCCCATTCCCCAACCCGAGGATTGCTTTCGTACCTGACAACTCTCTGGCTTCTCACCAACCCTTAGAAGTGCCTGTGGGACCCAGGGGGAGGGATGTAGGGGGCAGATGGGTCCCCACGGAGGTGAGGCCCTCCCTGTGTGGGGCGAAGGGGTGGTGGGCAACCCTGCTGTGGGACCACAGCCCCACCAGCACCCTGAGCTCCCCCATCCCTGTGGCCACCATGGCTTCCCCACCTTTGGGTGTCAGTGGTCCTGGTGCAGTGCTGCTCCCTGGCCAGGCATGGGACTTACAGGAGCCCACATGAGTTTTGGGAAGTCTGACACCTCCCCCCCCCCCCAAAAGCACAGCGCTGGGGAATCACGTGTTTCTGCGGCGGCTGCCGGGCAGAGCGGGGAAGACTAAATTTATCTCCTATCGCATCCCAACTTCCCCAAAATGTGGTGTGGGGCTGCCTTTCATTCCTGGAGGGGACAGCTGCTGTGCTGGGGTCCCTAGGACTCCCAGATGCCACTCCAGAGGCAGCCCCACAGCTCGGTCCCCCCACCAACCCCAAAGCACCCCGATGCCAGGCAGCGCTCTTGGTAGCACACGTGGCATCAAACTCAAACTCAAGGATTGAAGCGGGAAAAGGCGTACAGCTGAATCCAGCCTGGTGCCCTAAGGGACGTGGGGACACCTCTCAGAGGCTGTCACTATGCTTAGGCATCATTTCATGCCCAGCCGCCCCACCACAGGGCTTTTTAAATATATATTTTTCAACTTTTTCATTGACACCAGCGGCGGTAGAGAATTAAGCCAACAAGTGCCATTCCCGCTGTGCACAGATCCCCTCACGCGCATCCTCCCACAGAGGCAAATCCCCCCCAGCTTTACGGCCGGAGCTGTCTGCCGTGCGCTCTGCTCCTATCCACCACTGCGTTCGGGAGCTGAATGGAAACCAAAGTTCATTTTTCCCCTTGGGAATCAGCCAGCAAGCGGGGCCCCGGCGGGCCAGGTCGGCCAGGAGCTGTTGATGGCGGGAGGTATTTATAATCTTTGTTTGGTTCCAGCAAGGCTGGACGCCCACTCCCGCTTCCCTCCATACAATAAGATCAAACAGCTCCGGGACATTTCCTCGCTCCTCGCAGATGAAATCCCTGTATCTGCCGCTCCGCCTGCCCAGGGCTGCAGCGTCTTCCTTCACTCGAAGACTTGTGGGGGGGAGGAGGTCGCTGCTGCTGTTTCTTTTACACCAAAATGGGGGATTTGCTCATTTTTCTCACCCTCCTCCATTTTCAGAGATCATGGGTGAGGGGTGCAGGGGAACCAGGACTGCAGCACCTTCCCCGTCTCAGCTTCTTTCCCTCTCCCACTTCTGATGGACCTTAGTGAGGACCCGTGCGGTGTCTAATGGCTTGTGGATGTCACTGCGGCCGGGGGTGAGAAAGCGGGAGTATGCCTGCTCCTGGTGAGTAGACGATAGGAAGGTGCCCAGCAGGAGTTTATTTCTCTGTCCCATACCTCTCTCCTCTTCCTCAGTGCCCAGCCCTGGTGACGAGCAGGGACAAGGGGAGGGTGAGGTCTGAGGAGTGCAGTACGGCTCTGCTGGGTAGATGGTGGTGATGGCAGAGGGGGGTGACATCCCTGCTGTGGGGACCTCCCACTGCTGACCCCATCCCAGCCATGGGCCATTGCCGTGCCGCCGTGTTGGGGGCCTGCACAGACCCTTTCCCCCAAAGGCCATTTTGCTCTGGGGATCCCTCCTGGGGGCTCGCCACTGGGAGGCCACCACCACCGCTGCCGGGGATGCAGCAGCCCTGGAGAGGTGACACCGAGCACCAGCAAAGGCCAACTGGCCCCCAGGCTCTCCTTGGCGTGGAGTGGGACCATCCCCCTGGCACCCAGCCACCGGAAAGCAAACAGGGCGGTGGGCAAATGCCGGCCCAGCTTTGCCCTCCTCCCCTCCGAGAGGGGCTTCCCTGTGGGGCAGGAGCAGACCCCAGGGATGGCAGCCAGTTGGCAGGAGCTGCCGCTAGCCACATCCCAAGCCGGGCTGTGCTGTCCTCTCCATCTCCCGGCACATTCCCGCTCCCCTCTCCCAGCAAGCGCCTTCCACAGGTGTCCCCAGTGCCGGGGGGCTGCTGGTGCGGCGGGGGCCCGGCTGCGGGCAGGGGCTGCGGCTGCTTTTCATGTGTCGCCCCCCCGGTCCCCCCCCGCCTGGCTCACGCTCGCTCTTTCAGCAGGTCCCTGTGATCTCGGGGTAATTACAGGTGTCAGGTTCGGGGCAGCCAAGAGGGGATTTTGGAGGGGAGGAGGTGGCAGGGAGCAGCGGGGGGACAGCGAGGGGCCGGGGAAGGATGGAGCGGGGTGGGTGCTAGTGGGATTTTGGTGCGGTTTCACCTAGGTCCTGCCCTGCTCCTTGTCAAGGTGTCACGGCAGCCCATCACCCCATGCAGTCAGGTGCCGGCTCCCCATTTCAGGGTCCACAGCCTCCTCCTCACAAACATACACAGCGCCTGTGAAGACCAGGATGCTCCAGCTCTGTTAATCATGGCTCCTTGTGCACAGCCTGGCCCCCTCCCTCGCTGCACACATGCAGCTCCTGCCCAGCGCCGGCCAAGGTTGGGGATGGAGCGTGAGGATACGAAAGCCGCAGCCCCAAGGTGGTTCCCTTCCCTTGGTGACATGGTGTCTTTCCCCCTCCATCGCATGCCGCTTTGCTTTCTTGCGCCCCAGAATGAGCATCTCCTCCTGGAGTGCACCAGGGTGTCAGGCTGTGCTTGGAGGGTCAACATGCACACACAAACCCCACTCCGAGCCTTCAGCATCCCTTCTTCAACCCAAACCTTCTTTCCAAAGGGAAACCCTGGGTAAGCCTCCCCCACCATGCCTCCATCCTCCTCCTCCTCCTCTTCCTCACCGCGAGGCTCTGAGCCGGGTCTCCTCGGGGCCGGGGCATGGGATGGGTGCCAGGGGCTCAGCCGCCAGAGGAAATGGGGGAGACGGCGGCGAGGCCAGGACCCAGGTGCAAACCCGTGCAGGTAGCGGGGCCGTGACTCAGCCACCTGAGAGAAAGCACCGTGGTGTTCCAGCCACCGGCAACAGCCACAGCCCGGGAGGGCTCCGGTGGGGAGACCAGACAAGCCACCAGCCTCACCACTCACCAGCCTTTTTGCTCCAGCGGCTGTGCTCGGCCGCCCTGGGGCCGTTGGGGTGCAGGAGCACAGAGCTCATTTTGACTCCACAGGGCATAGCACCTCTCTCTCTCTCGAAGCCCCAAGAGAGGTGTGTACCCCAAAGCTTTGCCTGCCCTCCAGCCAGCCTAATGTCAGAGTCCAATTGGGTCCAGCCATGGAGATCCCTTCTCCTTATAGGCAACCTTCCCTCTTCCTCTCCTTTCTCTGCAAAGAGTTAAATCTCTTTCTTCAATTCAGCACTTTTCCCCTCCCTCCTACCCCCGGGATAATGTTTAACCAAGCCCATTGCTAATTAAATATCGATGACCTCAGGCAGGTTTTGTTATCGTCTGGAAACACCTGATGCATGTGTCACCAGCAGGAGTTTTTCTTGTCTCAAGTACACCGGCAACCCTTGAACTCGCATTGGCTTTTCCCTTCCCACCCTGCGGGCACTGGGGCTGACAGTTGAGGCTTCGCTGGCTGTCGAGCGGCTCATGTGGGCTCATCATCGCCGCTCCTCATTGCACGGGACAAACACGGTGGGAAGGAAGGGTCTATTCCTCCTCTCTTTTCCCAAAGCGTGGTCATTGCTGCCCACCATCCACTGCCACGCAGGCTCAGCTTGATCTTGGTGGACTTCTCTATTTTGGGCTGACCCTGGGCTTTCCCATCTCATGTGTGCACAGGGATGGCCTGGCTGGGAGCTCAGCTCTCCAAAATATCTCCTGGGCTTTCCCAGGGGAGCGGCAAAGCCCCACGAGGAGAGGGACACCTTGTCTCCTCTTCTCCTGTCCCCCAAGGGAGACCTGGGGCAACACCACCGGGCTAAGCAGTCTAGAGCTGAAACCCTTAAGGGCTGCGATGCAGAGCAGGATCGAGAAAAAGGGGGCAAAAAAGAAAGACAGCAAGAAAGGGGAGGCTGGGAGGGAGTTGGAGATGTTCTGGGAGGAGGTTATGGGAGACAAGATGGACTTTTACAGAGGCAGACCCATATCCTAGGTGGGTTTGGGACAACTGGCCCCCCAAGCCAGGTGCATGGAAGTGGATGGGACTCCTTGGGAATTGTACAGCAGCTGAGGTTTCCTGCTGGCTCTGCCAGCCTTGTAATATAGCCTCAGAGTTTGCTGCCCAAGGAGGTCTCTCGGCCCTTCAGAAATTCTTGGGGCTGGTTTTCTTCACGGCGAAGAGCAGAGGTTTCGCTGACATCATTTTCACACTCCGCGGTATAAATAGCCAACCTGAAAAACAAAGGAAAACTCCCCATGAAGCCCATGTAAGGCAGAGCTACAGTTGCACCATTTATTTATTCGCTCACCATAGCTATTTCCTGCCTCTGTTGGTCAGAGACCTCCTGTGTTGGCCCAAAGTCAGCTTTTCCTCCCTCGTCGGGAATTTACGGATCAGCAGTACTGCTGGTAACTGGGGGATTATAACCCCCTGGTTCTGGCAGGACAGGCTCACACCTACGGTTGCCCTTGGCCCCACCAGCTGCTTCAAGGTCCCGTGCATCTGCAGGGCAGCTACAGGGTAGGACAGTGATCATCTCGCCTTGGAGCAGCAAGGTCAGGGCTAAGGCTTGAGACAGCGTCCTGCTCTAGCTTTGCTCTGCAAGGCTGGTGTTCACCGAGTGTTGCAGTAGGCAGGACTTCTTTGAGCATCCTCCATCTCCAAGCCACCTCTTGCATCACACCACCTTCAAGACACCCACAGCCCCAGTGGGAAGCGGGTGCCCCATTAAAGTGGGGCATGCACGGCGGTGTGGTTTCCAGGGGGGAATGTCACTTGGGTGACTTTTGCCACCCAGAGTCAGTTTTTGCTGTCCCCCTGAGCTGCCGGTCCCCGCTCGGTCAGGGGTGAGAGAGCACCTGCGGGGGGGAGGGTGGTGCAGACCCCCGCGCGTGCATGGACCCGGCTTGTTCAACAAGCCAGTGCGAGGCTACAGACGTGTCTTCTTCGGCCTCCAGCTGCGCTCCCGCTCTGCGGCTCCTTCCCAGCGCTTGTTGATGCCTCCAGACCTGCCACTGGATCGGTCCGTGCATGTGCGTCCCAGCTCGCTTCAGGCCACATCAGCTGGGCTCGCTCAGGCCCCTTCTCCCCCTGCCGCAGCTGCGCCGGGCGGCTTTGCATGATGCAAAGTGGGTGATGCTTCCCCCCATGGCTCCACCAGCGCTCTGGGAGGGCGACAGCTCCTTGGCAGGGGGAGGTGGCAAGCAGCCAGGGATGGGACCCCCTCCCATCCAGCTAGATCCAGGAGAGGATTTTTGGCTATGGGTGAGGGTTCCCCAAATCTCAAATATCCATCTGGGATGCTAGGCAATCCCATGTCTCCCTCGGGCATGCCTGGGGCAGATGGATGGATACTCAGGTTCAGGGATACTGCTGCACAGGAGCATGTCTGCAGGCATTATATCCCTCGGTCCTGCCTGCAAGCCAGAGATGCCTTCACCTCTGCTCACAGATGATGCCGGATTGTAATTGCCATAGGCTGCTCCCTGAAAACGCTCTGTTCCCTGGGAAATGGAGCTGGGTTGGCAAGAGAAACCATGGCGTGGTCCCTGCTGCTCTGCTGACCACTGGTGGGGACAGGAGCTGTTGTGGAGTCAGTCAGAGCTGCTTTGCAGCCACCATGGCCAAGGCATGGGGATGGACGGACCTGCCAGTGGGCAGCAGGTCACCCAGGATTTCCCCTTTCCGGCTGCTCGTTCCCCTGCCTGAAATCCCCCCAGTGCACCAGCAGCCCCAGGGGACGGGGAAGAGGGGGTGCCAAAGGTTGGCATGAGTTGGCCGGGGGCCCCACTCGGTCTGGCTCCTGGGAGGGTCCCGTCCAGCGGACTGTCTCCTTGGTCATTGTTATCAGAGTAATTCTCCAGCAGCTCGAATCCTGTTTTTGTGCCGGTGTTGCCTGGCTCTACAGGAGCGAGGGGGGAGAGAGAAACACAGGAAACGGCAGCGACGGAAGCAGAATCATCTCCTGGAGGGAATGAAGAGCCACTGACGCCACCGAGGGGAACAAAGACGGAGATTCAGAAGGGCTTATGCACGGGCTTGCGCTGTAGACGGCCCGGGCAAGTTGTCTCAGTCCCAGCTTATGGCACAGCTCCCGCCCCTCCGGCACGTTGTGTCTGTGTCTCTCCCAGCCCAAGCCCCCTGTTCCGAGCTCTGGGGTGCAAGGAGACTGGGGGAGCGCAGGGTGGGGACAGGAGGCAGCTATAAGCCAACACTGGTGTTTTTGGCATGGAGAAGCCCTGGGGAACGGCAACCCAGGGGAATATCTTCTATCCCGGCCCCAGCTGTGGGAGCTTCGGCTGGTGTGGCGGAGCGAGGGCGGCCGTGGGAATAGAGCAGCGCGCAGTGGTGGCGTGGGCGCCAGCCTCGCTGCTGTCTCAAAGCTCTCTCCCCCACCACCCCGAAATGCCAGGGGGGCTGTCCCTGCACCCTGTGCACACAATGGGCCCTCTGTCCCATGGGCACAAGTGGAAACTTTGAGTAAAAAGGCCAGGGGGCCCGGCCGCCGGTCTCACCCAGGGCCAGGAGGAGTGTGCAACCCTCTGCCTTGCAGAGCCATGAGCTACCCCGTCCACGTCCCCATCCATGGCACCTTTCAGGTCCCAAGGAAGCCCCCATGCACTTCATCTCTTGAAGGTGTGGGTCAGCAGTGCCAAGGGCTCTTCCTTGGCCCCTGCCCCTCATCCCTTGGGAAGATCAGCCTCAACATTGGTCTGCACAGCTCTGGGGTAGGAAACCTGCTCTCCTGACATGGGGCAAAGCCCGTGGGTCTCCCAGCCCCTGGACCTGCGGGGACGCGGGTGTCCCAGCCAGGTTGGACAGGGGAGCTCGCTAAGCCCTGGCCTTGCATGTAGCAGTGGAGAGTGACAACAGTGGTCACAGCCTTCCCCTTGACACACTTGTGCCAAGGAAATTCCCCCCATCCAGTCCCTGTATCCCTAATTCCAAGAAAACGATGTGTACCACAGCTGCCTACAATGAAGACCCTCCTTTTCTGTGTTATGGGGGCAGCACCCGCATCTCAGACTCTTCTGTGGCTGAGGACCAAGAGCCTATCCCAGACCCATCAGATGCAGACCCCCTTAGTCCATAACCCCATCCCCACGGCACGTGTACTGCCTGCTCCAGAGCCGGTGGGGAGGATCTCCCATCAGCGACGCCATGAGGCTCACTGCTGTTGTGGGCCACCACTGACAGCTGGGAAAGCACCGGGGATTGTGGAGCCATGCAGGGTGGCACTGCTGGGGGGGAAGCTCACAGCACCCCTACCCTGCTGCCTGCGGCGAGGGCAGAGTGGCCAGGATGCTGCTGCTGGCGGGAGCACTGCTATTCCCAGGGCCTGCCTTCACGAGCAGTGTTTGTGGCTGGAACACAAGCGCCAAAATGTCATCGGCCCCTTATCTGTGACATATCCGGGTCCTTTTGGTACCCACTCAGCCTCCAAAAATAGCCCCAGCAGAGGGAAAGAATACATCCTTAAAATAGCACCGCCGCTCGGGCTTGCCAGCGCTGGAGCTGACACCTGGTCAAGTGCCCATCGCGGCTTTGCAGGGAGATTTCAGGTCTATTCTCCTGCGCGTTCCCAGCCTAAAATAACAGCCGCAACCTCATGGTGCTGTGGCGCCAGCAGGTGCTTTGCAACCTCTGCCCAAAGCAGCGCCTGCTGCCGCCTGGCTGCTCTGGACCACCCCAGGCCACCACGGGTCATTGCCCCGTGTAGGTCCCAGGCAGGACCATGCTGCCCACACTGCCCACGCTGCCCGCAGCAGGGCAGGGAGGTGCGAAACCACAGAGCGCAGCGAGGGCCAGGTGAGTCACCCCGAGGGATGCAGCCAGCGATGCGGGAGGAGCGGTCCAGCCAACAGCCGCTCCTGAAAAGGAGCGCTGCCGAGGAGGAGGAAGCTGGGAGGAAGGAAGGCCTTGTTTGTCTGTTCCCAGAGTGGCGCAGGAACTGCTATATGAGGAATTACCTGACCTCACTTACATCTCCGGATGCTCTTCACCGGTTTCACCCCCCCCCTTTCCCCATTCGAGCCTCCCCCTGGCTCCTGCGACCCTGCCCTGCACCGTGCTGCTCCTGCTGCTCCCTTTTAGCTACCCTGGCACCAGCAGCTGGTTTCCACCAGGCTGCAAGTCCTCTTCCGCCTCCTTATGCTCCAAATTTATCCGCACCTGCTCTTCATCCCGGATGGACCACGTTCACTCCCCGTATGTGGATCCATGGCTCTGCCCGGCAGGGAAAGCTGTGGTGGGTGGTTTGTGGGCTTCCAGTTACAGGGAGGATGCCACAGGTGTGGGGTGGCCTGTGGGATGCTCTGTGGGACCCAGCTTGGAAAGCGGAGGCTCGGGAAGAAGTAAATCAGGGCTCTGCATCTATCACCGACACACGTTGGCCTTTCGCAGCACATTCAGACCCCACATATCTCGGTTTGCTCCCTGTGAGGCCCCTGCCTCATGCAGTGTTGCGCAGCCGGACTTGTCGGCATCCATGAAGGATGAGTGGATAAGACCATGACGCAAAGGTTTCATGCTCTTTGTAGACTATTGCTTCCTCCCTTGCCCGGCCCTTTAGAAGATCTGGGAAAAGATGTTTATGCAGAATACAAAAGGTTTAAGGATGTGTGTTGGATGCTGAGGGATGGAGCCCAGCATGAGATAAATGCTGATCTGGAAGCAGGATCCAGCACTGCTGCTCTTCGTATTGAACAGCGTTTCCTGGGGCAGATGGTGGCGGGAGTAAGGCTGCCAAGGGCAGGAGGGCTGGGAATCACAAAGCTAAGATGCTCCCAGGGAGTAGGATACAGCCAGGGGTTGGTGAATCTTGGAGCCAGGGATGGAGGCACCTTCTGCTGCAGAGCAGACCTGGGCACTGTCACTCCTGTCCAGGTGCAGGGCTGGGAAGGGAAACATGGAAGGGGATGACGAGGAAGGGGAGATCGGCAATGGCATGTGCTGGGTGGAGGTTATAACAGGGATGTTTTCGGGATCAGGGAAGGCTTCTCTTTCAGGGACTGTGCTGACAAGGGAATAGATGCTCACAGTACCTCCAGGGACAGAGGTTCCCCCAAAAGCAAGCTTGAGGGATAGAGGGCAATGGAAATGGATTGCTGAGGTACACCAGGGAGAGGTGAGAAGGTAGGGAGTGGCAAAACCTCCCCACCCTGTGTAAAGCTTTGTTTTCCTCCAGGGTGGACCTGTTCAACTGGATACCCTCCAGTTCTTTGCAGCCTCATAGCACCCCATCAACCCATAGTTAAATTAGGGGCTGAGACCCTTCCAGGCTGGGGCAGGAGGAGGAAGGCAGTATATAAGTCAAAGCAGCAAACACAGCACTCTCAAGGAGGCTAATTTCAAGATTGGGTAGGATCTTCTGAAATAACCGGTTATTTCCAGACTTAGGAAAGGAACCAAATAGCTCACTGGCCCAGAAGGGACCATGGGGAGGTCTCATATCTCTGAATTCAACAACCCGTTGAGTGAGCTGAGGTCATCGCTCATTGCAGGGGACAGGAACTCGGGGAGAGGAAGAGGGGACTGGATGCTCGGCCAAAATACCTTAAGAAGCGATGTTAAGGATATCCCCTCTCCTCTAGAGCCAAGAGGTGACGGTACCTCCCCAGGGCTTCATGGACAGTGCTGGTGAGGGGGTTGCTTGCAGCAGGTGTGCCCAGGAGGGGTTGCCCCACATCTCTTCCCACCTCCTCCATTCCTCCGAGCCTTCCTCCGTCAGTAGTGTTTGTTTCCCCCCGCCCCTCATTTTCCATTTTGAAACGAGAACCGGCGATTGAAACTGTCCGAGCTCACGCAAACAGGATACACGTGGGTCAGGACTGAGCGGGGAGCGGAGTAGTGGCAGAGGGGTGAGATTGCTGACCTGGGAGAGGCCAGCGGGACAATGCGATGGACTTTGGGAGGTCTTGTAGAGCAAACAGGCTAGTGTTGCAGCAGCAGGAGAAGCAAGAGGCCAGCCTGAACATCATGCCAGGCCTTTCTCCTCTTTGAGGGACTTTGCAAGCACATGAGCCTGTCCAATTCCACGACTCATCTGAGTGAGAGTTTGCCATTGCTCAAGTCAGCTGTAAACCCTGGCAGTGTTTTCCCAGGGAGGTGTGGGGAAGCCCTGTCAGCACGGGCATCAGAAATCCTGAGGGGCCATGCCCACACTTCTTGGCCTGCCTCTGTCATGTAGACAAGTCACTGCTGCAGGACTCAGGTCACCTCATGCAGGGAAGGTGGTATGGTCCCTCAGGCTGCCTCCACTCATCTGTCAGACAAATGTGACTGTCTGAACTTTAAAATCCTCAGCAGAGCCCTGTGAACTGCCGGTGGTTATCCAAAGCTGGGGGGAATGTGGTCATGAGTGGGGATGTGGCAGAACACGAGGAGAGATGCACAGCTTTCCTGGTTTCCGGGAAAGGAAGCTACCATCTGTTACCAGAAAGAGGAATAACAATAGAAGAGCAATTTAATTAGATAATCTGTCTAATTAAGACAGGTGACAGGCTGCAAACTTCCCTCCTGGAGAGACCTTTGGAGAGACCTCAAGCAAGGATGCTCCTGACCTTGTCCTTTCAGCCAAGGCCAAGTGGCAGAGCAAGAAGAGGGGCTGCAGGTCTCCAGTACCATCTTCATTGCTCCCCAGTCCCTGACCCCACCAGCTGCCTTCCCGCCTGCGGGGGGCAGATGAGACACAGCCCCCCCCCAGCGTGGCCAGCTGGCTGTGGCTCTGCGGGAGCTGGGTGCTTCTGAGTTCCCGAAGCCCGCACTCCCTCTAAGTGTCCTCTCCTCCCCAGCACTTGGATTTCTTCTAGCCCTTCCCTCTGCCAGGATGAAACCATGGCATTTGCAGACCAAGATGTGGATTGCAACCCTCTGCAGGTCTGACTGATCATAAGCACCTGAGGATCATGGGAATCAGGAGCCAGACCACATCCTTGAAACAAAGCACCCCTTATCTAGGACCAAGGCATCCCACAGCAACAACCCAGGCTATGTGAAAACCTGCTTTCCCTTGCAAGTCAACATCTGCTGAAGGCCCAGCTTGCTCAGGCTGCACTTAATCCTGGCTGGATGCGTCATTCTTCCCCTCTCCCCACCCCCTTTTTCCCCTGAAGAAATTTCTAAGAGATTTTTTTTTTTTTTTAATTGGCATGGTCCGTTGATCCCTAGTTCCTAGCCAGGCAAAACAAGGCATGCATCTTACTGGAGACAGGATAGAGGACTCTTGGAGTTAATCGTTTTCTCCATTGTCTTTCAAATGTGTGCTGAGATGTCCGTAGCTGGGGGACCCATTGTGCTGCCTTCCTGCTTGTTTTTCCAACAGTCTCCAGTGAATAAAAGCAATGCAGGCTTGTAACACACTTTCCGTGACCTCTAATCTTGCTGTACGATCTATCTCAACTGCCAGGTCACATACAGTATTCATTAACAGCAGTTCCATCTCCATCTCACCTATTTCTCCAAAATCCAGCCCAAAGATTTCCCTGGCTGGCTGCAGCTTCCCTTGTCTGGACCACCATCTCCTCTGCACTCATCCATACCTTCTTCACTCACCTCCCTTCTTTCTGCTCTCCTGAGTGCTCTTTCCTTGTGCTTTACCCTGAGCATTTGGTCTCTGGAGGTGTTGGCACAGAGCTGTGCTGTGTGGCAGAGAGGCAACTGATGCTATTAAAGATGTGCCTGTACCTTCAAGAGCATGCTTGCTGAGGACCATCCTACCTCCTCGTCCCACCACAAGTGGATCAGAGTGATGCCACGACATCATTCCGATCCACTTGTGGTGGGACAAGGAGGCAGTAACTCAGCTACCAGCATCGGCAGCACAACAAGGAGCCAAAGTAATGGCTGAAGGGGACTTCAGGGCAGACAAAGCCTGTGGGTTTGCCTTCCCACCCTGGCTATGAGCTCACTTTGCCGTGTGGGCTTGATGAGGTTCCCAGATGCAGAGGCACACAATGCAGCAGGGAAACCCTTGTTCTCCTACGGTTATTCCGCATGGCTCCTCCGGGAATGTTTGCCCTTCCTACCATTTTCCTGCCACGCCGGAATCCCTCAGGTATCCCTCAGCTAGGACAGCCACCTGGGCTTTGAGGATGAGTCACCCCCTCTTCCTGTGCTCTCCTCAGCCTTCCCTTTGGCAAGGACTGGCAACAAACAGGAGGAATGAATCAGAGGCTGGGATGGCTGAGGGACCAGCAGCCCATTCCTGGGCATCCCAGCATGCGTGTCCCAGCCATGGCAACACAGGGGACTGGGAACTGCCCATTGTTGAGTGGGGGACTGGGGACCCCAGAGGACAGAGAAATCTCCAAATCGTCTCGCTGGAAGCTGTGGTCAGGAGTCCCTTCCTAATAGGACTGCAGTCTTTTCTAGCACTAAAGGGCCATTCCCAGATCCTGCTCTGGACAGAGCAAGGATCCCTCTCCTGCTCCAAGAGTTTGTGCTCAGGCCGCGGATAAAATACCAGCTTCATGCTTTGGCCTCCTTGCTCTGTCATCCAGCCTCTTCTCCTTGTTTTTTCTCTCATTTGCTCCTTCACACCAATGCGTAGACCCTGGCCTGGATGTCTACGCCCACCTCGAAGAGTTGGCAGGTTATTCCTCTTGAACTGCCCTAGCAAATGGCCAATCTCCCTGCTGTTGGCAAGGGGGTGTAGGCAGGAAGGTGTGGAGCTGGGTCACCACCACAACCCAAATCTCCAGCCAAACTGTTCGTCAGTCACATCTGCTGAGGAGGCAAGCAGCAGGCCCAGTCATGCTCTGGGATTCCCGAGCGCTGTGCAGCTGAGCCTTCTTTGAGAAAATTGGCAACAGGCTGAGCTTTACTGGGTCTTGCAGCTTTTCTGTCTTCTTCCCATCTTCAGGGAGCTCCCACTGACCCCATAACGTGCTTGTACCTCACTGTGCCACATTGCTAGGATCGGTCACTGGAGGCATCACAGCCACAACGACATTGGCTGGGGAAAAGGTTTGGCAAGCAAGATTTTCTGGACTGTGTCATGTAGGGAAGGGGAAAAGGGGATTTGACTAAGCAGTCAGCATGGTCATCTTTGGATTTAGGAAAGACAGCTGGAAATCAGTCTCTTCTGGAGGTGGTTCAGGTAGTTACAGAAGAGACTTGTGGTTTGATAGGACTGCTGCTATGGGCCTTTCTTTGCAGACCTCTGTTCATTTCAAACTCACCACATCTGTGGAGGCAGGAGATGGACTTGAGGCCTCTGAGAATTAAGAACATGGCCTCGCTAGAAAAAGCCTGCAGGAGCTTGTGCTGGAGTCCTCCAGCTGGCCACCATCAGAGGTGTTGGTCCGTGGCTGCTCTCCTGGGCCTGCATACATCGCCAGGTTTGAGTTGTCATGGGTGCTCTGAGTTACTCATGGTGCTCTGCAACCTGGCACTGGTGCAGCTCCGTGGTTGGTACCACAAGTGTGAAAATGGCCCATCACCATTATGGGAAGGTGCTGGACAGCCTCACAGTGCCCCAGCAGTGGGCTGTGAGACCTGGAGGGGCCAGCAGAGAGGAGGCAGTGGTAGCTGGAAAGACCACCACCATGCTATGCAGCTGGAGGGCTCAAAGACTTTGAGAGCCAGGAGGGACCAACTCTCTGCACAGCGTGTGCAGCCCAGGCTGGAGACAGCGCGGGCAGGCGTTCAGACGGTCCCCACTCCCTCCCAGGTAGGTAGTGCCACAGTGAAACACTACCCATGTAGTTTGCCACCTTTATCAGCCTTGACTTTACTGGCCATAATCTCACTCCCCTTTTCCGAATTGCTCCTCAGGTTACAGCTCCTGATGGTAATCGATGGGACGTTGTGCAAGGAGACCCGAGGACATGGGTCAGACGGGGGGGAAGGAGAGGAGGCCGTGGTCGGGCTGCTCCCATGGGAGCCCACCAGGGAGGGTGGCAGGCGTGGATAGATGCCCAGGGAGGGGACACAGGGGTGGCTGCGGCTGTCCCTTCTCGTGCTGGCAGCCCAGAGTCCCAGTAAGCTGCCCGAGACTCGCGTTATCTCTGACGAAAGGCAAACAGAAAGGGGAAAGTGAGAAGGAATTCCTCATCCGAGAGGGCTTTTATCATCTTTCCGCTTCCCTCACCCTGGAGAGATATGGCAGCAGCTCAATGCTCTGTTGTTCCTTGGGGGGCCTCTCCTCCCCTACCCCCGGCCGCATGGGGATGCGATGGGGGCTCCCGGCCACAGTGTTCCCTGCCCCACAGCTCACCAGGAGCCCCTAAGCACATGCTCTGCCCTCACCTGAGCTCCCACCGCAGCGCCTTTGGGTTTTGCACCCCTCATCAAACACCCCAGAGGTCCTCCAGGGAACAGAGAGCTGTTTGCTTTGCTTTGCTTTGGGGGTACCATGGTTTTGTGCCAGTCCCAGCACACACTCAGCTGGGCAGCCGTGCAGGGCAGCGCATGGTGGCTCCAGCCACGTGGCAATGATATAACTCACCGCAACCTTGATCAGTGTCATGTAATTGAAGCCGAGAAATAAAACTCAGGCTCTTATCAGCCCTGCAGTGAGTCGCAGCATGCTTACACAGTGACCAAAGTCAATAAAATCTCCATCAGAAGCAGAGTGGGTCGAGCACGCTGGCTGAGGATGGGAGGAGGTAGCCGCAGGTGGTTAGATGCCCCTATAGAAGTGAGGTCCTCAAGGGCACGCAGAGACCTGAAATAGCCCATTCCACCACATGCGGGAGAGGCAGAGATGGTGGAGACCTGTGCTCCATTCTGGCGGCAGCAGGAAGAAACTGCTGGTCAACATCATCGTGAAATCTCAAGGCTCCTTCCACCCATCCTTGTAAGAAGAGCACTTGGGAAAGATTTTTATGCAGCACGCCAGCTGCCAGAAACGGTGAAGCTATTGATCATCAGGTTACAGAGCTATGGCATAAAATCATGTGAATCCGAAGAGCGAACAGATGGCCAGCCTGAGCGGGGATGAAATTATTTTGTTGCAGAACTGACAAGCAGCGCGATTCCCTGTTAGTGCAAGAACCGGATTTGATTTGGCAGAGAAGGCAGGGTGCTTGCAAGGCTTGGTAGTACCACGTTTATTCAGCTCTTGGATTTTTATTCATCCTGAGGTTGTTTCGCTCGAGTTGGGGATGCACTCGCAACTCGCTCAGCTGTGGTTTGATGCAGTTGCCCAAATATTGGTATCCAGTTTCACTGTAGATGCAGTAGCGTATCCTGCCTGGCCTCCAGCTGCTACTCCAGACGGGTGTTGGTCTCCAGTTAAGTCCCATGGCAGATCTGCCAGCCCCCTTCATGTGTCTCAGATACCCTAAGACATCTCAAATGGCTCTAGACAACTCTGTTTTGGCAACAGGATCCCAGGATTATGGATATATTCATGACAATGCTTAATTTTGCTGCTTGGTCTTTTTTTAGGTAGCACAGACAAACCTCTGAAGAAGTGGTCATAATGCAATCAAAATAAAAGGCCCTGTTCAGCACAGGGACGGGGGACAAAATCTTTGTAGAGCCAAAGTCAAAGAAAGTACAAATATTTCCACTCTCTTTTCTCATGTTGGAGGTTGCAAGGAGCCTTCTCTAGGTGACTGAGGTCTCTCACGGAAACATGTCTCTGCAGCTCTTCAGAATTTAGAAACGCCTGCAACTGACTTGCTGATTTGGAATAAAATTGACCAGAAATCATAACTGGAGTCTGAAGAAGAAATTGGCCAAAGAGAGGAACTCTGACCCAAATAGCAGCAGCCACCAAAGCTCCTTGCAGAGTCAAGCCCGGCGAAGGCAGAGGGATATTCGCAGCTGAGAACAGTCCGTTCTCAGAGCTGTCTCATTTTGGTACCACTAAAATAGGATGCCTGGGAAAGTCCCCTTATTTTTTCGTTGAAGAGGAGCTGGTGCCAACGTGAAGAAGCCTGGCAGAACGCAAGGGCAGGTTCAAGCAGGTTCAGCCAGGGGAAGTTGGGCTCCGGAGGCTTTGCCAGCTCGGTGCGAGCAGCGCTGTACAGTCTGCTCTCCCGGGGTCTCCTGCTGACAGCGTGCTTTGGTGGACCTCCTTTTGCAGGAAGAGTTTGGAAAAGCAACTCTGCCTTCACCCCCTTAGTCCCTTGCCTGGCAGAGGATGGACAGGGACTAAGGTTGCGAGGCAATAGTTTGGGAAGAAGGATCCCAAAATGGAGGAGCCTCCTGGAGATTTGCAGACATATCCAGGGGCACAGCAAGGTTCCACAGGGTCTGGGGCAAAACCCAGGTCTGTGATCTTTCCTTAATGAGGATGTCTCATAACGTAATGAGCCAGGCCTCTCTCAACGGGTACCCGGGGGCAAACTGCTCTCACTTTTCTTTCTCCCCTGCTGCCCTGCCCACCCTCCAGCTCATCCTGGGCATGTTAAATGAATTAAAATTAAATGCATCTCTAATTTATCTCCATTCTATTCTCCCTGGAGAATGATTGTCCCAGGGTGATCCCTTCGATAATGAGAAGAGAACTGCTTTTGAAAATTAAAAAATACTTGTTATAGAAACCCCAAACCCAAATGCCTTGAGATTAACAAGGAGGCTAAAAACCCGGGTGGATGTGAATTTGCAGAGATTAGCAGCTGTTCAAATGCAAGATGATCACCCAATGGCATAGGCTTCCAGAGCATTGACTAAAGCCCTACAAAACTATGAATAGATTAGGAAAAAATGCTGGCAATTGCTTTGACTTTGTGAGTGGTTTCATGGATATCCTCACAGGCAGGAATTGGTGGAGGCTGACGCCCACCCTGGGCTGGTAGAAGCCGTGCTACAGAAACCAGGGTGGGACTCATGGCCCAGACATCTGATCGTGAAATTGGAGGAATATTTGTTAGTGAAATTCCAGTGCGTTTTCCAGAGAGAGGGGATGAGGGGAAAGGAAATGACTGCCAGAATGGCTTCAGCACCGCTTCTTTGTGAAGCTGCAGTAAGAAGCACAAAATGACCCAATGTTAACAGGCTGGGGATAGAAGGTCTCACTGAACAGGCGTAAAAATCCCCGGCACTGTGAACGCAGCACCTCGTTGGGACAATAAAGGTGATGGGATCCCGCGCAGAGGACATTACTTCATTATGTCACACAGCACAAGGTCAGACATACTAAATCACAGCACTTGTCTGGGGACTGAGACGTGTAAGAGGAGACTAGATGATGTCTGCTGTAGGTGTGGTGCTAAAGCCATTAAACCCTGCAAGTGCTGCGCTCAAGACGGGAAGAAAAGAAAAGCGCAGCCAGTTATGGGAAAAGCAGATTGCCTAGGAAAGCCTTGAGCTTTCTGGTGTTAGACGTTTCCCAACGAGGGTCCAGGTGCTGCCCACACAAACGCACGCTTAACCCTGTGGAAATTGGCCGATTCCTCCCCCAAGCAGGAGGCAACTCAGACCTCCTCTGACATCCTCGCCCCTTCCATGCCCTCGGTCCCCTCTGCCCTCTGCCCCTGCTTCCCTTCCCCGAGCTCAGTTGTTCCAGCAGCAGCCTCCACGCTCGCTGCCGTCTGCGTGCCTGGCTTGGGTGACCTTTCCCCAGGACAATGGCTGCTATTGAATCCGGGCAGGCATAGCCGGCGATGACACGGAGCTGCAGACGCAACGGTCCCATCGCTGCAAAGAGGGTCCTGCCCAGCACAGCTGGGAGCGGGGGAGGCTGGCCTGGGAAAAAGACTTCAGCCACGAGCCTGCCTTTCGTTGCACTCGGTGGCTCATGCGTCACACGGATGGCTCTGTGGTTAGATACGCTTCTTAGCCGATTTAGTCCCACTGTGAAGTGCCAGAGCCTCAGCACTGAAAATTAAAGTCCATAACATGACTTCAGGAGCTTACTGTGGTGGTAAATACCTTCCCATGTGCCCACACACCATAACAGCTTTGCTAGGGAGAAAGTAATTTCAAATAGTTTTGGAGAGACGGTTACTTTGATTCATCAAGTCCTTCGGAATCAGGGTACCACAACAGGGTAGTTGTCTTTTAGTAGACTCTTTTCATGCAGAGCCTTGTGGACGTGGAACTAGAAGGCAGGGACCTACTTTACCAACCACTGGCCCTCTCTGCAGGGCTTGGGTTGTCTGCTTGGCCACATCTGCCATGGGCTAACAATTCCTCCCTGTCTCACCAGGGAAAATAAATGAGTCAGTGCACGCACAGAAATTGCAAGATGGAAATTGATATCTGAATGCTGTGATGATGATGAATATTACTATTGTTGCTATTATTGCTAGTGCCAGACAGGACTAAAGGATCTGTTCTGTATAGCTTGTGCTCCCTCCCCCCAGTCCCTTCCAGCTTGCCTTCATTTTTGCAGAAACATCAGTTGGAGTTTGACATTTCTACCCAGCACCACCTCTCGGCAAAAATCACAGGTCTTTATGATTCAGAGACCATTGCTGCATCCCTGCCTGGAGCTAGAGCAGGACCAGAAAACACACCACTGCCGCTGACTCCCAACAAGCCCGGTCCCTCAACAGAAGGAGGCCAGCATCACTCCAGATCTGGGATGCAGTAAAGGTGCAAATGAGGGCAAAGCCTGCTCCTTTAGCGTGCCAGCTGGAACATAAAAGGCAGAGGGAAAGAGTCTCCTAGCCCCACCATGAGCTAAGCTGCAAACCCCTCAATCCAGAGGAAGAGGCAGGAGAACAAATACAGAGTATTAATATACTGAAGTCTTTAGATTTGTAATTTCCATCAGCGCTAAAGGCAAAAAATGTCTCTGGAAACATGTAGCGTCAGAAATGAACCTTGGGGCAAACCTTGAGTGAGGAAAGGCACCACATTAGAAAAATACACTGATTAGTCCAGCATCAGCAGGTTTAAAATGGTGCTCGCCAGTCTCAGCCAAGCCGGCAGTCAGATGGCCCTGCACTAGCTCTGTTCCTGCGTAGAAAAGCTCCCAAAGGAAGGGAGCAGCCTCTCTCCAAATCCAATGATTTATTTCGAGCCGTGCAGCCAGGCCACCAGCGAACCAGCCTGTCCGGGACCAGCAAACCCCTCTCCAGGTGAGCCCTGGAAGCTCTCATGCCTTTACCAGCCACTGCCCCGTTACCTGGTGGTGCCCTGGGGGGGTTGCTGCCTGTTGGGTAGGAGAAATCCCAATCACACAATCCCACCTCTGCCTTCTCCCTCTTCCTACCCTCCCCAGTGAGGGTGGTGAGCGTCCCTGCACGCACATGTGCAGGGGGGTTTAAAGGTCCGTATCGACCAGCCCTGTCCCCGCAGGCCACTCCAGCCTGAGTTCCCACATATGTCCTTGGGAATGTGCCTCCCTTGGAGCAGATAACAGATACCTGGGATTTGGTTTGCCCGCTGGGACAGTTTCCCTGCAGAGGGGGGAGAAAAGGGGGGTTAATTCAGGGTTTCATTAACCTAACAGTTGATTGCAACAGAAACTTGTCCTATATAGGAATTGTGTCAGGAAATAGGCTGAGGAGGAGGGGGAGAAGACAGTGGGTTACAGCAACACTGCTGCTTCTTCCAGCCTCGTTTCCCTCAGCCGAGGCCCAGAAGAATGGAGCGGCTCGTGTGAGTTTGGCTCCCAGCTCCAAGGTCGTCAAACTCCATGTGGGCAAGGAAAATGCAAAGCTGTGCCGTGGTGCGCAGCCGCCTCATGTAAGAAACACAGATGATCCCACAGGCATGGATTAGGGGGACACGCGTGAATCCATAGAGAACCTCCAGGCCATTTGCACAGCATCCATCCCCATGCAAGAAATTATACAGCAAAAATCTCCCTGCACACACTTATGTGGCCTTCTGGAGATGTGTGGAGCATCCCTTGACTGGAAGCAGAGCCATAGATACATACATCCCACATAGCCGTAGGGATACTCCCCAGCATGAAGAGAGAGGGACTGGGAGCGTGTGGTTTCAGAATTGGTTTCTGCTGGTCTAAGCTTTTGCTGGCAGCAAAAGGGCTGGTGCCTCCATCCTGGATGTGTCTTCTCCAGCCTCCTACATCAGCAAGAGCGAGCAGGTGGCAGCGTGGCAAGGTGGAGCTGATCCGGCTGAAAACGATCCCAGCAAAATGAACAAACCAGGAAAAAAAAGAGGGAGGGAGAGGGGAGAAAGCAGGAGAGCCGCTTTCTCCAGAAGCTTTTTCCAAGCAACTTGCGCCAATTTTGAAACCACACCCTCAGTCACAGACAGAGATGTAAATATGTCTGTTCCCAAGCAGAGCTGCATCACGGGGACACCCCTCCTCTCCAAAAGCACCCGCTTGGCTGCCCTGCATGGCTGGGGAGGAGGGCGGGAGGGGGGATTTGTGCAGGACCTTCTGGAAGGGCCCCAGGTGCAGCTCTGGGGACATGTGAGAGCCGCAGAGGTGGAAGGAGGAACGGGGGAAGGAAGGAAGGAAGGAGCTATTGTCACCAGAGAGGGCTTTATGTGACATTGCTGAGATTCCCGTGGCCCCGGCAGCCCCGCAGAGGCTCCCACCGAGGCTTCCACTGGGAATGAGCTGGGGGGAAAAGGAGAAAAAGAGGCCAGACAGGTTGACAAGAGGGGCTGTGCCATTCCTGGAGCTGTGTTTTCTCGAGATAAGTCTGACCTATTCCCAGTCACTCCGGAGCAGCAGCAGGAGCCGGCCTTTACGTCTGACTTGACCTTCTATTGTGGCTCAGACACTGGAGGAGATTAAGGCAGTAATCAAACAACCCCCAAAGTTTGAGGCATACCCGGCATGGGGCCGGGGGGATGCAGAGAAGCCCAGACTTGCCAACGACTGCCAGGTCCAAAACAGCCAGTCTGGCATGTCCTGTCTTGGACCTATGCCAAACAGATTGACTTGGGACACTGGGGCATCCAGAGGGGTCTAACTTACGGCATATGTATCCAGTGACTGTTGATCCCAAAATCCCGTAGAGCACCTCTCAAAGAAGGAGCCAACTACCTAGATCGATGGCTTGGAGTCAAGTCCAAGTCGCTGTGGCAGATGAGCACGCCGGAAGCATCCAGCGTGCTATTATTTTCTGCTTAGTTAAGACAAGTCCAGATCCAGGCCATAAATAATTGGGAGGGGGGAGGAGAATGAGAAGAAGGATGGCAGAAAGACTGAGATGTGGCAAAGGTACCAAAATCCACGTTTCAAATATCCCTGGTTGGCTGCTTCAGTGGAAAGGACGAGGTATTGCTGTACCTTGGAGCACGTGCCCCTTCTCAAACCAGGGAGTGGTGGGTGCATGCGATGAACTCTGTCTCCAGATGCCCACACAAATATCTTGGCAGATTGGCAGGGGGGGAAAAAAGGGGATATGTGCTCCTTCATCACTTCTGAACCTTAGGGACCAGGGCAGTCAGCCCAGCACCTTTCCTCAAAAAAAGGAGACAGGAGAAGAAAAGTAATGCCTTTAGGGAATCCCTTCAGGGGGAACACGAAAGCAAAATGTTTTGTATTTTTTAATCAAATTTTCATCAGAGGTGTGAACAGGAGACCGCATCTACTTGCTGTGCCTCAGGCCGATGAATGCACGCACTGTGATAGACAATCCTAATGAGGGGATGACGGTCCTCTGCCTGCAGCGTGGTGTGCCTGAGCAGTGTGGGCAGCCCCGTCTGGGCAGTGCGAGGCTGTGGGGAGCTCCCGGGCCCCATTCGCCCTGCGTGAAGTCAGAAGAGTTGCCTTAGAGCGGCACATGGCCGATGCATGGGGAAGCACTAGTCTTTGGGTGCAGAAGGTAAAGATCTGCAGGCTTCTAGTCCAGCAAGAACTTGAGATGGCTGACGTTAAAAAAAAAATAGGTTTTTTTTTAACAAGCATCCTTGGATCCCAGCTGTGTCCAAGGGCCTGCGAGACGTGAGGGTATATCTGTACCACATTCCCCTCCTTTATTGGGATTTTTCCATTCTCTAAGGTATCTCAACCCTCCCTCTGCCCAAGATAATGGAGAGGCAGCTAAAATGGCATTTTAAACTCTTGGCTCCCTCTACCAACAATTGGACAAAGCAAAGAGGCAGGATGGGAGAAACTGGCTTTCTGGAAACTTCTGATAGATGGAGAGGGGTCACACCCCCTTCAATAGAGATTGGAGTCGGGGGTCATTTTACATCTGTCTTTAATGAAGAATGGTGGGAAGGGAAATTTAGCTCCGATGAGCTAATTAAATATATATATAATTTCCACTCTGTTAGCAAGGAAAAAAAAGCCTTGGAGCAGCTGCTAGGTCATTGTTTGCAAATTTAAAAATAAAAGTTTCTTGGCATAGATTTCAGAGATGGAGGCAGTATCTTGCGTTGTCCTTTGAGAGGGAAAGGGAGAGCAAGGAAAAGAAGGATGAGGCCAGGCAAGGATAGTTCAGCTTGACTACGTGTTGCTCAGGTGTGTCTTGGCTTTTGAGCCTCTTTTCCCTCTGGCTGGTTTAGGTAATCAACATCCTGCCCAGATGATGAGCCTCACCAGGGACAGATTTACAGGCCCATGCCCTGAAGATCTGGGAGTGTCCTGCCATGGGGATGGCTAGTGCTTGGCAGTGCCCTGAGTGCATTGATGGGGCTTAATGGCCCCAAGCAGGATCACCTGGGACCACCACCCCTCTGCCCAGGGAGTCCATTTAAGCTCAAGTCCCGGTACCTGCTTCTGGCCTGAGCTATATTGTAGGTATATCTGTGCCTGGTCTTGTCCCCAGCTGTCCTGGTTTCCTGACTGGTTGTCCCAGATGGACTCCAGACCTTAGCTGGTAGTAGCTTTGTCTCCAGGATGCACCTTGGACCTACACTGCAGCCTTGCCTCCAACGCTGTCTCCTGCTGCTCCTGATTGGACCTTGCCTTGTCTAGGGCTGTGACTGCAATCTGTCCCCATTACCACCTCGGCAGTGTTGATTGCCTGTGGGACTGCATTGGGGTTGTGCTTGGCCATGGGCCTGTACCCTGTGTGGGGCAGCCCCACTCCTGCTGCTTGCTGGACATGAGGTGAGGTATCTACAGTCCTGAGCTGTGCATGATGGAGCCTGGCCCCGTGCCTCCTCCCTGGGTGAGGGCCATGGATTTTGCACCCCACTACTTCTCCAGTGACCCTAGAGCACTATTGGGTTCCTTTTTCTGTCCCTGCAGCTCCCCAGTGCCAGCTCTCCTATGCTACTTCTGCAGTGGGGGCTTGGCACCCCTCCCCATGTCTGCTTGCCTCTGGGACTCCTCCTTGTTCATCTCTGTGTCTCTGAAGCAGAATCATGTCCCTTCCCTGCTTCCAAGTTTATGATCCCAACCTGGTTCCAAGTCCCCTGTCCCCATACTGTGACCCTGCCCTGGTTCTGGGCCACCATCCTGACCCAGCTCCATGTTTCTTCCCCAGCTGTGTGTCACCCAACAAACAGCAGCCAGAGCATTTCACAAGGAGCCATCCATCAAGCCCAGTCCACCACAAGGTGTGAGAACATACCTTGATGGTTGTCAGGACCCTGAGCGCATTACTGGGCCTTATCTGTCCTGGCAAGCCTCACCTGGGACTGGTACCCAGACATCCTCGTGGCCTGGGACCTCCATTTAACCCCAGCTATGCTGTAGGTGTACCCATACTTGGTCCTGTCTTCTGCTGTCCTGGCTTGCTGACTGGTTTTCCTAGATGGACTCTAGACCTGCTTTGTAGGTCCCTTCATCTCCAGTCTCATCTCTGTCTCTGCTCAGGTGCTGAGGGACTGTACTTGGAGCAGCGGGGACACTACCTAGGCTGGGGATACTCCTGGCTCTCTTGCAGAGCAGCCCTGTTCTTGCTTCTCCCTCACACTGGTGACAAGCCAGACCACGGTAGGAGGCCTCATCTCCAGTGGCCTTGATGCTGGTTTTTCTCTTCCCACCCTGCTGCATCCATTAGCCTGATGCTTTCTGGCAGCGGCTGCACGTGGAATGGGAAACCCAAACTTTTCCATTCCCCAGCCTCCAGTGCTGCCAACCCCTCTGAGCTGGGAATGGGCATTAAACTCCCTCTCCACCAACAAATGACTTCTGGCTCTTCCTTTCACTTCTTGAACCCCACATGTTGTTCACCCTGGCTGAGAGGAAAGGAAGGGGGGCATTCCCCTCTGCCCCAGTGGGTCCAGCCCCGCTCTGTTTCTCTGCTTGATCACACGATGTTGGCTGGGGCTGTGGTGGCTCTCCCCCTCCCTGTGAGTACCTAGTGCTGCTACTTCCCCCCTTCTGCTGTCCCACCGACAGCTCTGGCATGCTTGGCGTGCTGTCCTTGGCACAGATGAGTGTCATTCCAAAGAGCCTGCCCCCAAACTCTTGGCAAAAGGGAAATTAATAATAATAATTAAAAAAAAAAAAGACTCATAATCCCCCTGCCCTGACAGATTATGCAGCCAGGGAAAGAGAGTAAAGCGTGGGAGAGCCTGGCTGGCCTCAAAGCCCTGCTCCACCTGCTCTCCAACTCAGCCACCAAGCCAGGGAGGGTCAGAGGACGCTCTTGGGAGACACTGTTCAAAGCCAAAGGAGGGCGGGAGGAGTTTTCCTTGCTTTTGAGGCAGTTCTCTGGCCCATCTGCCTAGGTCCCACTATCAGAAAGGACCTCTGCACCACCAGACACCTCGCAGACGTGCTGGCAAGCTCAAGTTGGCTCCCGGTGTACATCCTCATGGAGAAAATACTGCTGGCCCACGCTCCCCTTTCCACTGACACTGAGCAGCGTGGTCAATACTCACAGTCTAGGCTTTTTTCCTCTCCAAGAGCAAGACAGACAGGCTTCCCACGTGTGCACTTAAGACAAGTCTGTTCGTCAAGAGGTGTTGGCTCCCTCCTCGCTGTGGTTATGGGAAGGCCTTTTTGTTTAAAGAGGAAAACAAATGAATAGATTCCCCTGACACCCAACCTTATCAGGCACGAGCCCAAGGGAGTCCCTTGTTTAAACATCAGGAGGACATTGCTGGATAACACCCCTCCTCTCCCTCCCCTCTTGGCTTTTTTTTCAGTTGGGTCGTGCTTTTTTCTGCCTCCATTTGCTCTTTCTGAGCTGCTTGCTTCTCGCCAGACATGCCTGGGGAAAGTGGGAGGACAGTGAGGGTCCTACAGGCCCAGGCTTCTGGGCTGGATCGGCACAGGGGCAGCGCTGCTCCAAGGACTTGCCGTGGCAGAGCTGGTGGTGAGGATGCTGTGAGCACGTGGAAACATATGGCCAGAGTGTTTGGCACATCAGGACCAGGACATGAGGAGACTGAAGCAGGGGAGAAAGTTCCCTCTCTCTTGACCTTCGGTTTCCCTCTCCTCTCTGCACATCTAAGCCGGTGAGGCAAAAAACGGTGTGCTCTCCTCCTCCCTGCCCTACAAAAATAGAGACTAGAGTCAAACTTGGAATTCCCCTCTGTCTCATCGCTGGGGAGACAGGGTCTCGGTGGTGATCTCACCCCATCAGAAACCTTTCTGTGCACAAGGCTAGCGAGCAATGAAGAGGGAGGCTGGGGAGGAGGAGGGGAGTCATGGCAGGAAACCAAGAACACATCAGACACTCTAAATTTAGATCTTTTTATTCAGCTCGGACAATATTCCTTGATTTCTCATTGTTCAGGAGAGGGCAGAGGGCAGGAGATCTATTGAAAGGCTTTGTCCTGAGAGATGCCACTTTGTCTGGGTATACAGGGGGCGGAGGAGTCGCAGATCGGGTCGGTCCGGCGTGGGCGAGAGGTGCACGTCCCACTGCTCCAAATGGCCTTGGGCTGGCGTGGTGGGTGAGCATCACTAAGAAGCCCTGGTACCTGCGAGGCAGAGCTCAGGGCTCCCCTCAACCCCATGCACCCACTGCCTTCCATGGTCAAAGCAGCGGTAAGGACTGGCACGAGGGCCCCTCGTTGAGCAGCCGTGACCGGCGAGCGGTGCCTTTGCTTTGGGGCAGGTCCCCATGCCAGCGGGGCGTCAGACACAGGGCGTGTAGGATAAATACACACCCGCTCTATACGTCTCGCTGCCTTTCCGGCATCGCAGCTCAAAGTCTATTTTTAAACTCCCTCCTTTATTACACAGGCCAGCAGATAGCGGCGGCCTGCCTTCTGCTATGCCAGGGGTGCTCTCTCCTGCATGCCCCGGGGAGCACGCTGTCCTCCACACTGCATGGGGGGACACCTTGTCCAGGGATGGGGATGGGGCACAGGGTGGGCGATGGGCATGAGCCTGCTCCTCTCCCCTGTCACAGGCTCAGGCCACGGTGGGTGCAGGCAAAGCGGGGTGCCCGGCTGCGTTTGTGCTGTTGCAAACCAGCTGCTGGCTATGCTGGCAACAAGGATGCCGCAGGGTGTTTTGTCCTGCTGTATCCACGGGACGCTGGTTTTGTTTGGGGCGCACAGCTTGCAGCAGGGAAATGAGCTGAGGGTTGGGCACAGCGTCACCAAATCTGCCCACTGCTGGTGTTGGCATGACCGAATCGGCGCGGGCAGGAGGACCAGCTCTCGCCGGTGGTGCACATGGGGCTTTCTGCCTCCAATGATGCCCTGATCCACGGCAAGCAGTATTTAAGACTGGGTTTTGCTTTGTGACCTGAGCAGTGATAGCAGGTGGGGGGGGGGGGGGGGGGGGGGGGGAGGGACGGACGACAGGGGGAGGGAGAGCTGCTTGCTTTTGGTTTTCGACCCTCATCTTCATTTCACATCATGAGTCATGTTACGTTCTGAGCTGAGTAACTGCTGGGGCTATTTTTACTCCAGCTCAGCAAGCTTCCTTCTCGCTGCTGCCACCGCCACCACCGCTCGCTGCGGACCCAGGGGCAAAAGGATGGGGAGACGGTGAGTGGCAGAGGCTGCGGGCAGGGGAAGCGGTGTTTGGGGTGGTGTCAGTGGAAAGGGGGACTGCTGCCCACCTAATCAATTTGGAAACAAAAATAGTATATGCCTTTTGAAAAACAGCAGATGACCTGTGATGTGTGGTGTATTCACACACGCACATACATATATATTTATTATACTGGGAGAGGGGAAGGGGGGAGGGAGAGAAATTCCTTTCGAGTGCTATTCACCAGTCTGGAAAAATAAAGAAGGAAAGCAGAACATTTTTTCCTTTCATCAAAACAGGAAAGAGAGGGGGAATGGGGTGGGGAGCAGATCCATAGACATAATGGATGGTTGCCAGAGTAAGGAAATTGTTCCCTTCTACCCTAAACTTGGGGGTTGGGGGGGGGGGGGGGGGGAGGAGAAATATATGGTAGCATAAGCAGGGAAGGCTGCATCCCCTCCTCCCCACCTGGCGTAGGAACGTGTGTGCACACAGGAAAGCGCTGGGAGATTAGTCCCCCTCAGCTTTGCCTTCTCTCTTTGAATCCTGCTCCAGCTGCACATCTTCGGGGATGTGAAATGCCTTTGCCTTCTTCCTTCACCCCAAAGCACGGGGCAGAAAACGGCAGCCAGTGGGAACCCTCTCCCTCTCTGCCGTTGTCAGGGGCCGTGCTCTGCCCGCTGCATGCATCTGTGCGCTCCTCTCCCTTCCCCATCCTCTCCTCTCTGCCAGGTTTCTGCCAGGAATGGATGAGAGGAGGGAGGTGGTGAGGGGCTGGGGAAATCCCTCTGCTGGGGATAGACAGGCAGAGGGGGTTTCCAGAGGAAGGCTGGCAGGTCCCATCGAACGCTTGCGCGCCAGGTGACACCTTGCTGTTCCCCTGGAGCCAGCTGCTCTGTGAGGGCTTTACTCATCCTTGGAAAGCATTTTCCCTGCCAGCACCAGGGGTGAGAAGGAGAATTATGCAAGCCCCAGGCACCCCAAGGCTCTGCCTTTCCTCCAGCACCAAATATAAACACCAGGCTCCTCGCCTGTCTCAGTCTCCTTCCTTTGCTCTCTCTTCTCCTTTCCTCCTTTCTTCCTTCGTTAGACCAAACTCAGTCATTACGAAGTCAGGGGAGCTCCCAGGGCGGCAGCCTCTGGGGCGAACGGTGTAAACAGCGGCATAAGCTGCATACGATGACTCCATTCTGATCGCTTGGGTTGGGGTAAACCTCACACGAGCGGGTGATGTGGTGTAAAACCCATGCGCCCACAGAACGGGCCTCCTGGTGTAAACTAGGCATAAAACTTACTCCCGGCATTTCATTTCAGTGTCAGGGCTGCTCCCCTCCATTGACGGCTGCGGCAGCCCCGCAGAGTAGGCGTAGGGATTGCTCATCGTTCTCCTGAACTTAGAGACCAGAGCGGGAGCAACACCTAAGTTAGATACCTTGAGTGGGCGGGCTGACTACACGTTTGCTGTCAACACCTGCTAATTTCTTTCCATTGATTGTTTTTCAAAATAGGACTCATCATGGAGAGGCTGAGACATCTCAGCTGTTCAGACTGAGTCTTGCTTTCCATTGTAAGCCCTGTTTTTCTTCCTGCTGTTTCACAATTCTCTTCCCCCTCTAAAAAAAAAAAAAAAAAAAAAGATATCACCCCTCACATCATGCCTGTGTGGATGGTGGCTAGTAGATCATTTTTTCCACCAACATGAAATGAGGGGAGAGCAGCCTTGGAGCAAGGAACTGCATATTGTCCTCGGACACGTGTTGCCCTCCTCCCTAGTGATAAGAAAATAACCAGGGAGATGAGTTCAGCTGTTCGCAGGTTAGAAAGCTGTAGTGGTGGTGAAAGTGATTTAATAAGGAACCCCACTACAGGCTCTTATGAAATCTCTGTTTTTGTTGTGGTTTGTCTGCGGGGCCGTTGCCAGCTAGCACAGTTGCGACTGGACCTTGTCCAGTCGTGATGCTCTAACGGGACATTTTTATGGTCCAGCCGCTTCACATAGCTTCGAAATATCTTCCCACCATATGCAATGGTGGTTTCAACCTCTTGTCCTGTGACATCTGGGACACCAGTAGCCCCGTGGGCCTCCACACCCACCCCACAGGCCAAGTGAAGGGAAGATAGAGTCGTCCCCATTAGATTTAGGAGCTCAGGTGATAAATGAGAAGCTAATTTCACAAAAGCAAGAGAACCAAAGGAGCCCCCACCTGGCGCAAGTCACAGCAGTTTTAAGTGCGTGCGCTCCTATTGAACTCAACGCCAAAAAGACTGGCCCAGTCCGCATCTAAAGACCTCACTAGAGAAAAATCTGTCCCTGTCTTAAAAGCAGAAAGAGTAAGGAGAAGCAACTGAAGCCTGAGCAGCTTGAATATCATTTTGCTCTATTTCCAGGCAGGGTCATAGGTAGATGATTAGTCAAATTCCAAACATCCTTTTCCTTGCCGTCTGGAGGTTCAACGGGGATTAGCTTTTTGTTTCTGATGTCGAGCTTCTAAAAACCGCCCGGCATCATCCACATGAAAATAAATAACTCTATTTCTATCCCAGCTCACATGTAATGTAGCCGGATATTTAAAAAAAAAAAGACATAGCACACCACACATAGCCCCCTCCCCCCCCTCCCCAAAAGCAAAAGCAGGCCCTGCAGCAGCTCTTGTCACTGCTGAGCAAGAAGAAATTTGCAGCAGTCCCTGCTAGCTTACTGCTGAGTCCTTCTCCTCTCCGGTGGTGATATCTCTCCCTGCTGAGGAGTTTAATCAACCCTCCCACACGCAGGCTGTTCTGTCCTAGCCAGGCAGCCACTACGGTGTGGGGGACCCCCTACACAGTTTGAACGAGGTAGTGTGGAGGTGGTGGAGCCACACCAGGTTATTTGAGGGCAGAGATCCTCAAAGGACACCTCAGCCTCCATTCACCCCTTATGAACTTTAGACATGTAAAGTGGTCACGGACATTTGGGACCTAGTGGCCCTCAGCTCTCTCTACACAGACAAAAGGACCTCCAGAAGCTGGTTTGGCCATCCCAAATCCTCAGCTTTCCCCCCCACTGACCATCAAGGAGCCCAGGGCTACAGTATTCCTTTGGCCAGAGCCCTCTGGAGCGAGGTGAGATGGACCCAGGCCCTTTTAAAACCTTTCTTCAGAACCTCCTACAGATTTCAGAAGGAGCTCCAGCGCCCAGGTAGATGTTAGGGTAGTAGCTCCACCCTGCCAGGCGGTTGGAGCCGAATTGTCATCACATGAAATGGCTGGTAGGCTGCTGGCTGGCCAGGATGAAGAATGAGGGGAATTCTAAGAGTGTCATGAGGAATTTGGGGTGGGACAGGGCTATCATGGCTGGAGCATCTGAGGTAAAGTCCTGTTAAGGTCTCTGGCGGTGGAAAGGAGCAAAGGTATTTGTTGCATTTCCACTTCCTCCCACTTGAGCTCCAAAATTGGGACCAAGCCACTTCAGACTCTGTTTGAGGGACTCCCAGGACACTCCTTATCTCTGCAGTTATGCATCTCAGATGGCCCAGGCTTTGGAGTTGGCACGGCTCTGACAAACTCCCCACCTCTTCTTCTGGGTCAGTGTGAAGTGTCACTCATCCCTTGCTGCCTAAGAGCGCCTTGACATGCTCCCCTACAGCAGGACCTTTCATTTTGTGTTTTGAGTTACCTGTCTCTGTGATGGGAGGAGCAGAGGAGCTATGCTATTTAAGGAAGCTGTGGAGGACCCCCAGTCCTCTTTGTGTCCCTCTGCTTCCTGACCAACATCCACATTGGTGAGACCGAAGTCAGGTTCAGGGGTGTAGCTAGCCCAGCTGGGAGATGTTGTCAGATGCCTACTGCAGAAGAGCATTTGGTGGGCTGCCTGCTGCTCGGTTCTGGTAGCTGCTCCTCATACCTGGATACTTGATGGTGCATACGCGAGTGGTGGTGTGAGACCATGTGTTTTAGAGCAGGTTGGCTGCATGAGACTCACAGGCACCTAGATAGTCTAAGGGAGCATGTGTGATGCTGTAAGATGAGGCCACTGGTGTGCTGGTGGGTGTACGTATGCGAGAAAGGAAGAGAGAGGGGGAGAGTGAAGGAGAACACATGGATGCTCAGGGATGTGTGAATGAGACAAAATTTGCACATAGCTGTGCATGCGAGCGGCTCGAATAGAGGCGTGTGTGTAGCATAGAAAAAGCAGGGAAGATGCTTGGGATTCAGAGTGAACGCCTGCCGAGTGCCTGCGGTGCATGACGGTGCAGGAATGTATCGGTGGATACGAGCCTGCACAAAGATGGTGCAGAAAACCCTCCTGGTCGTGCCTGGAGTGTGCTTTGCGAGTGTGCGACTCCGCACTGGGAGATTGCTCATACGTACATGAGAGGGCGTGCGTACGGGTGTTTTTTCAATAGGATATGACTCTTTCTTGAACTCACCTGTTAGCAGCCTTCCCCTCCCCATCCCTCTCCCCCCCCCCCCCCCCCAGCAAATATCTGCTTGCTTAATTTCCCTTCAGATGTTTATTACATCGTGGAGATAATCATGCAGCAAAATACCTCCCGGTGCCACGAGCAACACCAGATTGTCTTGTAGCAATGTTTAAATTTCTCTCTTTTTTTTTTTTTTTCCTCCCCTCCACACAAAGAGATGTAAGATATTAAAGTCATCTCCCTCCCTGGAGCTAGTGGTGTAGCAGGGCAGGGAAAGCAGTGAGTGGAGCTTAGAAAAATGGGCTCCAGACTGCAACGGTGAGAACCCGGGGCCAAAAAAATAACAAACTACTGTGCCGGGAACTCCTCTCTTCTTATCTCTTGCCGAGGAGGAAGGAATTTCTGTCCCCATTCCTCACGCAATATTAAAGCCACATTATACGGGTTATTACAGCATTAGTCATTTTTAATTAATTTATCATTTAAATTAACACACTTTTTATTTTGTCAGCAATGGACTGCTACTCCCTCACTAGATTTTTCGCCTTGATACCCAGCCAAGAGGAGGATGGCAAGTTATGCTCCACCCATCTCCTCTCCTTTATAAAAGGAGCAGCCCCAAGTGCCAGTTTAGTCTCTCTTGCAGCTCGCAGACTAAAATAAGGACCCATCGGCTCGCTCGCCTCCCCTTCAATTTTACCTTTTCTGCTTTTTTTTTTTTTTGCCTTTTTTTTTTCTTTCTTGTTACAACAGAGCGCGGGAGGCAGCAGTGGTTCTGCTCTGAGGCTTGTCAAGGCTCGGCGCACGCACACACACACACACACACACACGCAACCCAGAGTGAAAACATTTGCTCTCACCTGTCTCCAAACCCAAAGCAAACCTCACGTCCCAGCAAACTGCCAACACCTCGAAGGAGAAGGCACCCAAGCCAGAACCTAATGCAAGGGCAAGAAATTCAACGTACAGTGGAAACTTTTTGCTAAAAAACAAGCGGGGGTAAGGAAGAAAAGGAGCATTTTAAGAAAAGGACACCTTAAGGAAGATTTTACGTTTTGGATTTCCTACCAAACTTTGGAAAAGTTTTTAATTGTTATTTTGTGCATCTTTTTTTCTAAGAACATTCGGTCGCTGTTACCTGCCTGCAAAATCTTTTACCTATATATGTTTTAACAAGGAAGAGAATCAAGAGGACAAATAGCATGTGGACCACCTAGCTAAAAGGCAAACACCGAAGCATCCCTTGCGGCGAGGGGCACGCAGAGGCTGGATGCGTGTCATTTCGAGGGACTGCATCTTTTTTCCCATTGGGCTTATGAGATAGTGCAGAGGCAGGCGAGACACCCAGCGTTACTCCTCTCTCCCCTTACCACCACCGCCACCGCCACCACCACCACCTTCCTCCCACTGCTCTCCCACCCGCAGCCCGGCTCGGAGGGGCAATGGGAATGCCCGGCGCCCTCCATGCCTGAGGCCGGGCAGCCGCGGAGCTCTCTGCGGGAAGCTCTTCCCTCCCGGGACTCGCCGTCCATGGTGCCCGCAGCCGGCGGGGCCTGAAGTCGGGATGAATTTCGGCGTGGTCTTCGCCTTCATCCTCTCCCTGCCCCTGGCCCGCCTGGAGGTGAGTTTCCCTCGCCGGCAGCGGGCGGTGCTGCCGAGCTGCGAGCCCCGGGGGATGGGAGCGGAGGAGCGGTGTGTGTGCGGAGGGGAGACCGGCGGTGCCTCTCGCCCCGCAGGTGCAGCGGGGGGCGAAGCCCCGGGGGGTGGCCATAGCCGGGGGGGGGAGCGGAGCTGCGCGGCGGGAGTGGGCGGCGGTTTTCCTGCCCCTTTCTGAGGGAGAGGGCTCCGCAGGGGCGCGGGCGCGCTAATGGCGGGCAGAGCCGGCCGCCCCCGGCCCTGAGGGGGAGCGACCGTTGGGGCCGGTTTCCCGCCTGGCGGGGGGGGCCGGGGGGGGGGGGGGAACACACTGCACCACCCCACCTCAGGAGGGGGTCGCCTCCCCTCAGGGCGGGGAGGCTTCGCGTGGAAATAAACCCACCCCCGGTATGTCCCAGGCTGGAGTCAGCGCCCAGCTGGTGGGGAAGGGGAGATGTGGCTGAAGCCTGGTCAATGCCGGGGCAGGGGTGCTGCTGGGGAGACCCCCACCCCCCCTTCCCTCACCTCCCGGGGAGCCTGCACCCTCCTGCCCCGCCGGCAGCTTCACCCAGCGGCTGTCACCCCACCGAGCCTCTCACCCCCTCCGGTTATTTTGGCATCGGGGACCCAAGCCCGGTTGGTTGTCACCTCTGGAATAACACACCGCGTGGAACCCAAGCTGGCATCGCCAAGGGGCTGATGGAAAAATGGCCGGGGGGGGGGGGCGCTTTGAAAGGGTTGAGGAGGGGGACAGTGTGGCAAGAGACACTGACAGCAGGGTGACATGGTTGTTCAGGAAGGCGTGTTTCTTGCTGAGGCCATGGGATGTGGCAGGAGATGAGTGTCTCTGCTGTGCTGGCATGGTCACGCAAGCATCTTGTCCTGCAGCCCTCCTGCACCCTCTGCTCCGGGGGAAGGCAGGCACAGGGTGGGCGCCAGGTGTTTGGATTTGGTCAATGGACGTACATCCCCAACCCTCCTCAGTTTCCCTATGTGCAAGTCAAAGCCTCACTCCAAGCTGTGGTCGAGGAAAAGGAGCCCCAAATCCTTTGAACTCTCCCGCCACGTTTCATGGTCTGATCACAGGCAGTTTGAGGGGATCAGAAAGCCCCTCACATTTACACACGGCGCTCGGTTCCCACTTCAGCTCTGCCCAAGGATCTGCAGCCTGGGGGTTGTCAGGGGCAGGAAATATGCTTCCACCAAAACTTTCCTCCCTTTGCATCATTTCTTGCTCTTCCTTCCCTGTTTTCGGGCAGCCCCTCGTGTGGGCAGCGGGGAAGGGGTTGGGTGCGAAGCATCCCATCACCTCCTTGTGGGACCATTTCGCCCTTGCCCAAGCCGCAAAGGGAAGCAGTTAGATCTGTGGGCTGCCCGGTGGTTATGTTTGTTTTGGGCAGAGGATGGTATTTCCTCTGTGGGTGGCTCAGATCTCTTTCTCACATGCAACATGAAACATCAGCTATGGTTGGCGCTGGGGAAGGGTGAAGATGGAAGTGTCTCATCCCAGGGGGCTGTTACTCTGCACTGTAATCCCATGGAAAGGCTGCACAGATCTATGACAGCCTAGTAGGGTTAGAGTTTGGGAATTCTGGCTCTAGGTTTCTCAGGAGGAATCATGATAATCGTCATTTTATGACCAGAGAACCAAGAAGATTTCTGCTTGGGTAGATGCTTCTGTGTGCAGCCATTCCCCCACATCTGCTTTGAGGGCAGTGTTTAGCACCTCTGCACCGGGTGCCTCCCACACGTCTCCTGCCAGGCTGCTGAACCATAGCCATCCTCTAAACAGGGCTCGCACCTCCTCCCCAGCTCTGCCAGAGAACGTGCATGGGGAACAGTAGCTCCCCCATGATCAGCAGAGGCCTGAGCCGGGAGATGGAGCCTCCCGAGTCCCTCTCCCTCTTCAATCACACCCATTTGGAGCTGGAGGGCCCTGGAGCTCTTCCAGAAGGAGGGAGAACGAGCCTCAGTAGGAAGGTATTTGCCAGTTGGGAAGTGAGGATGCTAAACCGATTTGCATTTGCCCCACGGGCTGTAATAGTTGCCTTGCAACATTTACAGAGATGGGCTGAGCCCGGCGTGGTTGTGCTGGGGTGAAGCCCCACTGGCAGGGCTTTCTGGAATTCCCAAGGAATGGGGTGCGGCCGGGTGCTTATAACCTCGGCCCAGCTCCCCATCACGTCTTCCTGGTGCACAGCACCGGGGCTCTTCCCAAGTCTTCCTAGTGTGAGGCTGTGACAAGGACAGAGCAGTGGAAGCCGGGATGGATGACATGTCTGGGGTGAGCTCGTGGAAGGAGCCAGGCAAGTCGTCCCTGCCTCCCTCTCACCATCAGCTGATGCGCAGCGGCACGAGAGAATGACAGTGGTTCCTGCGCTGTTTCCACTGCTGCCGGTACCTGACCAGCTCTGGGGGTGGAAATGCCTCCAGCCCTTGCAGGGGAGGTGTGGGGGGAGTGTGGAGGAGCAGGGTGGGGCAGTGGAGTCCCCCCTGAATGGGGAAAAGAGTGGGTAGGTCTGGCTGTATTTTAGGAACGTGGGCTAGATCAAATGTTGAGTTTGAGTCTTTTAAGGGAGGAAAACGTAAGCCGCCATCCCACGTGAAAGGGGCTCGTGTGAGGAGGGTTGTGCCTGCTGTGGGGAGAGGCACATGTGGTGCTCTGGCAGGTGGGTGTCGGGGTCCCCCTATAGCTGGGAGCGGTGCTGGAGGGCCTGTACCAGGGGAGAAAGGGCCTCTGGGGTTCAGCAGGCCGGTGGCAGGTGCTGCTGGTCTTACTCTCTGCCAGGGACGCAGTGGAGTCTTCCCTCAGGGTCCTCATGTCAGCTTCAGAGGGAATTAAAAAATGCTGTCTGTTTGGGGTTTTTGCCTGGCTGATCACTCGAGACCCTGCTGCCAAGGTCCCCTGCTCGGGAAAGTCCTCCTCTCCTGGACAGAGGAGCAGATAGCTGGGTGCTTCCCTGCCCTGGGCTGGTGCTGCTGCTACCTTTCTCTCCTTCTGTGTGCAGTTACACGTTGGTGTGTAGACACACCACCCGAAAAAAGAGGATTGGAGGAGTCCTCACCTTGGGAGTGTCCTTGGCTGGTTCCTTTGAGCCCTGAGGGTCTGCCTTCCTTTCCAGTTGCACAATCTTTGCTCCCTCCTCCTCTGTATCTGCCGTGCTACCGAGTGAGACGCACCTTCTGGCAAGACTCTTGCCTGTGAATAGCCGGAGGGAGGACTGGAGCGCAGCCCTGCATATTCCCTTGGCCACCTCTGCAGCGGCTGATCGCAAGGGAGCATTTCACCATCCCTGGTGCTCAAAAGCATATGTTGGCAGACAGCTCCAGAGGCAGGGTGTGGTGGGGTTAGGGAGAAGGCTGATTTTAGGAGAGCGTGTGTGTGCGTGTGGAGCGGGGACTGGGGGGAATGTCCTGTTTGCAGGGCATTGCCCATCGGTTTGCAGCTGCCAAACGGCGCTGCTGACATCTGGGAGGAGGGAGGCAAAGGGGATGCGCCGAAAGGCCCTGGTGTCACAGCCGCAGTGCAGAGCGGCTGCTGGGCAGGCAGAGCCCCTGCCCAGGTGCTCTGCTGTCTCTGGGGTGCCATGGCTCTTGCCCCCCAAGCGCCAGCCAGGGGAGGGGACGTCCCTGCCAGGGGAGCGGCACAGTGGGAAGTGCCCCTGCGGTTCAGGGGAAAGGCAGGCACTGGGGGCAGAGAGAGGGCGGGAAGAAAAAACTTACTTTCTTCTAGGAATTCAGGGCCTCGCAGGAATACGAGGCCAGGCCTTGGGGCACTTGACAGCCAGCCAGGAGTCCATTGAGACAAAAGTCTTCTTTGATCTGCCGCGCAGTTAAAAAAGGAGATTGTTAACCTGTGTTAGACAAATAACTCCAGAGGAGCTGCTAAGCAGGAAAAGCACCGGCTGCTTGGGCTGGTCTGTTGGGGATCTCACCACCTGCATTGCTTCTCCACTTTTGTACCCCATGGGATCAGGTGGAGGTGGCTGGTGTACCTCTGCCTCCCTGTGTCGCATTCCCACCAAGGGCCCCGAGCCCAGGCGTGTGTGGTGCACCAATCTCAGAGCTTCCCAGGCATAGGGCTGGGATGGGGGGGCAGAGGCATGGCTGTTCCCACTCACAAACCCCAAAGGGAGCAAGGACAAGCCATGCAGCTCAGGTATCTGCTCTTAGGCCAGCCTTGGACACTGTTCTGTGGCACAAGAGGAAAGTAAGAAGCTTCACAAGCTTGCGGTTGTCACTGGCAGAGCTGCCTCACAAACCCCGGGGAGGAGGACAGGATTATGAGCCATGTGGGCTGGTGATACGCCATAGCCATGCTGATAGTATCTGCAACAAGAAAAAATTGGCACCTAGAACTGCTGCTGTGAGCAGGGAGTGGAGCGTATTCCTACAGGCAGTCCCCAGCAATCCGGCTCCTGAGGGCCTGCATTTGCAGTCCCTGATTCGTATCTGTTCCCCCCGCTCAGTTAGCAAGGTGACACCTCCCAGCTCGCCTCCAAAGTCACTGAGTCTCGTAACACCTGCCCATGCTCTCCCCCAGAGAGTGACGGAGTTTAAAATAAAGTTCCATTTCCTACATGTATTAAGTGTCAGGAAGGACCAGGGGCATCCGTGCACAGCAGCATTCGTACATGAATGCATTTGGCTGACAGGTGCAAACATTAAAAAGCCTGCAATTTCACCGCCCAGCACTGAGCTCTGGCTGCAAGTACTAGGAATTGCAAATGATCCCTTCTCCAGTAAACACCGTGTGTGGCACAAGGCAAGGAAGTGCTGCAGAGCCTCTCCGGCAATGGGCTGTTGGTCCCACTCTTCCTCACGCAGCGGGAGTTGTCAGAAGGCATCTTCATTTCGCAGCTATTCAGTGATCCCTGAATTACAAAAGTCTCTCTCTTGCTGTGCATTCAATCACTGATGCTGCTTCCCTCTCCCTCAGAGACTGAAGAAGTAATGCCTGGGGATCTAAAATCTGCTTTTTGCTGCAGGCGGGCAGCCAGATCTGTGGTGAGATGTGACAGTGACAGGGACGGAGCGGTCAGAGAGGCTCAATCTGACTCGAGCTCTCTGGTGGATCTGGCTGAGGAGGTTTAAGACACTAGTGTTGTGTGTTCTGCAGCTATCCCAGGAGATTTCTGCCCTGTGACTTGGGCTGCAGCAGCGTTCAAGCCACCGTGTCCTAGTTTAAATTAGAGTATTAGAGGGTGGGCTGGCAGGGCTGAGGAGGGAGCACTCCTATGCCCTATTAGTGGAGGCAAAGGGTGGGTGGCCAAGGGACAGGCACGTGTAGGAGGGTGCCAGGCTCAAGCAGCCATGCAAAAGTGGCCGTAGGTTTGAGCTAAAGCCCTCACAGTTTAAAAGCCAACATTTAACCACCTGCCTGGCGGTTTTCCTCGACTCCAAGTGGAAAGGAAATGTTCTGCACTGAACGCAGGCAGGGAAGGAATAGCTGTTCACTAGAAGGACCACACACATGCCACCAACTGTCCGTAAAAACCCACATGAAAATCCCTGCATTTCACAAGCACACGAGCCAAGTTCTCCTCTCAGTTACAGGGGCATGTGTAGGGCTGTGGCTCAGACGGCATCGAGCACCCGACTGAAACAGCAGCTTTTCTGCATGAGTAGCCCTGAATGAAGAGAGCTAGAAGCTAAGCAAACACTTTGGCCAGTACTTTCCTCCATCTCTTTTTCTAGTCATTTGGAAGTATGTTTTAATCAGTGCTTGCTTTCCCACACCACTCCTTTGTAGTCTTGTTAAGTGCTGTCACCAGGGGCCATTCACGCCTGGTGCCAGAGTAAAATTCCCAAGAGATTGATGGCGTTGCACCTGCCCACACAAACCCTGAATTTGGCCCATCGTCTGATGTCTGTAAACCTGCTTACTTAAGGTTTTTTGGCACTAGCTCGCAATGGCATCCAAACTCCCATGTGTTTCTTCATCCAAATCAGCTCCTCAGCCCACTACCTCGAACGGCCTTTCATGTCCTCCCTGCAGCATTTGTGGTTTCACCTCAGGCTCATGCCGGAGCAGCGAGCTCAGCTGCGAAGGTCAATCTTCCTCTCCAACCTCCACCCTTTTTTTTTTTTAACAAGTATGCAAATGATGTATATTATTGGGCCGCTGTGGTTTGAAAACACACGCGCACGCACACGCACATACACACGATATCTCACAAAGCCTGTGAGGGAGTTTCATAACAGAGGGAAATATTGGGAAGGTTTTATCTGATAGCGTAAGGGAAGTCTGTTAAAACGCCTTTACTGCAAGCAGCAGGAATGAGAGGCCACCTGGAGAAGTCATACAGCACCGGAGAAGGAAGCCTTGCTGGCTGCTTGCACAGTGTTCAGGGCTCTGCTGTGCAGCCCAGGCATTTTTTGGCTTTTTCACTCTCCCGACCACTTTGTGAGAGGCAGCAAGAGGGGCTCTCTTGCTTTTGCTCAGGTTTCAGGCTCATGCTGTCATGCGGGCATGTCTTTGCATTTTGCTGGTTCTGTCGTGCCTCCTCTGTGCTCCTTTGATTTCCCTCACTCCCACTCTGTGACGCAGTATTTGCAGATCACCTCTCTAACGCTTGTTTCTCCCCTTTTCTTTTTGTCATCTGGCAGGGGGACCCCATACCCGAAGACATTTATGAGATTTTGGGTGGCAGCTCAGTGCGCTCCATCAGCGACCTCCAGCGTGCCCTGCGGATAGACTCCGTAGGTAAATCTCTTCACCAAACACTCCTTTATTTTTCCTTAACTCTTTGGTGGGGAGGGAGGGGATATTCTGTTTGTCAGTGAGCACACTGTCAACGACCTCAGTATAAATATAGGAACCATTCAGGAGCCAAGACCTGGCTATTTACACATCTCTCCCCCCTGAAACCTGTGGGAGTTAGGCAACTAACTAGATTTCCTCCTAACTGCCTCGTCTATCGAGGGAAACTGGCTTGCAAAAATGATAGGAGATGGGCAAGGTGAGTGCAAGGAACTTGAGGTCAGCACTTTTCACCCTGACAGATGCACAGACAGCAGGGCTTGAATGGGATCAGTGTAGGAGGTGGAGAAATGGGAGGTGGAAGTAGGGTGATAGAGGAGGAAAGGGCTGAGTAGGTTCTCAGGTTTAGCATCCACAAAAGTCCACTGGCTCCCAGAGGCTCTTAAGACGGGAGCAGCAGAGCACATGTCCGTGGGTGAGATACGAGACAGGGGCTAAGTCAGGGTAGCATTGCTTCACCTCCTGCCCGTAGATAAGAGCTACGGGGGCTGCAGTGCCTCAGGGTCACTTGGCTGCTGAGCGCAGCCAGCGGCAGGAGCGGCGAAGCGTGGAGGGGTCGGCACGTGTGGGAATTGGAGCACGCGCCACGGCGGCTGGGCTGGCCCAGGAATTTATTTATAAACGGTCTCTTCAGAGCAAATTCCTTTCTATTCTAACCCTGCTCCCGCCCGTCGTCCCCCGGCCCCCCCAGCTCGCCTTCTCTCTCGTGTTTTGTCTGTTTGGAGCTTTGTAATCCTTGCCGAGACACTATCTACGGGGGAACAGAATTTCCTGCTTTTGTTTCCTATGCCAGTCCAACCACTGGCGCAGTCTCAAAAGCATTCCCGCTGCCTTTCAAAACGGCCCTGGAGGGGCAGGGGGGGGAAAGCGAGGGGGAGGGCACCAGCTGCGTGCAGCTATTGTTTGCCTTAGAAAGAGGCGACGAGGCTCCCCACCACCGCCATGGCCGCTCCCTGCCCTCACCAGTTCCCTCCTCCTTGTCCACCAACTACACAATAGGGTAACTTCCAAAATTAGCTGTGCTGGATTGTCCCAGGCTGGTCCCCCCACCCCAACCGTCTTCAGTGCTGACCTGGGGTGTGTAGAAGGACAACCTGGGGGAGGGAGGGACCCTGTTTTCAATAGATTTGTTTCAAGTCAACAGTTGTTGCTATTTCCCCCCCTCCCCCCATCAACCCAACCTCTACGCAAAAGGCAGCCCCCACCCTCGTTTGATAAAATGCCAGGCGGCGCAGGATGGAGGGGTGGGGAAGGAGCGGCTGAGAAGATGCGTGCAGTCTGTCATGTCCCTGTGTCTAAGGAACAGATACATCTCTATCACAGTTACTAACCACCCTCATGGTTAAGAAATAAAATGGGCTGCTTATGTTGGCTTAAAAAGCTCAGGGATATAGGAGAAGGCTGCAGAGCTTTGAGTCACTGGTTTCACTTCAGGTCCCAGATGGGAAAGGCTGGTCAGGGTAACAGAAAATGGTGCTGTGAAATTGTCTCTTTGTTGCACCCCGTGTCTCTCATCTGCTCCCAGGTAGTGACTGAGGGGCATCACCATTTGCTTCCCCTGTGTAGAATTAGTATATTAGCAAATAAGTGTATTAGCAAAATAATCCCAAAACAGCTGGAGCTGTTCCCTATGCTGTTCATGCACCCTGTTTGTGTCACAGCTGCTGCCCTCCACTGACTGCACAGGGAGCCAGGATTTGGCAGCTCCAGGGGACAGATGAACTGAGATATTGCTCTCCTGACCTTAGACACTAATGTAGACCCTACAACAGAGGTGTGTAGACTTGGGGTCATCTCCCTTGACTGTGGCTGCCCGCAAAGCAGGCATGACCGCCGAAGCCAGTCATTCAGACACCCTCTGTAGCCCCTGGAGAACTACATGCCCTTGTAGCGCATGATCCACCAGATCTCATTTTGGGTGGCTGCCTCAGGGTGAGATGAATGATGTCCTGGAATTGAACACCTCTCCAGATGCTTTAAAGGGTGTCTGTCTGTCCACCTCACACGTAGATGTTGACTGCACAGGCACATGATTCCTACCTTGTGACTATAGCCTCTGTGCACCCATCTCAAATCCTTCAGCAATTGCTTTAGAGATGAGTAGAGAGCAATGTCCCTGCTCCTCCTTATAAGAGGGCTGCGCTAAGGCAGGACTGAGGAAGAGGGATGGGACATGATAGGTATGGGAAGTCTGCTCCACCGCACATCTGATAAACAGAGATCTTCCACTGGCCCCAAATTCCCTTTAAGAAAATTGCTCCCTTGATGCTGACGTCCATTCAGCTTCCTTCAGCTGCTAAAGCGGGTCAGAGAAGGAAAGAGCTGTGGCTGGGTGGGAGCTATCTCCGAGCGCGGCCATTGTCCGGAGCTCAGGAGGGGCTGTGTGTTGGAGTGCTCCATGGGGATTATGGGCATTTCTCTATTCAGCGCTTCCTATGGGAAAAAGCAGTGGGGTGGGAGGGAACTGCTCAGGGCTGGCCTGAGTGCTATCTGCCTTCCTCTCCCATTGCTGACTGAACTACCTCCAGATCCTGCAGCTTACCTTAGAGTAGGATAGGGGAAAAGCCATTTCAACTTTATTTTTCTGTTGCTTCTGTCATAAAACTGACTCTAACCTGGAGTGGCTGCAGTGGGTTGAGAGAAAGCAAGCACCCCACCTCCCACCCATCATCCCCTTCACCTGCCCCCTCACACCCCAACTCTCCCAGTCCCAAGCCATCCCAGCAAGGCACCTCAGTGTTATATAGCAGACTTTCTGCTGGTCCCATCTGGTCTTTGATCCTCCTTGCTGTATCCTGGTCTCAGCTGGCTGATCTCAATCCCTCTGCTACTCCTTTCTGGCACCAGAAAGCCCTGCCATAGACCTTGTCATTCTTGAACTGGAGTTTTCCTCTCCCAGACCTGACTGGGACCCCTTTTTCACCATAGGCTTGTTGCTTTGAGCTGCCTAGTCTGAGCCAAGAGCAAACCTAGACTCTCTGTGCCCGGGCACAGCTGTGACCTTGCTGGTGGATTTACACCTAGTGTGACATACTGGGGCCATGGCTTATCCCATGTCTCTGCCCTTTGCCTGATGAGCAGAGCACCAAGTGCCTGCTGTCTTCTCCTGCCTCTACCTGGTGCTATTAGGTCATGTCTTTCCCTTTTCAGAGGAGGATAGCTCGAGCCTGGACCTGAATGCAACTCAGCCTGGTCAAAACCCCATGGTCCTGTCTCGAGAGCGACGAAGCCTAGGTGAGTTGGGGGTGTTGCACCTTGTGATCGTTGGGGCACTCACCTGAGAAGCTGTGAGTAGGTGCAGATGCATATCTAAGATATGGGGGGGGGGTAGAGGTTGTAGTGCGCATGGATGTGTAGACGGATGAGAAGGAGGGTCTGGGCCATGCATAGGAGCTGGGTGTTACACTCCAGGAGGGCAGGAGAGGGAGTCTGGAGCTCTGCAAGCTGCTCTGCTTTAAATCCTGCTGGTGCTGATTTGCTCTAAAGAAGTGTCATCTTCTGCCTAGGACTGCCCCTACAGTGAGAAGCATCTTTTTACTGGGGACTCCTCCACAGGATGCGGCTCTGTCCAGGGAGGGAGCTGGAGGGGTGGGAGAAGGAGAAAGAACATGTGTTGGGAGGGGAAACCTGTGTGGGGTCTTTCTCTTCCAGTAGAGGTGGCTGCAGCGGGTTGGTAACAGCTGCAAAGCCTGTTTCATCTCCCCTTCTTCTCTTGGCCCTCCATAGATGCTCTGGCAGCAGCAGAGCCAGCTGTCCTCGCGGAGTGCAAGACGCGGGCGGTGGTCTTTGAAATCTCCCGCAATATGGTGGACAGCACCAACGCCAACTTTGTGGTGTGGCCACCCTGCGTGGAGGTGCAGCGCTGCTCCGGGTGTTGCAACAACCGCAACGTGCAGTGTCGCCCCACCCAGATTCGCGTCCGGCACGTCCAGGTAAGGGAGACGACTCCCGCTGCTCCCTCCTCCCACAGCCCACCTCCATCCCTATTCCCCCAAAACCAAAACCACAGCAGGTCTCAGGTGCAAGGCTCACACAGCTGCCTGTTCGCTCGCAACCCTTCTGCAGTCACGTCTTATGCATTAGCCATGAAGCTCTGCAGCCTCTGGTGCAGGGTGACATCCATGCCAGCTGCTGGGAGGGCTGGTGCTGTCCAGCAGCTGGGGACTGTCACCATAGCAGAGCTACAGGGCACCGTCCCCAGCTGCAGCTCTGCGCCACGGCTATTTCTGTGGCTGGAGGCGGCCTTGTCTGCAGAAGAAACAGGACGCTTTCATTGCAGGAACTGTTTTTGATACAAAAAGAGGAGGGCTCGCAGTGTCAGTCTCCATTCCCCTGCTGCTGCTGCAGCTTCTTCCCAAGACACACACTGGAGCAGCTTCTCCTCTTTCTCAGTCCCACAGTTACCTCCTGACCCACTCCAGCAGCAACCAGAGACCTGACAGCTAACCTCTTGCTCTGATCCTGCCCTCCTCACAGCTACCAGTGATCTCCTCACAGCTTCCTCCCAGACAGCTTGTTTAAAAATAATACTCATCCCATACTAATCCTCTGCCTGAGCCGTAAGAGACTCCCCCAGGCAGGCGGCAGAGGTTGGCTGGGAGAGGTTGTATTCACACAGCCTTTTTCATCAGGAAATTCCTTTCTCAGAAAAGCCAGGCGGAATGAGGGAAAAATGGGGGGGGGGAGCAGGAGTTGTTTTTGTGGAAAAAACAAGTGAGAGGTCAAAAGCCAGCCTGAAAAAGTGACCTGGAAATGGTTTCTTTGAGGACAGAGGTCTCTCTATTGTTTGGCTGGAAGTGTTTGTCTAGCGAGCAGCGTGTGGTCTGAAGCGTGTGGAGTGGGCTTTCAAGGAAAGATAAACAGCTTGGCTGCTTCAGCGCTGGCTGAGGGATGCTGCTGGGGGCAGTGGGTTTGGAGGAATTCAATCCCAGACGTGCGGCAGAGCGAGTATTTATAGCTTGCGGAGCACTTCAGGGACCGCAGGCTTGCTAGATAAGCTGAGTGGGGTCAGGCTCGGCTGCTCCTGGAGTGGAAGGACCCCCTAGAATGCTCGTGCCCTGTGGTGGGATGTGGAGCAGTGAGTCTTCCCTCTGAGTCAGCACTGGTGGAGAGTCCGAGGGAATTTCCAGAGCACCGCCTTTCCCGCGAAACACAGAGCTGAGGGCTTCAGCCCTGCGAGTTATTAAAGAGCTTGAGACAAATTCAGACAGGCCTCAGCAGAACTGGTGAAGCTGTGTTTGCTCGCGTCAGGCCTGAGTTTTTCTCCTTTTGCCCTTCCTGCAGGATCCTGTGGGAATTAATTCTGGTTGCCCCTAGGTCTCCACCATCACAGCTCTCAGAAACAGGCTAGCGTGTTCTGCACATCCCATGTTTCTCTTGGTGATCTACCAGTCATCCTGCTTAAGCAGCAGCAATGGTTAGGAACAAGGGAAACAACCAGTTACAACCCAACTTGCATGGTCTAGGTCTGCTCTGCTGGTGTGCGCAGAATTAGCTCCCATACACACCACCCCTGAATTTGAACTGTGCTCTATAAACTGCCTTCTGACCCTTTAGGAAGAAAGCCAGTACTGAAGCGTACTGACACTGATTATTTTTACAGAGTGGGAACTGCAGCTGTATTAATCTTTTGCTTGCCTCTCTCTTCTCAATTAGGTGAACAAGATCGAATTTGTCCAGAGGAAGCCAAAATTCAAAAAAGTTGTTGTGCCTTTGGAGGACCATGTGCAGTGTCGGTGTGAAGCAGTGTCCCGTCAGCCCCCCAGGAACAGCCGGCCAGGGCCCCGTGAACAGAGACGTAAGGATCTTGGCATTAGCAGAGTGGAGGGAGGCGTGAGAAGAGAGGCTGGGGAGAGAGGAAAGAGCCCTCCGCTGGTTTTAATCTGCTTAGCTCCAGTGAATCCCGTGGGTCTTCACTGGTTTATACCAGCCAAGGGACCTTTCCCAGGATGTCTGCCTGCCAGCAAGGGGCTGAAACCGAGGGAAACAGAGGAGGGGAAGGTGAGAGGTGAGAGGAAGGGCATCGTGGGAAAAGGGAGAGGGCAGAGACTGTGGAGAACAGAGGACAAGGAGAAGGAGGCCTTGTGGCCCTCCCGTTGCAGAGCTCTTTGATGACAGTGTGTGGAGAAAGACATTTCAACATGACCCGGCTGCTCCTCTCTGTATAGACACTCTCCCCTCTGTTTTGGCAGGCTTGTCACCGTCGTTCACCACAGCCGCTGTCTCACAGAGGCAGCGAGTACGCCGACCACCGGTGCAGAAGAGGAAACATAAGAAGTACAAGCATGTCAACGATAAGAAAGTGCTGAAAGAAATCCTCATAGCATAGAAGTGCTGGCAGGGGAGAGAGAGCACAAGGCAGGTAACAGCAAGCTGCTTTTCCAGTTGGGAGAAATCCTCTCCCAGGACACGGTTCTGCCCGAGCACCTTGGACTCTTCCCGCAGCACCAGCTGCTCACTCAGTGTGGGACTGCTGCAGGGCCTGGGTGTGATAATGCCAGGGCTGAAGGAGGGAGAAGGACTAGGCTGGGACCCAGTGCGTGCATCCTATTTATGGCTTTATGGCTCTTCACAGAAGTGGAAGGATCATACTGCAACCATACTTGCTCTCAGGCCCTGCCCTCTCCTTTCTCTGCCTCCCTTACTGGCAGAGAGCGAGCCTGACTTCTCTCTACACCTAAATCCCGTTGGGATCCATGTAATTCATCTCTTCTGTGGAGCAACTCCTGTTCTTCTTTCTCTATTGATTCTCTGTTGAAAGCAGAGAATTAATGTTGCTCTGGGGATCCCTTTTCCTTTTATTTCATTAGTTGAGTTGGCAGAAAGACTGAAAAGAAAAGCAGCAGCACTTTTGGTTCATCTCTCTCCTAGCGGGAAGCCTGTGTGCATAAGAAAGGTCATACCAGGGGAAAGGAGAACTGGAATCTCTGGCAAGAGATCTGGACTTTGTCAGTCCAGGGTCTGATTCTTCTCTCCCTGACTTGTGTAAACAGGAGTAATTCCCTCATCATCATAAGAATTTCACTGGTACAAGGGAAAGGAGAAGCAGCCCCGGTTCCCCATGAGAGAGGGAAAGGTGCAGAAAAGAAAGAGTAGCCAGGGCATGGAGCTGGGGACTGAATTTAGAGAGAGGCGACACAGCCTAACAGGGAAAAAGCCCTGGCCCATGGCTCAGCAGTCCCAGCTCTGCCGCAGCCCCTTGAACGAGCCTCGGCCGCTCAGTTCACATTCACTTCCCCTTGCCTCAGGAGAGAGGATGATGGCCTTCTACTGTGTGGCATATCAGGAGATGGGGACAAGGGACGCCAGGCGGTGTCTTGGGATTGGTATTCCCACGCTTAGCACTACGAGGGCTCCAATTATCCCAGGATCTTCCTGGCCAGCCCAAGGTTCCCAGGGTAGAAACGATGCAAACCCATGCAAATCTCAGCTCTGGCTCAAGCTGTCCAGGGGAAAAAATAGAGAAGGTCAAAAGCCCTCCTGGGCTTCTAATCTGGCACTTCAACACAAACATTTCCAGAAGAGAAAACGGGAGAGGAGGGGAGTTGCAGGGGCAGAGGGTTACATATTCTAATGCCGTGTCTGTTTTTGTTTCACTTCCAGGTTTATTTAATATATTTGCTGTATTGCCCCCATGGGGTCCTTGGAGTGATAACTTTTCCTCTTTGTCCGTCTGCCTCGACGTCTGATTCAGACGGCAATTGGTGCTTCCCTTTCCATCAGTGGACCTTCTCCCACCAAAGCCTCTCCCTTCTTTCATTTATTAGCATAATTTTGAAGTTTTACACACAAGAAAAAAGGACAAGACACGACCTATATATATATATATCTGAGAAAAGAACAAAGTACAAATAAAACCATAAACCCCGACAGCCACAATATGCAACGAGGACAGGACAATGCTTTCCCTGCTCCAGAGGACAGGATGGAAAATGTGAAAAGGAAAGTGGGTCCAATTTCTTCCAAGAGGAGAAGAAAAACAAATGGCCAGAGGGCAGAAGGGGAATATTCCCCCTTCCCCTCATGTTTCTGGTAAGGCTGGGGGGCTTGGCTGAGATCAACACTTGCACTGGACCGATGTTTTCAAAACAGATATATCTCAGATTGCTAGCAGCGACCGATGATGGAAAATGCACTAAGGACTTTTATCGCTCTACCTGGACAGATATATATTTTTAACATGCGTGTGTATATTTTATTTTAAAAAAGAAAAACCAAAACCACTAAGATATACAACATCTCGGGGAACAGAACAAAAAACAAAACAAAACAAAAAAACAAAGAAAGAAGCCAAATGCATTCCCCTCCCACTTTCCCCTCCTGCTCCTGGTGCTGACTGGAAGGTGTTTGGATCATGGGGAAGGAGCAGGCGGCAGCAGAATTGTCTCCACACCCCCGGCTCCTGCCAAGGGGAGCCATCTTTGCACATGCTGGTGGAGAATTCAACTTTCCAGGCTTGGACTCAAATAATTTTTTTAAATTCGCTCTGTATGTGTGCGCGTCTACATGTGTGTGTATATATATATATACGTGTGTGTGCGTGCGTGTGTGTGTATGTGTATTTATACATACATATATAAATATATATATATATGTTCTTAAACGGATTTCATTCCCCGGTGGCAGGAAGCTCAGAGGCACGTGCATGCATCGGCTTCGCTGGGGTGGCAGAAAAGCAGACTGTTACTGCAGCGTGCCTGCAAGGTCTGGGACAGGACAGGCAGAGACATCATCTGATCTCTCTCTGTCTTGTTGTCCTTTTCTCTCACTCCCCACCAACCCCCCAGCGCAACTTCTTGCAGGAGGCGAAGCGGCACCACAACAGGACCAACAACAGCCAAACTTAGAAGCATGACTTAATCTCAGTGAGCTGTCCTTGCCTGCTCTGTAGTCCTGAAAGCAGAATCATGTCATTCCCCCGAGGTTTTTAACCCCTTCCTGGGTGTCCCACACACCATATCTTCACTGCTGTCTCCCTGCCAATGTCCTCACATCGCCCATTGTTTTCCTCACGTTCTCTCCTTCTGGATTTTTGCCCATTAGATGTTCCCAGCCCACCTAGGTTGGAAGTTGGTCCAAGGTGTGGGCAGCTCTGTGTAGGTATAGAGAAGGAAATGAGGATGGTCTTTGCAGTTGGCAGCAGCCATCTGAGACAGAAACAAGCTCTTCTATGTGAAGAGGATTTGGAGAACAAATGGATGGTCAGTTGTAGAGTCCCTCCTGGGCCACTGCCTGCTCCAGAGGAGGGAGGAGGACTCTGTGGGCAGGGGCTATTTCTGCACACCTAGTACTCAGTCACCATTAGCAGAAATGTTACATATGATGGGAATTTCCAGCATCACCTCAGATCATGCCGTGCTGGGCACTACAGAGTTATACATGAAGAAAATGCCTGACCAGAGCGAGCACGACAGCCGTCCCCTTCCCTTCCTGCCTCCATCCACTTCTCCCCTCGCACGCACAGACCTCCTTATTTTGGGGCAAAGCCCCGGAGGCGGCTGGGGGAAGGAGGCGAAGCTGCAACCTGGGAGCTGTTACAGGTTGTGGAGGGACTCGGTCCTCGCCTCCTGCAAGCCCAGAGCACTTCTCATACCACTGCCAAGGCAGCACGTTGCTCCCTCCCTCCACCCCAAAGCCCTCAAGTCTTAAGACACTTTGCTTTCCTGTTCCAAAATCTGTTTCCTTTGGTTTGTAAAGATGGTGAGGTTTTATTTTATTTTCTTTTTTTTTTGGCTTTTTTTTTTAAATGTAAGATTAATTTATACTCAGTACTGTATTTAAAGTTGTAAAAAAAAAAAAAAAGGAAACCACCTCTGAAACAACATTTTCCATTTTCTCCTTCTTTTGTGAGCTGAATGAGATGCAGAGGCCAAATCAGCTCACCATGGGGCAGAGCGGGATTCCCAGGGCCTCCAGTTCCAATTTCAGGACACTCATTCTGAGACTGCAGAGAGAAGCGACCAAAGCTGGGAAAGTCCTGGGAGCCCACGCAGAGCCCTGCCCATGGCCGGTGGTGCTGCGCTCCTCCTTCCCGCCTGTCGCCTAGCGCTCCGGCTGGTTTGAAATTACTCAGGTGCTGGGGATTTCATCTCAAGGAGGCCCCCTTCTCCGTAGCTGCTGTGTTGAGACACCCGGCCAGAATTTCCCTGTGCTTTCATCCCATCTCCGGATTCCTCTGCTTTGAAGGGCTTGGGACAGTCGGCAGTGTTTACGCTCCCCAAAGCTGTACAAACAGTCATCCCCTTCCCTCCTTAGTCACATCGTCTAGACAACGGCGGTCCTTCCCTTGGTCGGAAAGGCCGTTGCATTTCCGTTTCCTCCCAGCAAGGGAGGTATTGCACATCTGGAACTCGGGTGCGAGGCCGCGGGGAGCGAAGGCAGCTGCTGCCTCGTACTTCAATTTCGGGGTCCCCCCGGCACACACACAGCACCCCCAGTCCATGGCTGAGCTCTGAGGAGGGTAGACCCAAGTGGGCACTTGTGCTGTGATGGTGAACCTGGGCAGCTCGGTGGCCTGGTATGCTCCAGACTGTCCTTGAAGGACAAGCCTGGCACTCCCAGGTGTGCGGCCAGCTCCAGCAGGGTTCATTTTGGGGTGGGGACACATTGTCCCTGATCCTCTGAAGGGAGCTGGAGTAGGAGTGATCTCCATCCACCCCCAAGGATGGAAAGCACAGGCAAAAACACAGTGAGGACAATAATCACATCCCTGCTCTGACCTCCTTAGGATAATCCCATGAGAAGAAAGATTTTTGGCGTGAGGCTTTTTTGACCATGAGGACCCATCAGCAGCGAATTTGGGGTGCAAAGAGGGGCACAAGGCACAGGGAGCATGGGTGCATCAGCCTGGCCGGAGGGTTGGTGAGAGGAATGGCTTGGCATCCCAGGGGGCCGGCAAACTGGGGGGGGAGGGGGGGCGGGTAGGCACACAACCGCATCCGCAAGTGTGTGCCTCTGCTTTTAACAGCTCGAAATGAATAGGTGCTGAAAGAAGCTCACACCTCCACAGGGCCCAGCGTCCGCTCGCTGCAGCTGCTGGGGCACCGTCCCGGGCGCCGTTTGCTCGCAGCGCCTTGGCGCGCACTCAGCGTGGGTCAGCGTGGGGTGTGGGGAAGCAGGCACCCATGCCCCTTCTCACGGCTGGAGCAGGTGCTTTACACCCACCCCGCAACACCAGGCACATGGAAAGAAATCCCAAAATAAGCCCCAGGAGGGTTGCAGCACGCTGCCGGAGAGCATCCCCCTCCATGCCAAGGTGCCAGCTTGGCTTGCCCGGTGCTACGGGTGATGTCGGAGGATCTGGGGAGCCTTGGCAACTCTCCCTGGTTTAATTGCTCGGCTGCTGCTTTACCTAAAGGCCGAGCCTCAGGATATGTCATTCAACGGCAGGTTCGGCTTTTGTTGGAGGAAACACATTCAGCCTTTGAGGCATCAGAGAGGCTTCGGTGATGAGTCCTCCTACGAGAGCACAGCTCCCAAAAGCAGCAGGCACACAGGAGAGCGAGCTCAATGGGATATTCAGGTGTAGAAAGCAAACCTCCATGTTTTAAAGCTGGGCTCGGGGCTTTTCAGCATTGGAGGTTTGCAACGCCAAAGCCAAACGGAGTGAAAAATCAGTTTGCAAGTGTCTCCTCGCCGAACGCAGGAAAACCCTTGACTGCTTATTTTATTGGTGCTCTGGAATGCAAACAGCTTAAGCTCTCCCCCACACCTGGCTGCGGCTCAGGGGAAGAGCCTCCCTCAGCCCAGCCGTGCGGTACGAAGTCCACACAGGTATTCCTCTCCCTGCGCTTGGCTTGTGCCTCCCTGGCATGAGCCGTGTCACCCTGTCCCGCTGCCTGACCTGCCCACGCTCCGGACGCGTCTGGGAGAGGGCTCGGTGGGAGCTGTTGCCATCCCGCGGGATGGCGGGGTGGGATGGGGATGTGTCAGAGGGCGGCCCCATCTCCCTGTCCATGCACCAGTGCCTGGTGGGCCCTGGGGGCAGAGAAGCCGGCTGTGCCAAGGAAAAAGCAGTGTGCAAAGAGGGAGGAAAATATGAAGGATTAAAAGCTATGTAGGAAAAAAAAAACCAAAACCCACAAAAACCAACAAAACCCCCTCGCCCGAGTGTGCAGCTGTTCCCCGCTCGCCTTCATGCAGCCTGGGACCAAACGGTGCCGACCCCCCCCTCCCCCCCCCCCCCCCCCCGAGCTGTGATCTGCCCGTGACCAAGCAAACTTGCTGCGAGCTCGGGAATTTCCCATCTTAAAAGATGTTGCGAGGAAGCCAGGCAGCCTCGGCTGTTTCAGCTTTCATTGTATGGTTAAAGGAACAACAGACCCCCCCTCCCCTCAAAAAATGAGCAGGAAGAGGGTGGGAAGTGGAGGGAACCCCAAACGCTGAGCCCCCCCTGCAGGTAGTACAGGTGCCGGGTTAAGGTCAGAGCCCCAGTTGCAGCTTTGGGCCAGGAGGGAGAAGAGAGCAAAATACAAAATTATGGAAGGGCTCACCTACCATTTTTTCTCCCCGAGATGGGCAGACAGCAAACGGGACTCTCCAGCTCAATGTACAGTGCCGTGGTGAAGCGGGGAGGAAAGCAGCCTCGATGGAAATGACCCCCTTGCAATTACTAACTCAATAAAAGAAGAAAGCAATTAAGCAGCAACCCCAAACACAGCGGGGATGCGGGCAGCAGGGAGGTTTGTGGCTTGACAGTCGATGCACATTTCAAAATGTTTGCTGTGATATTTTTTTTTTTTTTGCACGCGCTGCAAAAACAAAGGAGGGATGGTGCAGAGATGCCGGGCAAGCAGCTCTGCTGCAGGTCTTCCCCCGGCAAGTTTGGGGACTCCCAAGTTCCCAAATGCCCCGACCTTTGGCCCTGGCCACCGCTGGCCAATGCAGTCGGCGGAGGCGAGCTCTGCTCCCCAAACCCAGGCCCTTGCTCGGGTGTTTTCTGCGTGAGGAGAAACTATTTTTCAGGATAAATCTCGGCACAGACCCGGGGAAGAGCAGAGGAGGTGTGAGCTCTTGCTGGTCCCTGCAGCGCAGAGCCGGCTGCAAGCGATGATGTCAGAGGCAAAAGCAAATGAGGTCAGCGCAGGAAAAGGTGTGATTAATGAACCAAGGTGTACTCCGAGAGAGAAGCCCTGACTCAGGCGCACATGCCCGCTCGCAGCCCAGGGCACCCAGGAGGTGGCTGGCCAGTGGGTTCTGGATGTCCCATAGGCAATTTTGTCCCCCAGCAACACCAGGCATCGCCTCATGAGGGTCCGGCACACAGACAGCCCGGTGCACACGTGTGGGGTCAAATGTGAACCGCAGCACGCACCCGCACGAGTGCTTTGGCTGCCCGAATTAGGCAGGCGGCTGTAAGGAGGCACTCTGCAGCGCACGTGGCAGGTGGGATGCTCTCCCTCTCCCCCAGCGGGCAGGGGCCAGGGTCCCTCAGCACAGGTAGGGGTCCCTCGGTCCCTCGGCACAGGGAGAAGTTTGGCTCAGCCAGGAATACGCAGCCGGGTGCAAAGGAGGTCCTGGGGATGGCCACGGCCACAGAGGGGATTTCACGGCTCCCCAGGCCTCAGCTGGGGATGCCGGCAGGCTCCATGGACGTCAGCCGGTTGGCGGGGCACTCAGCAGAGCTGACATTTGGGCATGCCGGGGCGTTAGCCGCTCCTAGAAAGGAGGGCAGGGAGGTTTGCCGTGACCCCGCACACACTGGCTTGATGTCTGTGAGGAAAAGCCCTGGGAGGTGCCTGCATTTCGGCAAGGTGCCTGCGATGCCCCAAGCCCCAGGCTGGCTGCACGCGTCTGGGTAAAGTGGGACAGGGACCAGCCACCCCCGTCCCGCTCCGGTGTGGCCCCCGGGGGGCATCTCTCGGGGCACAGGGGGCTGTGCAAAGGGGTCTGTGCCTTTAAAGCCCGCAGAGGTGTTATTTAGGTGGAAAAAGTGTTTCACCGTGATGATGGAAATTGTTTGTATTTCACTAATTGACTGAGGAGAGAGAAAAAGAGAGAGAGAGAGAAAAAGACCTTCCTTCCCTCTGACAGGTTCAGGAATTTTTTCCGCTAATCAAGAAGAAAAACAAAATGCTTGTGCTGGGAGGGGGAGGGGAGGAAAAGGGGGGGTCTCCCTGGTGTCCCATAAACCCGGTGGCCACGGACAAAACACCACCGTCGCAGCATAGCCTTGCCCTGGAAAGTTTGAGGCAGCGCTGGCCGGTGGAGCAAAGGGGGAGCACACCTCTCGCTCATGGGGGACCCCGCTTCGGAGCATCCCAGACTGGGCGACGGGCAGCTCCCACCCAGAAGGATGCACAAATCCAGATGAGGGTTTTGGTCCGTGAAGGACAGGGCCGTCACCTGCTGCGGCGAGGAGGGCAGACAGCGGTGCAGGTTTGTCCCCAGGGAGGGATGGGGGAGGCTCTACTCGTCCGAGCATCCCACTGGCTTTGTCATCAGGTCATCATTTGCCTGTGGCCACTGACGGATGAACTGCACAGTGGTTTTTGTAAAAGGACTGAAATGGGTGCTCTTTATGTTCAGGTTTGGCTGGGATGAGGCTCTCCTGGCTCTGCTGAGGCTGGTGTGAACAGCCCGGTAATCGAATAAAGCATTTTCCCAGCGCAGCCACCTTCAAGTGCGTTAAATGAAACAGAAAGGAGCAGCTGAACAGGATTTGCAGTTTTTCCCCATGATACATATTTTCCCTTTTCCATGGATAGGCCCACCGGGTATGCTGCGACCTATTGTTGTACTTATTTATTTACTCAGGTTTTGTAGATGGTTTCAAAGCTCGTGGCCAGGAAGGAGCAACCAGATGCTGCTACCGTGTGGGACAGAAGACTTGCCCCAATTTCCCGCCCTGAACACAGATGCGGAGCCAGGTGCAGCCCCCAAACCCAGAGCTGAACCCCGTTCCCTTCCCTTCCCTTCCCTCCCTGCTCTAACCCAGCCATCAGAAAGTGGGATATTTGATTGCAAGTTCATCCTGTGTGGGTTTTTTCCAAATGAGAGGTTAGCTGGTTGGAGTAGTTTGGGTTAAGGAGCTTCTCCTTTTGGAGAGAGGGCCGGGTTGGGTGGCTGGGTGTAGGAGAAGCCCTGGGAGCTTGGAGACCTCTCCCTGCCTTGGGGAGGGAGAGAAGGGGCTGATCCACCACTGGTCCCTGAGGAAGGCCAGTCAGCAACAGGGGATTTTTTGCCAGCTGGAAAACATGAATATTTATGAGTGTGGATTAAAAAATACCAAACCCTCTAAGGAATCTGGATGCATGTGAACACCCATCCGGGAAGCGGAGGCCCTCGGGCAGCAAACGGTGGGAGCTGGCACGGTGCTGCCGTGCCCACCGCGGTGCTTTGCCTGTGTTGTGGGTGCAGCTGGGAGAAGGATGTCATCACTGCTGGCAGTGTCCCTGGCGTTTGGGGTGCCTGTGGCCACAAAGCCAAAGTGTCACAAGCTTGACAGGCAGCCACTTTACCCCTCCCAGCCTGGGGTCCCTTTCTTGGGTCACAACAGGTGAATGCGGCGGAGACAGATGTTTCAGTCAGATAAGAGACAAACTGCAGGGTCTGGAGGAGACTTTAAATAGTTGGGTTTTTTGGAAGCAGGAACATGTATGTGTAGGTGACTACCTAGAAGCACCCAGCTGGGTCTACAGCATCCAGGAAAGCCGCTCCACTGCAAGCTCCTCACCTGTGTTCAATGGGCTGGTGGGTCCCCTGGAGACCAGGACACGACAACTTCCCCACCAGGCCTCCCACTGAGCCATGGGTAAGGCAGGTGAGCCCTGAACCTCAAATGTGATGAGTCCTTATTGAATTGGAGTGGAGGGAAATAAGAGTTTGGTGTGATCTGGATGCTGGAGCTGGTACCACCTAGGATTTACTGTGGGCTGAGGTGGGGGTGGAAGCAGTCACCACAGTTCTTGAATTTGGGAGACCAACAAGCTCTGCTGCTCCCTGGGGCTGGCAGGACCTGGCTCCCTGGGTTATGTGTCCTTGGATAGGAGAGGTCACAGTGCCAGGTTTTGGCAGTATCAGAGGTGTTCTGGGTGTGGGCATCTGCACCTCAGGTCTCCATCACTCATGTGGGGTGGCAGTAGCTCCAATCCACAGGTTTGAAAAAAGACCGGAAAAGTTTGTGAGGAGCTGCAAGAACCACTCTGAGAGACAGAGTGAACTTGTAAAGGAGTAGAAGGGTGAAGCTGAGGCCAAGAAAGGCAGGAGTTGCTTTTTGGGAACTTTTTCTTTCACTCCTTTCCACCCCTCACCCAAAGACCCCTCCTGCTTGCCAGGAAACTTGGTTGGGGCAAGCATTTTGCCACCTGGCTTAAGCACGCACCAGTCAAGGAAACAATTCTGCAAATGAAAGAGGAAATCTCGGTCCCGGCTATTTCCAACCTCTATTGTTTGTTACTCAACTCATGCATTACACAGACCAGTAAGCAAAGCAGTAAGATTGCAACACTATGCATGTGCTTTCAGACATTTAATTTTAGCATTGCAAGAAGGATCTGTGGTATCAAGAAAGCCCAGTTCTAAGGAAAGAGGAAACCTGTGATTCTGACACTTGTTTTTGACCATAAAAGGAAGCAGATCATTTGGGTGACCTAACAGGTTTAGTCATTTGGGCTGTAATCATCTGGGAGTCCAGCAAATCTCTTCTGGGGTTTTCCCATTCCCAGGGACCTGGGTTGCTTCAGAGCCCTGGGCAGGGCTGAAGTCTTTGAGGGACGGGAGTTTTGCTCCTCGGATTAAGCTCTTGATCTTTGGACCTTTGCTCTGGGCAGCACGGGACTTGCACACGCCCATTCCCAAGCAATCTCGGGCCGGGCCAGGCTTTGCCAGCGAGTGTCAGACCTTGACACTGTTCCTTCTACGGACCCTGGGTCATTCCATGTGTTTATAAGGTGCTTGGCAACGTGGTATCCAAAATCTTCCCACCTTTCCCCAATACCAGGGCTCTCCTCCTTGGCTGCACATGTAAAATGCTGTTTGAAAAGACGTTGAATTTAAGGAATTTAGGAATAAATGGAGGTCCTGCACAGCACTGGGGACCGAGGTCAAAGCTGCAGAAGCCCCCTTTGCCTTGCCCTGCACCGGGCGCTCTTCTGCAGCGTGGCTTTGTACCCTTCCAGTGGTGGGAGGTAAAAAAGGTCCTCTGCGCTGGGAAGAAGATTGGGACTGATGCACGGCTGCTCTTCTCTGCAGAGACAGTCCCCGAGACAGGGAGGACCTGCCTCCACGCCAAGCGAAGGCAGCTGACTGTAGTCCCACAGATACCCTGCCCTTGTGCTGCAGGGGATTCCCTGCCAGAAATACACCAAAGAAATACACAAATCCACCAAAATCGCAGTGGTTTGGTGGTAAGTGTGTGGGTATGTCCCCCGCCCCAAAACATACAAGCACCACACAAACCCCAAACCTCACCAGCTCCTCACCCCACCCACCGCGGCCAGGGCAAAGGCAGCAGGCGCTGGGATGAGGCCGAGATCCCTGCTGTTGTGGGCTGAATCCGTGCCCACCATGCCCCAATTTTCTCCCCGATGGCTGTAGGGGGTTGCTATCGCTGGGACTCCCTCAAGAGCCTCCCGCAAGCCTGCCCAGGCCTCAGGGGCATGACTGCACTGGCCTCTTCCTAAAATGCAGAAGCACCCTTGGGCTTTTTGGTTTTTTTTTTGAAATCTTGCAGATATAACATGCTTTCAATTCCTCAAAACCAGGGTTCTGCATGTGACCAGAGGCACCATCCTCTTTCCTCCCCATCCCTTCCCCTTCCACCAACACATGTGTTTGCCGCTGGTGATGAGGAGCCCGGGAGTCGCCTTCTCCTTCTTTTTAGCGGTCCGTGGGGCTACGGCATGTGCCTGTTTCATTGACAAAGTTGCCAAACCCCGGCAGGTTGTGAAAGGGGAAAGTGGGAAGCTGGAGAAGGCAGAACAGGGGCGTGTTTTAAAGAAAGAAAGGAATCTTTCTTTTCCCAAGTACCTGGTTATGCAAGAAACCGAGGATCTTGATTTGACCGTGAGAAAAAAAACATCATGACATTGCGCTGGCCAAGGGTCAGCGTTGCCCCTGTTTGGGTTGTCATGCCAATGAAAAAAAAGGGGGGGGGGGGGGGCGGAGAAAGAAAGAGAAGAGCTCTTCTTGCTGCAGCACTGGCAATAGCTGGATTGGAGATCCTGGCTCACATCTGCGAGGGTGGAAGGGCTGGGAGCAGGTCCAGGCAGCCAGCTGAGGGGCACCCTTGGGTTCTGCGCTTTTTTGGGGGGTGAAACAAGGCAGTGGGTACGTTCCTGCAGCCCTGAAAGATGAAGCAGTGCTGACAGAAGGAGGGTGTCCCGTGGGCTCCTCCATCACCGTGCTGGTTCCCAATGGCAGCTTGAGGGCAGGGGAAGCACCGAGCATCCCTTGCTTCTCTGGACCCGGTGAGAAGCTCAGTCTGGCTGATGGGTTAGGGATTATGGAAAAGGAAGGGGCTAGAAAACGTGCTTATTGAGACCTAAACTCAACTGCACAGACCAGGGTAACTTCTAATCCTGTATATCCCTGTCCTCCCCATGCACAACACCCCAGTGGGAAGAGAGCGGGGCTTTCTCATCCCGTGAAACCCCAGACTGTGAGACCTGAACACGAAGTCCTTGCAGTATGTCTTTGCTGGTGGGCCAGGGTGGCCAAGGGCAGGACATGGGGACTCGGTGAGGCCCTGCAGCCTTTTACCCCACAGTAGGTGCCCCCGACTCCCTGGCACGTGTTCACGCTGGCATGTCCTCCTGCAGGGCCGGACCGTGGGGGCAGTGCTGAAGAAGACGCTCCTGGGACACAGCTGGGAAGGTCAAACCAATGGACAGGTGCTGGAAAAAGGGCCAAGACCGCCAGGGAAAGAGGACACGCTGAGGGGGCCGGGCTGCTTCCATCTAGGGACATGGTGACCACAGAGGGGTATCCCAGGCTGAGCCCTCACCCTGACGTTGCAGCCGGGCTCACCAGGGAGGCAGCAATGGAGGCAAAGCATGGGTGCACAGGTGGCTGGGGTGGCCACCCGCGGGTGCCCTGTCCCCCCCCGCTGGGCTGTTTTGCAGTCCTCGGCCAAGGCAAGAATGCCAGGAATGCGAAATCCCGGCGCGCTGCCCTGTCGTCCCCCCCCCTCTGCTGCCCCCCACATCTCCGGCCCCGTCGCAAGAACAGGATATTCACCCGAGCGAGCGACGTACACTCACACACGTCTTGTTATCAGGAAAAAACACTCAGTCAGCGTCTGGAATGGGCTCTGATTAACTGTGTGTCCCCCGGTGCTTCCTTGTGGGGCCGGAGGGGGGAAAAGCACCCACTCCTGACAGGGTACTGGCAGGAGGCTGGCAGCAGCCTCCGGAGAGGGCTGGAGGCGAGCGTCAACTGCTGGCACAGCCCTGCCATCGCCCAGTGGTCCCTCGCCCCCTGCTCTCGCTCCTGGCAGAGCCGCAGGGTGGCAGGGAGAACCTCTACAGAGGGGAGCATCCAGCCCCATGGTGAGGGGTCGTCCCCTCCTCACTGCGGTGAAGTCGGGACCCCCGGGCCGAGCGGTGTCCCCAGCCCCATCTCCCCACGTCAGCCGCCCTGAGTCATGTCAACGCGTCCCCGCTTCCAGCATGGGATCTGCAAAGACGTCCTGTCTCAGGTAAACAGGATCTCGCCACGCTGCAGTGACCTTGTTTACCTCCCCAAAAGAATTTGGCTGGAATTTTTTTTTATAGATTTTTTTTTTCTTCCTAAGGGCTGGTGAGTCACCCTGCAGCAATGCACACTGCCTTTCCACACTGAGTCACCCCGCTGCCCTGTTCTCCCGCCTCTCCCTACTGCCCCCCCCGGGGCTCCAGGGCAGGCGAGAAGCCCCCCTCTTGCCCGGTGATGCAACCTGCACGCCGGTGGCAGTGGTGGTGGCCATGACCATGGTCATGACGGTGGTGGTGGCGTCTGTGCCACAGGAAGCCCAGCCAAGTGCTCGGGCAGCCCCTGTGCCAAAACACAGGAAGAGCGCCGAGAAATTACCCCGTGCATTGTCAACTCCAAAAAACACCAAAGAAAACAAAACAAAGCAAAAAACAACCAAAAAAAAAAAAAATTGGCCTCACTAGAACAATTGCCCAGAAGAAAAGAAAAGAGAAAAAAAAAGAGGCCAATGGACCTGGCCTGGTGCCAGGACACTTGTTTTCCTTTCCCAACACAATGCACGTTAAATAATACTTCCTTCTCGCAACAAGGCCCTCCTGGGCCAGTTTTTGTTTTTCTCCCCGCTGCGTGGGGATCAGTCAGCGTGGATGGCTCCCGTCACGATGGGAGCATCGGCATTTTGGGGCTGCTGCTCATCCCTGCTGCCGTGGATCGCCCGTTCCCAGCACCATGGAGGAGCGAGGGCCCTGTGGTTGGGCCACCCACTGCCCCTCGGCTTTCCTGCAGGGAGCGGGGAGGGCTCCTCGGCGCTCCTCCCACCCACCGGCGTGAGGTTTAGGCACTCTTCAGGATAATATCTCCTCAAGGTAAGCTGGGTAGCCATCCCGAGCCACCCCCGTGTAGCCATACCCAAGCTATGAAGATATCCATACAAGCTAATCATGGCCATCATATCATATGCATCAATTTATCGCCAACTTAAATAAAAAAGAATAACGAAAAAATATACATCATGCGTGGGATGAACAGTTTCATGACATCTCTGGCCAGGCTTCCAGGCTGGGTTGAGTGCAACCCCTGTTACTTGCACCTTGGCTCTTCAGTTCCCATTTGGCTCACGCTCAGCTTTCTTTTCTTCGGGATTTCTCTTCCCAATGACAGTGTCACTGGCACCCAACCGGCTGTACTTAAATGTCCGTGTTGCGGAGGAATCCAAGTAAAACTGTTTTTGTTTATTCTAACTTCTTTCCTGAGAAATCTAGCATCTGAGACACCACGCCTCTCATTTGTTGGCAGTGTCAATCAACAGTCTTCAAGGAGCTGATCAGATCCATATCTCCCTGTCTGAGGATTATTGGCATTTCTGATTAAATAGCAGGTGCAAGAAAGAAAGGAGCTGCCCTTTTAAAAATCAAAAAATGGGGTCTTTGTACACAAAATGGCATTACTTCAGCTGTACACGTGTCTTCCCAGATTTCTACTTTCTTACATGAGGACCCAGGCTGCTGGGCAAGATGGACCCAGTAGCTCTTGGGTGCTCACAGACACGGCACATCTCTGTTTCCGACAAGGATCAGTGCTCAGCCAACAGCACACACAGCTGGCCAGCCTTGTCCTGGCACCAGAAAAGAGGGACAGACTCCGCGGTGGAGGAGCAGATGGCAGGTGTAAGTAAGCATTTGACGTACACGTTCACTGACACCCTAAGTTGAGCGAATTCATTTGTTTCAAGGATTGACATTCCCGAGGCAATCCGGAAAAGCCAGATCCAAGGTCCCACCTACCAGCATTGCCTGGGCTCAAATGCCGGGTCCTGCCTCTGGGTGAGGGATTTGTGTTCTGGGTAATAAAAAATGCCTTGTGAAGGTGACACCTTCTTGGCACTGGTTTGGTCTGTTCTTCTCCCACCCAGAAGGTAAGCCTGCCCCCTGCTCCAGGGTGTATGTGGTCAGTCACATCAGCAGTCGGGGTAACCTCTTGGTCAATTAAAGATGGTTTCTGGCATTAGCCATGTCAAAGAGGTTTTGGAGATGGATTAGTGGGAGGTCATTAGGAAGGAAACTGGGGCAGAGCTGGGATGCAGCATGCAGCCCCGCAGAAGGCTGAATGTTTGTACTTCCCCTGTGTTTGTGTGCCCTCCATGCATATCCAAACCTGCCCATGTCTGGTGGTAACTCTGGTCACTCACCAGGGCAGAAAGCTCACCTTCTTGGCCAACGGTGGGATTCACCTCGCAGCAGACATCTAAACATTGGCTCTGGAGTCTTAGCCAGCTGTCTCAGCTCCCTCAATAGTGAACAGAGTGAAATGGGCAAGTCCAGAGAGCAACTCAATTCCCTGGCTTAATTTTTTTAAGGTTGGGCTGAATCATGTTGTGGCAGTGCTCAACGCTCTCCTTTGTCTAGAGAAGGAGACAAGGGCTGCTAGTGTTTGACTGCTTCATTTTCAGTCAGCTCAATTTAAGGTGCTTAATTTTTAGCTGGCAAACACCAAGCACAGTGAATCCCACCTCAGGAGAACAATGTGCCAGTGTATGACAAGCAGCAGCAAGTCCAGGAACACAGCTCCCTACTTGATTTATTTAACGACTACAGTTAGTGCTAAAATTTGATCATGGGAACTACTGCCTCAGCAAAATCCAGCTCGCTCAACATGCAGAGCATGCCTCGTCCTCAAACAGCATTGTCAAAGAATATGTCCCTCGGGGACCTTGAAACATGGAGGGAAGAGTTGTTAGGGCTAGCAACCTGCTTCTGAGCGTGGTGTTTTCCCTGGATCTGGCACGGCACTTTTTATCGGTCGCCAAACCTTTGGCAATTCACCAGCGCCTGATAACACAAGTGAAAACCTGGAATAGCCAAACCCAAAGATTTAGCCCAAATTACTGTGCCTAAGTGTCCTCATGCCTGGCGGGAGCAACCAGGTTGGCCATATTTGCCTCTATGTCCAGGTCAGCCCCTGTAAACAGGTCTCGGTGGTGGAGAGCAGCGCTGCCAGCAGATCTCCCTCCCACCGGTGAGAACTTGGTGGAAAGTTTTATCCAGCAAAACGTTTGCTGCTTGGCCTCCTGTGCTAAGGGAGCAGGTGCTGGAGGTTGTTTGGCTAGCTGATTAAACAAATCCCAGTGTTTCCTGCCAGACCAGGTGAAGTCAAGCCTTTTCAGCTGCCTCATCCCTACGAGCCCATCGAGCCGCATTCAACAGCTCAGTTACTGCTAAATATTCAGCTTTGAGGCACAGAGAGCTGTTCTGGCCATCGCCCTAATGACAACCACGAGTTCAGCTTTGAAATGGCTCTTGGAAACACCGCACAACTAGGATAAAGAAAGGGGACTATTCATGTCAGGATAGCCCAGTTTGTCTCAATGTTGCTGTGAATGTGTTCTTCAAACCATTTTAAATGGTCTTCAGGACTCAAGCTTGGAGGCCTATGTAGGTAAGCGGTAGACCTGGCTGGTCGTGGGACACCTCGCATGTGAGCCTGTAGAAAGCTGTAGCAGTGTCATGCCAACTCACCAGGCTGAGGTATTTTCAAGGTGACTATGAGAACAATCACTTCCCATAGCAACCTGTCACAGAGAATATGTGCTTTTTTGACTGTGAAGGTCCATCTCTAGCTCTATTTTCTCCCCCACTTGCACCCCATTTGTGGCTGCTCTGCTAACTACAATGGCAAAGTCCAGCAAGATCCCATTCTGGTTACTGGAGGCAGGTACACCTCTGGGATGTGTGATGAAAACCCTGCAAGCTGATCTGTATCACAGAAAGTGGGAAGCAACGGTGGTGACATCAGCCACATCTGAGTAATAAAAAGTCACGTGAATATTTTTAAAAGGAGACATAAGACACTACCCCATCGATTTGGCATCTCCCAGCTCTCTCTACTCAGGTGTAAACCTGCAGATGATGCTAACCCTACATTGAATGAAAGATTGCTAGTTGAGTGATCCACCAATGTATGACCCATCACTGCTCTCACCTTGTGTGAGCAGAGGTGTTACTGGAGATACATTTTTACATTCCTCATGCAACATGTGGCCTTACTTAGTGTTTCCACTACTGCTTCTTTTGTACATCCCCCTTTAACAAACTACCCACTCCCAAAACCACTGGACGTGGTCATGCGAAGCTGCAGCAGGCTGCTTTGGAATGAGGCACATCCATAGTGACAGCTTTATGGTGACACTAATAATGTTGATTGTCTATTTTTCCTCATGTTTAAATTATTTACATGTCTATCCTACAAAACAGTTCTATTGTTTGGCAACTTTTTTTGCAGGAACTTGTAGGTGTTATGCTGACTAGTGACTCTACACAGTCCTACATCTTTTAGGGGGGTTCTGTTACCCTTTTGACCAAATTGTACCAAGAACCGTCTTTGCATCGGGTTTTGCAAGTAGACAGTGCTGTATCTGTCGATCAGATTTCCTCAGCAACAAACCTAAGTACGCTGCAACTACAGGTTCTTCCTAAGAAAACTGTCTGAAATGCAGTCTAAGGCTGCATGATTTCAGATGGGAAGCGTAACTGCCTTCTGAGAAAAATGGGAACATACACTCCATTTTAAGCCCATTACAGAAAGGAATTACTTAGAGTCACGCGGATGCAAAGTTAATATCATCCTCTAGATAGTAACTGCCGCATCTAGTACTGCTCAGCAATGTGCAGAAATAGAAGTGGACAGAAATCTACCCAGACAAAAGCCAAGATTTTTTTTTCTGATGTCATTCGGGAGCCCAGACGTGTCTGCTGAGCTGCGAACATCCCGTTGGCCTGACCGTGTCCTGGTGCTCCCTCCTTGCCCCTGTTCTCCCAGACACCTGCAGTTGTCTTTGAAGCGGGGATGTGGTGAGCGTTTCCCAGAGACATGTCAGGGCGCAGAGGGAAAAGCAGAGAGATGGATTCTATCTGTCAACTGGCGATGAAATACAGTGACACCCACCCCCCCCAGCCCCAAAAGAAAGCTTATTTTTTTCTAGTTAAAAAAAGTGTTTGGCTCAATCCCTAGACCAGCTGCTTCCTACATAAATAAGAGGCATGCACAGTGTACAGAAAAGAATATTTGACATTCCTAATCAATTAGATAAGGGGAAAAAACAGTCCATTTTCCTGTTCAAAATAAAATTATCGTGGTTACTTCAAATTTCAAGGGCATTTATCTTTCAGTTTCAGACAGAGGGGCACTGAGTCGGCTGCAGGTTACTGACCCGGGGCTGGAGAATGACTAAGCTGCCAGCTGGGATGGAGGATCCCAGACCCAGCTCTAGCGGGGCACTGGGATGGGAATAGCTGTGGCAGTTGCCAGCCAAGTCAGGTGTGCCTTGGTAGAGCCAGGCTTTTGGGAGGACTGAGCCAGGGCTGGAATAACTGGTAGTGCTGGGGGAGGGTGTTAGAACACCTCAAACCAAATTGTTCAAGGGAAGTACTCCCGGATCTTGCCCGTGTGCTCCCTGCCTTTGAAAACTTGTATAAACATTTACCCAAGGAAATGCCAAGGAAATCAAGGTGAGGAAGAAGGTGGCCAGGATGGCTGCAGGACAACACAGGCACCTTCCCTACCCCAGTTCAGCTCAGGACGTTTCAGAGGAAGAGGCACAACCTGAGATGTGTTGGGTGTCTTCTACTCAAAATCTCCAGGCCCTGGAGCCGGTGTTGGGCATCACTGCTGGCCCTGCAGCAGAAGCAGGAGGCACAGGCGCAATGCCATGGTGCCCTCTCCTCGAAGACCATGTCTCTCTGGATCACCAGCAGCCTTTGAGACCTCTTCGCAGACTGTTGGAGAAAGGATGAGATTTTTGATAGGACTGGCTTTGCTGTCTCCTGGTTGAGGGGAATGCAGCAGCCCCACAGCGCTGCCCTTTGCCCTGCCTTGGTGCAGCCAGGGTGGACGGGTGGACTGCAGCTCCTTTGCACGGGTTTTACCCCAGGCAGCTCCAGCCCCCTCCTCCGTGCAGTTCCTGGAGACTTCAGGCCCGGGCAGCCGTATCGGAAGTCTTGATTGCCACTGCTTTGCTTTTGCAATACCACTTCTGTGTTCTTCCAGGATTTGTCAGGACAGCGTGTTTCCCCAGGAAAAAAAAAAAATATACGCAAATAGGGCAATGAAGTATCTGAGCCTACAACCCCCTGCTCAGACCCAAAGGAGCGGTTTTGAGACTGTGATTGCCTGTGAAATCCTGGGCCTGTAGTGCCACCTAATGAACAAGCGCCATTCAGAGTCCACATGCATTCTGTTGCGTGCAGGGGAATCAGGCAAAGGGCTCCTCAGGGCACTTCATTCCTCTCTAATGCCTCTCGTCCCTCTCCCAGAGCTTCAAAAATTACTTATTCCATCCTCGCAACCCAGCTGTTAGGCAACAGATAATACTAATCCTGTTCTGTGGACCAGTCACAGAGCAGCTTTTTGCCAAGCCTGAATGCACAAGACCGGTCAAGAGTGGTTGAGTAACAAATCAGAGTAACTCTTTTCTCTGTATCACTTCTGGAAATACTGCTTCCAAGGGACAGGGCAGAGAGGTGACACAGTGCAGGGTGTTGCAGCCTGCATCCTCCTCCTGGGACTCGGTGGCTTGTTGTCTATGTCACCCTCCTGAGAGACAAGCCATGAGCCCCCATCTTTTAAGAAGCAGAAGTGGACTCCATTTGATTGGTAAGGACAGGGGTCAGGCATGATGATCAGGAATGGCTCTAAAGGGCCCAAATCACATTCCCTTGGGAAAGAAACAGGTGGTGCATGGTTTTTACATAGGAAATCATCAAAGAGAAGGAGAATGAATGCTCCACACAAAGTGCAAGATTTGTGCCGGTCACAACTGCCTTCTCAGACCCAGGGAGCAAGACATCGAGGTTCTTCCCAGCACTGCATTCAGGTTTCTGGCCTCTGCTGATATCAGGAAGCATCTTAAGGGGCAAACCATCACCCAGGACAAGGAGCTGCCTAGACACAGGAGGCAGACAATGTGAGAGCTCAATCCCTCCCTGGAGCTTAGGAATTAGGGATCTGCACTCTTCCTTCATTCCTCCTTCCATTTACCTTCTCTGTCAGGTCAGGCACCCACCAGAGCAGAGGCTTCTTGTAAAGGTTCTGTCACAGAGCACAGCATGCATATAAATGTGTGGTCAGAGCTCTCTCACAGAAAGTGGGAGGTCTGAGCTAGGTGTTCTCATCCTGGAGGGACTGTAATGCACTCTCTCCACCAGCCTAGTCTGCTCTACCCCACATGACACGGCATGGCATGGCATGGTTTAATATGGATGCCTGTAATAAGGATGAAGAGCACCTCCTACCTTCTGCATCCCAAGGGCATAAACCAGATGCGTCCTGCCATGAAGGTTGGGTGCCAGCTTCTGGCACCAAAGCAGGAGATCTGAACACAAATGCCAATGACACCACGAACTGCACAGATGCTGAACCCTCAGCTAAGTGTGAAACAGACTCTGGCCCCGTACCTGCTTTTTTCAGAGTGCTTGCAGCATGAAGAAAGCGAGCACTGCAACTCTGACCCCTTTGCAGTGGGAGGAACAGGGGACATGCACTGTCTCATGCAAACAGTCCTCTGTGAAAAGAAACATTTTTAGGGCTGGAGCTCCACAGGCAGGAGGTGCCATGAGGGGATCATACATGAGAGTGGGAGTCTGGAAGTTTTAAGCATGAACAGCTGAAGTTTCTACAGAGTATGTGGGAGCCAAGGCTTTTCAAAGACATATCATATGTCCACAGATGGTCAGGCTTTCACTAAAACAACAAAACTCAAATTAATTGAAACAACAAAACCCAATTTCATTGAAACCACAAAAATATTAAAAAAAAAACCAAAAAACAAACCACAAAAGCGTTTATCTTCCCTTGCCCACCCACACTTCAAGTGTAGGCTTCAGAGCACTGAAAATCCCACTACAGCTTCCCATAGAGGAATTTATCTGAATCGTGTACTTTTGTACCAAACCAGCGTACTTCACTTTTGCTGTGACACAGAAGTACTCAGCACTCAAAATGGCCCAGAGAGAAGGAAGACTGTTCTCTCGCTAAGTGTTTATCTTGGAAAGCAGAGATCAGTGTTTCTGCACCTTCACTAGGACCCATTTACGTATTTCGCATGAGTCAGGCAATGGATAACGTGTACACACACTCAGGGATGGGGATTGGAACACAGATCTCCTCTTGCCCAAGAAAATGACCATGAAGGTGAGACGTGTCACACCTGTTCCCTGGCCCAGTGAACTCTGAATTTGTCTTGCACCAAGTGAGACAACTCCAGTGAGTAAAATGTGTGTGCCCCTTGATCTTGAGATAGATAATAGTCTGGTGTTTGGGGCATTCTCCCAGAAGGTGGGATTTCATGGCCCTGAAGACACAGGAGGGACTGGACCTTGATCACCAGAACTGCTGGGTGTGTGCTATAACTGTTGAGCTATTGTTTAACAGGTAAGAAAACAACAAGTCCTCTTCCAGTGGCATTTTTAAAGAAAAATGGTAGCTGCTACTTTCTGTGCTGATCCTGCTCTGGGAAGTAGCTGAGCTCTTCAAGGAAGACAGGGAAGAAACACCTGCCTGGTGGTTCCCAGTCACACCTGGGTGTGAGCCAAGGTGCAGAGGGAAACTGAGCTGCCCACCACGTTGAAGTGACACTAAGGGCCAAGTGCCAGCTGTGTGGTGTTTAAACGATCACAGTCTGGGATTCAGTGCTTACCATCCCATTTAGATGGTACTCCAGGTGCCTCAGACCTGTGGCCAAGACATGGCCACAATGAAAGAGAAATGCTGCATACTCTGATCTAAAGAGGATGAAAGGCTGAAGTAGACAACTCTCATGTATGCCTTGTAAGGGGTGGAGAAACCCCATGCTGGGCAAAAAGGGGCTAAGAGGGGAAGTGAAATGACACTGAACCCACAGGAGGTATTTTTCTTCATGGTTCTCAGAGGGACCTAAGCTTGGGCCAGATGATCTTTCTTCCATCCCCTAGGACTAGCTCCTTTGGCCAAGGCAAGGGGACTTCCACGTTCATTTTCCTTGTGTGTGTTGTGCAACCCCTGGAGACAGAGCACTACTTTGCACTGGGGCTGTGCCTCGCTGGCCACCCATCCACTGTCGGGAAATCCCTGTGCTGGGAGCGGATCAGAGGCAGGTGAGAAACGCACAGAAAAAGTGCAGCTTTAAACACATTGTTCACTGGCTGCTGTCGCAAGGGCTCTGGGTAAACCGAGGAGCTGCCAACTGGCAGCAGAGGACAGCCACATTCTTTCCATGGGTTTTAAGAAACGAACATTAAAAGTACTAATCGGTATGGGCATACCAACAGGGTTGTTTTTCTGGGCTTAACTGCACAGATATTCAGCTCATCCTGCCTGTGCCTCAGCCCACTCTGCTAGCTGAGCCAGCTCAGGGGTCTGGGTGGGCTGCTCTCCCAGGCCAGGGCAGGACTGACCGTGCCCGTTAGTTGTCCTTTATTTCTGCGATGTGTTACAAGGCTGCCTGCCCGAAACCGTGATCTGTGTATAAAATGGACCTGCACTTGCAGAGCAGCATGATGAGTGCCATCTACTGATAATTAGACATACAGCACCGCAGAGAGAGAGAGAGAGAGAGAGGCCGGTTCACCCACCGAGTCCGTGACACATCACAAACGGCATCGTCGGCAGTACGGTTCTTCACGGCTGCCAGCTCCCGTGACGTTACGGTGTCGTGGCAGCACCGTGCTCATGGGCTGCCAAGGCTTGCTTCTGCTGCAAGGTCGTTTCTTGAAGCTTCATCAAGCAGCATTTCTTCAGGGATGTGCTGGGTTGTTTGGAAGCTGTGCTGATCTTTGCTGCAGTCTTCTGGAAAAAAAATAACCAAAACAATTCTTTGGCAGTATTAGACTTGGTAGAATATAAATGACCATTAAATTTCTAGTGTTAATGTAAGCACTTGCATCAACTGGAAGTTGAATCGCTTAATCAGACTAGTAGCAATTAAAATGGTAATTTTTCTGTACTAGATTCTGCTTGCAATTTTTACTCAAGTAAAACTCTTTGAAGTTAATTGGGATTTTGATTAAAGGCTCCTGGATCTGGGTCTCTGAATTTGTACTAAGGAAGGTTCAATATTTGCTTTGGTTTTCTGCACATGGAGTTCACTGCTATATATTTGTGTAACTGTACAATTAGTTGTAACAAGAACAACCCCAATAAAGATTGCTGTAATCTAGTTCTTGATATAGTTTAGAAAAGGTCTTTTATCACAGAATGGCTTTTAAAGTACTGCTAAAACAGGCTGTAAGAGCTGAAAAACTTGATTTCTTAAATTGTTTGTCTTAATTATTTCTAGTCCCTATAAATGGCTTTGTAACATTCACTTAACGGTAATTCAGAACTTGGGATGGGGAGGGAGGAAGGGAGGCGTTCTTGCTCTTCAGTTTTTGGTTGTCAATGCAAAAACACCTCCACTCTATTCAAATTACACTATAACCATTAGTAGAATGAAAAGTAACTATGATGTAACAGCTTTAAAAAAAAAGGGTTTGTCCAAAAAAAGACAAAAAAAAGACAAAAAACCCCACCAAAACCCAAACAAACCAATCCTCTGTAAAAAACCTGACCAGACTATCATGAGATGCTTAGTAGCATTTTCTGAAGAGTAAAATGAGGCACAAGCAGCGTGTCCTGGTACCAAAGGCACCCGAAGGACCAGGCAGGGGAGCGTTGTGCCCGTAGCAGTCCCGGCTCGCATGGGTTTTGCTGCAGTCCGTACAACCAACTGCACGTGAGAATGAAGCCCCCATGATTGGATCATTGGGCCAACATCAATGGTATGAGTTTCAACAAGGGCAAGCGCCAGGTTCTGCACTTGGGCCAAAATAACCCCATGCGGCACTACAGGCTTGGGGAGGTGTGGCTGGAAAGCTGCCTGGCAGAAAGAGACCTGGGGGTTCTAACTGACAAGCGGCTGAATATGAGCCGGCAGTGTGCCCAGGTGGCCAAGAAAGCCAACGGCATCCTGGCTTGTATTAGAAATAGCGTGGCCAGCAGAAGTAGGGAGGTGATTGTGCCCCTGTACTCAGCAGTGGTGAGGCCACACCTTGAGTATTGTGTCCAGTTTTGGGCACCTCAATACAAGAGAGATATCGAGGTGCTGGAGCGAGTGCAGAGGAGGGCAATGAAGCTTGTGAAGGGCCTAGCAGACAAATCATATGAAGAGCGGTTGAAGGAGCTGGGACTGTTTAGTTTGAGGAGGAGGAGACTGAGAGACCTCATCACTGTCTACAACTATTTGAAAGGACACTGTAGAGAGGTTGGTGCTGGTCTCTTCTCACAGGTAATTAATGACAGAACAAGAGGGAATGGCTTCAAGCTCCAACAGGGTAGATTTAGAGTGAACATTAGGAAAGAATTTTTCACAGAAAGAGTGGTCGGGCATTGGAATAGACTGCCCAGGGAGGTGGTTGAGTCACCATCCCTGGATGTGTTTAAGAGACGTTTGGATGTGGTGTTGGGGGATATGGTGTAGGGGAGAACTTTGTAGAGTAGGGTAGATGGTTGGACTCAATGATCCCAAGGGTCTCTTCCAACCTAGACAATTCTATGATTCTATGATTCTATGATTCTATGAAGGAAGAACTTACATGGAAAAAAATCCCCAGCAAACAAGGAACGTGTATTTTGGTTATGTCATGTCGTGGGATTTGCCTGGAACTTTGCTGCACACTGATGTCATTTCATGGATAGATTTCATCACTCATCCTTCCAGGCAAAGGAGTGCCATTTTTCAAAAGCTGTGACACAACTGATGCAAACATTGCTTAAACTTCACTTGGGTCAGTTGATAGTGTGAGAAAAGGGACAAGCAGAAAGAAAGAAGGGGAATTTAGTGCAGTGCAGAATTTATACTAACGATATCAAGCGTGTGGGTTATTGTTATATACCTCTGTTTACAAGAAGAGTATTATAGCTTGTGATCAAAATTCAGGCTGATTAATTTTGAATTCAGTAGCAAATTTTATTGAATTTTTAAATATATATATATCCTTGACCTTAAAAAGACACATGTTAAATAACAAGTTGTAAATATCCTATACTAAGAAGTGCAATAGTTTATCAATAATAGATTTGTCTGCAAGTCTGTTGTGACTGTGGGATTATTTTTTTATCCTAAGGTGGTCATTGGAGCAGTTTCTTCCATTTTCCAGTTCAGCACTACAGTAATTGGATTCAAGCACAAGGAAAGGGATTAAAAACAGGTCATTGCAATCCAGAGAAATGTTCTGGTCTTTTGTCTCTAGTTTTTCTGAAGTTCTTAATTTTGAGATACAAAGTAAATTTTATCTTAAACATTTTTCTCTGTTCCCTCTAAAACATAGATGCCTAATATGAGAAAGGAAGGATTAAAAATAAGATCAAAGCTTTTTATTGTTATTATTATTTTGCAGTACAGTACCAAACCCTTGAATATTTAACAGCTATGATGTTACAGAGCCAAAACTGTGTTATAAACTGCTAGATCTATTTAATGGTTAGCCTAACGATCACAATTCCCAACAGTGAACTTTGAGTTCTCAAATGGCTGTGGCACAAATAAGCACCCTGCCAGTTACTGCATCCTCATGTATGGATCGGGTATGTTGTGTGAAAATTAACACTTTCAAACTAAATGACTATTAACGCACCCTCACTGAAGGCTTCCTTTTGTATAATATTTGCCATTTGTACAGTAGAGTTAATCCTGTCTCAGACTTTGCATTCAAACAGCATGCAGTCACAGTGGAGGAGCAGTGAAGTGCAGCTGTGGGAGGAAAGGTAGGAAAATTTCTACACATGTAGAAATCAGTCCCTGCTCCGATGAAAAACTGTCCTAGGAGACTTTTTTAAAAAATAATCTGTTGTTTACTGCAGTGGTCGGGAAGCAAAAGCACATTTCTGCCTGGCAGACCGCAAAGGAGCCTGTATGCCTCTGTGCTGAGCGCCTGCTCACAATGTTCCTATTTTCTCCCGCCTTACCCAAGCAAGCCCTGGCCACCTCGAAGACATAGTCCTGCCTGTTTCAAGATGTCCGATAGCTACGTGTGTGTGCCGATGCCCATAAAATCTACCAGCACTTCGTGAGGAGGCACCCGGAAGCCACACAGGATTCCTCCTGCACCGGCCCGTGCCACCTCCTGCCGCTCCTGCCTCCACGGTCACCCGCTGGTTTCACACCCGCCGCCGCCGACACGCGACCGCCGAGGGCCATTCCTGTGGAAAACGCTTATAAACACTACCGCTTTGCGGCGGCTAGAGGCCGTGCCGGCAGCGGGCGGCCGTTCCTCACAGCGCGCCCCCCGCCCCCCCCCGTTGGACACCGACGGGCCCTTTCCGTGAGGAAAGCGGGGTGCCAGCGGCAGCCGGGCTCCCGGAGAGGGGAGAAAGGAGGCCGGGTGCCGACCGCAGCGGGAGGCGACGGCGGGGAGCGGGGACTGAGGCGAAGAGGAGGCGGCGGCGCCTCAGGCGGTTCCCGCCCCAGCGGCGCCCCGCCTACCCCCCCCTCCGCGCGCGCGCCGGGGAAAACATTGCGCAGGTTCTAAAGCGGGGCCGGGGGGAGGGGAGGGGGCGCGGCCGCGCGCGAGGGGGCGTGTGAGGGGGAGCGGCGGGTAACGGCCGCCAGCGGGCAACGGCCGCCGCCGCCGCCGTGAGCCGCCGCCACCGCGGGAGGCAGCCCCGCCCGCCCTCCGCCTTGCGACTAGCCGGCTGCTCCCCCCTCCCCGCCACCCCCACCCCCACCATCCCTCGGTCGCGGGGCCGCCGGTGTCCGGCGCCAGCGCCGCTGTCCCGCCCGCTGCATGGAGCTGTCGGCCATCGGGGAGCAGGTGTTCGCGGTGGAGAGCATCCGCAAGAAGCGCGTGCGGAAGGTGGGCTGCGGCGGAAGCGGGGGGGGGCGGGGGGGACGGGGAGGAGGGGGGACACACGCAGCGGGACATCCCCCTCCCGCCTCGCACAAGCGCGGAGTAACGGGCTGCCGGCGGGGCGGGGGCGGCAACGGCAGCGGCACCTGCCTTAGGGCCGGTGGGGGAGGGACGCGCGTGTTGGCGGGAGTTGCTCGTGGAGTGGGTGGATGCTTCGGTGGTCACCGTGGGTGGGCTTCTGGGGCAGCTTTGGGAGTGGGTGGAGGGGGTGTGTGTCATTGCAAGGGGGTGTCAATGCGGGGGTGGTGTGGTGTGGTGTGGTGTGTGTGTCACACAAATCACATTTGATTTTCTGCAAAATCAGTGCTGGTGACAGCAAATCGGACAGCCCGCATCGCAGGAGGGTTTGGGAAGGTTTGGTGGCCAGCTCAGTGGCTCAGTTTACCCACGGGTGAAAACGCTCTCCGTCCCCACAGGGCGTTAGGAGAATTAACCCATAAGCGTGCAGCGTGTAGAAGTCCTCCGGTGGGAAGTTGTGTATAGGGCAGTGTCTCCACACGTTGGGAAGCTGATGAGCCCCCCGTGAGCAAAACTCATTCTCTGGCTCGAGTACCCGAGCACTTTTCTCGCTGTGTTGTGGCGTAAAGGTGTCTGCAGCTGCAACAGTGTGTGATCCCTCTGCTTCGAGGGGTGGTCATCCTGCACACACAAAGGCCCCTGCCATGCTTTGGGAAGTGCTTAACAAGCCTCTCAGTAGAATAGTAAAGACTTTAATAGTTGTGCACGTTCTTCCTGGAGCCCTTGAACACGGTTTCCAATCACTACACTTTTTTTTTTTTTATTTTTAAATCTTGTATGTAAAGTGAACAACTAAATGGATAACTGAACTTCAGCTTTGAGCTGCTGTTTGCTTGGGTCAAAAGGCTGAGTGACTGTGATGGACAAGAGTGTTTGAGTAAAGCATGTAGCAACTGGAAGGGAACATGCCAAAGAGGTGCTTCATAGGTTCTGAAATACTGTATTTCTTGTCTCTGCTTAAAAAAAATTCCTCTGACACTGCTTCTGGCATACATCTCCCTCTCGCGTTTATGCGTGCTGACTTCTTGTAGGATTGCCTGTAAATGCAGGAGTGGTTGCAATCTTGCCCGCCGGTTGGCTTTTGGGGTTCTTCCTGCTAGGCTTCTACAAAGGTATGATCCCAAGCTGATAGTAGTTCAAGCACTCTTAAATACAACCCCACATGCCCTGTTTTCTGGGGAAAAAAAGGTATAGCAAGTGTAGTTGAATAAGGAAGTGGCTTTGTTTTGAAAATAAAGTGGTGGGAAATGAGCTTTTCAGTTGCAGAGTTTAGTCCTGTTGATTGGTTGTACCTCTTACTGTAGCCCATATTTGGTTGGAGTGTTCACCTGTTTATTTTCTTCCTTTTTGCACTCTTAGGGTAAAGTAGAATACCTGGTGAAGTGGAAAGGATGGCCCCCAAAGTAAGTTGTGTTTTACTTGTCTTTTACTCTTCTTCTTTAATATTCGGTAATAGCTTACACTATATCTCTGCAACTGAGCATCTCATTCTTAATGGGTAACCTTTTGTGCCTTGTTCCAGCAAAGATAAACAAAAGCAAAGAGCCACAAACCAAACCCAAATCTATTTCCAGACTGGCAGTTGAGACATACAAACCATGTGCCAATCTATTCTGTCTGGGTTTTGCCACCACTGAAGTATTCCATTGAGATGCTTTCTAGATACAAATGTTTTTAAATTCCTTATGAGTTCCACAGGGAACCCTGGTTCTTCTGAACTTGGAATGGCTCCTGGTTTTCTGAGTCAGCACCAAGAGGGCCCCACATTATTTTTTTTTAGGGCTATATGCAGTCTTTTAAAATAGAAAACAAGTTGATGGTCTTGTCTTGTCCTACTAGTTCCCCTCTGCAATTCACAAATGGAAAGGGGCAATATTTCAGATTTATTGATTGTAGCCCAATGCAGGTGATCTTTGTCCCTTGAAAATTACCGCCATGCCTTTGTTTCCTTGTCTGAAACCTTCCTTATTTTGAGTGCCTTTTCTGCTTTTGCTTTGGTCACTATGTTGCAAAAAAGGGGAAAAAAATGCAGTATTGCTGTGCACTGCTTACAGATACTTCTCTTATTAAAATGCAGCTGCCGCTGAAGAAGACTGATTGCTCTGTGCCTAAACAGTCAGTAAAATGCTTTGAGATTAAAAGGATTAGGTAACTGGAGAATATTACTATGTTAGCTAGCAGTCTAGCTAGCTGGCCAACCCATATGGGGACCTGTCTTTGCTTTCCTGTTTGTAACTGTGTGTGTACATACACAATGTGCGTGGGTATGACTGCATTACACGTGCAGTTGCACTGCATGTTGCTAAGCAAAGGGGGCTGCTTTTACTGGTTCATCCCTGCAGCTGGAAAGCGGGGCCTGCTAGAATCATCCTGACAGATTGTACCTGGTGTCCAAGAAGTTGAAATGTGTTCCTGCGTGCCTAATCCTCATGCCTAATCCTCATGCTTATAGGACGTGCATGAATATAAGCGGCTTCCCCTCTCTGGTGGTGGTGGGAGGGGGTGACTTTATTCTTGACTGTAAGTTCTGCTGTCAAAGTGTCACCTTGTGTGCTTGTTGCGTACCAGTTGCCCTGTACTGTGGGTCAGCTCTTGGACTGCTCCAGCCTCCTAAGTAGCCAAGCCTAATTTAATCGCTGGTAGAGGTTGGGAAATGTATTTGTAATCTGTGAGGCACCATCCCCTTTTGGATAGAATACTGATGTTTATCCCATTCTCCTTTCAACAAATGCATTGAGGTTCTCTTGCAAAGTCACTTGCCAAGAAGGTGGGCTGAGGCATGGCATAATGTTCCTTGGACAGAGCAGCTCTTATTCTTATTGCTGCCTTGCATTGCCCTGTGTCTTGGATCCCTGGGGGAGCCAGAAACTCTCTTTTAGGAATTAAAAGCACAGCCTTCTGCGCAGGGAGCAAGGGGACGTCAAGATTCCCTTCTTTTGATGCTGTGACATGTCCAAACTCCTTCCTTCTTCCCCTAAACTCCAAATCTGAAGAGCACTGATTTCCACCTCCCTTCCATTTTAACTGTTCACTCGATGGTTTGAGTTGCTTAAAACCAAGATGCTTTGAGCATTGAAGTCACTTTCATCCTGCTAGCAATCTCTGTTCCTTGTTTCTAAACATACATACGCCTGTGATGGCATGCACACCTCAAGCTGTTCGCTTTCAACATATTCCATATCCTCATCCCATGTCATATTTCTCTTCATTCCTCTCCCCAACCTTGTCACATTGCTCTTTGTAATCTTTGTACCAGTTATCCCATCATTCCATCATTCCCATCAGAGGCTTCATGGAAGGGAATAAGGATAGGTCAATATTTTGCTGCTTTCCCATGTAATTGATGTTTCACTTTTTTTTTTTTTTTTAGTTAAAAATTCTTGTTAACGCCTTGCACATCAGATTTCTGGATTGTACTACTGGAGTCAGGGAATGGAGGAGTTACAATCTGATTGTAGCTACAAGCTTGTTTACAACTTGTGTTGGAGTTAAGAGGGGAGGGGGAAGAGGAGGAGTAGAAGGAGGGGGAAGGAAGATCATATGATCTGTTTTCCAGAGTGCCTGCTCTCTGCAGTTCTGCTGCAGCCTGGGCTGTGTGTACCCATATATATAGTTCTGTGTGCCTGTGTGTGTGTGCGCGCGCGCGCGCGTGGCAAACTGAACCATGGGGTTTTTTTATATGCAGTGTTTTGCCACTGCAGCAAAGCCAGAAACTGAGCTGCAGAGAAAAAGGCAACACCCACCAGTTTGTTGTTTTGTTTTTTTTTTTTTTTAAAGCAAATCCCCTTTCTTCTCCTGCCCATGAAAAGCAATCACATGTCTTTTTTTTACCCCCTTGTGTTATTATTTTTCTTAAATTTGTAGAGTGAGTGCCAGAATCCCCGCAGCTGGGAGGAAACCTTCCTCTGTTCAAACAGCATCTTGGCTTTGACAGCTCACAGTCAGGTTGCTGCAGGAGGCTTAAGCAAAGGAGGGAGGGAGGGATCAGCTGGTTATGAAGACATGTCTGTTTTTAACTCTCTGATGTACAGTGCACCTTGCGATATCTGAATTTTATGTTTTTGTTTCTACCTTTTGTAAAAGAATTGTACTTTCATTTCTAGAACCATTCTCCAGGAATGCTCCTGTATTTCAGTACCTTTCTTCTGTCTCATGGAGAGATTGAAAGGAAAACTCATTCCCAAACCACCTCCTCTGTGTACATATATGCATGTATCACGTGCCCTCATGTGCAGCCTGTGCTTCATGGAGAAACGTAAACAGCTTAAAATGCTTTCCCACTGTTTAAAGGCACTGATACAAATGCACCCTTGCCCACCTGCATGTGCCTCCTCTCTGGCCCTCCTCCCCAGGGGCTGGGAGGGGCTCTGCCTCCAGGCCTCGCATTCCAGGAGAATTAATGTTCTGAGGCATTTGGGGTTTCAGACTTGCTTTCTTGCCTTTGAGTTTGTATGGTAGAGACATGCCACCCACCTTTTCTGGACAAACATGACCCCTTAGAAGCAAGCATGCCATGAGGACCACCTTGTGATTCTTTCACCTTCCAGAATGGGAGTTTTTGGCTGTTTCTCCCTGGTATTAAGTGCAGTTGTGCCCCTTGGGAACCAGTTTTGGCATTGCTTGCTGGGTGGGTTCAGACTATTCCTGAGCATCTGGCTCCTTTCATAGCTGTCCAGCAATCACAGAGGGAGGTGGGGCAGTGAGTGACACTTCATAGGCTACTTGCAGAGCATCAGGCTTATTTGGAGTTGTTTCAGTAGCCCTGACCACAATGCAGGTGGGTTCCTCCTGCACTGGTACAGAAATACTGATAACCTCTGCTAGATAGAAATAACCTGCAGGGGGAGTCGAACAAGAGGAGGAATAGTTGGAAAGTTGCCATCAACTTGCCTCAGGGCCCAGGTCTAAACATGTTTAGTTGAATGGCATCAGTGGAGAAAAATTAAACTCTTATTAAATGAATACTTTCAGCTCCAGTGATTAGAGGTAATTAATAATGCAGGTGAGAAAGCGTACTTACTCTTTGAGCACTCTAAATTAAGAGAGACCTATTTTTCAGAAAGCTGTATCAGATCACATCTCATTGTTCCATGGGGTTTGTTGGATTTGAGGGAGTGCTGCAGATGACACCTGTTTAGGGATTGACTTAAAATCAGTTTGTGAGTGTCTGCACAGGCTTTGCAAACAGCACGGAGGGGGCCCTGGGGAGGAAAGCCTTCCCTGTTCTCCTGCAAAGAGCTGCTTGATGCTTGGCCCTGCCTGTTTTGGGAAGGGGAGGTGGTGTCTGCAGGAAGCTGGGGAGGGAATGGCTGGGATTCCTCAGAGCTCTCGCAATGTTGTGGCAGGCCCCACCGACCTTTGTGAAGACAGTATCCAGGGCCTCAGCATACTGGTAGCAGGCCTGCAGGGAGAATGTTTACTTTATATTCCTTATGTTTTTCTTCAGATACAGCACATGGGAGCCAGAGGATCATATCTTGGACCCTCGCCTGGTGGTGGCTTATGAAGAAAAGTAAGGGCACATGTTCTTTCTCTCCTTGGACACAGGAAAAGGAAATAGTGTCTTTATTTCAGTGTGCATAAAGTGGCCCTGTTGTCCCTACTTCAATCAAAGATGAGCTGCGTAGCAATGAATCCTGCTTGATATCTGTACTCTGGTGTTGGCTGAGGAGGACAAGACAGGGTTAAAACAGCTTTGATCAGCACTGTTCAGGAAATGAGGCCAAGAACAAGCAGCATTGAGCCAAAGAGCAATCAGTCTCAGGTTTTAATCAGGTCCAGGACTGGACTGGAGTGATGCGAGGTGATAAGTTTCTCTAACCCATCCTTGATCAGCTGAGTCAGAGAAATTCCCTTATTCCCTTATTGCAAAGCTTTCACTCCTGCAAGAAGCAATTCTGGGATGTTTTCCAAGCTCACACTGGTCACCATTGGGTTTTAATGAAGGAAATGCTGTGCTGTGAAAGGTGGAAGTCCTAACTAGGTTTTGTGCCATGGTATTTAGTAGTCTGTTTGATTTGTGTTCCTCTTTCACAGGGAAGAGAGAGACCGTGCATCAGGGTACAGGAAAAGAGGCCCCAAACCAAAGCGCCTCCTACTGCAGGTAGCCTCTTGCTCTTCTGTGTATTTCTAACTTGTTAGCTGCTGTGCTGCTCCTATGCTCACAGGGAGGTAGAAACTGTCTGTTTGCTGTTGCATGGACAAAACTGGAGGTAACAAGCTAACACAACAACATGAAATCAGTGGGTAGGCAGGTAGTTTTAACCTGTTAGCTGAAGAGCCAGCTAACTTGTATTTAAAAAAGCAAAACAAAAAACCCAAACCAACAACAGCTCTTGCTCTCTGAACTAGGATTTTATAAACTTCGGGCTTGGGTGGTTGCAGGTTACCTGGTTTGCATGCTCTTATAATTTCATGTTGAGCTTGGACTTTCCATCATGTTAAAGGTAGCCACTGGTTGGAAGCGGAGTTTCAGCATGCTTTGACTGTTGCCAAGCAAAGCAGCCAATCCTAGGAAGCACATACTAGGAAGAGCTTAGATGGCAGTTGAAGAGGTGAAAGAAACAGTGCTGTAGAAGCAGCACAACTCATCCTAGCTCACCTAGATGTTCAGGGACTAAATAAAGAAGAGCTTCCTGGCTCCCAGGTGGGAGCCCTGAGTGTATTATCAGATTTCCGCTCTGACCCTTGCTGCGTTGATGTCTTGGCAGCGGCTGTATGGCATGGACTTGAGGAGTGCCCACAAGGGAAAGGAGAAGCTCTGTTTCTCTCTTGCACGGAGGTTTGGAGGAGGAGACAATAGCCTGCCAGGGTCCAAGCCAGGGCAGGCAGAGTTCCCAGAGAAGACTGGGGGAGCGGTCCTGCCATTCTCTCTCCGGAAGCAACGCAAAAACCAGAAGTACCTGCGACTGTCAAGGAAGAAGTTCCCCCGCATGGCGAGCCTGGAAAGCCGAAACTGCAGGCACGAGTTCTTCCTGAATGATGCGGTGGGCCTGGAGGCCAGGCAGGATGCTGAAGACTGGGAGGCCCTGCAGCACACCAGCAAAGAAGGTAAGGCCAGACACCCCTTGGCGATGAAGTTCTGGAGCACACGAAGGATGCACTGCATGCTTCCTCCTTGCTTGCCTCATCCTACGATTGTGGTTTAGGTCAGGTCCTCAGAGCAGCTCTCACTGGCTCACATTGTGGCCCTCTTGTCTGCAAGTTCCTTTCTTTTTTGGATAAATAACACAGATTAATCTGTTTTTTTGGTGCTGTTGCCTCTCTGTTGTCTTATATCAGTGATGTCCCTTCCAGTGTTAGAAAGTATGCAGAAGATACTGCAAGTTACTCCCCTCTTACAGTTTCCTCACAGCAGAGGTGACATGCAGGTGTGATAGTGATGAACTCTGTCCTTATATCCATATGTGTTGAGCCTGATGCTCTGCTAAAAGGAGCTTGGCTGGCAGTGGACAAGCTTGGACACCAGCACTCTCCTCATAGTGCTTCTCTGAGGAACATACAAGAATGCCGCTAAGAACTTATAGTGCCTTCCTCTGCCCCCTTCTTCCCTTTCCTCTCCACACCCCACGACGTCCAAAGTCTCTTGCTACAGAGCTATGTGAGAGGGGGATGAGAGATGACGTGAGGATGGTAAATCCTGCCTGATCCACTGAGTAGGCAGCATGAGTGTAGGCACGGGAGATGTCCAAGCACATTTGGCATTTTGGGGAGGGATACTAGCATCTTGTGCAGGAGGGCTGTGGGATGTGTGTGTTGCTCTGAGTTACCAGGGAAACTCTATCCCTGCATTATTAGAGCTTCTGAAGGCGTAGCTTTCCTGAGGAGTGGAAGGACTGGGCTTGTGCTGCCTGTAGTAGCTGAGGGAATCCTGTTACTCCTTGCTGGGAGTAGCTGTTAGCCAGGCTGGATTAGGCAGGATTTGGGGGAGAGGACTGTGTTCTGGGAGTCAATGCTATCCCCTCCTTTTGGAGAGGGACTTGAACGGCACCCAAAATCCAGGAAGGCAGCAATGGGGGTAGCACAGAGGAACCCAGTGTTGCATCCTGGCAATGGGCAAAAGTGTGGGGCTCTTTCCCCCTTAGAAGCACTAGGCTCTAAAGCACTTGGGGATCAGAGGAGTGAACGGCACTGCAGAAATGTGAAACTGTTTTTCTTCTCCCCTTGACACACGGCCTGCATGGAATTCCAGTTATTGTTAGAGGGGGTTGGACTCTTTCTGAGGTGAAAGTAGGCACCCCAGGTATTTGAGACAGAGGCCGGGAAATACACTCTTAAGGGGCCCTTCTTTGCTCAGGTTAGGACAACAAGATATATAGTACAGGTATAGTGTCAGGGAGAGGGTGTTTTCCTTCCTCTCTGTGTATTTTTGTGGTTGTCTGGGGATTGGGGGGAGGTGAGGCTTTGGATGGCAGAGGGACTGGTAATTATTCTTACAGTGAGAAAGTGCAGGGATGCTTGGTTTTCTTGTATGGAGCTATCGGAGAGGAAAGGAAGGATATGAGAAAGGGAGAGTAGCCTCTCCACGAAGCAGTACTGATGTGTTTTTGAGAGAATTGCACCCAGGCTGCATTGCAGGTGCAGTGCAAGGAGTAGTCTCCATTTTTGATCCCTTTGACTTCTGTAGGAGTATCTGAAAAGTAAGTGTTTGTTTGATTTTTGACTTTTCAGCAGGGTAGGATATTTACAAGCAGGTGAGCTGACACCTGGGTGATGTGCTTTTCTGACATAGAACCAAATTAGGGGCTGAGATGGGATGAGAAGTATCAGGGAACTGTGGACAGCTAGATGAGCTGGGTGTTGTTACAGGGTCCTTTGACCTCTGTGTAGGCTGTTCCAATGCTGGTGTGTGTCTGGACACCTTTGCTACTCTTTCCTTTTTCCATTACATCCTGCAGTGATACTCCATTTTCCCTTAGCCTCTGAGGGGAGGGCTTGTCCATACTCTTTCTTGCCTTGTATGTGCAGACTCAGTACAGTCTGATTTCACCCACCGTTTGTCAGAAAGAAGGCCCCTTTTTCATACTTTCCTTCCCTCTCTTCTTCCTCCTTCCTTCTCCCTCGCCCTCTCTCTCTCTCTCACTAACATGCTTTTATCTGCCTCTCCTTCTGCAGCAGATGTGGATGGCAGTCTCCCTTGGATTCCCACTGTGCCCCCCAGTGAAGTGACAGTGACAGACATCACGGCAAACTCCATTACCGTCACTTTCAGAGAAGCACAAGTGGCTGAGGGCTTCTTCCGAGACCGGAGTGCGCAGTTCTGAATCTCCATTTTCAGTGCTCCCCAAAACTAGTGTTTTTAGGGTGGGGCTAGGGAAGGGTTATTTTATCCCTTAAGAAAAAAAAATCCAAAATGTCTCCTCTTAAAATGTTTACAGACACTTTTTTTTTTTCTCTTCTCTGTTTTCCCCTTTCAGATACGCAAAAAAGGGCGGTATAGGGGGTGTGTGTTTGTCATTGCTTTGTCCATCTGAAAAACTGACAGCCCTTTCCCTGGCAAAGACTCCCCTCCTAGATGTGAAAGCAGCAAGCTGAACAATTCGCCTTTTATCCTGTTAAGTGGCGGCAGCTGCATTTGTGGGGAGAGGGCATGTGGAGGTGGAAAGAGAGCTGGATCTCTAGCCTGCTGCCTTGTTCTGCAATTGATATCCCTGGGATAAAGATACATCTCTGTGGATTGCTCTTCCCACCTTCCTTCTCCCTCTCTTCCTGCAGCAGTGAGAGGCAATGGATCCTACCTGTGTAGATAACTCCAGCCTGTTAAGACTTTCTCTCCAATGCTGTTTTCCCCGTGGCCTGCTGTCAGGACTTCCGAACCGTATTTGCCTGTCTGTGGTAAGTCAGTCTTTGCAGGAGGGGTCCATATAGACAGCAGAGGTTTCTCCCTTTGATTGTTGATCATGCAGAAAGACTGAAATGCATCTCTGAAATCTAGATTGGTGACGTAAATTCAATTTGCCTTCATTAAAAGCTCAGAAGCCCAGCGCAGTCGAGACATACCATTCTGTATATGCTAAACAGGATTTCCAGGCTCAGCTCAGCTGTGTGAGGAATGTGTTATGGAAAGTGAGGTGTTCTTATCCTTGGCCAAATTCAGTATTAATAACAAATGCTGCCCTGAATATGTGGTAATAAGTTGGTTGAAAACTGACTCCTCTCCCCTGGGAGGAGGGGCTAATAGGACAACCAAAGCATTGCCTGGCACTGCAGAGATATCCAAGATACTGGCACAGGCCCAGGACACAGGAATTGGACAGAACTGAGCTAGAAATGGACCTTGATTAGCAGCAAATTCTTTTCTCGAATCCCATTGAGGGATCCAAGGTAAACGACATGTGGAGAAGGCACATATTAGATTTGAGGAGGGGAGAAAATTCTTAGCAATGAGAGTTCTTGGATTGTACTGCCTGAGTAATACTCTTCCGTAACTCCAGTCTCCTCACAGTATCTGTGATCCTGTAGTACTTTACTGATGGGAACTTCCCCTTGGAAGGCTTAAAAATCTTTGCCAAGGAAAGCGGTCTGCATTTCAATAGACCCTGCCTGATCTTGCACTTAAAAATGCCTTGTGCTGGACTGCCTGTGACACTTTGAGGTTTTTGAAGAATTGCTGTACTTTGAGTTGGTAGTTTAGCATAGCATCTGTTCTTGCACATATGCATGTTCTCTTCCATTTTTTTAAAAGCAAATTTTATTTACATAACTAAAAATTTTAAATATAGACCTTTTCCTATGGAAAGCAAGAAAAGTAAGCTAGAGTCTAAGATGGGAACTGCAAGACAGACTGCTGCAGGGTAACATTGGCTAGTGTCATGATTACTGTCCTTAAACCTTTTGTTTCCTCTCCCCGCCCCTCCTGAAGCATCTGTTATCTGCTATACTTATTCTAAATGAAGCTATGAGCCTTCTGAGCTCTGAGGTAGACACCTGTGGAAATCCTCAGTGTGTTCCCTTGGCTGCTGGCCTGCAGAATTTGGGAGCTCTGGGGGTTCTGGTCCTCCAAACATCTACTTTTTGCAAAGTGCTTGGACTGCCCCTATGGTTTTTATTAAAAGCAGGTTTTACCTCAGATAGGGTATGGCAGCTCAGTGTAGACTTAGGATTTCTCCTTCCATTTCAAAGCTGTTTGAGCAGGCCTGTCTTCCACTGTGTCACAGCAGTTTCAGGACCACTGGGAAGATCTTAAATTTCTGGACTAACCTTTTGTCTCTCAAAGAAGTGACATGGGAGTTTTATTATGGAGAAATCTGAGAGGGTGAGAAGTGGAAACTGGGGGGGAAATTATGTGGTGGGAGGAAGAGTGAGTGGGAAAGAAGCTTGCAATAGCTAGCGAGGGCAAATTGATGAGTTAAGCATGCAGGCTCAGGATGTTTTTTGAACGTGGGTGTCCAGAGCGAGGCTTCTGAATCTGGAGTTGCACCGTATAAACAGGATCACCCTCTTTTGCAGGATGTGGGGTCAGACAGTGGTGTCATCGTCAGCCCCACATACACCCTCTCTTCCTGACACCTGCCAAATGTGCTGAATACCTACATCTCTCTTTTGTTGTGACCTTTGGACACACCACATGGCTGAGTCCATTGTTGAGGGTCATAGCAGGTCAGGTAGTTATGGTTGCAGAAGCATAATATTTTAGCTTATTTTTAAAAAATCTTGAATTCCAGCTCATCCTGCTAAATCTTCATGGCATTTATAGGATCTAGTTTCTTTAGTCAAAATGCAGATATTGCCACCTTTGTCCTGTCTTCATCTCAGTGTACAAATACACCAAAAATGCTTCCTATTTACAAAGGTTCCTGGCTTTGGCTGACATCGGAAGCAATACCAATCCTGTGGTAGGAAAGAGCTTGTCCTAATAAACGGTATTTCTATCTTCTGCTTTTCTGTCCCCTCACCAGCTGAGACTTCTTAATGTTTTGTTTTGGCGTTTCTCTTTAAACATCTTTTCTTCCTGTTGCAGTGGAGTTTTTAAAAACCTGTAGTGGTCTTTCAGAGAGGATCTACCCACAGCTTCGTATCTTAATCATTTTTTGGGTCAGGCTAGCTTGTGTTCTGCTGGTGACTAATCATCTCACTACACAAAGTGTTGAACAAAGTATCTGGCAACAATGCTGCTTTGTGTACAGCTCAATGAAGAGTTAACACTTATCAGGTTAAGATGCAACAAGTTGCATGTGCATGGGTTTGGTTTGTGTGTGTGTGAGGAGGAGTTTGTGGTAGGAAACTAAGCAGTTACTGTGTTAAGGTGGACTTTTTTTTTTGACATTCATGAATTCTTGCTTATCTTTAAGATCTGTTTGAGAAGATTTTTCTCTTGGTCTTTTTAAAATGTGGCTCTGTTCCATATTGTCTGGTGGCATATTGTTGTAAACTTCCTTGGTAGAGCTGGCCTTTGGGGACTTCAAAATTAGCTTTATTCCACTTCTGCCAGTGTAGAGATGTATGGGGGTTTTCCTTGTGATGGCAAGAGAGGTTGTCTGGGTTTACTTGTCTCTTCTCCCTGATACTGTCTATCTGCCAGTTCCACCCAAAATCTGAAAATTGAATTGGGACCTCTTGGACTAACATATCATGAAAATCAGATGCTGTGCTCGAAGCTTCGTTAAGCATTCTGTTTGATTAGAAGAGCCAGAATAGCATCCAGCTGAAGCTGAGTTTAATAATTCTATTTGAAGCATAAGCTGAGAATAGAAATGGGTTAACTCTCTCATACCTCCTTTGGCTCCATGGCTGTAAACAAGAAAAAACTTCAGCCAGTGGAAATTACAGAACTGGACACAAGAAACAAACTTCTCGAAGAAGAACTGTTCTAATAGTCATTCTTAGACCTGTTTCCATGTAAGAATTTACCAGCCACATTTGGGGGACAGAAGTTTTTATTCCATAGGTCTTCTCACAGTGAACCCACTGTATATGTGACAGAACTGAGGGGCTTCATGAGATTGGAAAACCTTTATTGTTAACACTGTGGTAAAAAAAAGAAAAAGGAAAGGACAGGATAGGATAGGACTGCCTCGGTTCCTGGATGGTTATAAACTAGATGTTATTGCTCTCATATTGGAACAGCAAGTTTTAACACATAAATAGTGGCATTAAGTAGCCTGGTAGCTCCTGCATGCTCCTTATTGTCTTGCGTTTGCTTGGGGGCCCTTCTGCTTGGGAAGTCAGACCAAGGTGGGGGCATTTTGGTTTTGTTTTTTTTTTTTTCTTTTTTCAAGCAAGGCCAGGATATTATTGTGAGAACACCCAAAAGCAGTTCCATTTGCCAAAATAAGCCCAAATTGTTAGTGAATTGACTCTTGCTTATGTTGGAGCCTCAGACAGAAAGAAGCTTATTGGGAAATGAATGGCTTTTTTGTTATTAGTGTTGTGAAACTGTCCAGAATTGTTCTTCTGGTGTTTTGTGACTGAATGTATAAAATTGTTCACCTCACAGGAGGCCCTTGGCCCCAGTACTGTTTCCTGCTGTACGCCAGCTAGTGCTGTTTGATGGTTTCACTGGAATAGAGAAGGGAGGCCTTGCACAGGTCAAAAAATAGGGTGGCTCATGCAAGACCCTTGGTGGTAGCCACAACAGAGGCTGGGGTGCGGAAGACAGCAGCAAGGGCTGTCAGCCACATCCATGTATTTGAGCAAAGCTAAATCTACCCCCACCCCTTCCTTTCCTCTCAAGCTTTACGTTTGCGCTTTCTAAAGTAGGGAAAGTGCAAAAACCTCCTTTTTTAAAGCTAATTGGTATCTACCCATCTTCTGTTCCTCCCCTGCTTACCCTGCAGTCTAGGAAGAAGAGGGTAGTAGGCCTTTCTACGAAAATAGTAGCAGCAGCTGCTTGTCAGGGAGGAAGTTGCCTCAGAGTTGCTCTTGCTAGGCGGTTGAGGACAGGCCTTTGGGTGAGCTGGAAGTTGAGAGAAAAGGCATGTTAGTGTACAGAACTTGTAGTGAAGCTGATCCCTTGCATCAATGGGTGGATGCCCCTTGGAGTTCTGAGGGCCCTGTGGAGAGGAGACGGTCAGTGCTGCATTTATGTACCCGTCTTTTAACATTCAGGAAACCAAGGGGGATGCATACATTAACAGCTTGCATAGGGTAACTTCTACATGGGAATGAATAGCATTGGCACATACAGGTAAAGGGAACATGCTTTTGTCGTGCTTGTGTAAAAACACTTTTCCCCAAGGGCATGGTAAACTTCTTTTGAGACAGTAGCTTATGATCAAGAGACCATGTTGTCCTCTGCCTGCTGAACTTACAGTCCTCGCAGAGAAAGTGTAAACCTTCTGGGTGTCGAACCACCTGGATTCCACCCCAAGCAGCTGGTCAAGATAGGAAGGCCTACAAAACAGGCCCAGGACAACTGGAAGGAGAGAGAAGCAATCACTTAAAATTGAATTCAGACCCTTCAAGTCCTTCCTTGTAACAAGCACTTCCTGGAGTGATGACCCCTTTTTCTCTTCCAGCTCTCTTTCCCTTGCGCCCTTAATTTGTGAAAGTACAGTGGCTTAGCAGGGAGCAGGTGGGAGATGTAGAGAGGAGCAGAGCATGTAATGGCTGATAGGGGGGAGATGGATTGCTACCAAGTTGGGCTGGAGTAGAAGCTTTGCTGCTGAGGTTGTTTCTATCTGCTGTGGGCTGCTCTGCAAAGATGGTTGGGGTTCTTGTCTGAAATGTGGTGTGGATGATGTCTGAGAGTGCCAAGCGGATGTTGAAAGGGATAGCTCATAAGACTGTTCAGAACCTCTTATCACAGCTTATCTTGTTACTGGGGTAGCAGAGTTTTGGCTGGGAGGGGGATTTTGGAGGAAGAGGAGATGGAAAGCCTTTTTTATTTTTTTTTTTTTTAACCAGAAAATGTAGTGTCAGCATAAAGAAGCTTTTTGCAAATCTGTCAAAATGTTAAGCAGCTTTTTTTTTTTTTATTTTGCTTTTAAACCTGAAGTATGTTTTGAAGCACTTTGGAAATGCAAAGCACTAGGAGTGCTAACTACTCCTTATCGTCTGTCTAAAAGTGGCATTTGAAAAGCAAAAGATGTATCTGTTTCAGGCCGCTGGCTGCTCCTTATCATTTTTCCAGAGCTGCCACCCAGCCCTGTGCCTCCTGCCCAGGGCTGCAGGGGGAATGGTGCTCCGCCGTGCCAAGTGAAGGAGGGCTCCCTGAGGGAGGAGAGGGGACCTGCAGGGTCCCTCACTCACCTTCAGGGTGTGGGTTGGCTTCCTCCCTCCCCACCTCTTTTGGCTGAGGAAAGGGAAAAATGAAGTTGAGTTTCAGTTTGAGTGGTCCTAGTCTGGAACTACGACCACTTCTTCCGGCTCTGGAGACATCTTTAGAGAGTTTCCTGTCTGAAAAATTGCACCTTATTAGCTTAGTTGAGGAATGGGGAGAAATCTGTCCTTCTGCAGGGAGTGGGGAGAGGAAGGGAGGGTGAACCAGGAGCTGTCTTCAGTAGCTGCTGGATTCTTCCAGAGGCTGTTTTCCTCACCTCATCTCCAACACAACAGCAACAAAAGAACTAAAATAATTTAGATGAAGCTTTTGTTCTGCGTATCTCAACAATCTTATGAGCAGGCAAATATGAGAGAATCTTTTTTTCCTCACCTGGCCAGCTCTACAGCTGGGGGAACCCCAGTTCTCTCACTGGGTTTTCAGCATCAACCTTTTCCCTCAGCATACGCGCATCGTTTGGACTCTTTTGCACACTGACTCATCTAATTTGGTATGCTTCCCTTCCACTGGAAGGGGAAGATGGAGGATGGGGTCAGTTAGAGGGGAGGGTCCTTAATTATTTTTGGTTTTGTCTCTTCGGTTGTTGCTGTTGTTCCTGTCAGCACGCTAGAGTATCTGAGTCTTTGCACACAGAAAGCTTCCTTTTGCACAGAATGAGCTTCTAGCTTTTGTACAGACTAATTGAATGTATTTGGGGAGGGGGGGAAATAGGGAGTAAACCAATTCCAAACAAACCAATCGGAGTATAATGCCTTTTCTGAGCGAGTATGTGCTGTAAAAGGAGATTGTAATAGCAAAGGGAGGGCAGGCTCAAGTATAATTTGACACAAAGTGTGGTTTTATTTTTGTACTGATACGGATAAGAGACTGTACAGCATCTATTTATTTAGATGATTTATGTGGTAAATGTTGCAAACAAAATTATTAAAATATTAAATATGAGAACTGACATTTACCTAATGGTCTGTTTGTGTGGTCATTTACCTCCCCTTGCTTTAATTCTCGGCTGAATTATTTTCCGCCAGTCACTTCTGTTGGTATAAACATGTTGTGTGGCTGGAAAAAGAATGGAAAATGTGTGTGCTTGCGTGAGAAAGGTCAGTAAGGAGGGATCGATGAAGAATGGAGCCTGCAAAAGGCTGTTTCTGACATTACTCATTACTTTGATTCGAGGAGGTTAGGTTTTTATTAATTTTTAACCCACTGGGTAAGTTACAGCTGTACAGAGGTGACCTGGGACAGTTGGTCTTTGATGGATTAGGATTTGAAGAGGAGAATGCCGATGGCAGGGTGACTGCTTCTCTGGGTTTAGGGATGTTACAGTTCTTGATGTCCTCGCACAATGCTGTGGTGCCAGGACAGCTTTGCTGGCACCAGCCGGAGGAGAGCGCTGGTGTGCCCCATATCCTGCGTCTCCTGTGGGAACATAGAAAACGTGAGGCAAGGCCTGGGCTGCCAAACACACTCTGTGCTGGCTGCCAGCTGAGAAGCTGCTCTCCTCCAAGCCAAAGCCTCTGGTGTGTTGGCCTGCAGGGATTTCAAGGAGCTCCCCGGGAGCACAGCAGCTCCTGCATGGAGTTTGGCCCCTGATTCACCACAGGTAATGCGGGGCTTAGCCGAGGAGCACGAATCCTGGAACTGCTGATACTCTGTGGAGAAAATCTCACAGTGCCACGTAGTCCACTTTGGTTTCTGACTTGCCCCCTCAAGGCATGTGCCTCTCCATCCTCTGTGGAGGGGGAGACAGCTGGTAATTGAGGTACCTCAGGCAGGGAATGGGGCTGTCAGATGTCTCCAGTAGATGTAACAGGGGGGTGAGCCGTGCATCCCAACGCAGCCATGACGTCAATCAAAAGCATGCAGAGAAAAAGCGGAGGGGGGGTGGGGTGCATTTCCTGAGTCGGTCATGGCTCAAGGCAGCGTGGTTAGGTCTTGCCCGCGTTACCAAAATGCAGTCAGCGTGCTCACCCTGAGCCGGGGAGGCTGGATTTGAGTGATGGCATCGGAACAGGACTCCAGCCAGCCACTTATGCTCTGGCAGGAGCTAGCAAGTCAGGTGAAGTTGTAAGAAACTGCAGTGCAGAGTTACGGGAAAGCCTACTCCGGAGATTGTTTCTTCCTACCCCTGCCAATGCTGCAGAGGCTGGCTGGCACTAGAAACTCGTAATGGCTTGTCCTTTTGCATGCATGTGTTGGTTGGATTAAAGGTTAATCTGGATAGTACTTTTTTTTTTTTTTTAATAATCTGTTGCTATGCTGCCCCTCTGATCTGTGCAGTGCAGCTTGCTTGCCTTGCGCAGCTCTCCCGATAGGATGGATGCTGGAGAACAAGGGCGTTCAGCTGCACCGCAGGATGTGCCCTGGGCCCCTGCTATGGTGGGCAGCACCTGAAAGGGGAAACTGCACAGTTTGAGCAGCTCGGTGTTCTCCGAGAAGCACAGAGTGAAACACAGCGTGTGTGGCCCTGACGATGGTGAGTGCTGTCAGGAAGCTGGCAGTCATCTCCTGTCCGTTCCGCGCCACTCGCCTTCCCTACTCTTGCTCCTTCTCTCCCTGGCATTTTGGTCCCCAAGCGACTGTTGGTTTTGAAGCAAGGACGCAAGGAACCTGGGGGACTTGTGTCATCACCCTGACCCAGTGGCAGCGTGGGTGGCTGGGCCTGCTTTGGGAACTCGTAGACAGGCCCCAGGGATATCGTGGTACCCCCAGTGGTGTAGGCATGGCATGAATGCCAGGGGCCTTCTCCTCTCTCTGCTACACCAAAAAGTTAATGGGCTGGAGGGGTGGTTGTTCTGACCACCACTGAGCCACCCATGACTGCTGCATGGGGAGGTCCATGGTCAGCTCCGAGGGGTCTGTCTTCGCTCTTGTGCATTTCAGAGTCACAGCCAGGAAATCTCACAATATTTTGACATGGATGACCCTAGCGCCAAGGGCTTGTGTAAAAACCAATGCAGTGTTTGCTGAAGGGGCTGAGGTGTGTGCAGCTGCACCGGCTCCTGGCGTAGGCCAGGGAGTGACCGTTTCTTTACAGAGATCTGCTGCTCCTGACTGCGATCTCCCTGGAGCAAACAGCAACGGAGTTGGCTGATCAACCCTTGGAGCTGTTCTAGCAGAGATAAAGCGGCTGTTACTCCTGCCAGGTCATGCGTCCACAAAAAAAAATATCCTGGAGGCAGCTACCAGCTTTGTGCAGGTGAGTTTCCCATTATCTAGTGCCATTTAACAAAAATCAACAAAAATGTTCCTGCACCTGCTGCTCTCCCCCTGCACTAGCACACCGCTTGCTAGGGATTCTGGTGAGAAGGGTCTTCTTGTTCCCCCAAGGCTTATCCCTTCCCCGTGCTGGCTTCGCTGTGCTAGGAAGAATTGCTACGGTGTAGCCTACAGCACCAGGGTCTTGAGGGCAGCAAGGCACCAAAAAAATACTTTATTTCAGTGCCTGTAGTGAACAATAGCTGTTCCGGGAGAGCCATCTTCCCAGGTTGTGTTTTTTCTTTTTCTTAAAAAAAAAAAAAAAAAAAGTGTTTTACTGGAAATGTGAATGAAAAAAAGGAAATACCCAACAATGCTCTGAACAGCTGGATATTCTGCTGCTATTTTGCTTTGTTGAGAGTAAAAGTTAGATGAAAGTGCCCGGGGTTGGGTAATACCTGTAACAATGGCTGCTTGAAGTGCTGTGAGCAGCCGCTGTGGCTGGAAAGAAGGTCCTGCTGACAGGTGGAAGGAGAAGGTAACTGGGAAGAGCACATGGAGCTCTCTCAAATGCTGCTGCCCCTCCTGGCTGGTGGAATGGGGGGGCAACGCCTTGTGCTCCTGCCCCAAGGGGAGGTGTGATGCTCGTCACCCGTACTTCTGTTTGGGGACAAGGCCGTCTGTCACAGCTGCTGCACGTGTGTTTGTGTAGCTGTGTGAGGACTTTTCCCCCATTTGGTTTGGGAGTGCCTGCTTTTTAGGGTGGATGATGTTGATGGTTGGAAGTTATCTGAGGCTCAGCCACACGCGTAAAAGCAGTTGTTTAAACAAAGTGAACAGTAATAAATATGCCAATTTAAACGTGGATGGTGTTAATGAACACTTAATGTGCAAAGTTAAAAGCAGTTAAAAAAGTGAAAAGCAAAACGCAATGGGTGTGATCAACTTGTTCTTTTGAAGTCACCTTCAAGCGTATAAAGAATTGAGATTCAAAAAAGTGTTGTCTCGAGGAATGGGGCAGCCCAGAAGGACCTGTCCCGTTCTAGGTGACAGTATTGAGTGATCCGTCTGGGGGTTTGTTCTTGGTTGGCCTGTCATGGTAAGCACCTGAGAAAGGGCTTCTTACAGCCTATTCTCAAAGCGAGTGATATGACCTAAATGTACAATTATCAGTGGTGAAGTACACTGTGGTTCAGTCCCTGACCACAGAAACACCTTGTTCTCAGAATTGTTCGCATCTCCTGAACCCCGGGTCCATGTGACTGTCCATTTGCCGTCTCTTCTCTGTCAGCATTCAGCAACCTCTCCATCCACCTGCCTTTGAATGAGGACAAGGCGGTGGGGAACATGTCCTCTCTTGGGTCACTTTTCCTCTGGTCAGAGAGCTTGCAGTGGCTGCCACATTTCAGCTGCTAAGGTGAAAAAGAACAAAATGCTGTAACAGATCTTGCCTGAATCGCAGGCAGTGAGGAGAATGCTTCTCCTCCTACCTGCCCACCTTGTTTTTTGGGAAATCCATCCCAGCTGGTGCTGATAAATATAGCTGTTTCCAAAATATCCTCCTTCTGGGTGGAACTTCAGAGCCAGAGGTGGAAGGAGGAGGCAGAGGGTCAGCAAAGGCCCCAGAGGGCTGTGAGTGCTCCCTGCCAGGCTGGCTAAAAATCAGGCAGCAGAAGGTTGCCGATGTTCTGCAGGTACCTGGTGAGGTCGCGGTGGGTTGAGAAAGCGGCAAAAGCAGGATGGCCATTGCCTACAGCCCTCATCACAACTCCCCTTTCTTCCAGAGGGTCTCATTCCAAAATGTACCCCCTGCTCACCCTAAAAAATGGAGGTAAAGCAGGATAATACGCTGTCCTGCTGTGCCAGGTGGGACCTCCAGGTGATGGAGGACCACGAGCTCCACACGAAGACAGCTGCAGAACCTCGAGCTTCCATTTTGCATCGGCAGCGAATGATCTCCGACTGAGGATTTTTCTGCCTGTCTTTTTAGCACCTGCGAGAGAGCGTAAAGCACACTGCAAACTAAATAGGATTTTGCAGTAACACTCAGGGCAGGGAATTCCTCTTAAGTGACTTAACATTTTTCTATTATTTTTTTTAAAAAAAAAGGTTTATGTAGCACACTTGGCCCATTTACCTTGTAGTACCTTATACTGGCTCAAAAATGAGGGCACATACAAGCACCAGCCAAAAGGCAAAAAGGAATAAAAAAGAAAAAAAGAGGATTTAAGGGCCTTTATTGTTAGTTTTTTGCCTTGAAAGGTACTTCAAGACCGCCTGCTTCCCCACGTACCCCCCCGATGCCACCCCGCTGCCTAAAGGTGGGTGACGCCGCCTCTGCGTTTGCAGAAGGAGGAGAGGCGGCTGCGCGGCCCTCGCTGCCGCCATTGTTTTAAGTAAAAAAGCCAAAAAAAAAAAAAAACCCCAACCCGAAAAAAGGGCCCGTTCGCGCGGGAAGGGGCTGAGGCGGCAGAGGTGCAGCAGCAGCACCGCTGCCGCCACACCGAGGGTCTCTCCCTGAGGCGGCCTTCCCCTCCCGCCAAGACGCCCGCCACCGGGCCCTACCCTCGAACGACGCCCCCCCTCCCCCCGGGGCAAGGGCCGCTGGTGTCCCCTCACAGTAAAGGGGGGGCGGAAGGGGGGGCAGCAGCACCCCCAACCTCACACCACCCGCCGCGCGGCCCCTTTAACGGCCGGCGCCTGCGCGCGCCCCCCTTCCCTTAGCAACCGCTCCCCCCACAACGGGGGGTGGAGGAAGGGGGGGGGGGGAGGAGGGTCACGCGCGGCCGCGGCGGGAGGGGGCGCGCGGGCGTGCGCGAGCCGGCGGCGGCACGAGGAGGGCGGGGCGGGGGGCAGTGGGCGGGGCGGCGCGGGCGGGCGGGATTATTATGGGCTGTGGGCGCCGCCGCCACCGCCGCTGAGGAGCAAGATGGAGCTGTCTGCAGTGGGGGAGCGCGTCTTCGCCGCCGAGTCCATCATCAAGCGGCGCATCCGAAAGGTGAAAGGCTGCCCGGAATTGGGGCGCGGGGGGGGGGGGGGGGGCGGCCGACGGACACCCCACTCCCATCCCGGCTCCTTGGTGCCGGGCCCCGGCCGCGCCGTTCGCCGGGGCCCCCGCCTCACAACACCCCCGCTCACCCCCCACCCCCTTCCCTCCCCCGTGTGTTGCAGGGGCGCATCGAGTACCTGGTGAAATGGAAAGGCTGGGCCATCAAGTGAGTGCACCCCGCTGGGGAGGGGGGGGCCCGCCGCCCCCCTCCTCTCCGCCCGCGCCGCCCCGTGGGGGCCGCCCCCGGGGCTGCGGGGGTCGGGAGGGACGGGATGGGACGGGGACCGGGCGGGGGGGGGTGTCTCTGTGTACGGCTGGGCTGGGGGGGGGGGCTGCTAACACCTCCGCTTGTGCTTCACCCCCCTCCCTCCACTGCCCGCGCCCCCGGCAGGTACAGCACCTGGGAACCCGAGGAGAACATCCTGGACTCCCGCCTCATCGCCGCCTTCGAGCAGAAGTGAGTGCTTATCCCCCGCCCTGGGCTGGGGGGGCTGCAGCAGGTTTGGCTTTGGGTGGGTGAGTGGTAAAGGGCATCCAGGCGCCTTCCTTTTTTTTTTTTTTTTTTTTCCTCCCTCCTTTTCTTTCTTTTTCCCTTTTCTTTCTTGTTCTTTAAACTTGTTTGCTTCTGTTTCTCCCTTTGGGAAAAGTTTTAACTTCTTGACAAATTTGACTCCTTAAAGGGAACGAGAGCGTGAGCTGTATGGGCCCAAGAAGAGAGGACCTAAGCCTAAAACTTTTCTCCTGAAGGTAACTCTTATTTAAAAAACTTGGGCCTAACCAAATGTCTCTCAAACCTTGCTGGTTTGTGCCCTTGGAAGGACTGGACTTTCAAGTGACTTGTGCCTGCCGCCTGGCCCTGAGAACATGGGGACAACCCGATGGGAAAGCAGATGGGGGCAGGGATGCAGAAGCATGTGCGGGGAGAGCATGTGTGCGTGCGACGGGTGCCCCAGCAGTACGGTCGGTATGCACGGATGTGCATTTTCCAATATCCTCTCCCTTTTTACGGCCTTCTCCTGCCGCAGTGGAGAGATAGTCAGCCCCATTCCCTCTTCCTTCAGCAGCCTATTCTGTCCAGCCTGTGCTCCGCAACTTAGCGGCATGCTGAGCAATCGGGCAGCTGTGGTGCGAGTCCTGCTGCCACTTGTGTTCCTCTGATCATGTTTCAGGATGTAGGTGCTCCATGAGAGTTTCATGAAAGGTTCATGTTTTGATCTGTAAACTGTGGTCTTGTTTTGCTTATTTTTTGGGGAGTCTGGGGGGAAGGAGGAGTGTTTCTGCTATCCTCTGCATAGGATAGCAGCTGAAGTTTCCAGTTCCCCTCTGATAGACCCAGCATCTCTGCAAGAAGGTATTGTTGTGGCATCTCTGCTTGCTTGTAGTGATGAATGAGAAAGGTAGTCCCTAACGCAGCCCCCCTGATTTTTTTTTTTTTATTTCTTCTTTTAATTAGAAATCTGGTAGCTGTGTGAATCCTATGCGAGGTCTGTGGATTTTTAAGTCTATAGACAAAACTCCTAGCTTTGTTCCCCTCTTACCCCCCTTCCCTCTCCAACTATCTTGATCTCGGACTTCAAATGAATGTAGAAACACAACACACCTTTGTACAATTGAGACAAATGAGGGAGTTCACAGCTTCCCTGGTTTTGATCCAGTATAAAGCCCTGGAACAGCTGGGGTGGACCCTGTGGTAAGGCATCACTATCACTAAGTCATCCTATGGCTTGGGGCAAGTCATTTAGCCTTTGTGCTTGTTTTCCCATCTGTGAAACAGGTTAATACTTTCCTTTGCCTGACAGTGGGTAGGAGCTTTACTCAAGTCAGTGCAGCACTTTAACCGTATGAGCACCGGAAAGAGCAGTGAGGGGTAGGGTGTCACCTCTCCTCTGCTTTAAGAGGACATAATGAAGCACACGGAAGAAATGCATGAACAGGCGTATTCTGATGCTTTGAGTAAAACCCAGGGGACTGTGGTAATCCTCAGAAAGTCCTGCTGATGGAACTATCCTTCTCTCTCATTGCCTGTTTTTCTGCTAACAGTATTCTGTATGTGCAGTCTGAGAACTACAAACATAACTGATATGTACTACCTCTTACTTTTTATTCAGGGAAACTAGACTAGTTGGTTTCTCTCATTCTGGCAGTCATGCATTAAATGAAACCCTTGTGTTTAGGTTTCCAACAATGCAGAGGAACGCTTAAAGGGAAACCACCAGCTTAAAATAGTTCTCTACTTGAATTAAAAAAAATACTGGTGTTTGTAACACCTGACATTGTTCAGAGCGGTAGAGAAGTGTTTATGCTGTGCTTTTAATGTTACTGTGTGTAATCAGCTTCTTTTCTTTTTAATTCTGAATGTGGTACGGCAAAACCCACTGCCAATTTTTCTCTCATTTAAAAAATCAAAACCAACCCCCAAACTCAAAAATAAAACCCACTCTTTCCTCCTCTTCTCCCCTTGCCCTTTAAAAGCCCCCTAAACTTGGAACCTGAATTATTCAACAGCATTCTTTGAATCACATCCCTGACACATTTCTGTTGCACATCTTCCTTCTGCCAGCTTCTCAAACACTACTGAAAACCCGTAGGGTTTGCAGAGCTGCCTTGGTACTTTGTAGAAGATGGATCGCAATAGGGAGCGAGATGAGCTCTCCTGAAGGCTGGTGCCACATTGTGGGAGAGGCTGGCAGGGCAGAGCGCTGCCACTGCTGCTTGGTTTGCAGCTCTGGGGAGCGGAGCTGGTGAAACTGCTAGCGCTCTGGCTTGCTGGTTTTCTGTGACTTGGGATCCTACCCTAAAAATAACACCCCAGGCCAGGCAGCAAGAAGTAACCCTATCTCAGCTAGCCCTATCTGAACTTGTTTGAGCTCTGTTCAGGCAAAGCACTGCAGCGCAACTGTGGCTAGAAACATGACTGAGACCAGCATGATACCTTGCGTCATGTGCATCTCTCGGTCAATTCTTCTGACCTGCTGAAGATGTGGGTTAGACCTCTGCTAGACCCGCAGCACTGGTGCTGCTGCGGGAGGAGTAGGATTTGGTTTTACCTTGTGCATCGCTAACTATGTTTTTGATTCTTTCTGATACAGAATCTCTTGCCAGTGAGAATTTCAGAAGCAGGGGAAGAAATTTGACTCTTGCATCCCAGAGGGAGTCTTTGGAGTTGGCAGTTAGAACAATATTCTTTTTGATCTGTTAACTGAACAGATTAGGCCTGGATGCAATGACGTTTAAGCAGGAGTCTGGCCTAGGACTGCTTTGGTAGACTAGTCTGCCCTCAACTCAGTGGCTTGCTAGGATTTTTCACGTGCATCAGTGCCCAAACTTAGGCTTCTGAGCCTCCAGTAAGGCATTGAAATAAGTGCTCTGATCCGCTGCTCAGTCCCCTGGCATGTGTGGGTGTTCTGGTTTGCAGTTGGGGCTAGGTTTATCCTGGGATTAGTTCTCAAAAGCTGCAGATAGGCACCCAGGGGGATTTGCAGAAAGCATTCCAGCAGGTTAGTGGCCCACGCCTTTGGAAAAGCTTTGAAAAGCTGTATCTTCAGCCACCTGCTGCCTTTGTAAGCCAGGCTTCTGTTGCTGAGAGCTGTCTAACACTTGCCCTTTTGATCAGACTGCAAAGGGAAATTATAGTCCAGGCTTTGTAATATCGCTATCAAGATGGTCGGTGTTGAAAGTGACCCCTGCAAACTTCAACTGCAAAGTTTTGGGCAGGAAATGGGTCTTTATCCTCTGCATACTAGGGGCAAACTTTCCCACAGCTGAGATCAAGCTTGGCGGGAGGTTGTAATTCTTGGGAGGCTGCTGGTATGCTGCAAGCTTTGTGCTCACTGAGTGTATGGGAAGCGGAGTCCTTGGTCTGAGATGGGCAGCACTGTATGTAAGGCTCTTACCTTACTACTTAGGTGTCTGGCAGAAGTTATCCTTGAGGACAGGCCCTTCAGCTGGAGGTCAGAGTGGAAGCTGGTGTGAGGTTAGAAAGAGAGGTAGCACATACTATAGCAATATTCCTTTTTTCCCCTGCTCGGTTTGCTCTTTTTATTTTGCTTTTCCCTCAGCACTCCGCTGAGAGGAATGCAAAACTCGCCAACTAATTTAATAAAGTCTAGCAAGTGCTATTAAGAGACTGAGCCCAATCTGCAAGCTCAGTGGGTGGCTAGCAAAGACCCCTAGTCGGGGTGGCTGTAAATACTAAGGTGAAAAGACTGGAGAAGGTTAATGGGGAGGAAGAAGTAAAGAGAGCAGAATAAGGGAGAGCCTGGGGGGGGGGGGGGAGGGGGGGGAAGGGGGGAAGAAGGGGCTGAGCAGCGCGGTGTTCTGTCGCTTCGACCTTCCTTGAACTCTAAAGTTGGAGTTGGGTTTCTTTTGATCTCCTCCCTGTTCGTAAATTATCCCCCAGTGGTTTGAAAACAGACCATTCCCCTTTGTAGCATTTTGTTCCCCATCCAGTAGGGAAACTTTAGTTTATGGCAGTGTTGCTTGGGAGAACTGTGCTATGAACTGGCTTGCTGTTGCCTTGTCACTTGGAAGACTGCAGAAGAAAGAGGGCGATAAAAAGGCAGAATGGCAGCCAAAAAGGGGAAAGAAGAGCTCTTGCGAATGCTCTTTGGAGCAAGGACTGTGGGAATGCAGGTGGAGAATAAAAGACAAAGCAGAACCAGTAATTTATGAGAGAGTAGCGCTACTATGGTGCAGCAGCGCTACTGGAAATGACTTGATTTTGAAATAATTAACTAGAAAACCGTTGCCTGACAAGGTCTCTTTTTTGTCCTTTTTTTTTTTTTCTTCCAAATTGCAGAGGTTTTGATACAAATCAGGTAAGAGAGGCTTTTCTAAGCACGTGTCCATGTACGTGCTTGTGTGCCTCAGTGCGTTAAGGGAATGAATGAACAAATATGTTTGCTGGGCCTCAAGGGACGTTTATTCAGAAATAGTAGGGAACAGGGGAGATATACTAGTTCCCTGGGGCAATGAGGAAAAGCTGTACAAGCTAAATAAAGGTGATCCATATCCCAAAAGGGAAGGGGGGGGGGGGGGGGGGGAAGGAAGCAATCCTAGCAATTGCCTTGCTCTCCTGACGGAGCACTGCAGCAAGCCTCCAGAAGCTGCATCCTGATGTAGCCTGAGCTGTAAGCAGAGAGTGAATTACTTTGTATACATGCTGAGTACCTCTTCAGCAGTGAGCAGATTCTGCAGGCAAAACCAGCAAAAACCCAGAGGTAGTTTCCATTTGGTAAACTTCTGAGTTAAGTAGCAAACTGTGGTGACACAGCCAAAAGGATTAAACGGGTTTGTTTTTAAAAGATCTCATGCTCATATGGCTCGTGAGTGTGATTGAGTATTAGATCCATAGCAGGGAGGAGTGCGTTTCCAACAGATAAAACTGAATGCCGAATCCTCTCCAAACGAGAGGTAGCAAGTTACTTAATGTGAAGTTGGAAGCAGGGGGAGGAGAGCCCAGAAAATGTGCTGTCCTCTGCAGGGAAGAGACTTGAGTTTGTATAGTTGATGCCTGAATAAACCTGATCCTATGGTAGGAATACTGAGCTTTGCAAGTGAGAGGGCTCTGGGGGCCGGTCTTAGATAAAGCATCTGATACCATTTTTCTTGAAACCTTACCTGGAAAAACAAGTTCAAGCTAAGCTGAATATTTGCATATTGTTCTTTGGAACCCATGTTGAAGCTGGTCACTGGGGACAGCAGTGTAGCACCTCGGGGAACTGTTGGGTCCCAGCTTACCCTCTTTCTTAATAATCTGGCCAAAGAGGTTGATGGTGCATGCAGCCTACCTAGACACTACTGAAACCAGAATTTAATAAATGCAGAGAGCTGAAACATGAGTTAGAAACAGCTTCAGCCTTGAGGAAGTGCCCCAGAACTAACTGGAAACACAGACATGTAGCAAGTAAAGGAGAACTAGTGGTTCTGGCACTGAAAAGTCCTAGCTGTGGACCAGGGCTCTGTGCTAGGTGCTGTGTAAGCACAAATCCAAGACAGGTCTCTCTGTCAAAACAGGACAGGAGCTGATTAATGTGCACAGGCTGAGAAAGTAAAATCAGCAGGGCTATGGAAGTGGCCAGGCAGTGACCATCCCAGCATTATCGCTTTTCATTTAACATGGTTGATAGGAAGCTTTGAGGAATTTTGGTGTGTATAAGGTAACTATGGCTCAGGGGAGATGTGGAGGGAGGCCTGCTTCTTTCTCACATGGGTGATGGGAGGCAGCACTGTGGGCAGGTGGCAATTAGACTCAGCTCTGAGCAGAGGGGGCAGAACTCCTCATACCAAGGCATGATTACAGGTTAGGGAATTAATCTAGAAGACAGGCAGTGTTGGCAGCAGGAGAGGCCCTGAAGGATGCTTGTTTCTATCTGCTGAAGCTGTGGATCAAGGATTTTTACCTGTGCGTCTGTCTGTACCCTCTGCCTGGTTTCCCTGTCCTGCAGTTTGGAACGGGACACTGTGTTGCACTTTGCTCTCCCCTGAGCAGTGGTAAATTTGCAAGAAGCTCAACGCACAGCACCAATGGTGGAAAGGCTGGCTGTGATTGGGGGGGGGGGGGAAGAAAGAGTGAAATTGTTAATCCAAGCTGTGCTGGTAAGTAATGTCAGAAAGCAAACTGTAGCTTGTCCTGGTGTCTGCCATCTGTTTCAGTGGGACCTGTGAAGACAGGGAGCAAGTGCAACCCTAGATGTGCACCTGCCTGTGCCTGTGACCTTCTGACAGGGTCTGCGAGGTCTCTAGGTTGTGGATCATTGGGATGGGAGGGGGAGAGTTGCTGCTTGGTGCAGGGAGTTTGTCTGCTGCTGCTGCGCTCCAGCCTCTAGGATGCTGGGGACAGGAACTGTATCTAACTGTTAATTTTCTGAATAGTTTGGGACATGGAGTAATGTGTGAGGCTGAGCAAAGAGAAACTAGCTAGACACTGGGATGCTTCCTGCTACAGCAGAATGTGTTGGGGTTTGTCTGGGCGGGGGATGCGTCCCTGTAGCTAGATGAAACAGGTCTGTACAGCCCAGGGTTAATGTGGAGAGTAGCCTGTGCCTGCCTTGACAGTCATGTTACTCATCCCTATTTCTTTGTCAGTTGGCTAATACAAAGTCTAGGTAAAGTCCCTGGTGCAGATGAGCCTTCGGTCTGCGTTTTCACATACAGCTGGGGAAGGCAGCCTCATTTTTGCAGTCCTTTTAAAGCCAGAATACAAGTAGTACTGCAGGGTATGATCCAGCATTAGCCAGGGAGGAGCAAAATGTCTTCACGTCTCTGTTTTCTGCTCGTTCAGGATCTTCTGTGGTTCCCATGGGGATCTCGGTGGGAGAAGAGGGGCACTGGGCAACAACAGAGTTCTGGGGATGTAGGGCCAGGGCTTTGAGCTTATTGTGCAAGAGCTGGCCTGGGCCCCTCGCTTATGTCTGTTAGATCCCTGCCTTTACACGCACATTTTTTCCCCAGGCGTTTCTGTGGTAGGAGGCACAGCCTGCAGGGTGACAAAGGAGATGGTGTTGGAGTGCTTAAGCTCTTAGCTGGCAAAAAGCCATCCCAATCTTGGCGTGTGCTAGGGGGCAACGGGATGGAAAAGTTGGGGAGGAAAAGCAGCTGTCTTCTAGCACTGCAGTTCTTGTTGTGCCCACGAGATGGGGGAAGCGACTCACTAGATGGGCAATCAGAGGGGGTCTCGCCTCTCCCCTCCAGGCCTGAGTGACCTCTGCCTGTGACCACTGCTGAGAGAGAATAAGGAAGGGGGCTGGTTTGGGCAAGGAACAGGGTGCAGGTGGGAGACTAAGCTCTACAAGCAACTGTGCTCTGACAAGGGGTGATGTAAGAATATGCTCTGGGTTTCTATGCCCACTGGGTCTTCAGGTCATATCGCCTCAGCTTACCAATGAAACTTTTTCCTGCTGCCAGGAAATGTTTCTGTCTCTGGTGTGTGAACCAGGCCAGGTTTTGGCACTATCTCCAAGCTCCAGAAGAGCTTAAAAGTCTTGTTCCCCTGCCCTGGTTCTCAGAGAGGGCTGGCACCAGGCAATTGAAACAGTGCTGTTCCTACTCTGTTTCATTGGTAGGTTTCACATAAATGTAGTGTTCAAAAGGACAAGGCAATCTCTTCTTTGGAGATGCAGTTAAACTTGACTTGAGTTCCAGCTGGCCTGGTCTCTGGCTTTAAGCACTGGACCTTGCTCCCACGGCAGAGTAAGGATAAACAAGTTGCTTGTGGTCTCTAGTTAAAATTAAGCTTTGGATCTCTGCATTTCTTGTGCTTAGCTAAAGACAGCTCCATCAGACTGCCCTCACCCACCTCCCTCTGTGTTCCTCAAGGTCCCCTTCTACCATACTTTCCAAAACAGATGAGTCTGGTTGTGGGAGAGGAAGAGCAAACTGAATGCGTTACTATTCCTTTCTCCCTTGTCTCATGCTCATTTCGTAGAGGACTGGATACAGTCTCCTGTCTTGGGACTAGTGTATAATTTTGGATGCTAACGCAACAGGAACGGCCCCACTGCCTAGGAGGATGCTTGGTTGTTTGGCTGACAGTGGAAGGTTGTGCTCATTGGCTGGTGATGACTGAGAGGGGGCCTTGGAAACCACTAACTGTAACCCTGAAAGATGACTAGAGGGTGGCAGTTTCCTCCTGGGGGAATCGCATGTCAATGGGGGCAGTGCCTAGGGATTGATTAGCTGGCCAAAAAGGATATAGATAGTGTGCTATGCTTGTATGGGGGCTATGCCATACTTACCAATAGTCCATAGGTGTGTATGTGTGCTTGTTGTTAATATAGGTATAAATGTGACGCGGCATTGCTAGTAAGTGCTTGTCCTGAGGTGAGCAGTGCCAGATTTGAGACTTGGCTACACCTAGGCTGCCTCTCTGACCCTGTTTGTTTTTTTTTCTCTCCCCACCACCGCAGGCTCGGGCCCAGGCGGAGGCCCTCCACATTGGGGATGTACACTTTTCTGTCAAGCCTGGTTCTAGTACCTCCTCTCCCAAGCTTCACTCCAGCGCTGCAGTGCACCGGCTCAAGAAAGACATCCGGCGATGCCACCGCATGTCCCGGCGCCCCCTGCCTCGTCCGGACCCCCAGAACAGCGGGAGCATGGGTGGCGGGGCTGGAATCCGTCCTCCCGTCTCTCCCTTCTCGGAGACCGTCCGCATCATCAACCGTAAGGTTAAACCCCGTGAGCCCAAGCGCAGCCGCATCATTCTCAACCTCAAAGTCATTGACAAAGGTGGGAAGCCAGCCAATGGGGCCGGGGGCCTGGCTCGGCCCAAGATCCCATCCCGAAACCGCGTCATTGGAAAGAGCAAAAAGTTCAGCGAGAGCGTCCTCCGCACCCAGATCCGCCACATGAAGTTTGGCGCCTTTTCGCTCTACAATAAGCCGTCCACTGCACCTGCCCCCTCTCTGGAGGGCAAAGGGGAGGCCGAAGGCTCCCAGGCAGCCTCCTGTGGGCTCATTATGGGCTCAACCCCTTATGATGCCCCCAGCTCCAGCTCCTCTGGCTGCCCGTCGCCAGCCCCCCACTCCTCGTCTGATCCAGATGATTCCCCGCCAAAGCTGCTCCCTGAGACCCTCAGCCCAGCCATCCCCGACTGGCGCGAGTCAGAGGTCCTTGACCTCTCAATCCCACCTGAGTCGGCCGCCACCAGCAAGCGTTCTCCCCCAGGAGGGTGCAGTGGGGGACAGACGCCCTCCTTGTCCCTCTCCTCTTCTGACCCGGAGCAGGAAGCTGGCGACTGGCGTCCCGAGATGTCCCCTTGCTCTAATGTGGTGGTCACGGATGTCACCAGCAACCTCCTCACTGTCACCATCAAGGAGTTCTGCAATGCGGAAGATTTTGAGAAGGTGGCAGCGGGTGGTGGTGGTGGAGGTGGCAGCAAGTGAGCAGCCAGGTCCCCCTGCTCCAGCGGCATGGGGGGAGCTCTACCTGTGAGAAGTCGTGGTGCGAATGGCTGTCCTTAGTTCTCTCCTCCTCCCCTTGGCTGTCCCTCTGCCCTCACTGCCACCCTTCCTCCTCCTTTCCTTCTGCCCACTCCCTCTTGCCTGGAGGCTGGAGCGTGTCAGTGGGGGGAGCGGAGACACCCGCTGTTCCTGGGTGTCACTGCTGCTGGGAGGAGAGGCAGGGAGGGTCGTGGTGGGGCTTGGGGAGTGGTTGTTTGTCCTTGAATGTGGTGTTGTCCAACGGGCAGTGGAGCCTTTGGGGATGAGGGATGGGTGAGCATGTGTCTGTGTGCCTGTGGGGGTGGTGGGGAAGGTGCTCTTCCCCCTCCTTCCCCTTCCATCTTTGACAAAAACTGAAGAGGAGCTCCAGACCCTTGAGGGGAGGGTGTCGGAGGACTTGAGCCCTCCCCTACTCCCCCAAAGCCTTCTCCCACAATGTGCATGCAGTTTCTTCCATTCCTATGTTTCCCCCCTGCCATGACTCCGATCCTGCCATCCTTCCCGTTCTTGGCTTGCGGCCTGGATCTGCCGCCATTTGTGCTGTCCTTGTGGCAGTGGCTGATCCAGATGCCCTCAGAGTGAAGGGGAGAGGGGCAGGTGAAGCGTCATGCCTGGAAGGTGCTTGAGACAAAGCTGGGGTGGCTGGGGGTTACCCCATGCAGCATACGCCTCATATTGGCTTTCCCTTTCTTTTGACTATTGGTGCTACCTTGGCAGTTGTATGGGCGCTTTCAGGTGGCCTGGTCCCTCTTCTCCTGCATCTTCCAACTTGCTCAGCTTTGCTGGGGGAAGGGAAGAAAAGGGGAGTCTGCTTCTGGCCCAGACCTTCCTCCTGGTGTTCATCACTTGCACTTGCCTGGGGGAGAGGGCATGAAATGCCCTTCCCTGGCCTTTCTGTGGTGGAAGTGGGAGTGGGCTGTGCATCCATCCTTCAGTTTGGGAGAAGGTACGCTGACAGCGTGATGTTGCCCCAGCCAGGTGAGGCTGGTCTTCTGCCTTGCGCGTAAGCTTCCCCCAACCTTTTTTGCTTCCCCTCCTCTCTGTCAGAAGGAGGGAGGGATGGATGCTAAGGCAGGTCATTTGCTCTTCCTACTTCCTTTTGTCTCTCCTGCTCTCCTTTCCCTGTGGTGGATGGCCTGGAAGAGGGTTCCCCTCTGTCTTTTCAGCATCTGAAACGGCCCTTACAACTGTCAACCAAAGGTGCTAATAAGAAATAACTGTCTCTCACATTGTATGCATGTCTGCTGGATCTCTTCCCCTAGAGCTCTTGTGAGCTGATCTAGAAATTCCTTCTTTTTTGCCCCTAGCAAGTAGGAGCAAGCAAGACCACAGCTTGCTGTTCTTTATCCACATCTCCCTCTTGCCGTGATATCACCCTTGTTCACATCCAAAATAAGCTCTCTCTTTAGCCTGCCATTTCTGGCTTGCTCCATTTCTGTGTGGGTCCTAAGCTTCACAGTGAGATGCCATTCCTTTGCTCTCCCTTCTCCCCCTACTCACACAGGACTGAGCCTGTAGGGGCGAGGAAAAGAGGTGCTGTAATCAATCCATGGGAGAGCCTCACCCTCTCAGCCCTGTCCCTGGTATTTGGGATGGGGCAAAGAGGTGTCACTTCTATACAACATGCTGCAGAGGTGAAAAGGGTGGAAAAAATTCCCTGCACCAGGGCTCATCTACTTAGAAAACTGCCCTGGATGGGAGAACACAAGTGGAATTGGCCCCTCTGGTGCTTCCGCATGAGGATGCTCAGGAGCTGCCAGCTCCGAGGAGTGCTCTCATGTGGAGTAGTGATTTTGTGGTTGCAGTGGTCTGAGGATAGAAGGGAGGCAGTTTGTGGGAGAGAGGTAATATTTGTCTGCCTGAGGGGTGTCGTTGGGGTGGTAGACCAGTTTCTGACCTTAATTAGGGCTTCTGTGCCCAGAGCTTGTCTCTTCCCCACCTCCAGTGCCTGGGTTGATGTGGTAAAATCTTTGCTGCCCTCCCCACAAGCTTTGCCTTGCAGCGGGTGACATTCAAAGCCATGGGGCATGGTGAATTCACGCCAGTTGTGGTTGAATGTCTGTGCAGATGGTCTGAGGGGGAATTCCAGGTGCTGTTAGCACCACCCTTTGCACACCTCTTTCTTTCTTTGGTTAAAGAGCTTAGTGGACTCTTTGGGGATGTGGTTGCGTTCACAGCTGAAGCTAGGGGCAGGGAGAAAGAGACTTCCCCAATCCATTCACCAAGCTAAGGCTTCCTATAACTTGTTGGACTTGTGTGCGTGTCTATATTAATACCTGCCTGTATTTTTTGTGTCTTTCTTTTTTTCATCTCTCCTGTGCCTGGCACACCCGGGGATCCCTTGTTTTAGCATAGCCTATCCATTTGACTGCAACTTCAAAGATGAGCAGTTTGTAGGCATAGGGAAAAGCTCGCTCTTTGGGAAATAGCAAGGAGATTCTTCTCTTTTTCCCTCCCCTTCTCAAAAAGAACTATTCTGCAGCTGCGAAGTAAGAGGAGCTTCTTTGTGGGGTGAATGCAAACTGGCCAGTCACTTTAGGTTGTTAAGTTACTGTTTGGTGTGTATGTGGTGATGTGTTTTGTTTTGTGGTATTGAGGCTCTGAAAAAAAAATAATTGAAGTGTTTAAGTGGGAGATAAAAGGGAACTTTAATAGGAAACTCTTGATGTGTTTTGGCCAAGGTATGTTCGCTTGGCAGAATTCTTTTCCCCAGTGTCTCTTGTATGGTGTTCTTTGGGGGCAGGGGGCAGGAATTGTTTAATTGAAGGGGTTTTGCCTTTCTTCAGAGTGACAAGCAAGGGGACTGTCTGTGAAGAGCAAAACAGTGGGTCATTGTAGGGATACTCCATGAGGACCTTCTTCCTGTGGTGAGGGGTTGAGGGGACTTGTTGCAGCAGAGGAACTCGTGCATTAGATCCTCTTTGTGGAGGAAGAAAGGAGTATGATCCGGCTTGCAGACACAGCTCAACTGCTTGTGTGACAAATCTCTCCCTGGGTATGTCACCAGGTGGGAACCAAACCCTGAACCTCTGGATCCAAAATGAGGATCCTATGCTGTTTTGAGTTAGAGGTTTGCTAACTTGAATGCAGCAGCAGCCTCAAGTTCCCTCAGGTGGATAAGCCACTTGAGGCTGACTAACCTACCTTCGTATTCACGTGGGTTACACTCCTCCTTCTGAATTTTTGCCCTTGCTCCTTAATGGAGATGGGAAAGAAGATCAATCCATGCCCTTTAAAAAGGGCATGGGATTGAGGGAGGAGTTTATTTGAAAGTATCCCCTTCCCTTCCCCATAACCCCTAGGAAAAAAAAAAAAACCAAAACAGGGAGATATTCTCTGTGTCTGTGCCATGTTTGTTCTCTTGTTGTCGTGTTTTTAGAGGAGATTTTATGATGGAGTGGAAAAAGTGAAATGATTAGTTTTGCATAAAAAAAGAAAAGTTTAAAAAAAATTTCTACAGGGAGAGCGAGAGAGAGAGAGAGTTTAAAAATGAATAATAAATGCAGTGATTGCACAAACTGTAGTGGTATTAGATGGTCCTTAGAGAAAAGAGTATTTTGTAGTATCGAAGCATGTGTGTTTGGGATGGTGTTTGGCTTGCTTGAACTGGAGGGAAAGGTATTCTGGGACTAAGCAGCGATCTCTGAGCTGAAAAGGCAAGTTGCGTGTTGGAGGAACCCTGTCTACAAACCCTTCCCGTCCTTGCCTCCCAAGTGTTGGAGTGAGTTCCCTTCCCTCCCATACCTCTCCTGTGAGCTAAGGTGGAGTCTCCAAGTGGTTTTCCGGCCGAGCGGCCCTCAGAAATGGCTGGTCGCGTTCTGCCAGAACGTGGATCGGGCCACCAACATGGAAACAGTTGACTTTCTTTGCATGCACAGCAAGCTGCTAAGATTTGGGGTTGGCATGTACCTTTCCTGCCAAGTCGCTGTCTCTTTTCTTTTCCCTCCCCCATATCCAAGCAGGATTAAACATGGTGGGCTTATATCCCAGGAAGCAGATACACCTCCCCTCCTTAGGGTCTCTTAGCTTCTTCCAGTGCCAGGTGATGAGTGGCATTTTCCCATATAGGATTCACCACATCAGGACAGAGAACCGAGTCCCATCTGTATGTAGTCTGGCACCCGTCTGCTGGCTCTTCAGAGGCAAATGAGAGCTGCCTTGTGTGCTCTGAAGTTGTTACTGAGTGAGGCATACCCTCTTCTTGAGGCCAGCAAGCGCTGGAGATTTTGGGGTGGGGAGACAAACACCCCGACAGGACTGTGCTCGAGTAGGGCTGCCACCTTCTGCTCCAGCTTCCTGTGGGGTGGCGGGGAAGAGTTGCCCGAATGTTTCTTCAGAGTAAGGAGGCAGCTTTTGCATGCTGGCTTCCCCATCCAAGATGTCTCTGCTTGGGCGTTCATCTGGTGCGTGGGAGTGACTGCAGGGAAGAGGGAAGCCACCAGATGTTGGTTATCTGAACAGAAGGTGGCAGGCAGGGGACGCTAGGACAGCTTTTCTTGTCTGGACTTCTTTGGTGCCCTTGGCTTTGCAGTGGCAGGTGACGGATGTCTCTGCCTCCCATAGCCTGGGCTGCTCTTGGGAACTTCTCTTCCTCTCTGCCCATCGAGCTCTGTCAGTGCTTCCCACAGCCTTCAGCTTGGAGCAGCAGCCTCCTGTCTTGTGCTCTCTTTTCTCCTCGCTGAGCAGAGCAGGACTGGGGAGGCGTGAAGCTAAATGAGATGCAAGCTCCTTTTGGGATGGAAAACAGAGAAACAGTGTGGTGAGCAGGCCCAGCTGTGGTGAGCCACTGCTTAATTTCTGTTTTCAGAAGAGAAAGGGAGCATTTCTCTGCGTCTCCCCTTAATGAAGTTCCCAGGGAGATTTTATGAAATAAATAAAACAAAAAAACAACCACAATCCTGCTTTTTACCAGGTAGGAGCTGTCTCTGAGCTGAGTCTTCCTAGGGATTTCACTCCCTTTCCCAGCCCCTCTTTGTAGAGGAGGTTTTGGCAGCTCCCAGTGTTTGGAGATGGTCACCTTCCTGGGGACCTCCTGGCAGAAAGAGGCTGCCATGCTGAAGGATGGTGTCCCAGGTCCCCCACGCTTCTGTCCACCCCAGGTCGTGGCATTAGTGGGGGTGCTCAGGAGCAAGTCCTTCTTCCCAGGGAGGTGTAACAAACCTGGAGTGCGTGTCTGGCTAAGTGCTTATTTTTCCCCTTGCTTCCTTCCCCACCTTCTGACAAGACCTTTTCCTCCTTCCCTGGCACATCCTTTTACTCCAATGTTGCTTGCTTTTGCTGCATTTTTCAATCGCCCAATAATCATGCAAGAGCTGGGATCTTATTTACTTTTTATATAAAAATATATAAATATAAAAGAAACCTTCTTCCCCTCGTTCCCCCCTGTCTCACCCACCACCCTGCACGCAGCCTTCCCGATCTCCGCTCTAAAGGCGGTACGCTGTAGAGGGTTAATTTGGGGCTGGGGATTCGGTGCCTCCTGGGTTCTGTTCCTTCTTCGTTTGCCGTGGCCTTTCTGCCAGCTGTGTCACTGCCCTGTGCCTCAGTCTCCCTCCTCCGAAGGGGGCAGTGGGTGAAGGGGACCATCCTGCTGAGGGTGCTGGCAGCCTGACTCCCGCGGCGTTTGCACAGAGCCGGAGGAGTGCCAAGTGTTGCTTCAGAAATCCCCTTCTCCCTGTCTGTGCTTCCTTCCCTAGGTAACTCTAGCGAGTATCTTCATTTCATCGAAGCTTTGGGGTTGAGCAAATCAGTGGCTTTTTTTTAATTATTATTATTACTTCTGGTTTTTTAGGTCCCTCCCCAGAGCACAAAGTGTATGGTTTCTTTTTGGGAGTGTAGATGGGAGGAGATGTTGGAGTCTGTCTCCGTCCTCACCTTTGCCCTTCCGTCCTCTACTCTGCCCTGTCGATGTTGCCCTGTGTCACACTGAGGTGGCTAGTGGGCTTTGCACCCTTGTCTGTGCAGGGACAACAGCTTCAGCACCAGCAGCTTCTCATGGGTTCTGTGTGGTGCATTGGAGGTGCCCTGTGTCCCACCTGCCTCACTCATAACGAAGTTCTTCTTTCTCTCTTTGAATTTCTCCTTTCAGGAGTGAAGGGAGGTTTAACCAGTTTGCCCTTCCCATGGTGGTGGGCTGCCTCTGGCATCTCTTCTGTCCCTTCCAGCTTCTGTGTGGTGGGAAACGAAATGTCTCCAGGATTGTCCAAAAGCATGGCCCTTGTGGGGAGAGTCCCTCCCCCTTGGGTGAGCGTTGTGCTTCAAGCCCTCTCCCTCCAGGCACCCATCCGAGAGCACCAGCAGAGATGTCGCTGGGGCTGGAGGAGTGGGGGATGCCCTCTGCGCTCCCAGGCTGAGCAGAGCAGGGAAGTGGGCAGCAAGCTCTGTGCTGCGGCATAGAGAAGTCAGGTGACAGTAGAACAGCTGGATGCAGTCAGGGTGATGCTGGCTTCGGCAGTGGCTCAGAAGATATATCCAGGGCAAGCAGCCGAAGTGTTAATTCTCGTTGCAGGATGCTGATTCTTGTCTTCATTCCTTGTTCAGCCGAGCGCTTAGGGCTTGCACTAAACCGCAGGAGCACGGCTGGGTGCGTCAAAGCACTTTGTGGGGCTTTGGGACCTCGTAGGACTAGCGGGGCCCTTATGTGCTCCTGAGCAGCCTCCCCCTGCTGCTGTGCCCTGCTCTTTGGGGGTGCCGAGGATTTCCTTATGGGCAGAGCAGCAGGTAGGTACACTTTCGCAGGTAGGGTGCTCTTTAGCTGTCCTGCAGGGAGCCTGCTGCTTCCAGCCCCCCGGCTGCAAAGGGGAAACATACTCTTAGGTCAAGTTCTCAAACAGAACAAAAAAAAAAAGTATTCCTTGTGATGACTTTTTTTAGAAAAAAGTTGTCATGCCCACACCTCCCCACCTCCTCCTTTTCTCTCCCCTACCATTAAGCCTTGTACACTCCTAAAGAATAGAGGACTCTCTCTCTTTTGGGATGTTCCCCCTCCGCCTGTTTGTTTTCTTTTTTGAATAGAAAGTTGTCTCCAGTGGTGGTGGAGGACAGGGGCCTGCCTCATCTGTTCCTTCCTTTCACCTTCCCCAGTGCCAAGCTTAGGCTTAAATCCTGCAGATTCCTGCAAATACTGAACTTTGAGCAGGCGAGTTACCCCACCGAGCTCTGTGGTACTTCTTGGGTGCTTCAGATTCTGCCTGTGCTTGAGTTCTGGCGGCGTCAGAGCCTTATCCTTTCTCTTTAGAGAAGGTCAGACCTAACTCCTAGAGTGCTGACGGTTCTGGTGCAACCCATCTGTCTCTCTGTTTCCCCTCACTTGGCATACAGAGTGAAGGTGGCGATTTTTTTTTTTTTTTAATTTAAAATAAACCTAAATATGTATCTTGTAATTTTTTTTTATTTTGAAAAAAATGCATTTAAGGATTGTGCACGGATGAATTGTATATCTATATATTTTTTTGTCTTGCGATTTTCATTTTAAATATAGTGTTTGTTCAGTTTTGTTTTGTTTGTTTTATTATTTTTTTTTAATCCAGTTCCCAGCTGGCTAAACTCTGTCTAGAGCGGATGGGTGGGAGGCGTAGCCACTGGAGGGGTGATTGAATCACCCCTTCCCCTGGCGCTTCCCACAAGAAAATGGTTTGCTCCAGGTTTGGGGGTGGGGGTTGTGCTAATTACTCTTGTATTCTTGTACATTTTGTTCTTTCTGCTGCTCTTGAATATTGTATCAATGCCAGAAATGGGGAGTTAAAAATTTAAAAAAAAAAATTAACCCCAATAAATTGTTACATTCCAAAACCTGTTGTCTTCTCTTCCTTGGGTGGGCTGTGACCTGCTCTGGGTGTAAGTGACCTGCAGAGCTGCCAGTGGGGGTATCCTCTGGTTGGGGTCTTCAGAGAAACTCCAACAACAGACAAGGGAGACTTCTGTAACGCTGAGGGAAGGGGAGGTGCTTTAGGAAGGCCAAACCGCAGCAAGTGGAATCTGAACCTGCTCCTCCAAAGTGCTTTGAAGAACCTGACATGGGTTTCCCACATCCTTTTCGTTTAAAAATGAAATTAGATCCAAGTGCAACCTCAGGCTTGGTGGCTGAAAAGTGCTTTTGGCTTTTCTGACCTTCAAAATATGTGGCTAAGTGCACCTTGAGATACATTAATTTAAGAAATAGGGTGAAAAATACTCTTAATGTGTGTAATCAAAGTCCCACGTTCACTGCATTAGTCTGTAGCCCATGGAAAGATATGAAAAGGTTACAGGAAAATATCAGGTGGGGCAGTGCTATTGGGATGAGATGGGGATAGGGGATGGGTTTTGGGTGCCAGCTCTTAAGGTGAGCAGGGGAGAAGAGTGAGAAGCAGTCCTTGTGGGTGCTGGGAAGGAGCAGCAGCCGGACACAGCTGTGGAGTGTCACCATCGAGCTGGCTGTGACCAAAGCACCTTCAGGGCTGCCCATCAGCATGGTGATTCCAGTCTTGCCCAGAGGGGGAGAGGTTGGGCTGAGCTGGGGGTTCCTGGGGGAAAGTCACTGCTTTGTTAGCCAAGGCTGCAGGTGCCTTGAGATGCCTCTCTGGTGTCTGAGGCTCAGAAAGTCATGGGAGAGCCCCCTCCAGCAGTGACGTGTCTTGGCTGGCTGGGAGCAGGGAACACTGCCCACCGAAGCTGAGCGCAGCCAAGGCATTGTGCTATTTGTGCCATGCTGTCAGGCTCACCTTGCCTCTGCTGTGTGCCAAAACGCCTGTGGGGCCAGCGCTCTCCCGTGCCCCGGCACGGGGGTTTTGCTCAGAGGCAAGTGGGCTTTTGGCTGGATCTGAGTACGACAAATGAAGCCCCCTCTGACCCACGCTTTCTGGAGCTGGAGGAAGGCTGGAGAGGCAGGTGCCAGCCTTGACACATCCAACAAGGTCCTGTGCGAGTGTGCTGGCACAGGCAGACGCTATAACCAGGCAAGGTGATGCAAACCATGTCTGCGGTGATGTGAGACCTGGAAATGAAAGAAACCAAGATTTCCACACTACGTGGAAACCACCAGGTGAGATGGACTGAAGGGTCCCAGTCTAAGGAGAAGGTGGAGTTGGGTCCATGGGGTGGCAGCTGTGGAGGAGCCCTTTTGTCTCATTAGGGTGGCCCTGGGTGTACCCCTGAGCTGGGCGATAGCCCGGGGGGGGAATCTCCCCTGAGAAAGGGTTCTCCCCCTTCCTCACCCCCCCCCCTCCCCACTGGCCTGAGCATCACCAACGGAGCAGGGCTTCCCCTGGCCGGCGAGAGGCTGCCTTGTTCCCTCAGGGAGGGTTGGATGGGGAGCAGCACGTCCACCCAGCTCAGAGCAGGGGACCTCCTTCCCCTCACGCCAGCAGCCCACCCCAAATGTCCCTCTCGCCAGGGGGGGTCATGGCATGGTGGCCTCTTGGCCCACCTTATTCTGCCCACGGTTGCCCCTTGGGGACAGCTGCCAGCCCAAGACAGCATTTGGGCATTAATTAGATGGAAGAAAATCCCTTAATAGCTCGCTCCCCGTCCCTCTGGGCTGAATCTGTCAGCTTTTGTAAAAACCCGCTTCTGTCGCCAATTCTGTTCAAAACCGGGCGGCCCGAAGCCCCCCATCGGCTCCCCCCATCCCATTGCCCACAGGAGGGCAGGGTTTCGGCATCACCGCGTCCTCTCAGAGCCGGCTGCCCACCACCGAGCATCTTCAACTCATTATTCACGGGACAGGGAGGCTGCTCTGGCTACTCACCAGTCTGAGTCATCACCCCCTGCGAAAAACCTATTTTTGTCGCCTCTTTGTCTCCAGGAAGAAGTTGTGGTCCCCGCTGAGGAGAGAGGTCGGGACCCCGGGGGCAGCGAGCCCTGCCCATTGCAGCACCCAAATCTTCCACCTCCCGGCACGGGCGAGTGGGTCGGGGGTGGCGTGGAGGGGCTCACCCGCCCCGCTCACCACCACAGTGGCATCAACCGGAGGGATCAACTTTGCCACGAGGATCCTGCAGCCTTTGGCAATAAAATCTGGACGGCCGGGCCAGTGCAAAGTCCCCAGCTCAGCATCGTTTCCCCCAGCCTGGGACCCGAAAAACCTCGTGGAGGCATACGGCATTTTTTTTCACAGGGTGTGCGGGTAAAGGACACCCTTCCCACCCTCATCTGCACGCCGTGGGGTGGGGTGGGCTGGTCCAGCACCCACAGGGGTTCATTTCAAATCTGGTCCTGCCTGACAGCAGCCAGGGGTGGGCATGCTGCAGGCAGGGGGTGATGCAGGGGGATGCAACCCCCTGCCACTGCTGGGAAGGGGCAGGTCGGAGGCTGGCAGCCTCCTTTTGTGCCTCAGGGGTGTGGGTTTCCATTTTCTTTACATCTTGCACCAGCGCCCACTGGTCCCAGCGCTCCGAGCTCTTATCTGCCCGGAGCGCCTGCTGGCCTCGCTGCTGGGGCCACGTGCCTGTCGCTGGGCTTTCTCCACACCCAGCTTCTCTCCCCCCTCCATGCCCACCTCTGCTTTTCTTCCTCACGGTTCCCTTCATCATCCTTAAACCGCCCCATCCGACTTCCTCTCCTCCTCCCCGCAGCCTCCCAGCACTGAGAGCCGGGCAGGCCTCTTGCTGGCTCCAGGGTGAGGATTTCGGGGAGTGGGGGGGGAGGGGAGCTGGGGTGCAATGCACTCTGTGGGGAAGAGAGGGTGACCGTGCCTTGCTGGCAGCATCTCGCTCCCTGCTGGCACAAAGCCGAATTTGAGGAGCCTTCGTAGCTCTGGCTCCCTTCCTATCCACTCAAACCTGCCTAGAGCTGGCGGGGGGAGAAGATGTAATCTTTACCGCTGTTTCATATCCAGCGCTGAAGCTGTGTTAAACACATGTGCTGCCACTTCCCTGCCGGCTAGGAAGGATTTCCTGCCATCGCTGGGAAAATCGATTTTGTTTGCTTTCCCTCTGCTGCTGCTCTTGGCCAGGCTGGGCCGGGTGGCCGAGGCCGCGGTGAGCCCTGGCAAGGGGGGAGGGCACGGCACGGCTTGCGTCGGACTGGCGAGCGCGCCGTCGGAGCAAGGAGAGAGCGGGTCCCTGAAGGGTCTCCTTTACGAGCAGTTTGGGATAAAGCGATGGTAGGGGAAGATTAAATGTAGGTGTTTATTTCCCAAATGGATGGCGCAGGCGTGCGGGGCAGGGCGTGAGGCATCCCCCGGCTGCTCTCTGCAACAGCGGGTGGGAGAGTGGGACAGCTGCCCCACCGCCCTCCCGGGGGAGGCATTTTCCAAGAGCTGGAAGGTTTCTGGTTTAATCTTTAGGAGAAAGGTGAAGAGGGAAAGGCCCACCAGCAGCCCGAAAGACCCTCTCGGGGGACACCTGACAGCGAGGTGCTGGCTCTCGGGGTAATGAGGGGCCCTTTACTTCCAGCATCTCGCAGGGGAAAATCCTCTCGTGGGCTGTCCCGGAGGAGCATCCCCTGAGGGGCCCTTTACTTCCAGCATCTCGCAGGGGAAAATCCTCTCGTGGGCTGTCCCGGAGGAGCATCCCCTCGCCGCTGGCTCCTGCCGGGCTGCTTTCAGCGAGCCCGAGCCCAGGCTGTCCCTGTTCCCGGGTGCCCCCGGGGTGCCCCTGGGGTGACAGCCCCCCCACTCCCGCTCCTCTCAGTCTCCGCTCACCTCCCACCTCCCGGGCGGGATGCTCCGGGAGGGGAGTGGGGGGGTCCCTAAGAGGGGCCGGGCCGAGCCGGGGCCGGGGGGGGGAGTGGGCGGCGGCGGCGGGGGCGGTGCGGTGCGGTGCGGGCGGCGCCGCCCGGCACATATAAGCGCGGCGCGGCGCGCCGGGGCCCCGGCACCGGTGTTGCTGCCGGTACCGTCCTTCCCCTCCGCCCGTCTAACCCTCCCTCCATCCATCTCTCCCTCCCTTTCTCCCCGCCCGCTTTGTTTTCTCGCCGTCCGCGGGCTCGGGCCCCCCACGCCGCTGCCACCCTGAAGTTTCTGGCGGTGCTGCTGGCGGCGGGCATGCTGGCTTTCCTGGGGGCCATCATCTGCATCATCGCCAGCGTCCACCCGGCCGGTACCGCCGCTCCCGCCGCCGCCGCCCCCTCCGCCGCCGCCGACAATGACTCGGCCGCCGCCGCCCTCCTGCCCGCCGCCGACAAGGGGCTGGGAGCGCTGCACGGCCCCGCCGAGGCTCTGGCCAGCGCCGGGCCGCGCTTGCCGGGGGGGCCGCCGCCGCCTCTCTTCAGCCGCTTCGTCTGCACGCCGTTGAGCGCCGAGTGCCCGGCCACCGGCACCGGCCCCGGCACCGGCCCCGAAGAGCTGCTGGCGCTGCGGAGCGCGGCGGCCCAGCTGCGCCGCACGGCGCTGGAGCAGAAGGAGAGGATCCGCATGGACCAGGAGACCATCCGGGAGCTCACCGGCAAGCTCAGCCGCTGCGAAGGCGGCCTGCGAACACCCCCCGCCGCCGCCGCTTCCCCCGCCGCCGCCGCCGCCGGGCTCCGCGCCGCCCCGCGCCCCGGCACCATGGGCCACCCCCCCGCCGAACCGCCCGCCGTGCGGGAGCTGGAGGAGGCCGTCCGCGCCCTCCAGGACCGCATCGACCGGATAGAGGTGGGAGGGATGCTCCCGGGGGCCGGGGGGAGGGATGCTCCCGGGGGTCGGGGAGGTGATGCTCCCAGGGAGGATGCTTCACATACACCATTCCCCCGGCCTGCTGCCACCCGCACCCCAAACCAGCTCCTTCCCGTTATGAGGCTTCAGGAAGGCTGTCCTTGCCCAGCTCTTGCCCGAGGTCTCCCCCCAGGGGCAAGGGGTTCGCCCTCAGCCCCCTTCTCTTCACTCTGCAGCAGGGTTGGTCCCACGGGGCCAGGGCTGCCCTGCTTTCTCCCCAGCCTGCACCCGGGTAGGGCACCTCACTCGCCCCGTGGTGCCCACCAAGGCTCTGCTGGAGCAAGGGCAGCAGGTTGGCAGCTCAGGGCCAGATCCTGCCCTTTAGCAGAAAGGTAAATCCCACCTGATCCCATTGCAGTTATGAACGGGACATCTCACAAAGTAAAGCATGGTGCCACCTGCCGCAAGCTCAGCACCCCTTCCCCGTACGGTTCATGGGAGCTGTAGAGAAGGGGGCAGCTGGAGCCACTCACTGTGCCCATCGCTGTGGCATCGGGCTGTTGGCACTGAGGACGTGGACCCTTGGTCCTCACTCTGTAGCATCCACACTGTGTGTGCCCGGTGGGCTGAGTCCTGGTGCCACCACAAGCCAGTGGCACCAAAGGTGCTGTGGAGGCGCCTGGGATGGGGCCCGTCATAGGGTGCACCTGTGTGTTGATTTATTTGGGCTGATGTGGGCACAGCGGTTGCATGGACCTTGGCAGAATTTGCGGGATACAGCCGGGGCATTAGTTTGGGCACATGAGAGCTGCTGGAGGGGAGTTGCCTGGTTTCCCTGGGGGGTTTGCTCCAGATGTCTCAGCCTTTCTGGGGGTTGTGTTGTCCCCTGAGGTCTGCTGGGGGCCAGAGCCACCTGCAAAGAGCCTCCTGCGAGTCCTCAACCTCCTCATCTTCCTGTTTGGTCCCCTGTTGCCCTCTCCACTCCTTCCTGGAGCACGGAGCTGGGAGCGGGGTCAGGCAGCACCCCATGAGGTCCCTCTCCCCAGCTTTGCCCTTCTGCCCCCCTCACTGCAGCCATGTGGGCGCAGTAGCCGCAGCCCATGGGCAGAAAATTCAGAGCCACTAAAGTCACAGGCTGAGAAATGAGACCGGGAGAGAGGGTTGTGGTAATGGATGGAGATAGAACGATGGGGAAAGGCAAGTAAACACATGCATGCATGAAGGGAAAGAGCTGGAGATGGGAGGAAGCACCTGTGAGCTGCCAGGGTAATGCACACGTGTGTGTGGAAACACACACAGAGGCACGCCAGGCGTGTGTGGGGAGAGCGGGACACAGAGCCCAGCTAAGCACGATGCCCGTAGCCCCATGCAGCCAAAGGGAGGGACAGAGTCACCCCGAAACCCCCCAACAAATAGATTCCCACAAGCGGGATCACACAACCGAGCTCAGAAACGCACGTGCAGGCAGCAGATGTGCTCACCCAGAAATAAAAAGGGGGGTGGAGGGAAGCCCTTGCACACACATACCTGTGTGTGCACGAGGACCGGGTGCTGCACGGTGGGGCAGTGCCCGGCACATCAGGTTGAACATTGGGCCTTTAGCTGCTCTCCGGTCACATTCTCCCCCTTCCCTGAGGGGCTGTGTCACTCCTGAGCTGCCCTGACCCCTTCTCCTGAGGTTTCTGGTGACCGCAGGAGGTTTGGGCTGGAGAAGGGTGAAGCTCACAAGGGCTGGAGAAGGCTCTCGCGTGCGCCCGGGGAGCCTGAAGCGATGCTGGGTCGAGGCTTGTAAGCGCACACACACTCTGATGAGGAAGACGAGCGTTGCATCACCAAAAATGTTCCCTTTTGTGCTGCTGGGGACCTGTGGGTCCCAAGGGTACCCTGCAGGGGAGACGCAGCGCCCCGCGGCTCGGCGATCCCTGCAGGCTCGGGAAATAGGGCAGCGTGTCGCAGGTGGGCTGGACTGCGGCTGCCCTGACTCCAGGCTGCCGTAACGCGCTGTCTGTGCTGGCCCGGTGACAGCCGCAGCCTGGCCCTGGGGTCACACCTCGCCCGTGCAGTGATGGTTGCCTGTGGCCCCCCTCCCCGGCTTGCCTTTGTCCCTCCCCCGTGTATGAGCAGACACCCCCAAAATTTGAGGATGTGTTGCCTGAGCCTCTCCACCCCACATGGTTCCATCCATTGGCTCCTGGGATACCCCATGGCATGGGGGGCACCCCCACCCCAGCAACTCCCCTAAAAGGAGGCGGTGATCACCCCAAGAGGTGACCTGGATGGTGACAGTCCCGGGGTGGCCGCCAGCGTGCCGGAGGCTCTGTGAAACCTGATGGGAGGGAAGGAAGGAGAGGAAATGCTGGCGAAGCCCCGGGGTGGCTTAGTCTCGGGAGAAGGATGACACAAAATGCTGTGGGGCCCCCCTGGGAAGGCTGTGTCCCAGGGCATCTCCTGGTGGGTTTGCCGGCAGGGATTACTGCTGGAGGCTCCGCAGCCGGGATTGCAGGGAGTGGGCTGGCGGAAGATCACCGATCTAATCCGGGCGCTCTCGGCCCCGGCTGTAAGGCATAACAAGACTTACTGATGTGTCAAAACCCTATTAAGTCATTTGATTCTTAATTTTGGCAGTGCAGGGGCAGGGCTTCCTGGGGGGGGATGCAGGGAGGGCCCCCGCGGGCTCGCTCTTTGCCCCCTGCCATTTCAGCAGGGACAGGTGAGCGCCAGCACAGCGTTCACACGGGGACATCATCCCTCACCTCCTCCTAACCCCCCCGCGGCATCGCTCGTCCTTTCCTTGTGCACAGCAGCCTGGCTGGGCTTTTTCCCCCTGTTTTTGGGGGGAGGTGTCCCCTCCCTCCTTGCTCTCCGCACGTGCTCATGTCCATAAGCTCCGGCACATCTTGGCATGCAGAGCCGGAGGGCCCAGATGCTCCTTTTCCACGCTTTTAATTACTGCTGCAAATGGAAATGGAGCGGTTTCAGCTGAGGGGGGGGGGGGGGGAACTGCCTCGTCCCCCTGGGCTGTGCTGGGGTGCAGATGCCCTCCTCGTCCCCATCCTCTCTTGGAAGGGAGCTGACTGGGAGGGGGGACAGCGCGATGGGCCCTGATGGGGACCCGGCCTCGGCAGAGCCATAACAGCCTGTTTGCTTCTCCACTGGCGTGCGGCCGTGCCGGCCCGGCCATGCCATTTTGGCTGGTGACCCAGCTGCTGGCGGGAAACTGGCAGGTAAGGGCACGGAAATGGAAGTGAGCCGGCTGCCTGCCTCCCATTTCCATCTCTGGTAGAGCGAGGACGGTGAGCCCCAAATCGTGACAGCCCCGGGCCCTGAGCGAGGACAGGAATCGGCAGCGAACTCTTCTCTTGAGAGGAAGAGGAGGAGGGAAAGGCCAATGCATCCCCACTCCCCCCACAGCCTGGGCTGTCCCTCCTGAAGTTTAATGACCCCCAAGCTCCTGCCTGGGTCCGAAAGGGTCCCAAAAAGTGGTAGGGTCCAAAAAAACACTGTTGCAGTGGGCATGCCACCCTGTAGCAGTGAGCATCCCGCGGCGGCGGTGGCCATGGAGGAGCTGCAGGCAGGCTGGGAGGATTGGTGGGTCTGAGGAAGGAAATGGGGCTGCTGTCTGCACGCACCCGGCTCGGGATCACTGTCCCTGGGATGTGCCGGGGGCATCATCCCGCGAGCATTGTCCTGTAGTCCTGCCCTCCCCTGTCCCAGCAGCTAAGGTGGGCACATGCGTGCCGGCGGCCGAGGGGGAGTGGTGGGGCCCAGATTTGCCGGTGCATTAGTAAATGAGGCTCTGATCTCCTTATATAAATCAAAGTGAATTTGCCGACCGGGGGCTACAGCCCGAGTGAGCGCACGCCCAATGTGGCTGCCCCTGCCTCCCCCTCCCCGCGTTCCCCCCCCCCCCCCCGCCAGCCGCTGACATTTAACGTGATTAATATTACCTGGCATCTTTCAATCTTTTTTTGCCGGCTCCGGTGGCCAAAAAGCATCGAGCGAGCCTCCCCCGCACCCGCTGCCCACTCCCCGGCTGCCTGCGCGGCGGCAGATGGGAAGCCGGGCGCCTGCCGAACAGCCGGGGAGAAGGCGCTTCTCCCCCTTCCCCTCCCCAAAGGTCACCGGTAGATAACAGCTGCACAGCTTGCATTAATAATTTTGCAAATAATTTGATTTGGGAGAAAGATGCTCGAGTGACAGCTTGGAGATGCGGAGGATGCTTAGGGGATGCAGCCCAGCGCGGCACCGGGGGGGGGATCACCCGGCACGTCCCGGCTGCAGAGGGTGGGATGGGGAGGTCCGGTCTGTCTGGCTGCAGGGATGGTGTCTGCTGGGATGTTCCTGGGATGATGAGGTGGCCCCCAAACTCTGCTGGATGAGGGTACGGGCTGCATCCCTTGCCATGAGGAACACAGGGCCGGCTGTGGTTTGGCCAGTTGTATGGGTCCGGCTGTCAGTGCTCTGACTGCCGGGCTGGAGGGACCAGGGAGAGCTGGAGAGAGGTATGGAGGGGGAAAAACTCAGGAAGGGGGAAGGAATTGAGCAAAAGGAGAGAGTGTGTGCGTGCGTGGAGGTGAGCGTCAGGAGGAGATGCTCCAAAGTCGGAGAAATTAAAAAGCCATAGGGAAAAAAAGTTACAGGGGGAAGAAAATAGCAGCGGGGAGAAAAGAAGGAGGAAGGAGGAGGGAAAAAAAAAAAAAAAGCGCTCAGTCACTCCTGAATAATGTAGGGCAGGCTATCGGGGGCTAGCGAGAGCGACAAAAGCTCCCAGCCTTTTCTTTTTTCGTCATTAACAGATGGAGCCGTGCATGAAAGCAGGGACGTAGGCTCCAAACCCGCAGCTCGAGCAATCAAAGCGTGCGGCAGACAGGAGCGTGCCAGCCTCCGCCGCAGCCAGGCGGCCTGAAGGGATGAGAAAAAGCTCTCAGAGCCCGTGGGATGCAGACAAAGAGGCGAAGGCGACCCCCGTCCCACCTGCGCTGCCCCCCACCAACACAGCTTGGATATGGGCGCGGGCAGCCCCGGGTGGGAATCATCCCTGCTAGGAAGATGGGAATTAACCTTTCCACTCGCTTTTCCTTCCCTCCCACCAGCCCACCCCTGCTTCTCAGTCGGCTGCACTGGCGTGTCCCCAAGACCCCCACCGCCCCAAAAAGGGCTGAAACCCCCTCCCCGTTGGCTAATTCCTCCCTGTTTTATGGAGACCAAAGGTAGGATCCCCTTTGCTAGCGCTTTTCCCTTCCCGGAGAGGTTTTGCTCTCTGCGAGAGCTTCCCCAGTGCCACCAGAGCAAGCCAGCAGTGAGAGCTGGCATTTGGTCATGGCTGGCAGATGTCCCCTGCACAACCTCTCTTTTCTTGCTTGGTTTTCGTTCTCTACGTTGTTTCTCCTTGCAAAGCCCATGGGTTTGTCCCGGCAGACCCTGCTGGAGGCTTTTCCAGAGCTCAGGGCATCGCAGCCGCCCTCTCATTTGCAGCCTGAGTATGTTCCTGCCCAGTGCAGGGCTGTTTGTGCTCATGCCAACATCATCTTCTCACCCCCTTCTCCCTGCTGTTCCCATCCACCATTCTGCATCCTGCTCGGCTTTCCTCCAGCCTTCCCTCCCCTCTGTTGTTCATGATGGACAGCAAAGATTGAGGGTGACATATCCCCCTTGCATCTTTGTGTGTGTGATCATCAAGTTCTGTCCAGAAAAAGCTGGAAGCTACAACCACAGACGAGCATGGTGACCTCCTCCGGGCCAGCTCCAAGGCCTGTCCAGATCAGCAGGGATGGCATCACGCTGTGTCCCACCAGCATAAGCCATGTGAATGTGCAGGGCTGAAGCAGCCTTGCAGACCCCTCTCAGTGCTGGAGAAGCTGTGGTAGCCCCAGTCTTGGCCTCTGTCAGATTGTCTGCCAAAGGCCAAGGCAGGGGCCACCATGGCTGCTCCGGCACGCTCAGGAAGGTCTGGCAGCATGGAGAAGGTGGTTGCCATCTTTCCAAGCCCATGGTAGAGAGCTTAACACCCCAAGGACATGGGGAAGGGAGAGGTCTACTATTTACAGAGAAACTCCAAGAGCATGGCAAAGGGCCACCTTCTCCCTTCCAGCCTGATTTTCTTCCAGCTGGTATGGGGTCTCCCAGCAAGATGGGATCTGGAGTGTTTGCAGGGTGCAGTAGCAGTTGGGAGCATCTTCACCAGGCATCAGGTTTTGGATCAGCCAAGGTCTGGGTTTTAACCCTGATGGGACAAGATGTGCTCGATGTCCTCAAGGGATGGGTCATGTCTTGAGGACCAGAGGATCTACCGCTGGCCCTACTTCTCTGTGGCATCCCGCTGGCCCGGGAGAGGCTGGCTTATGCTTATGAAGAGCTACCTGTCCGACCTGGCACGCGTGCATGCACCCCCGCATGCCGGCTGAGCTGAGCTAAGAGGATTACAGCCTCGTTATGTGATGTTAACGTGATGGCCCTGGTGAAGCAGCCTCCTGCGTGGTGGGGAAGGAGAGCTCCAAGTTCCTTCTCATTTTGTCCACTCCTTGTAGGAGGCTGCCTGTGGGAGCAGAACCAAGGGATGACTGGAGCACCCGTGTGTCCCTTCCTTGCTCTGTCTCTGAAGCAGCAGAAAGTCATTAAGAGCAGCCAAGCTTCATTTTGCAGTAATGAACTCAATGGGGGCTCTGTACCTTCTCAGGAGGTACAAAGTTAGCTGGAGGCTCTTGGAGAAGACCCTGCTGCAGATGTGGGGTTGTGCTCCCAGCAGTCCTCATGGTGGTGCAGGCTGGGCATGTCCTTATTTAACCTCTCATGGTGACACCACACTGAGTTTTCTCTTTTCTCCCTCCTTACCTGCCCCCATTGTGGCTGCCGCCGAGTGCAGCAAGAGCTGCCAGCCCGCACCAACGGCTCATTGCCCACTGCCCCCGCGCTCGCCCGCGATGCCCTCCACACCAAGATGGAGCAGCTGGAGGAGCAGCTCCTCTCCAAAATCCTGACCCTGCAGAAGGAGCGCCAGGCCGCCAACACCGACCGCAGCCAGCAGCAGCACAACATTGAGAAGGAGCTGAACTCCCTCCAGAACCGGGTGAAGGAGCTGGAGCACGGTGAGTCCTGCCCAACAGGGATGGAGGTGGCGTGGTGGGGTCCTAGGACAAGCCACCCTCATCTCAACAATGGGTTCTGACCCTCCTCTCTCCTCCCCATCCTTGACATGTAGGACCGCCAGGCTACAGCCCTCCTGATGCTTTCAAGGTGACCATCCCGGTGCAGAACAACTACATGTACGCCCGCATGAAGAAGAGCCTGCCGGAGCTCTACGCCTTCACCATCTGCATGTGGCTGAAGTCTAAGGCCCTGGCGGGGCTTGGCACTCCTTTCTCCTACTCCGTCCCAAGCCAAGCCAATGAGATCGTGCTGCTGGAGTGGGGCACCAACCCCCTGGAACTGCTCATCAATGACAAAGTCAGTCCAGCCGGAGGGGTGATGGGTGGGAAGCCCCTGCCCTCATCTCCCTTGCTTCAACACCCCTGGGAAATGATGCTCCTGGGGGTACTGGGGTGGGGGAACTGGAAGGAAAGGGCCCAGAGTAGAGGGGAGAGGGAGGAGGATGGGGAGGATGGCTCACCAGGGTGTGTTTTGAGAGGCAGAAGCAGGACATCCAGGTGTCTGTAGAATTTGGGGTGCTGCCGTCATTGGGGTGCACCGCTTGCTCTCCAAGGGGCTGGGGGGACACCGGGGTACACCGGCAGTCCTACCAAGTGCCGAGCTCTTGCTCTTCTCACGAAGGTCGCCCAGCTGCCGCTCAGCCTGAAGGACAAGGCTTGGCACCACATCTGCGTGGCATGGACCACACGGGACGGCAAGTGGTCGGCGTACCAGGATGGTGAGCAGCGTGGCGCTGGCGAGAACCTGGCCTCTTGGCATGCCATCAAGCCCCAGGGTGTCATCATCCTGGGCCAGGAGCAGGTACGTGCCAGCCTGCCACCAAGGGCTGCTGGTTTGCATTGCTCTGGTGTGAAGCCGGCTGGGATGGCAGCCCCCAAATGGGGTGAGGACAAGGGGCTGCGCAGGCAGGGCACATTGGCAGTGTGGGCGAGGGGCTCTCCTGCCCGCTCATCTGACCTCTGGGTGGGCCACGTGGGCTCACTGTCTTCTCCTCTTCTCTCTCTCCCATCCCTCTATCCCCCATTTGCTCCCCACCTTGTCTTCTTGCATCTCCCCCACACATCCATCCCCTCCCCTCCTTGCCCTCGGGCATCTTGTTCTGCTTCCACCCAAACTTCTCCCTCTACCCCCTGCCCATCGGCTGCCTGTCCCTTCTCCCATCCCCATCCCTGTCCCATCATCTCTCCCTCTCTTTCCCAGGACACGTTGGGCGGCCGCTTTGATGCCACGCAGGCCTTTGTGGGGGAGCTGGCGCAGTTCAGCGTGTGGGACCACATGCTGGCGCCAGCAGAGATCCTGGGCTTGGCCAACTGCACCTCCCACCTTCAAGGCAACGTGATCCAGTGGGATGACCAGGCGGTGGAGGTCTTTGGGGGTGCCAGCAAGGGGGGCTTCACTGCCTGCGAGGAAGGGAGGAAGGCATGAGCAGCCCATTTCCCCCTCCCCAGCACCGAGGAGCCCGGCGGCAGCCCTGAAGCAGGGAACCCCTTTCGCCCCTTCCAGACTGCCGAGCCTCTCCAGGGCAATGCTGGAGCCCCCCCGTGCTGGCGTCCCAGGAGGGAGGGGGCGGGGGGCCCTTGGCAGCATCCCTCTTTCTCCCGCACCAGCGGTGTGGCTTGTCCCCCCCCACCCTCCCTCCCGGTATGTCTGCCCCCAGGGTCTCGCCTTGCCCTGCTTCTGTTTTGGGAGGACCTCGCCGTACCCACAGGCATCTCCGGTACGGCGAGGGTCCCTGCCTTGTCAGCCCCAATGGGGAGCGGGAAGGTGACCTCTGTCCACCCCAAGCGTGGTCCAGCCTTGGTGGGATGCCAGCGTGCAGGCATCCTCTGAGCATATCCCTTTTCCCCTTTCCTTATTTATTTCTAGCACCCTGCTGTCTGGTTTCGTGAGCCCATACTCCAAACGAGCCCAAAGGCTTGGCCAGGAGCATCTTCCTTTCCGGCCCCATCCACTCTTCTTCTGCCACCCTGGTTTTTCAAGCACGGCCATGGGGAGGGAGGAATGGCTGAGGGTCAGCAGGACAGCCCTCCTGTTCCCTGTGCCCCTTCCCCTGCCTCCCCTGCCTGTTCAGGCAGGGCTACCCAAGGGGAGTCGGGCTTTCGAGGCAGAGGGAAGGAACACCCCCAGCTGGGGGGGTGGGGGTGGTGTCAGTCAGCCACCGAGGGAACAGGGAGGGAAAGGGGCAAAGCATCTCCCCCAGCCCTGGCGGAGGCAGAGGGAGCACAGCTGTGCCATCAAAGGGAATGAAAGCAAAGGAAAAAAAAAACCCCATGAAACAGAGGATGGTGGTGGCCAGAGGAGCCCTGACCTCCATCCCCTGGCATTTTGGGCACTAAATGGGGATGCTGCCCTCGCCTCCGCCTGGGTCCCCCACTTTGAGCTGCTTCCAACCAGGGACGGGGCTGCCGCAAGCCTCGGAACTGGGGAGGGTTGTGGGGTGGGCTGGTGTTTTCCCCATGGAGTGCCTGAGAATACGCTGTTTCCACACCACGTGGTTACCAACATCTTGATACGTGAGTGTGCGTGTGTGTATGTGTCTAGAAGGGGGGTGTGTGTGTAATTCTGGGGGTCTCATGGTTGCTCAATGCGGTGTCCAGCTTCCAGTGCTCTCCCCTGTCCCAAATCCCACTTTGCGCTTTCGATGACGGCTGTCCCCCCAGCCTGGGGGAGGTGAAGCGGGCAGAGGGGACAGCCCCACCACCCAGTATTGCTCCCCACCAGGGTCCCTGCTGGCGGTGGGGCAGCTCAGCCCCCCATGAGGGGGGGACATGGTGGGGATGGGGTACAGCCCTCGTGCCAAGTGGGAAACACTGTGACCTTCGTGCACCCCGATGAGCTGCCCCCTCTTCCTCGCTCGCTCGCGCGCTTTCTCTAATGCACGTTTGTGAAGGGGCCCCCTGACGCGCGCCTGTGTTGGGACGTTTCTTTTGTAAAGCTGATCGTGGACAATAAACGTGACATTTTCTGTTCAAGCCTCCTGCGGGGCGCAAGGTCAGTGTGGAGGGGACCAGCCAGCCCCAGCTGAGGTGTCCTTCACCCGGATGCTCAGGTTGGCATCCCTGGAGGGAGACAGCTGGGCCTGCAGCTGCGTCACTGGCATTACAGAAACATCATCATGAGCATCTGAGTATTATTGCCATGGGGGGGGAAAGGGTCCACAGTTTAGGCACCCCTCATCTACCCTGTCATGGAGCAGCATGGGGTACAGGCTACTACCGGGGGGAAGCACCGGTCCATGGAGGAGGAACCTTCATCCCCACAACAGGGAAGTAGAAACTAGTGGGAAACCATGGCCTCCAGGTCAGACCATGATGGTGAGGAGCTCACATGGGGTATAAATCTAATTAACTACTAGTAATGAGTTCCTGACCTAGCCAGGCATGAGCTGGTTTGCCCCTGGCACGGCTCTTGGAGCTGCCTATTCTAGAGCAACCCATGGTCAGATCTGCACGATGCTTTTGCCCCTCAGTGGGTCTTGTCCCTCCTAGGAAAGATGCAACCTCAACAGTATTTGGGGAAACCAGACTATAAAATCAGAGGACCCAGTTTTGCACAGGTCCCTGCCATTGCTGGTATACCAGTGGGGTCTCCTTGCTGAGCCATAACCATCCCCTGGCTCCCACTTCTCCTTCTGAAGGGAATTTAATGCCATAAAACGTCTGGGGCTCTCACCTTGAGCCCTTCAGCACATCTCCTCAAAGTTGAGGGGTTTTTTGAAGAAAAAAATAACTCTGAATAGGTACTTCAGCTGGAGCGTATGTTCAGGGGCTTTGCTGAGCTGAAGGCTCACCCCCACACCACTAACAGGAGGGGTTTCAACAGGCGACCTCTGCCCAAATAACAGCAGGATAATTAGGAAGGATGGCACCTTTTGGAGCAGGAAATGTCCAAAACCATTGCTTAGGATGAGGTGAAATAAAGGGGAGGACTGGTCCAGAAGACCCTCCTATTTAAACTGCAGGAGCCCTGTTAGGGTGCTTTTGGGGCTGCTGGCCCAAGCAGAAGACCTGCGGGAGGATGAACAAAGATGGAAAACAGCCTGGCCACTGGTGTAGGGTACTGGCATAAAACCTGTTCCTCCAGCACCCGGAAACCCAGCCCACGCTTAAATCTGTGTGAACCACCCTCCACCTTGGAGAAGCAAAAACAAAGGGACACCAGGAGACGCTTGGACAGGGAGTTGGGCGCTGCCCTCCGCCTCTCTGCCAGACTATGCTGGTGCAGCTCCAACCCCAGCCGTGTCCCCGGGATATGTGGATCTGTCACTTCTGGGATGGGAGAAAGGGGAGAGCCCAGTGGCACGGCTTCTGCAGGGTGACCTCCTCTTCCCCCAGAGGGTCACAGCCAGCCGGGCAGACCTGGGGGGATGCAGGAAAACTTGATATAATTTATCCAGACATTTTAAAAGCTTACGGCAAACACTTCCGTATAAGGCTCTTCAGGAACTGAAGGCATTACAAGGAGATTAGAAACTGGTTGGGAAACAGAAAATCAAGAGTAGGAATAAATATTTGATTTCCATCCTGCCCTGACTCTCTGCAGGCAACAGCGGCTGCTTCTTGCCCATCTGGGGAGGAGGAGAGCAAGAAGGGACCATTTATTTTTGGGAAGCCGAGCCTTGCAAGAGCTGCAAACCTGTGACAGGGCTTAAAAGGTGGAGGAGACAACAAATCAATGGCGTTGCTGGCTGGAAGGAGTAATTACAATGACTTACACATATTGCTTGCTTCTAAATTAACCAAGAGCACTCAGGAGAAGCCCTGCATCTCTCTAAGGGCAGCCGGTTGGAAAACAATGTGTCGCAGCAGAAGAGACAAGGAGCAACAAAGTCACCCTTGGGGGGTGGGGAGGGTTAAAGAAGGAAATTTTTAACAATGGTGCAGAGATGTTTTTGCAGTTGGGGTTGGTGTGCTCAGCTGGGATGCTGTGTTGTGTCCAGATACCTAAGATGGGAAGGGAAAAAAAGGAGGGAAAGAAATGGTGGAAACCCAAGATGTGGGCAGAGCAGAGGTACGGGCACTGTTGGGTTACGGTGGTTCAGCAGGGGCTGGCGCAGGAGGACATGGCGGGGGAGACAGACGGATGCAGCAGACACCACCTGCATGCTCTCCTCTGTTTCCCCACCAAGGGGCTGTTAACACATTTTGAGGGGCAGAAAGGGACTGGTTTTTCCCTTCCTAATCTGTAAGACTTGCTGCCGCAGGGCTTCCCATGGGCCAAGGGCTTAGCTGGACACAAACACCTCCCGCCAAAAGGGGCTTTGTCCTGCAGCAAACAAGAAGACCAAATCAAACATGGCAATGGGAAACCTTCAAGCCTGAGGGCTTTTAATTATAGGGTTTGAGAATAAAACGCTGCAATTCCTGCACTCCTCTAGCCCCTGCCCAGCTTTCCGGCGGGCACTGCCAGTGGTGCAGGCTCTCCCTCCATGGGGACATGGGTAATCCTGGGAACCCCGCCTCAGGGTGCACTTTGGGGAGTTCCTGTGCTCCCTGACACCCACAGCCTCAGCTTTGGGCTCACAGGTTCTGGCTCTGCAGTGTGTCAATCTCCCAGTCCCCCCAAAACAGGTCAAGCCAGCCTGTACTTCAGGTGACACTTCCAAACCCCCATTACCCATGCTGCCCTAGCAATGGGGGGCTGCCTTAATTGCCTCCCTGCGCCTCTCCATCCTGCCAGGAGCCTCCTCCGCTCCCTCCCAGAGCCAGGAAGGCTCATTAAGACTCGTGCGGTGCTCGCACGGGGAACGCGCCGTGCTTCCAGAGCATCTGGCACAGGAACAGCTCCCACGAGGCTGCTAGCACTGCAGTAGCACCACTCCTAGAGGTAGCAAAGCCATTACTAGAGGTAGTAGCTGAGAGGTCACAGAAGGGGCACTGCCTTGCCCAGCAGACATGGGGATCTGTCTGTCCCAAAGCAGGTTGCTCTCTCCTCCGGAGCAGAGGGCTGGGCTGCTTTCAGCTGCCACCTATTCCCACACACCAGCATCCCCATCTCTGCCTTCCCTCAGCTCAACGCAACGTGGTGGGGCTCCGATCCCAGCAAAACGCAACTTCAACTTCCCCATGGGGCCTCCTGAGCACTCCTCCTGCCTGCAGAGAGCCACAACCATCTTACCCACCCCAGGGCAGCTGCAGGACAGACCTCAGCGTGGCCCAAGTCACCAGCCCAGGTCCTCCTGTACCACCCGAGGCGGTGTGGAGCAGTGCCCAGCCCCTGGGCCACGGCCAACAGACAGGACAGCTATCTCTAACCCACTGCTTTATTGCAGAGAGGAGATGGGAAACAGCAGGAGCTCCACTCACAGGGATGATGTGGGGTCCCACAACTTGACCAGAGAGAGACTGCAGATCCCCTCTGCCTGACGAGGAGTCAGCTTGCTGTCCGGTCTCCTCCTGCCATCAGTGATGGAGATGGCTAAAAGAAAGCATGGGGTGGTGCATACAGATATATATTATATATACATATATTTTGCAGCCAGCAGTTACATTTCTGTTTCTCAGCTAAGGAGTACAACACAATTTAATGTCAGATGGCAAATGGCGCTTCTTTGTTTTAATGCATTTCACTGTGGCTGCCAAAGGCAAAGGTCTGAAAGAGTTTCCACCTGCAATCAGTGGCGAATAAAAAAAGACCAGCCAGAGCAGAGTAACTGCTGAGTTTCCTTACAGATCCAGAGGTGCGAATCAGCCCCTTGCTCTGGACTTGTCTTCACCTACAGACAGGTTCCCGGTCACTTGGTTTGGAAACTAAAGACCAGACGACGTGAAGCCAGATGCATATCTGCCTTTTGGGCTAGCACCTAAGGGACCCAACAAGGCTTTGACTGGATGGTGATGTAGAGAGGCAGCTTGCAGAAACCTTGCACTTGAGGGCCAAGAAATGAAGCTGCTGCATTTTGTTAAGCCATAGCAGATGGGGACAGGCCAGTGGGATGCTCTCCTTCATCAGGAGACATCTCTACCTTGCAGCCCTGCTGTATCACCCACCTCCATCACACAAAAAAAACCCAGCGTTCCTAACTTTGAGCCCTCTGCAGTTTGGGGTTTGGCCATTTTTCTTTAGCTTTTCACCTAGGAGCCGCTGATGAATAATCCTTACAACCAGACCTAGCATTTCCCAAGGGAAACACTCCCTGGGGACACATTGATCAAAACCAAAGCAGATTTAATTGAACCCAGAATCATATACGCATGCGCGCTCCACACACACTCACACACAAAGGCATACACACACAAACACACCAGCTCGCGCTGACTTGCTGCTTAGTAGCAAAAGTGGGTGAACTACATGGGGATTAAAGCATTAAAAAAACACAGCAAGAATACGATGCTTGAAAGCGCTGTGTCCCCAGAGAGATTAGAGTAGCTGCCTGGAGATAAAGTAATGATGATGGAAGGATCTTCTTCCTCACAGAGGTTCTATTCCTAATTATCTCCCCTGAAAAAAAAAAAAAAAAGATCTCCCAGCTTTTATCTATCTCTTGACAATTTTAACTCTGTGCCTGCCTTGTTGCATGAAGCTGATGCTTGCCAAAAGGAGGAAGGAAAAGGAATCAGCACAGGAAGTAGGAGCAGTAGGCAAACAAGGGGGACAGGAGGCAGCGCTTCATTCCTGTCACCAGCGGCAGCGAAGCCCGAAGCCAATGGGAAAGATAAACAATCACTGCAGCATTGTCTTTCCAAGCCCAGAGACAGCTCTGCTGCCTCCACCACTGCTTTGTCAAGCAAATGGCAACCAGGAGGTCTGATTCACTGTTACACCAGCAAAAGAGGTAACAAGATGTCCTCCCTACAGCTATAGGAGATTATGGTGAGGGAAGAGGACTTCTTCACAAGCTGGCAGGGACAGGAAAGCGCCCGGCTTGTTCCTCCCCTACTCTTTTCCTTCTCAGACAGCTAGAAAGCAATTCTTCTTTCAGCAGACAGCCAGCAATGAGGATGTTTCAAATATACGCCAGCCAGAAGACCACATGGAAGGTCTGGCCCATGAGCAACCCTGCCACACAAGGACAGGCCCTGATGGAAACCCAGGCATCATGCCCAGCAGCTGGGGCTTTGTACAAGAGATGTCTTTCCCCTTGGTACTATCCTGGAGCTTGCTGCTTGTCCACCTGTATTAATTTCAAATACAATCCTAGACCCCCCAGGAAACTGTTTAAGCCCTGGTTTAGAAGCAACCCATGTTTGGGTGGTGGGATGCAGAGACAACACAGGTTTCCCCGAGAGCTGAGAGACAAGGAAAACCTCAAAGCAAGCAGACATTACAAATAAAAAGGCCATGAAGGGCGGGAGGGGGTCAATGGGCTCAGTGGGGATGGGGGTGTTATAGGAGCTGCTTACAAACTCATGACCCATCCTTACCCTCACAGCATTATTTTCTCCTTCTTTCCAGTTGCATCAACAAGCAAACAGGAGTGGTTGCCTCTCCCACACAATGAAAACAACACATTTGGAAAAAAAAAAAAAAAACAAAACTGAATTGCACCAAACTGCCTTAATGTTTATCCTTGCTGTGTGAATCAAGAGGTAGAAATTGGCCCCAAAAGAGTTTTAAGTCAGAAAAAATATGAAGTCTCCAGATACCAGGCAGTTTGGCTGCGGGTGCGGCTCCGAGCCGGGGCCGCGGGCCTTTACCACGGGCCACGGCGGGGGTTTAACGAGCCCCCCCGCGGCGCTGGCGGCCCCTCCCCAGCTCCGGGAGCTCCCTCCGCCTCCTGGCAGGGTCACCGGGCCGCGGGCACTGCCAACCCCCGCATAAGCACCAGGCCGCGGACAGCAGCGGAACAAGACAGACGCACAGGCCTGCCGCCGCCCCAAGCCCTCCCGCGCGGTGGCCGGCAAGGCAGACCGCCAATCAGGCGCGCCGGGCGGCGCGTTCACAGCCAATGGACGACAAGGTAAGTGGGACTTCCTGCGCCGGTTGCTACGACAAGCACGGCTCTTCCTTAGTAACAGGAGCTGGGTTGTTGGTGCGGGCCGCGGCGGCGGCGGAGGTGAGGCCGCGCCCGGAGCCCCCTCGTCCCTTTCCCCCTGTTGCGTCTTTGAGTCTGAGGCTGCTTAGCCGAGCTCTTCCCTCCCCTTTCCTTCCATCCCCTCCCGCGGGGCTGAGGGCGGCGGGCCGGTGTGAAGGGGCCGCTTCGGGTGTGCGGCCTGCTCGGACCGCGTTCCGCCGCCGCTCCGCATACCTTGGTGGTGCCGCGGAGGGGGCTCCTCCATGCCGTGCCCCCTTTTCCCCCCCACCCGGTGGCTCCGATCCTGGCTGCTCCCCCTCCCGCCGCCGGGGCTGTGGCGTGCTTTTCCGGACCCACGGCTGGCGGGCTGCCCCCAGGCCGCCTCCCTGCCCTGCCTTTAAACGACGCAGCCACCCGTTGGCGGCTCCTCCCTGGTGAAACCGCCGTCGGCCCGTGGGGCAGCCCCCGGCGGCCTGCCTCGGTCTGTGCCCCGGGCACGTCTCGGGGTGAAGCTGGGTATTGCAGTGGCTCCCGGGGTTTGCTCTGCTGCGGGAGGCTGGTGCCAGCCAGGTGATGGTTCTGTCCCGTAGAAGTTGTGGTGGTGACGTCTACAGGTCCCACAGTCCCTTGTGTGAGAGACCGTAATTTGTTCAACTTGATGCTTTAGCCAGCAACTCTACACACTTGGCATAAATGCTTGGTCTGGGTGATGTTGCCTGACACCATGTTTGTTTTGTTTTCCCTTTAATATGGGATCACCCTTGCGTCCTCTGGGAAGGAGAGGAAGGTGCTTTGTTCTGGATGAGAGCCCCAGAGGGAAGACCAGGTGAAATGTTCTGAATCTGCCAGTCAGACAGCGCTGTGCCTCTGCGTTGCCCGACAAGCTGGTCGGTTAATTAGGCCCAGAGACATGGTCCAGAGTTTTCCCATATGGTTCTCCCCAGCTGACAAATGCTCGGGGATGTGAGGAGCAAGTGCACAAACCAGACCAAGATGTTCCCATTAAACACTTCTGTCCAGACATGTACGCTGATCCTGTTCCTAAAATACTCTTACCCTTTGCTTGTCATGCGCAGTTTGAAACCCTCATGGAAAATAGAGTCCTGGGAAAATCTTTTTGAATTAATCAATAGACATAACGGCTGATGTATTGTTCTCTCCTCCCTTGTCGGAAGCTGTACCCTGACTTGGCTCTTTCCCTCAAGCTCGATTGGTGCTTCTGGGAAGTGCTGTGTTCTTGAAGCCTCATTTATGGAAAATGATACGTTTTTTAAGTTTGCTTGCATTAATGGTCTGAAAGATAATGCTCTAAGTGTGTGGTGTGTAAAGGTGGTGCTGAGGAATAGCAGGTAACTGAGATGGGACAATATTCTCGTAATAGTTTTATTGGCTTTCCATTTTAATTCAAAGCTTTCTTTCTCTTTCCTGTGTTTGTTTTTGTTCAAGCAGTGTCCTCTGGGCCGTTTCCCCTCCTGCTGAAGCTGCTCTGCCTGTGTTCACAGAGCCGTGTTCCTCTCAGCTGTCTGTGCTGCAGCACCTTGCTGAGCTCCGGGCAGCCCCTCAGCCCCTTCCCGGGGTCACTGTGGAAAGACCATGGCAGACACCGGGGAGGGGAAAAAGGAGGAGGCTGATTATAAAAGACTTCACAGCTTTCCACTGATTAGGGTAAGAAGAGGGATGGACTATGCATTTACTAGTGTTTAAGATAGGAAATTCTACCTTCCAAACTAGCATTTCTCCTGCTGAGTAGTTGCTGTGAATGTGTGTACTGATGGTCCTGCGGAGGGGTCCCAGTCATCACTGCTGCTTTCTCCCTGTCCTTGGCCTCTGTCAGGGAAATTTATTAGAACCATTGTTCTCCCCTCCCTGCTCCTGTCAGCCAGGGGAAGCCTGGGGCAAAGTGATCCCATCTAATAGGTTGAACATGCTGCCTTTGGAGCCCTCTCCTGTATTCTGGATGCAGCTGATGCACCTTGCTTTATTTTTTTTCCTACAGGAGCTGGAGTAAAAGATCTTGCTAGCCAGCCAGATAGCAGAAGAGGAAGAAAAGGCTGTGTAATTTAGAATTCTTTGTTAGGCATATGGCAATAATTAAGGACTGTGGTTGGAGCAGTATTAACATGCTTTCTCTTCATCTTATAACAGAAAAACTGGCAAATGTATTTATCTCCTCCTTTAACCTGTGCTTACTTAGTGCTTGTCTTAATGTTAGGTAGCGAAGAATTCTGCATTGGCTTGGACAAAGAAACAAATGGGTCACTTGTAATGCAGTAAGCCATTTTCATATTACTGTTCTCTGAAACAGTGGAAATGCTGGTGTACAGACAAGCCTGTGTTGCTGGTGATGGCCCCCCACCTTGAGCAAGCAGTAAAAGTCACAGGGAGTAGCTGCCTTTTGCCCACACCCAGCAGTCTAGGCCCCCGCTATACCCTGTGCAAAAGTAAGGGCTACTTACTATTGTCTTGTGTCTAGCTCTTATTTTTCTGCTTAGTTCTTGTTTGTTTGCTCTTTCCAGCACACAGATATGCCGGAGGAGATGCGTGTAGAGGCCATGGAGTTGTGTGTCACGGCGTGCGAGAAATATGCCACCAACAACGAGGTACTAGCCACATTCCACAATGGCCAGCCTTCAGTCGCTGCGGCTCAGGGAACCTGCAGGAGCAGGGCTAAGGGTGTGGGGCAGAGTGGAGTCAGATCTTGACATCCTATTACACTCTTTCTGCACGGAGCAAGGGTAGAAGAAGACAAGAGCTTGGCTAGACTTCGGATTCAGTTCCCTTTGTCTGCAAGATCCATAATAGTCCTTTACTCTCCTGCAAGAAGCAGAGATTAGTAGCAATTCTGCCTCCCAAACCTTACCTCCTTCCCAATCCTGCCTTGCCTGTGATGTGCTTCCACTCTGTTCATAAAATGCCCTGTGTCCTGGGGGCTTGGTTCAGAACCGTGTGGATATGAGCCCCTCCCATCTGTTCTTCAATGTTGAGCAAGACCATCCCCATCAGAGTGGGGAAGAAAGAGACTCTTGTTTTGGGGATGAGTACGTGAAAATCTTTGAATCTTTAAGTACAGTCTGTTAAGTCTTCCCTCTTGGCTTTCAGCCTCTTGAATGAAATTACTGAGACCATATAAATGGGGGGTGATGCAGAAGTTACGGTTTTTGGAAAGGTTGCCCTTAACTTTGAGAGCCAAAGAGGAGAACACACCTTGCTCCATGGGCGGGGCACAAACAGCTTGTTGCCAGAGCAGTTTTGTGTTGGAGCAAGGCAAAGCTATGAAGCCAGAGATTGCTTCTGTCCTATCCTGCTTGAGATACCACATGTCACTGCAAAATCTTCCTCTCTCCTTTTTTAGATCAAGTGGGGTGTGATCTGGGAGAAGCGAGCCTTTTAAAAGTCAGCCTAGTTTCAGTGTTTTGGTAATTAGCTGGAGGGGAAAAAAATGGACTCCTGTAAAAATAGCTGCAGCTTAGTGACCTGAATCTCCTCTCACACTCGCTGCACCCAGCATAACTCCATCAGCATCTAGAGCAGATCTCTTGCTTCAGACTGTGTGAACAAGAGAAGTGATTGCTAGATGCGGTTCTTTAATTTCTCGTAGCTGCTGTCGGAGGCTGCTGAAAACACAGTGGTCTTGTTTTACCCTTGGGCGCAGCTTTGGGGAGCTCCCGGTTCCTGCAGTGCAGCTGCTATTCCTGTTGCCCACAGCTTGAGTAGTCTATTAAAGAGAGAAGACAACTAGGGGGATGTTTGCATAAAAACTGCTTGCTCTGTCTCACCCTATGCTCTCCTCCTTAACATTCTCCAGAGCGCTGCCAAGATGATCAAAGAGATGATGGACAAGAAATTTGGGTCCTCCTGGCACGTGGTGATTGGGGAAGGCTTTGGCTTTGAGATCACTCACGAGGTGAAGAATCTGCTGTACATGTTCTTTGGTGGCAGCCTGGCCGTGTGTGTCTGGAAGTGCTCCTGACATCTGGCTGGGTCCCAGACTTGCTGCATACAAGAGATTTCTTCCTTCTGTTAACAGGTTTTGTACAATCTGGAGGTGGGGCTTTATTTTTAATAGTTAAAACGTCAAGATTTTTTTTTTTCATACTGATGTAACAGTTCCGTGGGATACATATAGTTGGTGCGTGTGCGCGTATAAACTTGCTAAGCTGTCCTGTCCTTGCTCGTGGGTTTTCTCATCTGTCTGTGGCTCTTTCCTTGGTGTTTGAGCCGAAGCAGGAAGGAGGTGGGGAATAGGTAATCTCACGACACGCTGCGGAGCTGTACGGCAGTGCTAGGAGGGGGAAGTGAAAGAGAAAAGGTGCTATCTAGCCTGACGTTTTATTTTTCCTCCCACTTGTTCCACATCGTGTCCTCTCTTCTTTGCCTTCTCCACTACCATGTGGTATGGCTCTAACCAGCACCTGTCTCTCCTCTCTCTGGATGCCAAGAATACCTTCTCCCTCTTCTGAGATGTCCATACAGAACAGGCAGTGCCAAGGGTCTCCCTTTAGGCTGCCCGTGGAGGTGTTAGCTACAGGGAAGCAGACTCTGCTTGCCCTTCCCCGTGTCTTTTGGGAGGGTACAACAGCTGAGCTGCCTGGGTGTAGGAGGTTGCTATGCAAACTGCCCCCTCCTTTCTCACCCACCGCACACTGAGATAGCATGAAAACACGGGCGGCTGACGACGCCTGGGGAGTGGGTGAGAACTATTCATAAGGCTCGAATGCCTCCCTGTCAGTTCTTGGGGGTGTTGCAAGTGCTGTGTACTTTCAGCATCTTGTTTGGAGGCTGGTAGAGGAAGGAGGCTCCATGTGAGATATCACTTGGTCATCAGAAACCTAGTGTCTTTTTGGACTAGCGTTCTTTTAGCCTGTTGCATTTTTTTAAAGCTGTCAATGTTGGAGGATGGAACGAACGTAATTGTATGTTACATATATGGGTTATTTATATAAATCTGGGGAACTGTGTTTTTACAATAAAAATTTAGTAAAATGTCCTTTTCTCTGTGTGTTGTAAAATGGAAATCCCAAAGTGGAGGATGAGAAGGAAAAATAGTTCAGGAAACATGGAAGTAAGCAAGCAGTGGTGTAGTTCAGAGGGAGGACAGTGACAGTTCTCCATCCTGCATGTTTCCTGGGTGACTTGTAGGTACCAGAGCCATGCTCTTATCCTCCCTGTTCAACTCCTTTTACCAGTGCAAGCCACAATGCTGAGGAAGGTTGTCAGACGCACAGTGCTGCCGGCCAAAGTCCTGAGTCCACACAGCTGTCCGAGCAGTAGCAGCAAGGGAGTGTTCCCATGTGTCGTGGTTTAGGCCAAATCCACCACTGGGGACCCGAGGGACCCCAGACGGGACCGACAGATGCTCCCCTCTACCCCTCTACAAAGAGAGAGGCAGAGGAGGAAAAAGAGACTTATGAGTTTAGAAGAAACTAAACTACTTTAATGAAATATTAATAATAAAATAAAAAGAAATAATGAAAAATATATACAAAATTGTATCAAGCTCCCGAGATGACAATCACGTCACTGGCTGGCACTGGGGCAGTCCCAGGCTGGACTCAGTGACGGACAGGAACTGGATTCCGGATCTGGATTCAGGATTGGGATCACAGGCAGACAAACAGAGTCCTCCTCAGACGTTAGCCATTGAAGGAAGAGCCCGTGACCCTTTGATCCCTCAGCTTTTATACTGAGCATGAGGCAGGTGGGATGGAATACCCTGTTGGTCAGTTTTGGGTCACCTGTCCTGTCCGCTCCTCCCTGCAGGTGGGACCCCACTATGCTTTTCCGCTTCCGACCCTCCAACGTGGCAAATAACAGAGTTGGTTGGCCTTGGGTGTTATAGCAATAAGTATAAGCAGGAGCCTCTCTGCATACCATGCCTGGGCATCAGCTATAAACAATTTTGGCCTTATCACTCTGAGAGAGTGAACATTGTCTGCACAATATGCAGTTAATTTCAGTTGTTAGAAGAGGCCCAGCTAAGAAGCGAAGTTACTGAACAAAATTGGTTCTGTTTTACCTCAAACCAGGACACCATGTCCTCTGCCCAGCCAGCATGCTTCTGCTCTGACCTTCAGGGTCTTGTATTTGTGGCTTCCTTGATTTTCAGGCTTTCCTCTCAGAACGTCGCCAGCAGTACCATTGACACCTTGTGTTTTGTGTGAGGCCACACTCTAGTCCATAGTTCCATTCTGAAGGACCTTTCTGCATTAGTGCCTGCAGTGGATCAAACTGGTGTAGAGGCTTACAATTCCTTTTGTTCCTTCTCTGAACCTCAGTGTGATGTTAGAGATTTCCTTCCTCCACTTCATCATGTCAGGAGCTCTTGTGTAAGCCAGGAATTAGAGTAATATGAAGACAACTAGAAATTATTTCAAATTTGGACCATCTGTGCTGGCTGGGCCCGATATCCTCTCACATAATTCCTTATTGATCAGGTGGAAGGGAATTGCAAGGTAGGGTGGGAGACACATAACTGGTGTCATAAAATAGTTGGCACCATGATACCTGCCCTGTGCAGTGGGCCATGGTGGCAGAATTGCTGTGCGGTGTAGAAGAGTTCAAATCCTTTGAGTTGTCTCTTGGTGCGGTTACTCTGTTTTGCTCCAGCTGGCTGCTGTTACATGAAGACAGCACTGTTGGCTGGCACTTTCTGCAGCTGACAGGTGGAAAAGATTTTCTCTTCCACAACTTTCTATTTCCTCTCAGATCAGAGGAAAAGGTAAAGCCAGTGCCTTTGGAATGGCCTGCATTGGAGCATGTTGATACCTTCAGCCATACCATAGTTGCTTTAATCGTGCTGCTTTCACACTAATGAATAATTAACTGCTGTGTGCATATGCACAAACATGCTGGTCATGGGCATCTCTGCAGGGTCAGGCTGACCTGCAGACGATCACAGGGTGCTGCTTACCTCAGCACACAATCTTTTGGCCTTGCTGCCAATTTGTTATCTCTTTGGCCACCAGCTGACCAAAGCTAATGTCTCCATGACCTGCCTCAGTAACAGGCAAGTGGTGACCCCTCCCCAGCCTTCTCGAAGCATGAGCACGCAAACAGATTGAGGTGAGCTAGGTGTGAATTTGCAGCAAGTCAGCTCACACACTGTACCTCCACCAAGGTAGGTGCAAGGTGGCTCACGGGAGAGCGGCAGGCTATTTTTGTTTCCAAGGGTAACAGCTTTCCCACAAGAAGTTACCATGAAGAAGCCAATCCATCATAGCTGGTTTGCGTGCTTGTCATCAGCGCTGTATGCGAAAGCACGAACCTCAGCTTCCCCAAATTCAGCTGTGCCTGTCAAGGCCCTGCTCTGAGGCAAGTGTTCACTAAAGCAGACCAATTTTCCTGCCTGTTGCAAGTCAAGCCACGCTGTGCTGGCCCCTATGCGTTAGAAGAAAGACTTTTGCCCTCCTTATGCTGTGGAACTGGCACAGTTTGGGGCATGCCTGTAATTTTCAGGGGAGTACGGTTCGTGGATCAGAGATGATGCCTTGTCCTGTGTTTTCCCGAGACCCCTCTGCGGCTGATGCTTTGGAGCCTCTAGGGCCTATCTGCTTTTGAATATAAAACTGCAGTCTCTTACTGAAGGATTTTACCTTATGAATTTTCAGCAGAAAGCTGGGGAAGTTGGCAACAGGTGGCTTGCTATTGTGTTCTCCTCTCCCTCTCTCATTTCTTGCCCCCTGCATATTGCTGCCATTACCCATCAAAGCATCAAACTGAGTCAGATATAGAAAAGGAGATGAAAAACACAGGGTGATGCGTTGGTGCCAGCCGAAATGACCCTTTCTATCCCCCTTCCCGGAAAGCTGCGATAGCAGCTCAGAGGGCTATGCTTCATGACTTCATCCCTCCCCACTGAGGGGAGATGGGCAACATCATTATCGGCTGCCGGGGAGTCCTGACTCGGTGCCAGCAGTGGAAATGTCCTCGGATGTGGCTCCTCCTCCACCCCAAGGGTGACTGGAACCTGCTGGGAAGAGGGGTAGGCGCTGGGAAGATGGAGGAAGAGCTTGGGGGGGGGGGTGTGAGATGGGAAGAAAGAGGTGCAAACTCAACCGCTTCTCTGCGATGATGTCATGGCAACAAGGTACGTCAACCATGCTGTCAGGCAGTCGGGGCAGGCTTTGAAGCTCTCTAGCTCTTCCCCGGTGCTGCAGGCTCGCGTCTGACTCGCTGAAAAATCTTTTGGTTAATATTTAATGCTGGCATTGAAGTGCTAAGGGTGGCAAGTGCCCCACCTAATCCTCCTGCCTCTGCTTTCCAATGGGATGCTAAATCAGGGTGGGGGGATAGGATTGCAAGATCCCCTAGCCCAGGGATGGGACTCCCTGTCAGTAGGGTGGCTTCAGTCCATAGGGTCCCTGTCCCTGTCTGGGTTTAGGATGTAGGAGGGAGGTTTCTATCCCCCCCCAGCCCAGTTTGGAGCACTGGAAGAAGGAGGGTCTCCCTCTCCCCTCTGTCCCCCAGGGCTGGCTCTGGAATAAAGCAATCTGTGGCCCTGCTCCGGGAGACGAGCCCAGCTCCTTTGATGCAAGCGGTGAGCACATGTTTTTTGTTGGTGTTTTTTTTTTTTTGCTTAGCAATGACCTAACGATCCCATGTTCCAGCTACAGCCCCTCCTAGGCGCCTTCTTTCCAAACCGTACGTCCGGACTGGATCCAGCAAACCTCATGGAGCAAGACGCCGTGTTCCCTTCCCCGGGGAAGCCATCTGCTCCCCTCCGCCCGGCTCCTTCTGCAGGGCTTCGAGCTCGCCAGCCAGGCTGGAAAGCTGTCCTCCTCCTCCTCCCCATTCGCCCCGGCTCCCATCGGCCATCTTGTCAGCGCAAGGCACAGGGAAGGGAACGCGGGGCTGGCTGAATCTGGGGCGTCTGATGGAGTCAGCCGGAGGCGGTTTCCAGGCAACTGTCGCGCCGTGGGACACGACGAGCCAAGAACACCGCGTTCTCACTGCACCGCCTGGGAGGGGGCCGAGCCCGGCACGGATGGAGCCGGCACGGGACGGTGCGGAGAGGGCAGTGCAAGTGAGAGGGTAGTGCAGGGATGACAGCAGAGGAGGGGGTTTCCAGTTTACCCCCTCCTGCCCACCTCTCATCATACCCTCCCTGGCTTGGAGCGAGGACGTCCGAGCTGGCTGCTGCTACATCACACAGAGAGGAAGGACCATGTGATGTACAGGGTTTCACATGCCCTCTGCATCCTTTGGGAAATTGAAAAGAGGAAAAACATCACTCCAAACTCTGTACCCAAGTTCCCAGGATTGTTACGGGTGGTCCCGTGCTTCTCTGTCCCTTAACAAATCCAGAGCTCCCTCCCTACAAGTCACCGACCATTTTTGCCCATGTAGCCCAGCTTTGTGTCCCTGGATGTCACTGGAAAAGTAAATTTCTTGTAAAAATGGGCTGTCCTCCCCTTCCACAAGCTGCCAGTCCTCCCCGGTGGTCGGTGGGTCCCGCTGTCCCTCTGTGCTGATGCCTGAGGCAGCAGGCAGCATCCCCACTCCTGCCTGCCTGCTTTAGAGGCCCCAGGAGCATCCCTGCCCGTGAACCTCACCTGCCTGACAGCCCTTCCTTACACTGCCAGCCCAGCTTTTCCCCTCCCAGTGATGCTGATACTCACATCCCCTTTGTTTTGCCCAGTTTGAGTGGTTTTTGAAAGGTGAGTTGAGTACCAGTGATTTTGAATAGATGGGGAGAGTGATAAATTCCTCTGGCTGAGCAGCAGGAGAAAAACCTCTCCTGGACTACGAGCGTGCAGATATGATGGACATGGGGAATGGGGCTGCGTAGTGCTGGGCAGGGCGGGTGCTGCAGAGGGACAGAACCGCTTTAATGCCCTCGATACCAAGAATGTTCTGCAGCCCCGTGTGTGCAGGTGACAGCACAGAGGGACAGGATGGTGCAAGGGTTATCTGCAGCCATCGCTGTCCCCGAGCCAGCCTTGTGGCTATTGATTTGGAACTTGCCCAGTTCACGCTAACCTTTGGTGATGCCAGCTCGCCCCTTATCAGCACTGATAAACCCCACAGCAACCTCCCGCCCCATCCTGCTGCCAGCCTGGTGGTGTCACCCTGCGAGGTGCTGCGGTGACAGATCTTTCCTGTGACTCTGCCCTTGCACCGGTTGCTCTTTTGCTGCGATGCTCTAAAATCAGGACGTCTCACTCCTATTTTGGCATAGACGGTGTGGCCGCACCAACTCTCTTTTGGCCCTGGGTGGGTGCCCACCCCTAGCTGAGCGTCTCGGGTGAGGAAGGATGCGGCGCCGGCTGCAAACACTTTTCCAAAGGAAATTTAAAGTCAGCCTCCTCTTTCTCCTGCTCTTGGCCCTCCTGGTGCACCTGGTGATGGATTTGGCTCTCCCCGCAGCCCGTGGGCCCTGTGGCTGCAACACGAAAGCACCGAAAGCCTCAGGCATCCCGTCCGGCAGCCCTGTGCTGGCTGGCCCCAAAAAGCTGAGCCTGCGGATCCTTCAGGATTTCAGTGGCAGCAACGGCTCCTTGGAGAAAAGCTCCCAGCCGCAGGGAGTGGGGCTGCGCGCAAGGGCTGGAGAGCCGGGGGTCCGGCGCCAGAGCCGAGAGGGGAATGCAGGGCGGACCGAGGGATCAAAGCTGGTGGCACTCTTCAAGCATCCTCTTTACAACATCCCAATCCCGGAGGTGACAGAGAAAGACAAGCTGTTTGTCGTCAACCCCATGGAGAAGTTCAGCCTGCGCAGCAGCGGGAGTGACGAATGGTGAGCAGCGAGCTCAGCCCTGGCTTGTTTTGGGGGGATACGGGGTTTGAGGGGACAGGCGGCAGGGACCAAACATGTCATTTCCCTGCGTAGATCAGCATCCTACCCCGGAGGGGCCCTGATAGCCAAGCATGCTCTTTTTGTACCTCAAGTCTTCTCTTAAACCTGAATTTCTGGGCTGCTACCCGGGAGCCTGTGGCACATGGTGAAGCCAAAGGGGACTCTTGAATTATTCATAGTATTATGTAGGGTACCTTTTAGGTGATCTCCTCATCTCCAATGCAGATTAGCCTTTGGTTTCTCTCTCTCTATATATATATATGAGGAAGTCCCCACTCCAGATTTCTAACCAGTTTCATCCCCCCCCACCCCCCCCGACACGTTGAAGATGCAAAGCCTGCAATGTAGGTTACTCTAACCATGAGACTGTTCCCGTCCTGCATCTCGCAGGGCATCACCTGACCTCTTTAGGCTCGGCCGTATGGTGAGCTCACCGTTGCCGGCTGCCTATTTTTATCACTGGACTACTAACCTCTAATTAGGAGGGAAGATATTAAAAGCTTTAGCGTCAATAACACGTAGCAGCTTCCTTATGGAAAGCACACCTTCCAAACATAGTGGCTGCTAAAATTGGGAGAGAATAAAAGCTGGTTAAAGAGCTGGTTTCCACAAATGGGCATTTGCCTTGTCTCTGAGGACCACCCTCCCTATGGATAACCATGGGAGATGGGTCTGGTTTGATGAAATTGGGCCACAGTCTGCACTTTCTGAGAGAGAGAGAGGTGGATTTGGGTTAATAGATGCCCTGGGTGGGACTGTCCCATTGCAGTGCTGGTGGGTGCTGGTGCAGAGGAGGGGCAGATACCCCCAGGAGCCCCCCTTGAATGCCAGCAAACTGCAGATTTGCAGGAGGCACAGAGACAGGGGTAGCACTAACCCAAACTCATCCCCTCCCAGGGGAAACCAGGAGCGTGCAATAAACCCACCCAAGGGGAGCTGGACGTTGAGGGTGGGAGTTCAGGCTGGTGGTGGGGATGGCTGGGAAGCCCCTCCTCCTCCACCCTTGTTTTACAAATATGTATGTGCCCCCACTGAGCACATGGGTGTGTGTAGCCAGTTGTATTCCCGGGAGCTAATCCCTGGGGAAATATGACAAGATGAGCTGCTCTGTCAGGGGAATAAAAGCATGGATAAGAGGAGCAGAATCAGCCCAGGGCTTTTCCATGGGGGATGTGAGGGAAGCCACTGAGACCCCTTTAGCCACGCTGGTGCGTCTCTACGGCCACCAGCCATGGGTGGAATCTGCCCAGGTGCCAGGAGCCCCAAGAAGGGTCCATGGGGCAGGGGTTTTTACCACCATCCAGGGCTTGTGCTGGGTCTTCCCCTCACCTCACCCTCCATGCACTGGTTCCTGGGAAGGGCCTGGGGACACGGTGCCTATCCCATTCCAACTAAACTCTGTTGTTGTTGGGGTGGTGGTGGCTATTGGGCTGCAGGGTCAGCAGCAGTAAAGCCGAGACGCTCCTCCCGACAGGGAAGACGGCCTACGATACCTACCCCGCCTGGCTCAAATTCCACATTGGCATCAACCGCTACGAGCTGTACCCCCGCCAGGATCCCCTGATGCCCACCCTCCTCCAGGACCTGGCCACGCAGAGGATCATCAGCTCGGGTACCACCTCCCTGTCCGCACCCCTGCCCGCACCCCTGCCCGCACCCCTGCCCCACTGCCTGCTGCCCACCCCCCTCATCCCTGTGTGCCCCCTTTCAGTCCAGAAGTCCGGCGGGACCCAGCTCAAGCTCATCATGACGTTCCCAAATTATGGGCAGGCTCTCTTCAAGCCCATGAAGTGAGTAGAGCCGGAGACAACCTCATACCCCACCCACACGGTCCTGTTAGGTGGTGAGGCACAGCTGGAGGACACTACGGAGGGAGAAATGTTTAGTTTGCTGCCCCCCACCCCAAAATTGAGGCGAGCATGTTGGTCCCCTTCTCGCCTTCCCTGGTGGTGCTTGCGGCAGGCTGGGAGCAGCTTGTGATGGGGTAGTGACCTCCAGTGGTGGAAAGAAGAAGATGGTCCATGAGTACCCTCCAGTCCATGAGGGCTTCCCAGCCCTTGGGTTGGGAGCAGGGGGTGTGTGGGCACCTGGCTGGGGGATTTGGGATCGCACCACCCAGCAGGGAACGACTGGAGGAGACTAGGTCTGGCTGTGTCTCCAGTAGTACGAGGGACACAAGGTGCGGGGTGGTTTGGAGCCAAGCCCACATTCGGGGTGACTCCGTCCATGGCCATGGCCCCCACCTTCCCCTCTCCTCCCAGGCAGACCCGGGACCAGGAGACCCCCATCGACTTCTTCTACTTCTCGGACTTTGAGCGGCACAATGCAGAGATTGCAGCCTTCCACCTGGACAGGTGAGTGCAAGGTTTGCATCCAACTCTGCCCTCCTGTGACAGCAAAGCAGCAGAGAAAATGCTCCTTCATCCCAGCTCTTCCTCCCCAGTGTGAGGGATATCTGCATCTCACGGTGGTTTTAATAACTCATTGCGAAAACCAGTCTGGGTTGGCAAGAAAAGGTTTCGTTCTGCGTTTCAGAATCCTGGATTTCCGGCGAATCCCTCCAGTTTCTGGCCGTTTGGTCAATATAACAAAGGAGATCCGTGACATCACGACAGACAAGAAACTGGCCAAGACTTTCTTCATCTCCCCAGGTGAGCTCTCACTGCCATCCATCCTCCTGTATGGCTGCCCACGCGGAGCTCACTTAGAGCCAGCTCTTCCTGCCCTGACTGGGGCAAACTGTCCCTTTGGGGACTGCTCCAGGTCCCACCAGGTCCAGGACTCAAGGCTTTCCTTGCCATTGCTTTGCTGGTGGCACATGGCCACAGTGCATGGAGCATCCTTACCTGGCTGCTTGCTGGACCACCCTGGAAGGGGGTAGCATCAGGCTGTCTGCCCTCCTGCTCTCTGTCAACCTTTGCTTTGTCCCCACTGCCAGCGGGCAACGTCTGCTTCTACGGGGAGTGCTCCTACTACTGCTCCACTGAGCACGCCCTCTGCGGCAAGCCGGACCGGCTGGAGGGCTCCATGGCCGCGTTGCTGCCTGACAAGACCTTGGCCAAGCGCCGCTCCTGGCGCAGCCCTTGGCGCCGCTCCTACCACAAGAGCAAGAAGGCTGAGTGAGCCGGGGCACAGAGGTCACGGGGGGCATGGGGGGCATGGGCGGCACGGGGCAGCAGAGCTGTGGGATGGGAGGGGGCCACCCCACGGCCGCTCTCACGGCCCCGTCCCCCCCGCCCCGTCTTCTGCCCTGCAGGTGGGAGCTGAACCCCAACTACTGCACGCAGGTGCGAGAGACGCCGCCCTATGACAGTGGCCATCGCCTCCTCGATCTCATCGACATGACGGTCCTTGATTTCCTCATGGGTGAGCCCCACTGTGCCAGCGCTGGGGGCTGCGGGGACCCCTCAGGACCAAGAGGCACAAGCAGAAGGATGAGAGATGCCGGGGAGGTCCCAGCTGAACACCCCAGGCACAGGAAGCGTCTCCCAGCAGGCTCCCACGTGCAGCCCCTGGGGAGCCGGGACCGGTGGCCACACTCCCTGGGGCTCGTGCTGCCCCTCCCGTCCCCGCGGCTGCTCCTTCCTCCCCTTACTGTCCCCCTGCCATCATCTGACTTGGAGAGCTTCCCATCTCCTCGTCCCCAGCCACCCAGCCATGCCTTTGCCATTACTTCTGCTCCATTTGCTGCTGTTGTCCCTCCACGGGGCTGCCAGGATGACAAAGGGCCTGGAGACCCCAGGGTATCTGCTCTGGTTGCCCCCCCAACCATGGCCACCATATGGGCACCTTAGAGGTGCCCCCAGCCCTTTTCCCCAGCCTCCGGGTTTCAGTCTCGCAGCAGGAGGGTGCTCCATGTCCCTGCTCCCACCTCTTGGCCCACCACCCGATGCCTAATTTGTTGCCCCACCGCAGGCAACATGGACCGGCACCACTACGAGACCTTCGAGAAATTTGGGAATGACACTTTCCTGCTCCACCTGGACAACGGGCGTGGGTAAAGTGGGGGGGTGGGAGGAAGCAATCCCAGCAAAGGGGTGGGGGAGACGGCGGGTCTTGCCGAAAAGCACCCTGCGTTGGGCCCTGAGCCATGGGGCCATGCCACCCTGATGCCCACCGGTAGGCTTCTCCCCCCCCAGCTTTGGCACACACTCGCGCGACGAACTGTCCATCTTGGCCCCTCTCCAGCAATGCTGCAGGTAAGGGGGTCCCGCCGCCCCCCCCCCTCCCCCCCCAAGCTGCCATCAGAGGGGGGGAGAGGCTCCGTGGGTTGAGACCTCTCCTTCCTCATCTTCACCAGCATCAAGAAGTCGACCTACCTGCGGCTGCAGCTGCTGGCCACCCAGCCCTACCGCCTGAGCGACCTGCTGCGGGAGGCGCTGGCCACCGACCCCCTGGCCCCCGTCCTGGCCGAGCCCCACCTGCGGGCGCTGGACCGTCGCCTGGGGAAGGTGCTGGCAGTGGTGGGACGCTGCCTGGCCAGGGCGGTCCGCCCGGACGAGGTGCTGGTGGATGATGTGGGGTCACGGGTGTGATGGGGGGAGCTCGGTACCCCGCTGGATTGGGGTGTTAGGGAGCGGCATGCAGCTCCGACTCTGCGTAGCGTTGGTTTGCGGCGGCGCCGGAGGCAGCGGCGCGATGCACCAGGGAAGCGGGCTGTAAGGATGGCCGGGATGGGGAGGGTATTTAAATAAAAAGGTTGGCCTAGTGGAGAAGACATGAGCTGAGAACTTCCCCACCAGGGCTGCTTTCCCAGCCCTGGCCTGTCCTTGCATGCTTGGACGTGTCACTTCAGCCCTCCAAAGCCTTTTAGGAAAGGGGAGGGATTTTTCCTGCCTTTCCCCAGCAAGGGCTGCCAAACTCGAGCGGTTGGAAAGCTCCTTCTGTTCCCCCCCCCTCCCCCCCCCCCAGCACGGTGATGTGCTGGTGACCCCCAAAAGAGAGCTGAGGCTCCCCACTGCTGGTGTGGGGAAACTGAGGCACGAGCTCCTGGCCTCTCGCCACAGCCCTGCCCCGCTCTTCCCACGCCCACCCGAAACACCCCCATGGCTCCGGCATTGCCACCTCCTCCACAGCTCCTGGGGTGCAGCAAGGGGGGGACAAGCCCCACTACCCCCCTACCCAACCCCGCCCCAGCATCTCACACCCCCCCCCCCCAAATTCCCTGGGAACCACTGCTGGTTCCCTCCCTGCCCGAAAAAGTGGCTCCTGGGAGGGGACGGATTGACCTGGGGCCATGTACCCTATTTAGTGCCCGGTGGCTCAGCACCAGCTTATCCCCTGAGCCTCCCGGGGGGGTTAATCCGCGGCAGGGTTACATCAGCCAGGGCAGGTGCCACCACTACGGCCACCACCGGTGTCCCCAGGATGGCGTGGCCACAGATAAAGGTGCCACCGGGGGAGAAGAGATGTTCTCCAGCCTGATCTGTCACCCACAGGGTGATGGGAAGCTGCAGGAGAGGCTGGCACAGCGGGAGACGGAGCTGCCCTGGAAAAGCCAAGCGGAGCTTTAGGCCAGAACAAAAAATGGGCTCAAAAAGGAGGGAGGGAAAAAAAAAAAAGAAAAAGAAAAAAAAAAAAAAGAGGGAAACAAAGAGGATCTGTCTGCGTTACACAACGGGGCCGGGGACTCTGAATGGGGGTTTGTTGCGGTGTGGCCCCCCCCCCCCCCCCCCGACACGGGCGGCACGTCCTCCTGGTCCTCCTGCCCGTGCCCCCGCTTGAGCGCCAAACCCCCAAACCCCGGCACACGGGGAGGAAAAGGCTTCGGGGCTGTTTCGCAACAGGTTACTCCCCTTCTGCCAGCTTCATATTTTCTAACCCTTTCTATAAACAACCTTTTTCTCTCCGTACCCAAAGCCGGCGGGGCTGTTCCCGCCCCGTGCCCCACAGACGGGACCCCACAACCGCCTCCAGACTCGGGCAGCCGGTTCCCCCCCCCCCCCCCTTCCACCCCCACTCCCCAGGCAAATCTTTTCCTGAGGCGCTGTGGGATTTAAACACCGGGGCGTGGGAGGGCGGCTGTTTTCTCAGCCCGGCAAGTTGGCACAAGGTCCCGGCTGCGCCGTCACCGTCACCCGTTCAAAGTCCCACGGGAGCAGCCGGGTTTGGCTGGTGACCCCCCTCCCTCCACGCCGAGCCGGCCCGGCCGCCCGTGGGGTGGGGGGGAGAGGGATGGTAATGGGGCGTCTGAGGCCGCGGTCCCGGGGAGCAGCAGAACCCGCCTGCCCGGTCGAGGCGGCGTGGGCACACGGGCGTCAAGCGGGGCTGCCCACACCGCAGGACGGGTTCGGCTGTGCCGGCTGGTGCGTGGGGGTGCTGGGTATTTCCCACCCCAACTGGGGCTGGCAATGACAAAAACAGCCGCCCCAGTAAAACCCAAACTGGGCCAGGGCGCAGCCCTGCGCCTGGGAGTCCCCATTTTGGGCCACCATGGCCGGTGGGATTTGCCCGGTGGCCTGCCAGCGTGGGTGCACATGGCGGGGGGTGTGGAGGGGGGTAGACCCCCGGGGGGCTGAGGGGTTTGATGATCAGGTCCCTGCGGGCAGCCAGGGGGTGGGGATGGGCCCTCCCGATCTCCCCCCGCTTCCCCATAAGTGATAATAATAAAATAAAATAAAATAAAATAAAATAAAATAAAATAAAATAAAATAAAATAAAATAAAACAAAATAAAATAATAAAATAAAATAAAATTATATAAAGTAAGATAAAATGAAATGAAATGAAATAAAATAAAATAAAATAAAATAATAAAAACAAAATTATGGTGGTGATAATAATAATAATAATAATAATATTTATTTTTACAAAGGGGATACCGAAGGGGCCCGGGGGGGGGGAAGGGGGGCGGCGGCGGCCCCGGCGGGCGCGCGCGCGCGCGGTGAGGCGGGGCGTGGCGGTGGCGGCGGCGGTGGTGGCGGCGGCGGCGGCGGCGGCGGCGGCGGGAGGGGGGGGGGGCGGGACCGGGCCGGGGGGGGGGGCGGAGGCGGCGGCCGTGGCCGGGTCCGCCTTCCCCTGCAAAACAAAAGGGAGCGGAGCGGCAGCGGTTGGCGGACGGTGTGGGGGTTCCCTTTCTGCTCTGCGCCACTCGCCGGTGGGTTTGCGTGGGCACGGCGGGGGGGGGGAAGTTGCGGGTGGGCTGGCTCGTACCGGGGCCGGGGGGGTGGTGTGTGTGGGGGGTGTGTGTAGAGGGGTCGGGGGGGGGGCGGCAGCGGCGTGGGTGCTGGCGTGGGTGGCCCGTGGGAGGGGAAGGGGGTTTATAACCCTATAAGGGATGGCGGCCGCGCCGGCGGCGGTGTGGGCGGCTCCATCCCGGTCCAGGTCCCGGTCCCGGTCCCGGTCCCGGTCCCGGTCCCTTCCCCGGGGGCAGCAGGTGCCCCTGGGCGGGCTCGGAGCACCCCCAGCCACAGCGGGCACCCCACAGCACGGCCGCCTGCACCGGGAGGGGGGTTTGGGTGTGCGCCGGGGTCCCCCGCCAGTGGGGTCCCTCCCGGCGGGTCCCCTCCCGCTGACACTTGCCTCTCTCCCCGTCCCCCCAGGTGAACCGTGACACCCCCCAAACCCCCCCAACCCCACTCCCTCCCTGTGCCGCCGCCATGTCCCGCCGCAGCCAGCGCCTCGTCACCACCCGCTACTACCCCGGGGACGACGATGCCACGACCAGCAGCAGCAGCAGCTCCCAGATGGGGGGTCAGCAGCTGCCCTTCAAGGAGAGCACCAGCAGGTTAGTGGGGTGCAGGGGTGCCCCCCACCCACCCCTTCCAGGGCACTCCGTCCCACACCACAGGCCGGCATCGGGGCGGCTTGGAGGGAGCATGATGGTGAGCTCGCTGCGTTTTGGCATGGCCGCCTTGGCACTGGCTGTGCTCCCCACCCGTGGCACCTCTGAGTGTGTGTGTGTGTGTGTGTGTGTGTGTCCCGGCCCCAGCCCTGGCACAGGAGGCCACCGTGGATGGCTCGGGGTGGCTGCGTGCCTTCCCCCAGCCGCAGCCGCCTCCGGCGTGATGGCGGGAGGGAGGTACGCTGCAAGTGCCGGGGCCGGAAAACCGCAGCGGTGCGAGCGGAAGACGGTGCCGGCAGCTGCCCGGGGATGGGCGGGAGGGCCTTTCGCAAAGCGGTGCTTGCACCTTCCGAAACCTGCCGCCATCCAGTACAACTAGGGAGGGGTAGGGGGGTGGAAGGAAGTGATGTCAACCGAGAGATTGGGGTGAATTCCCCATTTCTCCCCCACGGGTGCACTGTGACGCCACCCCCACACCCCCTCCCCCGCACACCCCCACCATAACCACGCGTGGCTGATGAGCCCGTTCTCGCCCCTGGCAGGATGACCAGGAGGAAATCGAGCAGCACGAAGCGCCTCTCTCCCGCTCCCAGCACCCAAACCTCCTACTACAGCGAGTCCGTGATGAGCGAGTCCTACCTGGGGGGCAGCCGGGCCCTTGCCGCCCTGGGCAGCTCCATGCTGGACGATGCCCTGGACAGCAGCACCTACTGGGGTGAGCCCTCCTTCCCTCTCTCCCCCCCTTTCCATGGCAGTTGTGGACATCCCTGAGGGTGGGATGGTGTTGGGGCAGCCCCAGCCCAGCTGACTGGGTTGCCCCCCTGTGGTGGTGGGTGGTTTCTCAAGGGAGGCTCTGTTGGGGCCAGGTGGGGAGTTCTCCACCAGGAGGAGAAGAGGGACTGGGGACACCGAGTCCAGTAAGATTAACGGGCTGCTGGAGAGCAAGACGTACGACACCTACGCCTCCTCATCTGGGTACTCCTCGGAAGACGACTATGGCGGTAGGGATGCACCAGCTTCTCTGTGGTGGCAGGGGTGCTGGGGGAGACTGGGAGGACCAGCCTGGGGCCTGGCTGTGCCCAGGATGCTGCCAGCCCCCCTCTTGCACACCACTCCACCCCCATCCAAAGCCTTCACCCTCGATGACGCGCAGAGATGCAGGTTCTGCTTGGTGACTTACTGCCTCGCTTCTTCCTTTCCAGGTCACTTTTACTCAGGCCAGAGTAGCTCCAGGTCGGGGCTGAGGAACGCAGCCTCCCGGGTGGGCTCCTTCCTCTGGCAGGTGCTCACCTCCCCAGGTGAGTGGAGGGCTGGTGGGGGGGTTTCTAGCAGCACCCTTCTTCCCTGCCGGCATCTCCACTCCTGTGTGGAGTCTGTGCTGTTCCCTCATTGGATGGAGGGGCTTTATCCCCCTGTGGCAGTGTACTCAGGGACAGAGGGGACATCTCTGCCGGGACCCCGCCTGAGGCTCAGTTTCTCTCCTGGCAGTTCGGTTTGTGGGATGGCTGTTCTCAGGGCTGGCAGCTGCCTGGAACCGCCTCACTGGCACAGCTCCCCGCCTGGGCAGACTCCCCCTCTCCAGGTGAGTGTGGCGGCAGGATGCCGGGATGGGGGAGGCATGGGGAAAACCTGCAGGACCCCAGAGACGGGGTGCCCCAAAGAGTCCAGCACGTGTGGAGTGTGGGTGTCCTGTGCCGAAGCCCAGCTGGGTTTTGCTTTCCCTCTGGCCCCCATCCAGAGGAGTGCTGCAGTGGGGTAAGGTGGCTGCAGTCCTACAGAAGACTTTCTCCTCCATGTTCCAGGCGCTACCCGTGGGTGAAGAGGTCCCTGCTTCTGCTGCTGCTCCTCCTGCTCCTCTCTGCTGCCGCCTACGGTGAGTCAGCCCAGCTCGATCCGTTCCCCTGAGATGTGGGGCAGTGCAGAGCATCCCACTGCCGTACCCAGGGGATGGGATGGCCCTGAGCTCAGTCCCTGTGGCTCCTGGTACTCTGGTTCATCTGCACCCCTGTGCTGGGGCCTCCTGGTAACCCCAGGTGATGCTGGTGGCTGAGCCTCTGCATGTCCACCCTGTGCCCCGCTGTGGCCCATTACCAGCCTGCCGTTTTAACCATCCCATCTCCCTGCGTGCCCAGGAGCTTGGTACTTCTACCCTTATGGGCTATCGACACTCAGTGTCCCTGCCTTCCCGTGGTGGGGAGCCGGAAAGCTTTCCTCCTCCGATGTGCCTGTGGCAGGGGACCTGACCGCGCTGGACCAGGTAAGCCTCAGCAAAGGTGCGGTGGTGACCTGGGTGGGTGACTTCCAGGGAGAGCCAGGACAGTGCAGTCTATGGCTGAAGGAGCCCTTCCAGGGGATAAGGAAGTGGTGGAGGATGGGGCAGATGGTGGAAATGGCTTCCCCAGCTTGTGGCTATCTCGCTGTCCAAGTGTCCCAGGGGTGGTGCAGGGGGAACATCTGCCCCGTCTTGGGAAGCAGCGGATGAATAAGATGCCACTGACTCTGGGGACCGGGTGGTCTGGGTCCCCTTTCACAGGGGTCCCTGTGGAGCGGGCAGTCCCCCGGGGATCTGCACCTCCCTGGGCATCTGCACTGGATTCTGCCTTTGCTCTGCCACAGGGGCTACAGGGGGAGCACCGGCTCCTGGCTCGCTTCCAGGCCCTGGAGAAGCGCTTCAAGGCACTGGAGACCGAGGTGTCACAGTGGGAGCTGCGGCAGGGGGCGGCAGCGGTGTCAGCAGCAGGGGGCCCACCCCCGGGGGATGTCTTGGCGCTGCTGGAGGGGCTGGTGAGCCGCCGGGATGCAGGGCTGAAGGAGCATCTTCTCACCGATGTGACCAGCCACCTACAGGTGAGGGGTGCAGGGGGCATGTGGGGAGATGAAGGCATGCAGGACTGAGCTCTGATGTTCTCCCATGTTCCTCACCCTGCAGGGTGAGCTGGCTGCCCTCCGAGCTCAGGTGCAGAGGGATTTAGACGGACGTCTGGGGAAGATGACACAAGCCTCTCAGGTACGGTGATGAGCGTGTGGTGGTACCCAGGTGGGACATCCTCACCACCGGCATCACAGGTCTCACCGCTTCCCCTTCTTCTGGCAGGAGATGGAAGCACACTTGCTGGAGCTGAACTCGAAGTGGCAGAGGTAACGCTGGCTGGCTGGGCAGAGCCACCACTCTGTTTAGGGGCAGGCAGATAGTGGGGTTAAAACCCCACAGCAAGGCTTGGGAAGGAGTTTCCAGGTCTTGGTTTGCTCCAGTCAAAAGAGAGGTTGAGAGGCAGTCTTGGGTGAAAAGGAGGGATGGATACATGGGCATGACCACAAAAAAGTGCCCTGGCTGGCAGCAGGGCTCAAAAGGGTGATTGCAGCAAATGACCTCTGTCACTGTCACTTTGCATCACTGTGGGGAATGTGTCCCTTTGGCTGAGGGGTGAGCTGGGGATGCTTTCCCATGGGATGCAGTAAAAGAGTTCATGGCCACAAGAATTAAAACTGTTTGGGGCTGGAGAAGGGGTTGAGCCCAGGCAATGGAGGATGAACCTCCTCCAGTTTGCAGAGGGGAGCTGGGACTGTCGGTGCACAGTTTTGTTACCTCTCTCTTGGCACAGCTCGGTGCAGGAGGGCCTGCGAGGCAGCTTCCAGCAGGAGGTGGACAAACTGGAACAGGAGGTGGCAGCGCTGAGGAGGGAGCTGGTGGGCCTCAAGTCGGACCAGGAGGTGATGGGGAAGCATGTGGAGGGGATGCTGGAGCAGCTGAAGGCTGTGCGGGCTGATGTGAGTCCCTGGTCCCCACACTCTTTGGCAGAGAGAGGCATGAGGGTCCCTGTCCCAGGGCTGAGCTCTGTCCCCACCGTTTCAGGTGGAAGCGCAGTTCCCAGCGTGGGTCAGTCGGTTCCTGTCGCAGTCCCGGCAGGATGGTGCTGCTGGCCTTGTCCTCCAGCAGGAAGACTTGCAAGTGGAGCTCCAGGCCCTGGAGCACAAGATCCTGGCCAAAGTCTTGGAGGACGGGAGGCTGTCGGCACGGGATGCTCAGGCCGGTATTGGAGTGGCCCTGCAGCAAGGGGGGACCACGGGGGTGACGGAGGAGGTGAGTGCTGGCCTGAACCTCAGGGTGATGATGGTGACCCCAGGTGTGGGATGGGAGCTGTACCCCATTGGGTGTGTGCAGGGAGGGCTGGCATGCATGCCTGGCAGATGGCAGAGCCGTGAGGACAGCCCTTCCAGCTGGGACACCGATCCTGGGTTCACAACCCACCTGGAAGGAGCACCCCTGAAACTCCTCCATCCCTTCTTGGCTTCAAGCCTCCCCTGGGCTGTCCCTGTGCCCTGCACCGGAGGGGGTCATAGGTGGTGATATCCACACCCTGTGAAGCTCTTGCTGGCTTAAAACCCGCGTTTCTGCTTGTGCATCTCTCGCCCAGAAGGCAGGGTAGGTGCCACCAAGGTGGGCAGGCACTGGCAAGGTTTCCCATGGGTTGAGCATCCCGCTTACCTCCTTCCCTTAGCAGCGCTGCAGAGTCATCTGGGGCAAAGCATTTCGGTAGAATGACACCATGGGGAAAAAATGAGCCTGCTTGCTTTGGAAAAAGTTGTTGGCAATTCCCTGCGGAGCTGGTGGAGGGGAGGGATCAAGCTGGGATTAGCAGCCTCCGCAGCCTGCGCAAGCTTCGTGCACACCATAAACTTTAGACACACACAGCGGTGCTGCCAGGTCCTGGCTCCTGGGGCTGGCTTTGGCTCCAGAAGGATGCTCTGGCTGGCTCCCCCTTTTCCAGATGGGGGACAGCTCCTATCAATCCTGTGAGATGGAGCAGGAGGGACCAGCAGATTATGCTGGAGAGGACTGGGTGGGCTGTCAGGTTGTCTGGTACCCGCTGGGGGATACCCCTCCTGCTCTGGGGCCAGCCCCTCTTTCGGGGTGGGGGTGGGTGAGCCCAGCCTGCCTGGGCGTTGCCCCTTCACTGCACAGCTCCTCATCTGGGGTATTTTTAGCAATCTCTAAGGAGGCCTCATAGAATCATAGAATGGTTTAGGTTGGAAAGGACCTTGAAGATCATCAAGTTCCAACCCCCCACCTCCCACTAGACCAGGTTGCCGAAGGCCACATCCAGCCTGGCCTTGAACACCTCCAGGGATGGGGCCCCAACAACCTCTCTGGGCAACCTGTTTGGCTTCCCGGCCAAATGTGTGTCTTCTCATTTTTGCCATGGTGATTCATACCCTGGCTGTTTTGCGGGAAGGTCCTTGTTGCCCTCTCCATCCCTGCAGGGGTGGAGGTGGGTGAGGAGCAGGATGCCTGCCCCAGCCCTTCACCCCTCGTGCCCTCTGCTCCCCCTGCAGCAAGTGCACCTCATTGTGGGCCAGGCCCTGAAGCGCTACAGCGAGGACCGCGTGGGGATGGTTGACTACGCCTTGGAGTCAGCAGGTAGGTGGTGGTGGGGCTCTTGCCCACCCGAGACGAGCCAACCATCCTGGGGAGGGGACCCGCAGGGTGGTGGCATGCAGCTCACCTGCTGCCATCCCCTCTGTGTGCCAGGGGCCAGCGTCATCAACACCCGCTGCTCTGAGACCTACAGGACATGGAAGGCGCTGAGCTTGTTCGGCATTCCCCTGTGGTACCACTCGCAGTCCCCCCGTGTCATCCTGCAGGTAGGCACCCTCGGGGTGAGACCCCACCAAGGGGGAGGACTGGCCAGGCTAGTTCTTGTGTGGGCTTGGTGGGTTTTATTGGGTTCTCAATATCGCTCCAAGCAAGCGGCCAGGCTGATGTTGGGGGGGGAAGAAAAACGGCACTGATGGTGATAACGCTGCTGGTGTCTTGTTCCTGTGCTTGTAGCCAGATGTCAACCCTGGGAACTGCTGGGCGTTTCGAGGGTCCCTGGGCTTTGCCATCATCCGCCTCTCCAGCATCATCCGCCCTACGGCTGTAACGCTGGAGCACATCCCGAAAGCCCTCTCGCCCCAGGGCACCATCCCCAGTGCCCCCAAGGACTTCGCTGTCTACGTGAGTGCCCTCGCCCGCACCCAAGGGGGGGAGCGGGGGGACACGGTGGGAGGATGCCATGGTGGAGGGTGCAGGAGGGGAGGGCTAGCAAGTCCTGTATCTGGCTGTGGGGTGCTCTGGAGGGTGGGTGTTATCCTGAAGAGGAGGAAGAAACAGTACTGGGGGTGGAGAGGCAGAGTACCGGTCTTTGGGAAGGTTTGGGGGGCACTGGCAGAGAAGGGATTGAGTAGGTATAACTCTCGGTCTTCTCACCCATCCTTCCCCACTGGCCCCCATCCACATTTGTCTGTTTTGGCCTCGAAGAGCAGGAGTGGGGGCCAAGCACGCTTGTGTCTCTGTCTCCATCTTCTACCCGGGGTGCTCTCATCACCTCCAGTCTCCCTCTCTGATCACCCCTGGTTCTCCCTTTCTGCCTCCCTGCCCCTCCATAGGGCTTGAAGGAGGAGAGAGAGGAGGAGGGCGTTCTCCTGGGGCAGTTCACCTACAACCATGATGGCGACCCCATCCAGACATTTTACCTGGAGGTAAGTGCTTTGCCCTTGGAGTAGCTGACCCTGAGAATAAAATGTGGCTCCTGAGGGTCTCTGATCCCTTGAGAGCTCTCAAGTGCTCAGTTTTTTTTCTTTTTTCCTCTGTCCCAGGGTGATGATATGGGCACATACCAGCTGGTGGAGCTCCGGATACTGAGCAATTGGGGCCACCCTGAATACACCTGCATCTACCGCTTCCGCGTGCACGGAGAGCCGGCGCACTGACCCCCGGCTCCCATGCGGGATGAGGATGCTGCTGGGCCGACAGCCAGAGGGGATTTGTCTGGTTCACCACTTTGAACACAGAAATCCTGGGATGCACCAGGAGCTGCTCCCCTTGAGGGAGAAGAAGAGCTGGTGTTTAAGGGGTGAGGCTTTCGCTCTTCCAAGGACCGGGGTGGTGAGGCAAGAGCATCCCACATGGGTCCCTAGCGCAGCCTGGCTTGTTTTCAGTGCGTATTGGACATTTTAACTTTTTAAGCTAATTTTTTATTGGGTCTGCGCAGCCCCTCGTCCCCGTTGCCTCGCTTCTTCCTGACGGCGCGCCTAGTGTTACTGGGGCTTGGGGAAGGGGTACGTAATTTTGCGATGTGCTTCACGCAGGCTTGGGTGTGATATGGTGTACGGGACCGTGGTGACTGGCTTGGTGCTGCCAGAGTAGGTAGGAACCCACCGGTCACAGCCACCGAGTCTCTCTCCCCTCCACACGGGGTCATTTCTCCTGCCTTGGTTTAGGTAAAGGTCTCCAGACCTCCAATGCTGGGCCAGCAGAGGGGAAATAAGACAGTATTAATGAAGTATTAACATAAAACTAACGGTTTGGGGCAGCAGGAGGGGAAGAAATTCGGCATGCACTGGTGGCAGAGCTGGCCCCGGTGCTGCTGTCCGTCCACTCAAGCCCTTCTGCTGCCGGCAGCTGTGTTGGGTCTTGGTTCCCCAGTGTTAAGCTTGACGATGCTATTGAAAACTCCTGTTGCCTGCTTCCCCTTTTGGGTTGGTTCTGTTTTTTTTTGTTGTTTGTTTGTTGTTTTGTTTTGTTTTTTTTTTTTTTTAAGGGGGGTGCGGGTGGGGTGGGGTGGGGAGAGGGTGTTATTTTCCAGTTGGGGTCTTCAGGATTTTTGTGTTGTGGATTTTTTTTTTTTATAGTAACTAAGGAAAAAATGACTTTTTCCATGCGATTTCTACTTAACCAGGGAATGTTAATGGTGCTGCTTGGGCGAGTGGCTTAGATGCGAAGAGGGCTTAGAGCTTTGTTTAGTAGGAGAATAGCACACATAGTAGGATGAGCTAGAATAAGATGAGCAGAGCTGTTTCAAATGCGGGCCTCGAGTTGTCGGGGGCTCGGTAGCTGGACCTGGGAGACAAGGTCTTCTGTGGACTGCTGTTTGGCGGGGTGCCGGAGGGGCTCCTGCCTTCCTTGCTCCTGAGATGTCCTCTGAGACTGCAACGTGTGGCCAGGGCTGGTCACCTGTGGCTGCATCTGTACATAGTGTGACTCTTGGCAGCGTGTGGGGAGCTGCTGCCCCGATGCCCTGCTCTACTCTCTGCGTGCTGTGGTGGTCTGCTGGGTGGGAGACAGGGCGGAGGGGAGACCTCCTTCCCCAGGGGTCGCAGGTGCCAGCGTGCAGCTTCACCTCGGGGGGCAGCAGGGCCTCTCCCAACCTGTGTGGTGCTCAGGGCTGCCTCTGCCACCTCCTGGTTCCTGGTCGCAGGTGGCTGGCGTGGGCTGACCTCCTTTCTCTTGGAAGGAGTCCTTTTCCCTCTTGCCTTCTCCTCGCTGGCGTGGCTCAGCTCCCCCAGGCCTGGCTGCAGAGGACCATGCCAGAGAGGGATGGGGAGTCCTGCCTGCACTGGGCACGTAAATCCTTTGTGCCCATCAAGCAGTGGGGGGAGCCATGGCAGGTGACTGCAGGAAGGATGCAGAGAGACCTTCCGAAGACTGAGGAGTGCCAGGGCCATCTGGCTGCCCCACCTCCTGGCTGCCTGCAGGACGCTTAGTTTGGCTTATGTTCTTGGATGGCGTTTACAACCTCCACATTTTTGTTTCAGCGCTGTCTGATGCTGGAATCATCTTCCCTGGCACTGCAAGCGCTTGGGGGAGCACCATGACTTGAGTCCCGCTCTGGTCTTCTCCGCTTGAAGCGCTGTAGGGTGAAGGGCATAGAGGAGGGGAAGGGGCTGAAGAGGTTTCTCCCTTCAGCATGCCCTGGTGTGCATCAGGCAGAGGGGCTGAGCCCTGCCACCCTCTCCCCCTGTGTCAACTCCAGGGGCTGAGGGTGATGGTGACACCATTCCTTCTGGAGGTGGTCCCCTTGCTCCAAGCAAGGGCAGTGAACCCACAGGGTGCAGCCCCATCTCCCAACTGGTTAAAATTACCCTGCGGAGCTGGGAGGCCCTGCTGCTGGGAGAAAGTGGACCCGCAGCCAGATCCTGTGATGATAAATTCTCTCCTATATTAAGCGCAGTCTTAATTCTTGGCAGCCACAGTCAAAAGTTATTTTAAGCTTGTCTACAGCTGCCCGCTTGCCTTGGAGTCGTGTCCGTGAGCGCCCTGCGTGCACGGAGTTGTGCTTTTACCAATGCCTAGACCTGTCCTGGGCTCAGCAAAGCAGCTCCTGCGTTTAATTGAATGATAGAGAAAGCAGAGATGAAGCTCTCCCCCTTCCCCAGGGGTTCTCTGGCAGCTGGAGCAAATGCCGTAACCATGAGGCTGGAAAACCCCTTTTCTTGCCTCTCTTCTGGCTTCCTAGCCTCTGAGCTGGGCAGACAGGCTCTTTGCCCATGGAAAAAAAAATTGTTTTTGTGGTAAACGAGGTGTGCTGGTGAGAGGTGGGAAAGGGAGACCCCTTTCCCTAACAAAGTAGTTGGAGCAGGGTCTCTGCTCCTTCCAAGGGTGTGTTAACCACAAGCTATGGAGTGAGGAGCATTTGGTTTTACTGTCCTTTGGAGATGGAAGTCTCTGCTGTCCTGGGGTAAAACACCCTGGAGACACTGGTGAGAGGTCACCCTGGGGTTTATGCTCTTCTCTAGAGACACTGGTGAGAGGTCACCCTGGGGTTTATGCTCTTCTCTAGAGGGCAGCTCTGTTTTCGGAGGTCTTGCCATGCCAACTGGGTGGGGGCTCCCCAGGAGGGCGTGCTGGGCTTCTGCAGCGCTTTCCCTGAGCTGCAAAGGAAAAGAGGGCAGGTAGAACTGCCGCTTCAGCACAGCACAGGGGTATCTAATCCTTGTGCTGATGCAGAAGATGCACCCAGCGAGGCAGGAGAAATGCAAAACAGCTGTCAGAGCAGATTTCCCTTATTTACTCCATTTCCCTCCTCTATTCTCCCTCCTTCTGGGTTTGCCCTACACAGGTGTTATGAATTAGCCCTGCAGAAACAGATGGCTACAGGCAGGAGATGAGTTTGTATTTGATGCTGTAGCCTGTTGCAAATGCTGCACTGTTTTGTTCATTTTATTTTTTAATCAACAGATTGTAATTTATGCCTATGCAAGGAGGAGAAAAAAAAAAAAAGACCAAGACAAATAAATTATAGCAAAACTGCTGTGAGTGCTTTGTGTGTTTTGCTGCTGAATTTTCTGGTGGGAATGATGCCCAGCTAGTAGACAGAAGAAAAACTACAGTAATAGCTCTGTCTATGTATTCTCCTGGCAAATCCTTATTTTCCAACTTTCTAGGGTCAGTGGTTTTCACCTTGTCATCGAGCAGGCTCTGGGAGGCAAAAGCTGCTTGGAGCAATGATGAAAATAAGACCTACTCTTAAAAACTTGAATAGCTTGGGACACTTAAAATCAAAATACTGTTTCTTTGATGACTTCTAGCAGTCTAGGTCTGTGATAGACCATGGCTGTGTCCTCAATCCATCTGGCAGTGACCTTGAAGCTGCCCCTAAGCATCACTCTGTCCTCTGCTTTATCGTGGCCATGAGCAGAGCACAGCTTGGCCATGAGGAATGACAAATTATACTCAGCCTGACACTAATCAAATCAAAAGTAGGTGCGTGTTGCTCTCTTTCCCTTAACACAGGCTCTAAATTACCCAGCAGGCAGCTAAGAACAAGTAGAAAGAAAATTGATTTGGACAACAGATAGGAAGGAATGGGGTATGAGGTGCTCAGGCCCAAGGGCTCAAGTATAGCCATAGCCATGAGCAGAGGGCTGAGCACACCTCCAGCAGCATCTCCACTCCCCGCAGGTGTCCATAGTAGAGGGGTTGGTGAGCCTTTGCTTCATCTACCACCAGCTCCCAGCCCAACACTTACCTGTGTTAGGAAAGGGGCGGGAAAAGCCTTCGGAACCTCGGAGAACAATGAGGAGGCAGGAAAAGGCCCATTCCAAGCCCCGGAGAGTCCTGCTGTATTTATAGAAGTAGGTGAGGTGCAAATCGCTACAAGGGCCCAGGGAAGCACAAGCTCCTGCAGACTGTACAGTGCTGAAACTGCATCCTCTAGCAAATTGTCTCCAATGGGAGCTGGACCCAAGTGATTTGCTATAGCAGCTCTTCACATACACACACACATACGCATCTCCCACAGCATAGCTCACACCACACAAGCGTTCTCCTTTCACCACTCTGCCACTGAGAAGCACTAAATCTTAGGCAGAGTAAAAGCTGTGGGGGCTGTGCAGAGGCTCAGCAGCAGCTCTCCCGAGGCATGGCATGCCCTCCCCTGCCCAGCACTCCAAACACAGCCTCCTCTCATAGCCAGCAAAGGAGCATGGTGCCAGGCAAACCCACTTGGTCCAGCTTTCGGCGTTAAAGCAGCAACTGCTGCTTTTCCAGCAAGACAAAAAAGGAACAAGACATACTTTTAACTTGGAACAAACTTTTTTAAAATTTATTTTATAGATCACACCAGCCTGAGTGATCTTTGAATGCTGGTCACAAAAGAGAGATCACACCACCTCCTTTGCACAAACTGAAGTAAACCCTCTTCCAGTCTCGGCAGTCTCCTTCATTCGGAGCACAAGGAATGGAGAAAAAGAAAACCGCCTGGAGCTCCCTGCTCCCCTCGGAAGCAGAGGGCAGTGAAATCAGATGCAGTTTGATGCTGCTACAGGGCCAGAAGACAAATGAACCAGGCCCTCATGCCCTGCTTAGCCACACTTCACACCCCGTCACAATGCGGGTGCTATTAGTGTTGTAGCCGCCTATAGTTCCTCCCTCACCAGGGGAGTGCTGGTATTTAGGCACATAGCTTGGAAAGGACTGTCTCACCTCCCCGCTTCCACCCACACTCAGGCCACTGCAGTCTCTAAGGCAAAGTATCCTCATCTCCAAACCACGTTCCTCACCTCTCCCACGCCACTTAATGCTCTTGGAGTGCTGGTGCTGGCATCAGGAGATGCGCTCTTTACCCCCCCGAGCCTGCTGTCACTCACTCGGCTTGAAAGCCTACCTTGAATCACAAGGTGAACTGGAATGAACTCCACACAGGTGCCACAGAGTGAGGAACAGGAACAACCCGCTATGGAGGGACAGAAACCTTTCAGTCTCCCTCTAATTAAAATAAAAGTCCTTCATTGGAGGAGGAAGCCCTCAAAGAAACCGAGGCTGACTGCACCTGCTGGGGAGAGCAATGATTTGCTGAGGATACCACCTCCTCCCTCAAAATGCTACCATGCTCCCACAGCTCACCACAAGCTGGCAGAGGATAACTCCTGTCCTCACGGGAGCAAAGCGAAGAGGCAGGGTTAAAGCCGGGGTTAAAAAACACATGATAACAATAAAGTTGATTCATAGACCGTCCTTGCAGGTCCTTCCTGCAGAAGCCAGAATTTGTCATTAAAAAAAATTACAATCAAAAAGAATAAATGAAAGTCAGAAAAATTACCACGTACTTCCAAACCTGAAAGCACTTCTACAAGTTTGGTACCAATTCATTATTGCCCTCTTCGGCCAAGAGGGGAGAAGACAAATCATACCTCTGCCATGGCAAAGTTTGGCCAGTGAGTTCCAGAAAAGATTTGGGAAATCTTGGAGTAAACCAAGTCAAGGGAAAGTCACGTTTTCCTGGTGTCTCTGTTCCAAAGGTATATTCCCACCTGTGATCTCTGTCCATCGAGGTGAGAAGGCTTTCTCTGGCTCAAGGGATGGACCGAGTGTTCCTGCACTATAGTCTTAATACTGTCAATTGAGCTGCCGCAGCCTTGAGAGCCAGCTTAGATTTGCTCCAATGATGTGCACTGAACAAACAATAGGAAAAGCAGCACGACGGGAAGGGGAACAAGATAGACAAATGACTGCCCATTTATATTCTGTCTCTAATTAAAATCTTAAGTGCTATCAATGTATTTGAGAAGGATATTTAGTATAGGATTCCTCAACCTAACACCAAGAACTGCTTTCCAATTTGCTTCCTTCTCAGACTTCCAAATAATATTTCTTACCATCTCCTTCAAACTTCGGTTACTACAACATTAAATTAAACCCACTTAGAAATAGTTTATGATGGAAGGAATCCAAAAACATATTTGGCATGGGGCCACAGTGGTGAGGAAACAATGCCCTATGGAGCCACCCTAAGCAACGTGGTTTAACCTTTGCAAGTCTGAAATTTCAGGCGTTTGATAACCCCTGGATCTGAGACAGCAAACAGGAGGAGAGCAGCAAGTCCTGTGGAGAGAATGGGGTGAGGGAGGAGGGAGGCAGCTAACTGGCTCTTCGCAGTTCTATCCAGACTCTCCTCTCATCTTCATGCACACAAAATATAATAAAAACTAATAAGAATAAAAACTAAGCCCATGATGTACAAAAATGTGTCGATAGGGGGAGGAGGAAGGTGTCAGTTACTCAGTTCTGTGTGTCTTATCACCTTCATTAGCTTACAAATTACGCTCCTCTCCATTGCTTCCTTCAGGGAGGAGGGACGATTCCTCTGCAGCCAATCAGCTGGGATGGGTTTTGGTTTAAGCTGCTCTGGATCTTTTGGATAACAAATGAAGGGAAGGGGAGGAATTCCTCAGAGGGAGGAGGAGTAAGAAATTCAGCAGCCACTGGCAGGAGTCACACAGGCTCCCTGAGACTTCACTTTATGGCGCTGACCCCCACGTCGCCGGCCTCCTCCTCCGACTTTTGACTGAAAAACAAGAAGATACACTTCAGTGCACAGCGACCTCTGAATCAGAGTATCAACACAGCAGGAGCTCAGAGGGATTACACACATGTCCAGACAGCAGGAGGGCAGTTGTGACTGATCAGCTTCCTGCCACCGCAGGAAGGAGATAAGGCAGACAGACACACCATGAAGGAAGGAGGAGGTACAGATACACCATGAAGTTCAGCCCTTCAAGCTGGGGAGGACCCAATCTCCCAATTTTCTGAATGCTTCACTTCCACGAGAGTCAGCAGGTCCTGTAGGACTTGGCATCCAGGAAATCGAGGCCTCAGGCTCCCTTGGCTTTGAGCAGAATGCAAAGAGAGCCCCCCACCCCCCTACCAGGGCTCTCTTGCTAACCCGACTCTGTTCCCAGCCTCAGGCCAGCAAGCCCACCATTCTTTTAAAGCAGCCAAATACCTTATTGCCCTCACGGATGTGGGGCTCTTCGTCCAGTGCAGGCTGAGGGGAAGCAGCAAGGAGAGAGAGGCAGAGGTAAGCAAGAACAAAAGCAACACAGACTCTCAGGGGGAGGGACAAAACAAAGAGCAAGCTGGGAGAACTACTTGCAACCACAGTGATGCTACAAGACAAGGAGGAGACGGGGCATCTGTAAAAAGCCACAGGCAAATGCAAAGGGAGAGAACCCTTGCCAGAGGGCCCTCTTTCAGCAGCCAGCCTGGCTCAAGAGGGTGAGAATTTGACCAACGACAACTAAGATAGCTAAAATTAAGAGGGGCAACACTGACCAGGTCTCTTGAAAGAGTCAGTTCCTGAACCTTTTACTTACTAGATAAGTACACTAAAAGGAGAAGTTCCATGTAATAAAGCTGATAAATAGCTCCCAGAGCCTGCATCTAGAATTGAGTTTCCATTCCCTTCAGGCCAGAAAGGCTAGGTATCCTTCTCGGACAAGCCAAGCTGAGAAGTTCTAACCAACAAAACAACCTCGATAAATTTCGCTCAAAAGATAAGTCTGTCCTCCTCCTTGGACATCTCTATCCTCTTTCCTTGACGGGGCAGATGACCTGTGTCTGATACTAGGATTTAGGTTGTAATTTCTCTAGTGTAGGGATGTTCTACCTCTCACTCGGAGAGCAGAGTCCCATTCTGTGACTGGTTGTTAGATGCTTCACTAGTTCAGCTACTGGTTATGTGGAGACGCTTCTTCACTGTGAGCCCAATCAAGTAGTGAAACAGGTTGCCAAGGGAGGTTGTGCAGTCTTCCTCCTTGGAGCTTTTCAAGACATGACTGGATAAAACCCTGAGCAACCTGGTCTGACCTCACAGCTAATCCTACTTAGAGGCGGAGGTTAGACTAGATACTTCCTGAAGTCCAACTCAAATTGTCCCAGGACCCTAAGCTGCTAGCTGATCAAAGATCAGCCATGAGGAGTCATCCAGTCATCAGAGAATTCTGATTTCTGCTGTGAGACTACTTATATTTCTATTTGTTTCTGTTGCACATTGAGTCCCAAAGTGAGTTCAAGAGTATGAGGGGATAATGCTTATGCTTTAGAGTGCCCTTCCTCCAACAGATGAAACCAGGATGCAAACAGCTAGGACAGACATGGTATTTTCCTCACTTACCAATGGTTGCAGGGCAGTAGGTGTCAGTGGCACTGCAGCTGTTGAGGGGGCCTCGTCCCCGGCTGGTGGGCCTCCAGCTGCTGTCCCAGCTGGGGGAACACCATCCTCTCGTTTCGTAACAGTTCCCTTCTTGGTTGACTGCATCTTGATCTGCTGTGGCTTGGAGTTCATTGGTGAGTTATTGGTGGTCTGGAGTAACTGCAAATTACAAACGGAGAGGCCAAAATCAGCATTAAAATAGCGAGGCCAATATGGCAAGGTTCAACACTGCTTTTTAAGAAAAAGCTTTGACAGAATTGATAGCAATAGCTATAGGGAGAAGAATACAGCAGCAGCTGTTCAAAGAAATTTAGGCCACTGAGCTGCCTTCAAGAACTCTTACAGGGTAGAAAGGGCCACTCATCTGAGGTGACACTCAGCCCTCCTCAAGATGACCAGCTATGAGCTGTCAGAAAGAGACTAAGCTGTAAGAACCAGAGGCATCTGGCTCACCCCCGGCTTCGCATTCCCTCATTCACACTGGCTAAGACCCACCACACAACAAAGCACATTGGTCATCTGCGACCCACGTCAGGGCTGATGTTTGTGATCAACAGATGCCCTCTTCCCTCAATTTTCCAGAGCCATCTGGATTCCCCTGCTGGCTTCTCAGCGCCAAAAGTAGCTAATGGGCAAAAAAAAAAGTCGGACTCTTCAGCCTTTACCTTAGTGATGGTACCAACAGCTTTGGTGCGGCCTTCACGGAAGACCAGACGCTGGTCTATATGTAAATATTCCGGGGTTTTGATGAAGCGAAAGTGCACCGTGGCTTTGTCCCCCGTCCGCAGGCAGTCCTTGTCCATGCTGAGAATTGTGGCTGTCTGACGGATGCTGCCACAATGCACTGTGAATGCAATGAACAAAGGCTTTCAACAGTCAGTGCCATTAGTGGAATAAGCTTCAGACATCTAAGGCAGCTCTCGCTACCCTCCAGCTAAGAGCGCTGAGTTTGGAATGTAAAAATCTACTGTGTACCAAAGACTATATGGGTCACATGGCTGCCTTTGTTCAGTCCTCAAAAAGAAAACACATAGAAGCTAGAACAGTTGCCTTCAAATGGAGACTTTGCTGAAGCATCCTCAATGGAATCCTACATGCCAACCAGCCAGGCTAGAGGGCACAACCTAAAATGTCTCTCAGTCAGCATTTGAAGCTGAAGAATCTTCACACCATGGAGATCTGGCTCAGGCAAACCCCAAGTACACTTGGAGTCACACATCTCCTTTTCACCTGCAGCCTTCACCACTCTCCTCTGTCAGCTCCCTCCCCTCTCTCTAATGCATTCCTGGGAAAGGTCAGACCAGGAACCTATATTCAGGCTGACAGAGCCATCGGGAGAAAAATTATCTCAGGCTAGAGCTGATATAAACTGTTACCGCTGGGAAACAGAGATGAGACAACGCTGAGACACATACCCATGGCCTGATATCGTGGGCTGATGGTGGTGGGGTGATGGAGCACCAGAATCTCTGCTTCAAACTCCCACGATGCTTGTGGATTCAGGCGGGGTGACACCATTACCATGCCTTTCCGGATGGAAGAACGCTTTATCTGAAAAGCAGAGACGCAAAAAACCTTAGCATTATTCTCCAGGGAAGAAATTTGCTTCTCTGGCTGGCTGCATCCAGAAGGATCCTAAGGGATTTCACAAATATTAACTCATGCTCACCAAAAGGCAAAGCCAGAGCTGTTTAGCAGTATGTAATGATGTTATGCAAAGGCTGCAAAAATCAAGTTCAGCTGAAGTTTCTGAGGAAGCTTTAGTTAGAGAGCTGGGAATGCTGGACGCAGAAGTTTTAACTCACTGATCCTTTAAAAGCAAAACATACATCCTGGTTGCACATTACCAAACAGATGATCTCTCTAAAAGCATGATGTCTGTTAACACAAAATGATAAGACTGAAGACATGAAGTTTGGTAGAGCTTAAACTATATCTCCTTAAAATCAGTGCAGCTTCTATTGACAGAAACCTTTCACCAAAGGAATCGCATCAAATTTTGCTGATTTTTAAACCCCAAATAATGCAGCTGGTTCTACAAGTTGAGAGGAATAAAGTGGAGGGTGTAAATACCTTGCTCAGGTCACTAATGCAGTTGGACCACAAGAGGAAACTTCTCTTGCAGTGCCTCCAACGCTACTCCTCATTACCATGGGTCCCACTGCTTTTACCTGGCAGCTGTCAACTGGAGCAACTGGGACATAGGACCCACAGAGGTTCTATGCGATTTCTAACGGGCTGTGAAATGAGGCAGCTGAGGTTTGCAGAAGCAGTCTGATTGCGGCTGAACTCCAAGAGCACTCTAAAATTAGGAGGGTGGTTCCTGTTCTGGGGGTCTAGAGGAGATCATCTCACCTTTTTCAAAGCAAAGGAGGCAGTCTGGCCTCCCCGCACTTCTTTGACGGGCATTCTCTTGCGGTGGATGGACTTGACAGCAATAGGTAGGAAGTTGCCAAGGGGATCTGGCCCCAGCAGCAGGGTATCATTTAGCTTGATTAGGCCCCTCAGTGTCGTCCCAGACACAACTGTTCCTACACCCTATGCCAAAAAAGAAAAAACAGTAATTGGGGTCACTCAGCCACAGTAGCAGAAGAGGTCCAGAACTGCCCTCTCTAGGGGAGATGCCTTCTTCAACCTGAGAGAGTGAGCAGAAAATTATTCAAATACCAGGCCCCTTACCGGGACAGAGTAAGTATCATCTATCTGGAATTCTGCTGGCTCTTCTTCCCTGTAACTGGTCCGTGGAGACAAGAGATTAAGAAACATCTTCAGCAAATCTAGGTTCTCCCCAGTGACATTTGAAATCTGGAAAATCGGGCACATCCTGTAAAGGAAAAATGATGAAAATGGAGTTAGTTCACCTCCCTGCCTGGAATTCCACATGTAGGGAGACATCCAAAATCTTGGGACTGAATTCAATACACAGTGCTAGGAAGGGAGAGCCTGGCAAGCAGTCAGATGCACAACACCCCATGTCTGAAAACCTGCAACATTGCCTCTGCCTTCTAATGACATTCAGGAACAGGTGGAAGGTTCCAGGACTGAAGGAAGCCGAATAGCCTGCCATCTTCTGCAGGCTGCCCAGAAGCAGCCTCTCATTTCTGCCTCACGGAGGGGACCACAAACAGGTCAATCTCAGAATCAACACATTCTGATGGAATCAACACATCACATGGCAGATACAACCTTCACACATCTAGACAATGGGATTCTCTTTCTGAATCTTCTCACCCAGTCTTCAAATAGGATCAAAAGAGAAACGACTCTCCTCTACTCCCGTTACCTCTCTGAGCTGAAGTTGGAGGCTGTTACAATGACATCATCCTTGCTCTGAACCAGCACGGGAATCTTCCTGCACCCTGGGGACTTCAGCAGTCGCTGTAACAGCTTCAGGGTTTCTTAAAGGGTGAAATGAATATTGTTAGGGCAGCATCTCCCGTCTTTACAAATCGCTTTTGTGGGGTCTCTCCCCGAAGGGAGATGGGTGCTTTTGCCACAAATAGACAGGAGAAGATGGCTAAAGGTATGTGAGTGAGACTATGAGTTTGCTGCAGCCCAGGAGGGACTTAGGAGCCATTCCATCTTCCATTTCGTGCCAGCTAGCTTGCTGCCAAGCGACACCATACATGAACATACATATTCGCATCTGCAAGTGCAATACTGCGAAGTACAGATTTTATAGCTGTCTGTTAAGTAGCTTTAAGCAGTTACACGGTTATTTCCTAATACTATAAAGGATTTTTCATACTGAATTCATTGAAAACCAGCAGCACCTGGGAACAGATATATTTGAGAATACGTTAATTAGAAATCAATTTTGACCAAACTGACCTCAACACACTGCCTAGCAATCAACCTGCCCTAGAAGGTTAGGGAAGCATGAAAGAGGTAAAGACCACCATCACAGACTAGGACAGTGTAGGTAGACAAGATCCAGAAATAAGTATTTGGGGACAAATCTCATGGCTTCCAACTTTGATCTCTTGTCTCTTTTTAAGTTTTTTTCTAAGCCTCATATCTATCAGCCAGCAGGGACGTTACCTGATGCACTAGCATCAGCCTCCTGCAAAGCACCTTATAATAAATGAGAGGGGAAATCAAAGGCTATTAAGGGCTTAAAAGAGCAAATCATTTATATTCTACAATTGTCATCCAATTAGATGGTTTTTGTGAACAAATGATTGCCTATGGGAAAGTAATGTTTTGGATACAGAAACACAAACATCTAATCATGCCATCTGCTTTTCACAGATACGCTTGAGCCAAATCGTGTGTCTATTTAATTTAAACAGAATATGACACAGGAGTGGCTTCTCCCAAGAGCAGCTCTTCTCTCCTCAACCTGAGCCAAATGTTCTCCTTCCTTCCCAGTTATTATCTTATGGTCGGGCCTTACCTTTATTTGCCAAACATCAATTATAGAGATATTCACATTATCTTTTGATCACAGGCGTCTGTTTACCTGAAACGTATTTAGGATTTTTACAATAACGAACTAACCACAGGCAGTACTGGGAGCATTCATTTTCCTGATTCTCGGGACTGCTCATCAAAAAAAGCATTGCTCCAACTAACCACAGCACGTTCCTGAAGGTGTGAGAAATGCATCAAGAAAATTTTAAAGGTGAGAGTTGGTCACAGCCTGAAAAAATGTCAAGCACAGGTTAAAGGGTCACTGCTAGGGTTAGAGGTGCTGCTTTAACTGTTGCTGAGCATAAAAGTCACTAGCCCCTGCTGTTCATTGCCATTCCCACTTGTGTCCAGTCCAGTCCTGATACCACAGCCCACATATGCAGCGGCTTTGAACCAGGATTTATTAAGTGCTGGTTGGTTGTTCAGAGGAAGGAGCTGCTGTAGTTATGCCAGCGTACCTGAGAAATACCCAGGTGAGCAGGATGTAACAAGCAGCTGCCCCTTCACCTAATGGCTGCCAGAGAACAAGCTTGATCACAGATTAAGATCATACTCAAACTGTGGGCAAGAAGGAAAGCAGCCTTCAAGAGAACTTCCAGGTTTTCCCTCCAGGTTTAAATATCCAGAGAGAACATGAAGCCACAACAACAACCATAAGCTTCTCCCCTTAGAGCTCAGTTAAGCAAAACCCCGTAGCAAACACTTTCAGCTTTCCCAGATGAGTCCCCCAACTCGAGTAATTTTGAAAAGGTGATTACGAGTGAACTGCCTACAAAATGGGCAAGGGAAAAGGATAGATTTCTGAAAGGTGTTTAAGATGCACTCAAAACCAGATAAAGGCAGCTTTCCTCCAGCAGTAATTCCTCAACCCAAGCAGAGGACAACAGCACATACACAGGTAAGAAAAAGCCCGGGAGAGAGCTTGTAAGACTCACCTTGCAGGATGTTGGCAGGACACATGTCGATCTTGGTCACCACAACAAAAACGGGAACGTTAAGTGCAAGTGCCAGGCCCAAGTGCTCCTTGGTCATTCCAACAATCCCAGCGTTACTGCCAACCTACACCAGGGATACAAGACACGGTGATGTAAACGTTCCTCCTGCAGTGAGCTGGGTTATAGAGAAGGTCTTGTGTCAGATATGCAATAGGCTGTGATTAGGTTGTAGATGCATCACTGGGACTGTATGAGCAGACCCATCTCATTTCAAATGCTGTTGGACATCGGCTAAGGGCTCATTGCTCCTCAATTTTAGCAAGGTGTGCTGGAGTTTAGAAATCTTTCAGTTTTCAAGAACCGTACACCTTGGGCCCACCTGAGACTGACAGTCCTGGGGCACCTGCCTCAGAGCCCTGGCTACATATATTCACTGTGGCTGCTGCTCTCCACCTCTGGGAGATGCTGCCTCCCTCCACAACACCAGTCACTTGGCAGCAGGAAAGAAGTTGAGGCTGTTAAAGCTGTGAACAGCCTCGCTCATGCTGGTACCATACATCTTTCTTGCTACCTACCATAAGCATGCAGAAGTCGGGTAAATGGCCGGTCATGCCGAAGACGGTGGTTTTCAGGTACTTTTCGTGACCAGCCAGGTCAATGAAAGTAATGACCTTGGTGGATTTCTCACATATTTTTGTCCATTCCAAGCTGCCACCGTGGCTGTCGGGCTTGTTCACCACGTTGCCCTCGCTGTCGAAGCCCAGAATGTCATTGCCCACACTGCTGGTGCGGCCTGACTCAATCTCATGCTTATGGCGGAAGAGCTTTTGCCGAGCAAAGCCTCTGCCATTGTCTAGTTCGCCATGTGTCAAGACACCCAGCAACGTGCTCTTCCCTGCATCCACATTGCCAACCACTGCTACCCTGGAGGGAAAAAGGAAAAAGGAACCTGGTAAAATCCAATACCTGAAGATACAAACAAGCAATCAAAAAAAATAACCCCAAACACCACTGCTCCTGCAAATAACCAGCTTTTTCTGCCTAACCTTCAAAGAGAGATTGAAGAATGTTAGACCTTCTTTCACAGTTATTAGTTAACAGTGGAGATCCCAGACTGTGGAAACATGTCACGGGTGCCCCAAACAGACAGCTCAACTCAACATTGCTTGATGCTATACAAAATGTTTATTGTCCAACTCCAAGTCTCTCCATCCAATGCATACATATGGCAATTCAAAAGAAAGTCTAAATCCCAACTTGGTCTAGAGTACCTCTGCCTTCTTCCTATGTGTCTGTTGCAATAGCACCAAGTGCTGGGGAGAGCACAGAAATTTAAATTGCTGTTCCCAAAAAAGGAAAAGTTCAAACAACAATGAAATGGTTTAGGGGAAAACCCTCTCCTACAGCAATCTCCTTCCTTGTCTCTGATAAAGGTAGCTATTATGGCTGTTGGCAAACGCTGGAAATCTATTGCATCCAGGTCTGGGCAGACTCTCAAGTCATGCTACACAAGCTATTAGATGGCCATTAAAAGGTGACTTGGATCATCACAGCTTTGTAATAGAACTGAACCCTTAGTCAAAAGTACTGTATTCGAGCAGCATATATGCACACACACACAGACACACGTGCACATGTGACTCCCCACTGGGATTCCAGCCCACAAAAGATCCCCAAACTATGAAGCTGTCACCCAGAGCGCAACAGCCCTCAGCTAAACACAGGCAAATCTCCACAGTTTGTTCACAAAAGAGACAGCAACAACAACAAAAAGGCAATTTCATTAGCAAGGAGTGGCCAAGCTCCATTCCCTTTGTTGGGTAGCTACAACACCCAGACTCGAAACAGCGTTGCTGGCTCAGCATCACTGACAGCTCACAGGGTAAAAATGCAGCTGGGCTGCTGACTAACCCTGTCTCCACCCGGCTCCTCACCTGACCTCCAGGAAGTCGTTGTCACCCACACGTTTCCGTACAAGGTAGTCGCGCACCTTGCCCCCTGCCTCCTGGTGCTCCCGCAGGAGGATCACATCTGCCTCGATCTGCTCTGCCATGCTCTTCAACGTGGCATAGGATGCTTCCATGTCTGCCTCGCTCAGACCGTATTCAGTCCCGTCTAGTGTGATGTTGAGGAGACAAAGGGCAGTTAGTGAGCATCATCTTGCAACAGCCAGCAGCAACGTCATTCTGCCGGGGACTTTCACACCAATCGGGATTTATATGTAGACTGGAGATGTCAGCCATGTGAACAGAACAGGCACCCTTTGCCCACAATAAAAAAGGATGGTCCTCACTCTAAGTCTTAAAAGATACTAGAAAAGCACCATCTTTCATCTAGAGGAGTTTTCTTCACAATTTCTACAAGCAAATACTCAGGGATTGGCAAGAAAGACACATTTCTGTCTAATTCCCTTACTTCACATGCTGAAGGTACTTTGCGTGCAATTTCCTTCAGTCAGATAAAACATCTCCTCTTGCATTGCAATAAAGGGAAAAGCATTAACAAAAGGAAAGCTCAGACTGAAATATCACCACAATTAACTAGTGAATGTGGGACCAATTTAAACAATCAGCTTATTTTGTAAAACCACATCCCAAGTGTACGTTTTCTGCAAGTCTGGCCCGCCCAGCAATTTCTTTAGCCCCCACGTACTCCAGTTAAAACACTGTTTTTGGCATGTCTCATTGCTTTTGCCCTGGCAATTTAAAGAAATGCTGACAGCATATGAGGCCAAAAAAAACCCAGGGAGGCACTGCTACCTCTGAACAGCCCACCCAAGCAAAGAGCTGACAGTCAGAGCAAGCCAGTGGCAACCATCTAGACTGTTTAAAGGCCACCACAGCTCTCAGCTGCTCTCTTAACCCAGGTGCTGAGAAGCTGCACAGATTTCAGGCCAGAATCTCCTCTGTGGGTAAAAAAAAACAAAACAACAAACAAAGGTGGAGAGCCACATAGCACCTGGATGACCAAAGCTATTGCTGTGTGCGCATTCACACGCACAGCTGACTCATCAGCTGGTAAGCAGTAACTGCAGTTTGCATGAACTAATCAGCATTTTAACTAGTGCACAGCTCTACAACAAGTAGAGTTGCTGGGTGACTTCCACCCTAGCTCATAAGCTGGCTGAGAAGCTGTTGAGGCAGTGGGTCTTGGGTCATAGACAGGGAATGAGAAGTAGGGGACAGGAGAGGGTAGAGCCAAGGGAGGAAGGGAGAGGTCACTACTGGTGAAGCAGTAAGCTTCCTGGAAGTCTTCACTCGCTTCTCAGCCATCCGAGTTGGGTATCCATGATGATCAAAGTCACAGACACTCAAAGTGAATGAGAAGGAGGGACGGTGGCGGGGATACCAAGACTTTTTTTTTTTCTGTTGGCTATTTTTTCAAATTTACAGAAAAGAATCCCATCTTCCTTGACTATGCAGCAACCCAAAATGAAGTCAGAAGTTTTAGCTCTTATTTTAAGAAACAAATGCCTACTTCTATGCATATCATTGCAAACATTACCAGTTAACACCCTCACAAGGTATCCTAGAGCAGAAAGCAGTTACTAGCCCGACTAGCTAGGTCTCCACTGCAGATGTGGTTATCCCAAACACCAAGGGTTCAGACTACATGTGGGAAGCTCGCTTGGACGCAAAAGCATCATCCCTGTGATCCTGGCTACGTGACCAATGGCTGCTTCGCAAGACACCAAGAAAACCAAAAAAACCACACAGTTCTGAGGTAACACAACTCTCTCCCTCCATTATCTCAGCCAACCCTGGCACTGACGACCAGGGTTTTGTATTCTTCGTCAAACACAGTAACTAGTAGAATGTCTGATCATAACAACTTGATATCCAGCAGATATATAGTATGTTTGAAATAAGCCTTTAGCCTTATGATAGCCATAGATATTTTTTTTTTTGCATTCAGAAAAGGAATTTCAATTTCAAAGCAAGGCCATGGTCAATATTATTTTACCAGTATCAGATGCAAATATTCAAATTGTGAAAAAGAACAAAAATGTAATCCATGCTAACTGCTAAAATCTGCAAAGGCAAATGACTGCAGTCACACCCGAGTTAATGCGACAATAAAGGCCTCATGCTGAGAAAAGGAAAACATTTCTCTCCATAGTACAGACACACACTAACAAAGAAAGTCAGCAGCATATATTTGGCTATCTGAAGTATCTCCAATACATTCCTGTGGGGTAAGAATATTGTTATTTACAATGGAGAAGTAAACAAAACCAGAGAGAACAAGACCTCCATCAAACATTGAGGACGTCTGTACTAAAACCGTTATTGTAATTTCAGATTCTTCGTCTTCTCCTGGTGTGCCCAGACAACTTATGCTTTATTTCCAAAAAGAACTTGTATGATTTTATACAAAAAATATGTTTAGCTCCACTACATAAGACAGTTACTGGCAGGAATAAAATAAGAGAATCTATCCTACATGTTCTGCTATACTTTATATGGAGGTTTCCAAGTTATTCTGGAGAAGTAAGTACTACCTTCAGCAGCAATCCAGTTAGATGAACTAGGTTTTTCTTATAGTTTTAACATTTTTTATTGTTTTCCCCAGGAAGCCATACTCACCCGATCCTTGACCAATGACATAAATGGTCTCCCCACATCCCTCATCAATTCTCTCTGACATCTGTCGGAGCAAACTGTCATACTGCTCTGAAGTTGGACTCACCATCACCAGCTGGAAAAAAAGATTAAATATCCAATTTGCAGATGTCAAGCAAACAATTTCACAAGCAGCTTCAGTTATAAGGACAATCAATCAGTGTGGTTTATTGAAAAAGGAAGCCCTTTTCCAAGGACCGCTTTACTGGTGGTTTGGTTTTGTTTGGGTTTTTTTTGTTTGTTTGTTTTGTTGTTTTTTTTTAAACCAACTCTGTTGACAGCTATTTCCTTGTGACACTGCACAAGGTTATTTGTCTGAGCTCAGAATTCATTGATGTTGGAAGATACACTTCAACACAAATAAGAATACCAAACACCTAATTTTGAAGTAACCAATGTTTAAAAGCCACATTTAAGCGAATATCCCACTTCTGCTTCTGTGTAATACATGTTTCCATGCAAGGAAAACAGAAAGGGGAGGAGCTATTTGCTCCAAAGAAATTCCTTTTATCTGGGTACTCCAGAGTCTCCGCTGCAGAGAGTACTGCTGCTCCCCAAAAGCATGACAGGACAGCCAGAGGAAGCCACCCAGACCTCACTGCAGAGCACACCTAGGCACCAAAACCTAGAGTATCTTCTAAGTCTTTCACATACTTGATCTCCCCTTTTGTTTTCTGAGGGGGCAGAGGGGAAGGAGAGAACATGAATAAACATTATTTTCAAACTCCTACCAAAACTTTAGGTACTTTACACTACAATGCTGACAGGCAGACATACAAAGCAGTTTGCACGAGCATATCTGGACGTTTTACCAGTGGAGAGCTGCATTTTGCAAGCCAACAGCTGTGTTACCGACAAGTTTTGACTGCAGCTATTGCAACAACCACAACTTCCTTCACCCTTCCCTACAGAGGCATCAAGTGGACAGAAACAAATAGGAAAACGAGGACAATGAGGCAGTGCTTCAGGAAGGATTTTTCTTAGAACAGAATGGTGCAGCACCATTTTTGGCAAAAACCTGTGATGCTCATACAGTGCAGATGAGGACACTTGCACAGAGTGGCCACAATGGTGGCATGGCAGTGGCAGACCGAGGAGACCTTCCTCACCCATTCAGGACTGATTGGCTACCTGCTCTCTGGCCACCTCCATGGTTACAAATCTGATGGTGGCCGAGCATCCTGGCACAGTGGCTCAATAGCTGTTGCGATTGAGATACTGAAAGTGCCTTTTTAACAGCAATGTGTAAGAGTTGTAAGGGCTATCACCTACCAATAGCTCTGTGGGTAGGCATGCCTTGTGCCACACTACAACACTCAATAAATCCACACTTCCACTAGCTGTCCTTACATACATGTTCAAAAATCATGCCCAGAAAGACGTACTCCCCCTCACTACGCACTAAAGCCAGTCTGAAATCTGCACTAGATTTGCCTAAAACACATGGTTTACAGCAGTTCACAATGATTAATTACATCTTCAAGCCTGCCCAACTCTCTGCTAACACAGCCTGACTTGCTAGAACAGCTGACACAATGTGTATTCAAGGAACTATCTTTACCACCTACTACTACTACTACTACAAAGTTGATGAAGAACTTGATTAGAAATCTAGAGTGTAAGGGAACCCAAAACCCTACAAATAACGCTTAAGCAGCTTTCAAAACTATAGCGATGCAGACATCTGGAAAATTGAAGCACAGACAGCACGTGCTGGTTAGAAGGTTTAAGGCAGCTAAAGCAATGCTTTCCTCAAATGTTAAAGGTCACACACAGCATCTACATGTCTGCAAGGGCCAGACAGCTACAAGAGACACAATCACCTTCATGTGCCTCTTTTAGACACATGCCCTATCACAGCCTTTTAACTACTTGGCATGGTCTGCAAAGGGTAGCAAAGCATTCTGATCTGGAAGGCCACATAGTCATTCTATTTCATGCTACAGAGGACTGTTTTGCCTTTATTAGTTGTTCTTTTGGTTTTGTTTTCTTCTTAAAGGAGACCACTGGATGTGAATGTGTTGAGTGGGAAATCAGCAGCTGTTCAGAGGCTTGATCAGGACAGGAGTGGAAGGCGGTGTGTTGATGTGTAGGGCTTGTTTTGCCCAACAAGCACTTTCAGGAATTCCTAGAACCACAGCAGACAGGCTCACTGTTTAGGCTAGTGCACCAGCACAGGTCAGGGACGCATGAAGATCTATCAAATAGGCACTTAATGGTCAATAAAATAACAGGGGCCACCAATGTAGAGGCACACTAACTTCAGTTTCTTCAAGTCTCATCACCAGCTTCATTTTTCTAGGAGTTCAAATGCTTCAGCAGTGTGAGAGGGCAGGGTGTTGTCTAAAGTACCAGGGGACATTTCAGCTGAGCAGCTCGCTGTAGCCTTTCTTCGTGGTTCCAAGCAGGAGGGCTGGGGGGCTCAAACAGCACGATACCCACACACATCAGCTCAAAACACTGTTCCCCCACCCTGCTGTCTTCACTGCCATGCAAAGGGTGTTCCAGTGGTAGAGTGCCTCCAAAGCCTACCCTGGGGCCGACGAAGATTACGGCTGATATGACATAGCGGGATGTCAAGACAAGGATGTGTAGAACAAATAGCAGCTTTCATAGATCACACTTTCCAATGCTGTTCAGTATCTCTAACAGCTGTTTCTGCAGCCTGCAGTGCCCAGCCAATTCTGCAGTTTCCTAGGTCATCACAAGACTTTACTAGCTGTTCTGAAGAGCTCTTTAGCTAGCTTCCTGGAGAGAGGGAGCCTGTTCTTTGCCATCTCCTTGGTCGGACAGAGGCCCTCCATCTTGGCTTCTCTGCTTTTCACCTTTGAGTAATCCCCTCCATGCTTGGACTATGTATTCTTGTTTTTCAGAGGTTTTCACAAAGACAAAATTTTCACTTTTGTTCTGTCCACTTTGCCAGGCATTGAGCAGTTAACAGAAGGAGCCATGCAGGTCTAGCAACCTCAGATTTCCTATAGGGCAAAAAAGTAACCACCAGTTATTGTTTTATTCTCATGACAGCAGAAAGAAATATAGCTCACACCTTTGAGATGCCATCTCTAAAGTCCCTTCCCAAACACTGGGGAGAGATGGTTTTTCCCACCTTTCCTCTGTTCAGTTTTGGGATTAACATACATTAGAGGTGGGTAATAGCTACAGCTGTCTGAGCTTACTCCAGGGAGACAAGTTAGACTGTGACATTCTGCACTACCCAACAGCAATCAAGAGGCTGTAGTATTAATTAACAGCAATTTCCAGACACCGGTGAGATTGAGCTAAGGTTAGATCAGCACTACTACAGGCAGTCCTTACAAAAGAAGCATCCCATATCCATTAGGTGGACAAACTATAAAGATTAAGGGCAAACCAAATACTATGTGGTACGTAGTACTGCTCTTTATCAGAATAACACAACCTGATGTTTTGCATGGCGGGAAGGCCGCCACCAGCCATTGGGAAGTCAGGGGAAAGGCACCTTCTATAATGTCATATTTTGCTTTCAATTTCTTGTGGACATAGGTTAAGTGCTATTAATGTTCTATTGTCAGTGTAGATCCAATATAAGTATCAGCTTCACTAATAGCCTTGTGTGATATGGTTTTGACCCGAAAGATGATTACTACTGCAGTGTGTTGGTACTGAAGGGAAAACAAACACCCATTAAGATCGACATGATAATGAATTTGTGCTGATGAATGGAACCGTTTGCTTGACCAGCTGACAAGGTGCACTTGATAACTGCATCCCAAAGGGTTCCCCTCTAAAAAGAGCACACCTTACAATGAACACACTGGGGGAGGACTGGGAGAAAAATATGTAACACAGCAACGGGGTGGGTCAGACCAGGACAGAAGTAGCAGCTAGCAAACAAACTGACTGCATCGGGAATCCCCATTTTAAGCAGGAATTGGAGGGCAGCAATTCAACTGGGAAGACAGAAAAGATGGGGGAATTGGGGGGGGGGGGGGCAGGTTAGCTACTGCATTCTCACCATGTGGGACTGCTGTTTTGAGTGCATAGTGGGAGACTAACTTGGAGAGATGGGGCAGAGCTCGTAGTCTTAGCTGTCATCTGAAATGGGGATGAATGAAAGGTCTAGGGAAAAGATAGCAGGTGTACCCTGCTGTATGGAAAAGCAACTTGCAATAAAGATAAAAAAATGCTTACCTATCACCTCCATAGTGCCTGCAGATTTCTAGGAATGGAAGACAGGCTGACAACACAAATGGAGGTTGTGGGAGAAAAGCATTCCTCTCTCTTCGTCGGAGTTGTGGTCAGGTTCCTGGCTGTCAAGAATCAGTTATACAGCCCTTGGTGTCCTCCTGGGCCCTCTTCCACATCAGCCACATCCAAGACAAAGTACAAATCGATACTGGCATCCTGTATCAAAATCTTGTCCAGCTCATTAAGGCATGAACAGGTCACTCAATAAATACTGCAGGTTTGATTTCTGTTCTTTACTTTCTTATAAGACATCTTCATAACATTTGTTTTAATAGAGTACCACATTGTAAAATATCCAGTCATCGCCTCAAAAACAAACGTTTCCACATCCACACACCACAACAACTCTCCATTTCTCCATAGAGGGTAAGAAAATCCATGACTTTTTGGAACAACTCCAGCTAGAAGTATGAAGAGGAGGGACAGCAGAAAAACGGGAGGAAACACCAGCTATGCTGGATCACATTACTACAAGCGGACCAAACGAAGTCGTCCGGAGACTTTAGAGCGGGAGATGGCACCACGATACATCAAACTCTTGGCAGTAAAAGGTATATGGTTAAAGAGACCAGCCAACTGGGACAAAACAGAAGGCAGTGTGGAAAGGCAGCTAACGTAGCCTGTGGCGGGCTCTGGCATGCACATAATAAAATGTACCTTCCTGCAAGATGGAAGTGAGAACAGATTCTGACAGAAACAAGACCACCACAGAGTTTTGTCACTCGGATCCTAGAAAGGAACCGTGTAAGGCGAGCAAACCTCTGTGCGCTGCCGTAACCTGGTCTGTGAGTGCAAGGCACCCTTGCCGTCGAGCCCTTGTGCCCCAAAAAAGTTACGAGCTCTGACCTGCTTTTAAGATTGCGAAGAAAGCCCCGGGAACCAGCGCGACTGGCAGCAGAGATAACTACAGAGAACCAGCGCAGAGGAAAAACGTTGGCGAGACGTTAAAGCACCTGCCCGGCTTGAAACCCTGAGAGGTGAAACACACACCACACACACCCCCCGGCGGAGGCAGGCGGCCCCCGGCCCCCCCTCGGCTCTCCTGAGGTGAGGGGGGCGGCGGGGAGAGGGGCTGGCCGCGGCTCGACGGGCCGGCCCTGCTCCGGACGGGCCGGGGGGGGGCAACCCCAGGGACAAGGCGGCCGCCGGGGAGAGGGCATCGCAGAGCCCGGCGGGGTGATGATGGCGCTCGCCGCCGCCCGCCCCCCCACCCCGCCGGGCCTACCTTACTGGTGAGGTCGATCTCGGGCTCGCCGTTGAGCGCCTCGCCGTCCTCAGCGTCGAAAGCGGCGCGGAGGGGACAGGCGGCCGCCGCGACGCGAGGCCCTCCGCCCGGGGAACCGGGCTCCGGAGCGAACATACAGGCCGGTACCGGGGAGCCCCCCATCGGGGATCGGCTCCGCTCCGCCGCCGCCATCTTCCCTGCCCCGGCCCTCCTCCCCCACCCTACCCCCTCCCCTCCCTGTGCCCGCCCCTCCGCCCAGGGAGGTGCGGCGGGCTCCGCCCCCGGCCCGCCAAGTCAGCGCCAGCCAATCAGCGGCGGAGGAACGGGGCGATTAGCCTGTAGCCATGACGACGGTGGGCAGGGCGATTGTTATTCATGAGGGAGGGCCACACCCCCGCAAAGCGCGCGAAGCCAATGGGAGAACCACTGCCAGCTCAACTTGTTTTCTATATATACACACACAACAGAGCCCGCCCGACCTGTCCGGGGCTTTCTACCCAATAAGAAAGCTGGTCCTCGTGACAAACAACCCTGAAGACCAATCGAATAAGAAAACTCGAGCGACCGGGTGGGACTAAGCCGCTACCACATATAGGCAGCGCCCGCCCTGGTGGGTGTGTACTCTCGCCAATGAAAAAGAGGAGATTTTTTCATGGACAGTTGTGTCAGCCAATGGAATGGGGAAGGAGCGCGCCGGGTGTCCCTTTAAGCCGCCGGTCTGGTTGTCCCGGCCGGGCGCTCCGCTAGGGTGGCGGGCGTCGGGGGCTCCGCAGAGCGGCCCGCCGCCCCCTCAGGCTCTGGGCTCCTGACAGAAAGCCCCTTCACCGTGCGAGCCCGCGGCGTTCAGACCCTGAGGGTCCCGCCCGCGGGGGGCGCCGCCGGCAGGAGGCCGGCGCCGAGGAAAGGGGATAGGGGGACACCCCCCCTCCCCCCCCCGCTGAGGGGTTTTTGCGGGCCGGCCGGCGGGGAAGCCGCCCGTCCTGTTCCTCCGCCTGGTCGCGCGTCCGCTCCTCCGCCGCCACAAGCTGCAGGCTGGCGCGCAGGGAAGCCGGGGAGGATTTATGTTTATTCACCAGGCGGTAAACCGCTTCAGTCGTCCCGACTTGTTTACCGCGGTGTGAGACTCGGCGCTCCTTTTAATTGAGCAGGCGAGAAGAAAGGAAGGGAAATTGAAGCTCAGGGAAATTAACTCGCCTAAGGTTACGCGGCGAATTAACCGCAGGGCCGGGAACCAACCCTGTCCGCGCTCCGGCAGCAAACCCAGCCGGCTGCCGGCCCCTCTCTCCGGGCACGGCCCCCGCTGCCCACCTCCCGGGCCCTTTCGCGGGGGGAGGGGGCAACCGAACAGCTGCTCGCCTTCCCCCTCGAGCGGACACCTGGACCGCCACTACCCCTCGGGCCGCCCCGCCCGCTGACGTCAGAGGATGGGCGGGCGGGCGCGCGCGCGCGACGTCGGCGCGTGCGGGGCGGGCCGCGGGGCACGCGCGCCGCGGGGGGCGGGGGTCACGGGGCGGAGGAAGGCGGGAGGGGTTGGGGGTGGGTTGTAAGAGCGGGGCCCGGCGCGCATGCGCGGATGGCTGTCGGTGTGGGGCGGCCGGGGCTGAGGAGCGGGTGAGGCGGCGGCGGCGGGGTCCGGCGGCTCTCCTCGCGTCCTCCCGGAGGGGAAGGACGGGTGCCTCGGCCCGGCGGCGAGCCCCGAGGGCTGGGGAGGTTGCCTGGCGGCGGTTGGGGGCGGTTAGGCAGGGCCTCCCCTCAGCGCGGGGGGGGGGGGGGGGAGGGAATGGGACGGGGGTGTGGGGCTGGGCCTCGGCTGCCGCCCCGGTGAGGGGGGAATAGAGAGCTGGTTGTTGTTGTTGTTTGGTGGTGGTGGTGGTGGTGGTGGCGGCGGCCGTGGCTGTGGTTGTGCGGGCTCGGGGTGGGGAGGGCCGGGGTGGGAAGGTGCGAGGCAGGCCTTGAGGCTGGTCCCGCCTGCTGCGTGCCCTCCCCTCGCCCCCACGGGCTTTGTGTTGCCTCTTCTCATCGCTAACCGAGACTTCCCTTTGTCGGAGTGCAGGGTGGCTTGTGAGGAATTGCCTTCCCCGGAGCCTGGACCTGGGTTTTTTCTTTGTGGCCTAGCAAGAACCGGTTTCCTTTCCTGAACTTTTGGCATCTTCTTGCCTGGATTCAGTCATTCCCAAAGGAATGGAGGAATGCAGCTGATAAGTCCTTAACCACCCTGTGCTCCCATAGGCAGCACCAGAAGCTGGCTTCATCTTCTCCACTTTGGCACTTTGGGGGTGGGCTTCTTTTTGCTACCTGCTCTGGGTACCTTTTTAGTGGCACTGTAGACCAAAAGATATGGAAGAAAAGGAGCGATGTGATAAATTCCAGCTGGTACCTTGAGACTAAGAGGATTCCTATCTTTTCACGTTGTTTGTTTTTTTTTCTGTGGGGGGTGGGGGGGAGGGAAGTATTACATTTTATGGGGTATGGGAGAAGGGAGGAAAAATATGTTGCAGATCTTTATGTGGTTTTTAAAACCAGCCATCAGAGGCAATTACTGAATAAACTGAATCACAAGAGAAGGGTTTGTGAGCTGGAAGCAGCACTAGCCTACAAAAGAAAGGGGCAGTGGGCTGCTGTTGTGACTGTGGAGGAAGAAACTTCAGCCTCCTTCGTTTCTCACCACCTACTCTTCATCCACCCTGCGAGAAAATGAGTTGTGTGCCATGGAAAGGTGACAAGACCAAATCGGAATCACCAGAGCCACCCCAGCTACCACCGGTGCATATTTACCATGAGAAGCAGCGTAGGGAGCTGTGTGCCCTCCATGCCCTCAACAATGTCTTCCAGGACAGCAACGCTTTCACTAGGGAAACCCTGCAGGAGATTTTTCAGAGGTAGGATACTCTCTGCACTGGCGTTAGCTTCCCCTTGTCCTCTATTGCTCAGAGGAATTTTCAGATCTTATTTGGGGGAGAAATAGAGCAAAGGAGGGGTTCAGAGTACGCCACTGCTTTGAACTTACTATAGGTTCTTTTTTAAACACCCTTCCCCCTTTTTTTCCCTCTCGATGCAAAAATTGTCTCTCATTTTACTTTTTTCTTAAACTATTCTGGCTGCCAGTTTTAGGTCCAAGGGCTTTATTGCAGATGCTGTTGTGTGGTTGGACTGCTGTCTTCTCCCCCACCCACCTTAATGCATTTTCTACCCATCTTCCATAGTTTTGCCCCTGCCTTGTGTAGATAAGTTATCTTGATGTCAATAACAGATTTTGAGATTGGCTTTGGAGAGTGAAGGTGGCAGGAATAACAAATTGGTCATCATAAAAACTTCTTGATTTAGTACTGCAACACTTCTGAGATTTTTGGAAATTAGGAGTGACTCCTTATTCAAGTGGTTAAGTGAAGTTCTTCAAATATTATGTTGGTTTTTTTCCATGCAGTGAGACCCTGTGTACTCTGTCAAACTGGAATTAATTTCAGTAGCTAGATCTCCGTTTTCTGTAGCATTGCTAAATGTTTCTTGTAGCTTCAGAGAATTAATAAAAGCATTTTTGAGTTTTACTGGGATAAATGTTAATTATTAGTGTGGCCTGTATAATAGCTCATATTTTGCTAAATGTTTACGTTATGCTGTTTCAATGCTTTGTGGAAATTCTCCTGAGCATGCCTTTGGAAATTGTGATGACCTTCCATTGGAGAAGCTAAATAATCAAACAGGAAAAGGGGTCTTTTCTGATACTCAGTCTGTGGATGTTGTACTTGTCACATAGGCTGTGCTGGAATACTTGTTACCAGCAGTTGATGGCAACTTGTGTTTGTGACAGGTAGGAAATCGCGCTTTGTGACAGTCGTCATGCAGGTACTGTTGGACAAGGCAGTCGTGGTGCCCTGTGCTGATGAGCAGGGAGCTGCGTGCCTGTTGCTGCTGTCTTGAAAATCAGCAGATTTAAGGAACTAATGCTTGATTCATCAAACGCATGCCTGTCTTTCTTTGGCAAAAGAAATGTGGTGATGGGCAACAGCAAATATCAGATTGAAACGCTGTTAATGATAATGTTGTAAATAAAATTCCTGTTGGTGAAGAGGACCTGGTCCATGGCAGGCTCAAGGCACTCTTTGTCCGGTGTAAAGATGCTATGGTTTTGTTCCAGAGCAGCAATTGTCAGAATCTTAATCACAGATGGTTTGCTATTGGCCTGAAGCAAACAAAGGCAGTTCATGTGGTAGAAGGAGTGTGATGATCTAGTTAGTTGGCTTTCATTGGGTTTGGTGAGAAAGAATTACTGTGCAGCATGAAACCTCTCAGAAAGAGCTGGCATTTTAGTCTTGTTGGACCTCTTGCCCTAGAAGGGAGAATTTGTCTTTGATTCCAACCTGTTATTGTTCCATCCTGATATTCGGATCAAGGTACACAGATTGATTCAGCCCCATGGCAGTATAGAAATAAACATGGATATTCCTCTCAGAAATGGATGAGCTATAAGCTATGCATAAGAATTGCTGCTACCTTTGCATCTCTGTTGGGTTACTACTCAGGCCTAGCTCTTTGACTTGCCTGGAAGAAGTGTGGATTTAGTTGCCCTTTATACAGCACTTTTCTGTATGTCTTGCCTGTGTCTAGTCATATTCTGTGTGTTGATGACTGATAAAGGACTGATGCATATTTTTAATAAGCTACAAAAATGTTGAGAGGTGTGATTTTTTTTTTTCTATTTTTTTTTTAAACCTGGTGTTGACAAGGTAACGAAATCACAAATAAGCTTAAGCTTTCTGTAGCTTTTAGCACATCTCTTGAAGAATGATTGAACAACATTGCTTAATCATTGGTTTCCCTTTTGCTGCATCCCATTGCATTAGGCCAGTGTAGTCTGATGATTATCATCTCAAGTGTATGGCAAAACATGGCCCAACCTCCCCTCTGATTTTGTAGTTCTTCCTCTCTTCTTTCCTCTAACACAAGAAATAGCTTTTTGATGTTCCTCTGGCTTTTGTTGCAGGAAGTAAGATTACATGTTCCAAATGTTGCATGGAGGTAAAAACAAAACCTCTTCGCTTCACTGGAGTCTGTGTATTGAGACCTGATTAGGAAAGACAACCACGTACAGGAATCTTGGAGCCTGTTGTGTTAAGACAACACGTTGATGAAAGTTTCTGACTTAGAAAGTTCAGGAGGATTATTACCTGGATTTCTGTCCAACTTTGTCAGTCTTCCTCAACTTAGTGTCTAAATAAAAAACATTAACTTTGGGGAGGCAACTTAATTCCTTGTCTAATCGGAATCCTTTAGCTGATGATTGTGGAGTCTATTTAGGTGTGTGTGAGTAGAGATGCTGAGGTGATTCTTGGTGAAAGTTTGCTCATGGGTGTCAGTTCTCCGAGTGTGTCAGCTCTGCTGATCTCTTCATCTCATTTCTGGGGCTCTGAAGGTTGCAGGAGGGAACAAAGGTAAATGTGTTCTTTCAGCTTTCAAATAAGCTTGTCTCTGGAAAATGGTGCCACAAGAGGGTGCCTGTGCGACCCAAAGGGTTCTGTTAGTTGGAAGGCTTTCCTAGCTTGCTGGCACTAATGAGAGTTGATAGGTTGAAGCAATGATCTTGAGGAATTAGTTGTAGCCAAGTGATCTTGCTTTATGGAGATGCTGGAAGAGCTGTGACGAGCTCTATCTCTGTGATTAGTAAAATACAGCAGAGCTTTGGAGACTGGAAACCATGATTCTGTGAAAATGTCACTGCCTCACTTGGAAATGCCCAGTGGTGGGTATTAACAGCTTTTCCTATTACCACATTGGTTTTGGACTCTTTTCCTTAAGTCACTTCCCAGGCTGTTCTGCTACAGTCTGCTCTACTGCAAGAAAACTCATTGTTGATGGAAAAAGCTACCTGTCTGTAGCCTCTCTAGCTTTGGTTGGTCTGAAACTCCCTACTCAATCCACTGCTTCCTTCTTGTCAAATGCCTTATGTTGTCAGGGGAGGAATGCAGAAGGGCTGAGGGATTTTCACTGGATGAAATATGCATGCAGAACTCGCACTGTGCTAAAGGCCAAGTGAAAAACGTACAGGAACATCAGGAGTTTTGGGGGATGGAGTTGACATGAGGGAGAGGCAGGTGAAATGTGGATATTTAGATGATATGAAACATCTGAACCTTGTGCCAGCAGAGCTTATGGCATCCTTACCAATCAAAAGAGCAACTCATCATAACAGAACTGATCTCAGGCTTGACTTTCTGTGGTTTGGTGTTGCATGACCTTGCTGTTCTCTACTCCCAGTTTCCTCCTGTGCTTGCTTTTCCGGCTGGTGAAGCCTGTCTGTCACCTTCATAATAATTCACCTCCTCATTGTTTCACCTCCTTACAAAATTTCTTAATGAAAAAACATAAAACGATAAAAGTGACTGAGGTTTTTGCCATGTGACTGCATGTTTTATGCCTTGCATCCATTATCTGCATTTGTGCAAAGGCTGTCCTATATTTTTGTGTGTAATGTGATGGACTGTGATTCTGGATTTTTAGACGCTATAGTGATGCAAGTGATGTCTAAGCAAGCTTATGGATTAAAGCTGAAGAGACTTGTTTGCAACAAGGTTAGGTGTTTAGTTACCTACAGCAACAGATTTTTTTTTTTTTTTTTTTTTGTCTTATAGCAATGGCAATGTTTTAGAAAGCTCCCAAACCCAAATATCTTCACAGCTTTGTGTCTGAATACTTCTTTCATTTACCATTGGGGAGTGGGAGAGAACAACCTTTTCTGCAGCCAACCCTTCCTGCCTCTTGTTATTGCAGCCAATTTTCAAGACTGATGTTGACTGTTGAACTCCTGAAATGTGAGAGATGTTGTTCTAAATGGCAAACTGGCATTTACTCCAACCATGAATCAAGGGGAAAAATAATTGAAGTGTCCTTCAGAAGTACCAGTTCAAAGGTGGGGGGGAGGGGAGGGGAGGGAAGGCTTTCTGCTTTGAGGTCTCTTTCACAGTAAAGCTAGGATCTTGGGAGGCTTTGTACATCAGAGTTGTTATTAATGCATTATTTAACCTTCTCAGCCCCTCTGTTGAGTGATAAGGGGGAACAGAATAGTTTGTGTTTAAACATAAAAACCCTGAAAATGGGCTTCAAGTTACACAGCAATTAGCCCCTTCCACTTGTGGAACACAGGTTCAGCAAATGCCTGCTGGAGCTGTCTCCTGTTCTGTTTGCAGGCTGTCTCCCAACACCATGGTGACGCCCCACAAGAAGAGCATGCTGGGAAATGGAAACTATGATGTGAATGTGATCATGGCAGCGCTTCAGACCAAAGGCTATGAGGCGGTTTGGTGGGACAAGCGCAGGTACTGAGAAGTTGCATAATGCTGGAGATGGCTGCGGCTTGTAAAAACGAGAAAGAGATTGAGTTAAAGTACCAGAATATCATCTTATAGCTGTCTTGTTTTCTGCACTCTTTCAGAGATGTTAACGTCATTGCCCTGTCTAACGTGATGGGCTTCATCATGAATCTGCCTTCCAGCCTTTGCTGGGGCCCACTGAAGCTCCCCCTCAAGCGGCAGCACTGGATCTGCGTCCGGGAGGTGGGAGGCACCTACTACAACCTCGACTCCAAACTCAAGGTGCCTGAGTGGATTGGAGGTGAAAGTGAGCTCAGGTAGGATTATTTTTTTTTGTATCCTGTTCCTCCTCAAATCCTTCCCTGTTGGAGGCGGGGAATCTGTCCTTAAACAATTAGGGATTGAAACATTTATGGTTGAACTTCAATAGCAAAGATTTGAGAGAAATAAGGTTCTTGTACTTCTGCTGAAATTTATACCCCATTTGTGCAAAGCTAGGAAAGTGCTTTTGGCAATGGTGATCTCTGCAAGCTCAGGAGAGCCTGACTTCATCCCTTACATGGCTGGCTCTGTCACTAGTGATGAAGGTAGAGGCCAAGTCTGGTATTAGTGAGTGTCACTTGCAAGGAGATGTCCTGTGCCTTGCGTTCTCAAACATGAGAGTATCAGCATTCCTTTGCCTCTTTAGTAGTGATTGGTGTGTATATTCCCAACAAAAGGTTTTCCAGACTGGAAGTGCAGCCTTATCCCTGACAGCAGTGAAAGCTGCTTGCTAGGAAATCACTTGCCTACATAAGCATGTGCTGCACTTCTGGCTTGACTCCCCTCTTCAGTCTTAACGTGAGATGGTTGTAATTACTTTGACTGTGGTCTCACCCGCTCTTATTTGCGGTTCGGCTTCTATTCCATCCTGTTCTAGAGCCTACTGGCAGCTTTGCTGCCTCAGCTAGACTTGTTCTGAGGTAGGGGTTGCACATGAGCAGTATTTGCAGAGCCTACTGTGCCATTAAAGTCTTGGTAAAGTGAATGTCTGCCTTTTGTGAACTTCTGGGATAAAGTAATGTAGTTCTGGAACTTCTGGTGGAGTTCATTCTGGGTATGCTGTTCTTCAGTGATAAATAAGGGCTTCCTACATAGGGAATATTGGAAATCTGGGCCAAAATATATCAGTCATTGATTTGACTGTCACAGTTGTTGGAGATAATCCAAGTTTGATATTAGAAAAACTTCACGGGCAGAAAGGGGCTGCAGAACCATGTCAGATGACCAGGTGGTATGCTGTTGCTATGACCTGTGATAAAGACATCTAAATGATGGTGTGTTTTTTTCCCACAAGTATTCCAGATTTGTTGGGATTATTTTAAAATATGATGGGATTCTTGATCGTGGAGATCTGAAGAAGCTGAACTTGAGTTTAGTTCTATTTTTGCCACCTTGGAAAACTGGAAAGTGACATCTATATAGACTTGTCTCTGCTAAGGTTAATCTGAAACTGCAATAACTTGCTGTGTAGAGGTGTGTTGAATCTGGTGGGGCAAGTTTAATGTTGGCAGTGTTTTTTGTTGTCAGAAAATAACTTAAGACGTTGTGTGGGGATTTCCTCCCATTTCTTGTCATGTTTGCATAGTTAGTTGCATTTAGTTGTTCTAGAAGATGATGAAGTTCTACATTCAGCAACGCTTATTTCTGTTTCTCTTTACCATAGGAAATTTTTGAAACACCAGCTGAGAGGAAAGAACTGTGAACTCCTGCTGGTGGTGCCAGAAGAGGTGGAAGCACATCAGAGCTGGAGAGCTGACGTGTGACCCGGACTGATTCTGTCCTCCCACTACAGCTCTTCCCCTTTACTGAACTCCCGACATCCTGAAACCTGGATAATGGATGCCCCGACTCTTCTCGTCTGGAACTTCCTTTGTTAGGCTCTTCTCTCCTTCCTTGGTGCAATAGGGCAATGGCGTAGGACATTGGGTGTAGTGGGTGGGGAAGAATTGAGGGCAGAGTGGAGGAAACTGGAAGCTAATCACTTTAATTGCGAAGGCGAATGAGCTGCATGCCCTTCAGCTAGCTAGAAGGCATTGCGCTCTTTAAAACTGGGCTTTGGGGCTAGGGTGTCTGGAAGCCTCTGGCTTCCCTTTCCCCACGTGGTTGAAGGCCGCGTGTGGTGGGACACTGCTTCCTCCAGGGCTTGTCGCGGAGGAGCAGGGGCCAAGCACACTGCTGCCTCTTCACAAGTCTCTCCCTCCAAAACAAGTTGTTGTGAAGACATTTCCAATTCCTAAAGGTCTCTCAGGACACTCTCAAACACTAGGAATGGTACGGTGCTCAGCACGACCCTCTGCTTCTTAGGGATGCTTTGTGCCAGGAATAAGAAAACAATAATAAAACCAGTGTCATCTTTCAAGAAATTCTTTGGGTAGCTAGAGGATTCTTCCCCAGTGTCTCCAGGGGTTTATGTATGTGGTGAGCAGTTGTTCAGCAGCATGTGGCTGGCTAAGGCAACGTGGAAACAGCAAGCACAGGCTAATTGAGGAGTATCGAGTTTCTGGACTGGAGAGAGGCCATAGCCTGCTTGGGTTTCTTTGTGCTACATTGGGGTTTGGGTTTTTTTTTTTCTTTTTTTTAAAATCTATTTTGGTTTTCTGCGTGGTCACCTAGTAGTTTAGGGGCTGCTGGGAGAGAGGAATAAAACTGAAGGGGTTTTGAGAGGAATCCATTCCCTTTTATTTTCCTTTTTCAGAAGTCTAGCCCATAGTCGCGAATGTCATCCAAAATGTCCTAGAAAGAGAAAGGTACAAAGCAAAAATCATCTGAGGAGGGAAGTCTTTATAATAGTCAGGTTTGCCCTTTTTATAGTTAATAGCTGATAATGTGGGAGATGCAGAGGGTCCTCCAGAGCCTTCAGGTGTTAAAGAGACCCTGGCCTGGGAGTTGAACCAACTTCTCTTTCAGCGTTGGCCAACAAACATTCCGTTAATGGATGAATCGCTTTTTCCTCCCCTCCCTTCCATGGGGAAGAGTGACTAGATACGGAGACACTAAGAGGAATCTCCACCAGCTGTTTCCCGGTCACCTGGGCAAGCTGTAGCTCAGTCATGCCTTCCACAGCAGGAGGAAGAAATGCTGAATTTGGAAGATTTCATTGCGTTTAGCTCTTCCTGGACGAGCTTCTGTTTGCTTCCCTCCTTTATGCATGGGATGTTTCAGTTAAACAGCAGTCTCCAGGATGTGATGGATCTTGCCCCATCATGCAGGAAAGTCTCATTACTGGTGTTGGAGCTTGCAAAAGGAGAGGGGTTTTGACTACCTTTTCTCAGTTATTTTTCTCTTGAGAGCTCCACAGAGCAGAGCATCAGTGGGTGTTTGAAGCTGAGAGACCACCAAACTCACACCTTCCAAATGGAGAACAGAGGCCACGTGACAAGGGGACAAGGATGTTCACCGACCCCTGGATGTCTGGCAAGCACCATTTTGCAGTCTTTTGAGCACAGCCTCCTGCAGTCAAGGGCAAATGGCTCTTAACGTTTTAAAGACCCAATGTTTCTATAAAAAGTCCTATTTCGTAACACATTCCAACGACCAATACCAGCTGGCAGTTTTTAAACACTTTACAGGCAGGACGCACAGCCTGCAGGCGTTCTGCTCGTGACTTGAAGCCATTTCTTCAAGAGGGGAAGGGGGGGGGGGGATAAATCTCAACAGCAACATTTTCTATGCTGATTAAAGTCGCACTTTGGAGAAAACCCTGTTTGCATGGAAACTGCAAGCCAATAGATCAGTGCACAATATGCAAAGATGTTTTAAAATATTTTGGGGCTACTTTCCTCTCCTTGTATGTCAGCACCTTTCCCGGGGAGGGGGGAACAGTGTGATCCAGCTGCTCAGGTAAAGGGAAAGTGTATGATCATGCCCCTGGGGGAGGCAAGGCTGCTGTGCCCAAGGGTGGGTGAGCTGGTCCAGTCCCACCGCTGGGGAGCAGGGAAGCCCGTGTTTGTTTTCTTGCTTGTTTGGTTTTGTTAGAGCCTTGTCTTGGGTTTGTTTACAGAGATGTATTTTGTTTAACCAAATATGAAAAATGGACAAAAAAAAGTTTCCATATAAATGTCCTATCCCTTCTGTGTGTTCAGCTGAATTGTTCTGTAACAAAGTATGTAAAGGAAAAATACATTTTTTTTTTTTCTTTGGTTATAAAACCGCAACCTTTCTGGAAGTTAATAACCTCTAAAGTCAGTCACTGGTGCTGAGGTAGAATCCCCTCTCTGACAACTCCCTTAAGCCATGCAGAGCTTGCTCAGCCACCAGAAGGTGACTTCATCCCTTCCCCCATGCATGAAATGGCAGGGTGTCTACCCACAAGGTCACCGACAGTTCTGAAAGGACTGAGCCTCCCTAAAGGATGTCTAGTAAAACCACACTGCTCAGGTTGGATTTATTTAATATTTGATACAAAAAAATATGCAGCCAATATCTGGAAATTCTACTTTATGAGGCAGAGGATCAGCGTGGATGTGATCGTCTTGAGCCTGGCCTGCTGCTCCCTCAGTTCTCACGTGCACACACACACATACACGAAGTTGCAGTGAAGGAATTTTTGCACACGCGTCTTCCTGGAGCGTGTTTACCATGGGGTACAGCTACCCCACACCCCTCCTTCCTTTCCTTCACCTGCTGGGAAAGTCACTCCTTCCGTCACTGGTGTCCTTCAGCTCCCAGTCAGCCAGGAAAGGATTTGTTTTGTTTGACTGCTGCCTTTTGAAGCCTGACCTGTGCCCCAGGGTGGTTGAGGGGGGCAAGAAGGCTGGAAGAGGAACTTCCCCCAGTTCAAGTCTGTAACTGGTTACGGCATACTGATTGAATAAAAGGAAAGACTCACAACTTCTACAGGGGGGAGGATGCAGACAGGAGCCGTCATCAGGTCCAGAAGGGGGGCTTCCCCACCCTTGTTACGAATAGGTCAATGTCCCAAAGGAGAACCAAAAATAAAAACAAACAAACGGAAAAAAAAAAATGCCCTGACCCAACAAATCCAACAGTTCAATATATCATCATCTCAAGGTCTTCCCACGTGATATGAATCCAGCGCAGCTCCCGCAAATTAGATCTTTCCAGAGAGTGGAGGCAGGGCCCCTGGCATTCCCCCCGAGAGCCCTGTGTTGGGTCCAAGGAGGATCTGGAAGGAAAACAGTCAGTTGGGGGGTTGTGAGGACACAGGGCAGCTGCCCTGTGCTGCCCTCCCCTCCCGTAGCTACTCAGCGGGGCACCACACTGGTGGTATTTTGCAGTATCGGTTCCTCCCCTGCTATAACAACCAAGTTTAATGCTCAACCACACCAAATGCAAACGGGGCAGGTGCAGATGTTGCTGCATTCGGCCTCTGTGCAGTCCTCGCTGCCTATTTCTACCCAGTGAAAGCCGGGTTGTATTTGCCACCGCTTGCCACCAGCTTGCTGCTGGGAACAGGCAGAATTGTCCCATTAGAACATCCAACCAGAGCATCTGGTGGGATGAATGAGGCCACAACAAATAACAAATCACACTCTGCCCCCTAAGCTCCTTCAGCAGCCGGTAACTGGGAGGAGGTGCAGGCACCCCAAGCCGGCTCTGAAGGGCCATGGGAGAGGGCTGGGGTGTTCCTGCCTCACCTGTCGCTGCTGCAGCTGCTGCTGTTGCTCCATCTGCAGTTTTTCAGTTTCGAAGACGACAGGAAGAACCAGAATCATGAAGGAGGTGGTCCCAATCCACAGAGCTGCCCTGGAGAATCTAGGGAGGAGAAAGCACATTAACAATAAGAAACGGTTCCTTAGCTGCTTCTTAAAGGCACTGAGCTTCTCCCGCGTTTCCGTTCTGCGCCTCAGACAAAAGCCTTCCCCGAGTTCCACCCCCAAGCCCCGAGACAGCACCTTCTCCCCACCCTCCCCACGCCGCCCAGAAAAAAAAGACAGCGGCTCTGCCGCTCCCCGCCCGCCCCACGTTGCGCTACCAGCGGCCAATGTCGGCGGGGCCACCCCGCACCCACCCGGGCCCCGCTCCCGCGGGACTCCCGCCCGGCCCGGCCCGCCCCGCCGCTCCCTCACCTGTACATCTTTTGCGCTACCGTCAGCGACAGGTCGAAGGTGGCTCCGGCCGCCGAACGGACGCTCTCGGGGAACATCTCCGTCAGCCCCCACAGCCGCTCCGCCAGCGTCTCGTCCAGCTGCGGGAGGCATGCACCGCGTCAGGCCCGCCCGCCCCCTGAGCGCCCGCCGGGGTCACCCCGCCCGCCCGTCCGTCCGTCCGCCCGCCCGGCCGCCAGCCTCCCCGCTACCTCCTCGTCGTCCTCCTCCTCCTCCAGCTCGTCCTCCAGCTCCTCGGCCTTGCCCGAGCCGCCCTTGGGCAGCAGCTCCTCGGGAGACAGGGACGCAGCGGCAGCCATCACCACCAGCCAGGGACGGAGGGGGCGGCGAGCCAGCGGAAGCGGAAGGGCGGCCTGAGCGCCGCCGGAAGCGGGGCGGTGACCCGCAGCCCGCGCAAGGGGGGAGGCGCCCCCTGGCGGCCGGGAGGAGCGTCGGCCGTTCCCCACCACACCCCCTCTTCCTCCTCCTCCTCCTCCTCCTCCGCGGGGCTCCCCCGGGACCTGCCGGTTCCGTTTCCCTCCGGTTCCCCTCGCCCTCCCCAGCTCGCAGCGCGACCCTTTACATGACAAAACACCCGTAGAATCTGGTTTTAAATGTTGTTGTTTTTTTTTAATGTAAAATATGCAAAACCCTTGAGAACAAGCAACCCCGACACCCTGCTGGCCAAAGGCAAGCTGTGAAGGTCCTACAAGCCCCCGGGCTCCCCCGAGGGGAGGAATTTGGGGATGGTCGAGGGTCTCCCTGCGCTTTTAAGCACAGCAGGCAGGCAGGGAGGGGGCCGCCCAGAGGTGGACCTTCTCCACCGCCTGCTGCCAGGCTGCCTTAGGAAAGGGGGTACCAATCCCTGGGCTGCGGTGAGGAAAGGCGGTGAGGTCAAGCACTCTGCGAGCAAAGGCGGGCGTTAATAAGCAGCGTGGCGGCGTGACTCGTTGGGGTGCCCAACTGGCCGTTACGCGGCACCTACGGCACCACACAATACCAGAGGCACCTCGTTACTGGCAGTTCTGTGGAACGAAGTACGTATGCACAGTACCAACAGGGCAAGGAGGCTCAGAGCCATCCTCCTCTCCCTCCCATTCTCCAGCCACTGCTTCTTCTTCACTTCCTCCTCCTGCTGTGGCTTTTCAGTTCCTCCAGCTCCTTCTCCATCAGGTGAGACTCAGCCGTGGTCTCGGAGAGCTGCAATGCACAGCGAACAACGACAAGAGTGAGCTACCCCTCCATGACACAGCTGTGGGGCTAACGCCAAACTGCAGCCTCACAGCCTGCCGTATACCTCAGGCGCGCCTCCCAGGATGTGAAAGCCCCTGAGAGGGATCAGAGATGGCTCTCCCTCTGGAGAAGCACCTCATGTTGCAGCGGCACATGCAGCAAGACATTTGTGCCTCAGAAGCTTTTCTGATTTCACAGCACCACCTTTCCAGAGAGATGGTGGAGATTTAGAGGTGCAGGCCTGCAGCTGCACGAGCGAATTTGTTCCCATTCAAGCGAGGGGGAAGCCGAGATTTCACACTTCACTGAGGTCCCCTCAAAAACCTGAGAGCAGCTGGAGCTCCTGCTAAGGGCTCCAGCCACAAAAGCAGCTTGCAGTTTTAAAACATGGGAAGAGCATAAGGAAGGAAAATGATGAAGGAATAATTAAGTGTTTGTTTGGACTGACATAAAGGCTAAATCATTCAACAGACTGAGAACACACATGTATTCTATTCACTGAAAATGTCTCCAGGTTTTAAGCATGAAAGCTGTGATCTCTGGGTAAGGTTAAATTTCGGTTTATTTACGGCTTAGGAATTCTTTCATCCTTAGGTTTATGCATAGAATAGATGTCACACCACTCATGACAGCAGCTGGAAGCTTTCATCTTCTGTGACCAGAAAGTGTGGCTGTAACTCGGTTTCACAGTTAGGGCAGTAGCCAGAGGGGCAAGAAAAATGCCATACTCCATGCAGAAAGGGAAAGAGGAGACAAGGCACTTGCAGGGGCTCCTCTCTAATCAGCCACAGTGTTCGCAAACAGAGCCAAGTTCTGCTGTGGGGAGAACCTTCCCCTCTTCTCACAGAGCAGATCAGACTTTACTCCCACAGTCACGTTGCTGTTACACTGGCCTTGCGTAGCACGGTAAAGGAGAAGGAGCAGGGTGCAGCGAGAAGGGCCTCCTTTGGTAGTCCCAGCACCCTTCGCTTGGGCATTCCCACCGCTACAGCAGGTAGCCGTTGGGCAGAGACTCACCATGTCCAGCAGAATGTCCACTTTCAGCCGAAGGAGGTTGTTTTCTTCCTCTAGCTGCTGGTTTCGTTTGCGCAAGCGCTGCATTTCCCTGCGGTCCCCCGTGAAGCTTCCTGATTCTGGAAGGAAAGAACGAGGTCAAAATACGGATTGTCAGCCAACTGTGGCTACTTCAGATCAAAGCAATCTGAGCTGTACTCTACCTGCCACCCACTGGCCATTTTCAAACTTCAGGCTCTGGCCAGCGAGGTTCATAGTGGGGATGCCATACTCCAGGCCCAGCTCAATCTCACGGGTTGATCTGTCCAGCTGCAGGGAGAAGATCACACTCAGCGTTGGACATAAATCCAAAGCCCGCCCCTTCTCTCCCGTTTCTCAGTGACCAGCATTCCAATGGAAGCCACTGGTTCGACTGGTCCTAGAGCCTGAAACCCTAATTTTAGCCACGTACTGCTGCAACAGAGGACCAGCTCCTCTCACTACTGTGCCTACGCTCTCTCCCACTCAAACATATACTTATGTCCCTGGGCTTAGAGACCATTGATGAGAAGTTTTAGGTGAAGCAGTTCTGGGCTGTGGTTAGGGTGATGATGATCATTCCCTGAGCTATTCCATTTCTACCTTCATGGAATCACAGAATCATCTAGGTTGGAAGGGATCTTTAAGATCACTGAGTCCAACCATTAGCCTAACACTGCCAAAAACACCACTAAACCATGTCCCTCAGCACCACGTCTACCTGTCTTTTAAATACCTCCAGGGGTGGTGATTCAACCACTTCCCTGGGCAGCCTGTTCCAAGGTTGTCAAACAATAACCCTTTTGGTGAAGAAATTTTTCCTAATATCCAATCTAAACCTTCCCTGGCACAACTTGAGGCCATTTCCTGTTTTCCTATCACTTCTTACTTGGGAGAAGAGACCGACCCCCACCTCGCTACAACCTCCTTTCAGGTAGTTGTAGAGAGCAATAAGGTCTCCCCTCAGCCTCCTTTTCTCCAGACTAAACAACTCCAGTTCCCTCAGCTGCCCCTCACAGGACTTTTCTCTAGGGCTTTGTTGCTCTCCTCTGGACACGCTCCAGAACCTCAGTGTCTTTTGTGTAGTGAGGGGCCCAACACTGAACACAGTATTCGAGGTGCAGCCTCACCAGTGCCGACCGAGTACAGGGGAATGATCATTTCCCTAGTCCTGTTGGCCACACTATTCCTGATACAGGCTGGGATGCCGTTGGTCTTCTTGGCCACCTGAGCACACCGCTGGGTCATATTCAGCCAGAAAACCAACACCCCCAGGTCCTTTTCTGCCGGGCAGCTTTCCAGCCACTCTTCCCCAAGCCTGCAGTGCTGCTGCATGGAGTTGTTGTGACCCAAGTGCAGGACCCGGCACTTGGCCTTGTTGAACCTCATACCACTGCCCTCAGCCCACTGATCCAGCCTGTCCAGATCCCTCTGTAGAGCCTTCCTACCCTCAAGCAGAGCAACACTCCTGCCCAACTTGGTGTCATCTGCAAACTTACTGAGGGTGCAGTCAATCCTCTTGTCCAGATAGTTGATAAAGATATTAAACAGAACCAGCCCCAATACTGAGCCCTGAGGAACACCACATGTGACCAGCCCGCCAACTGAATTTAACTCCATTCACCACCACTCTTTGGGCCTGGCCATCCAGCCAGCTCTTTACCCAGCGAAGCATTCGCCCATCCAAGCCATGAGCAGCCAGTTTCTTCATGAGAAAGCTGTGGAAATTCATGTCTGGTTGCCAGTGAGGAAAGAGGCACGGTTGCGAGCTCTCGAGAGGGTTATGGCATACGCAGGCCCACCCCGGCTGACCCAGCAAGCATTCCCGCCGCAAGCCCGAGGGGCCGGGACTCACCAAGTGCAGGTTGGAGAGCGAGGCACATTTCCTCGGGGGGGTCTTCTTCGGGCTGAAGGTGCTCCCGAAGAGCGGCATGGTGTGCTGCCGGCCGGGCGTACGGGGCGCTGCCGGCGGCAGCGGGGAGAGGCGGCCGGTGCGGGGCTGTAGGAGCAGTGACCCGACAAGGCGGCCGCGTCGGCGGGGACGGGGTTTCCTCCGGCGGCCCGTTTTCCGGCGGTTCCACTGACGTTACCCGGTTTCCACCTAAAACCAGACCCGTTCTCCTCACGCCACGCACCCCCGCCCTTCAGAAAGAGTTAAATGGGGGGGGGGGGGGGAGGGGAGCGGACGGGCACGGACGGAGAGGGAGGACACGTCCGGGGGTCCTCCGCCGCCGCGTGCCGCTGGAGCGGTTTGCGGCCGTTGCGTTGCCATGGCGACAGCGGGGCTCCGCCGCTCCTCCCCGCTGCTGCGTCTGGAGGCGGCGGCCCTCAGGCCTGGGCGGCGGGGACGGGGCTGGCGGCCGTTGCCTGGCCGTTGCGGGAGGATGGCCGCGGGGGGATGCTCCGGGGCCGCCGGCGAGGGAGCGGGCGAGGGAGGCCCCCCCCCCCGGAGGGCCTGGCTGACGGGCCTTGGGCCCCGCTCCGGCCCCCCCCCTCCCCTTCTGGGGCCCGCTGGCCGCGGTGGAGAGGGGGGAGCGCAGAGGGGCCGGTGGTGTGGAGATGGGGCTCTTCTCGTGGTTGGGCTGCGTCCAGCTTGTGATGTTCTTTCTGCCCACCGATTATCTAAAATGGTTGAATTGGTTGCAAGACTCTTTTTAATTGTTCTTGCAGGTAAACAACGAAACGCCATAAGGCAGAGAATCCCTCCTTGCTTGGGAACATGGGGGGAAGACGTGGAGAAGGTCTGGGGTCCTGGACTGCAAGAGTTCAGGGAATGGTGGGTTACAAGTTGGAGAGAAGAGCGGGCAGATCTTTAATAAGCTGTCCTCTGGAGCAGTCCCGGTGTCCTGATTTTCTGTGCATGTTACAAAGTCCTCTCCCTTCTCAGCACACGGTGGAATAAATTTAGTTTTATTGTGGTACTTGCTGGCTTGTATCCCATGAGAGGCGGCTTCAGTAGTCAGTTTGGATAATATTTTGAATGAATGGCAGGGGTATGTAGTACATACCACCCAATATTTTCTATAATGCAGAGGCAAAATACCACTTCTTTTCTAAATTTTAAAATAATTCTCCAATCTATTAGAATTTAGTGATCTGAAATTACTTGCCTCATTGTTAGAAAAGCTTCTGTTGAGGACTTTGTGAGGCTTTCCTGAAAATTTTAGAATAATGAAATATTAGGATGCTGACTTTAGTTAAAGGGGAACAATAAAGAAAAGGGGTGGAAAAAGGGGTAGGGGGCAGAGAAACAGAAGTGCCAAGAAAAAGAGGAGAAAATAAGAGAATCACCAGCCTTTTAATTTGGTTTGTACATGTATTAATACTCCACAAAAAAAGTTCTTTAACAGTCTTACATTCTCAGAATGCTTAATTGGCCCCCTGCCTGAAGTCAACCAGAAAATTGCTCACTTGGAATGAGAATTGGAAAGATACCACAGTGCCAAACCAGTGACTATAGACAAGAAAAATCTCTGGTGCTGCAATATCTTCTGGTAGTCCAGTTAAGCAATATCTGATTCTTGCAGGACATATACTATAAAACCAGTGGCCTTCTGACCCCATGTATGGGAGTCTGTGCGCTGGAAATTAGTGATTTTTTTTATATGAGAAGGGATTACAGGGTGGTGGTGGGGAAACAATACCCTTAAAAGTAGAACAAAAACTTGCAGTTCTGAACAAGGGCTTTGTGAAGTAGTTGTGATTCCTATCAGCATTTAACATCCATATGTGAGTGTGCATATATTGGATAAGAGAGATGAAAAGAAGAAGGGCCAGAGTGAAATAAGGGCAAGAACCCTGAAAGAAAAGCTGGGAGAATGTAGAATTACAATTTTGAACTGAAAAAAACTGTAGCTAACCTACGTGCTTAGAAGAGTCGAACACCATACAGGACAGAGGAACTGAGCTCTTAACGCTTGCTTTCACTTTTTTTAGTTGTTAAATGCACTGAAAAATTCTGGGTTTCCAAACCAACACTTAGATCAAAAGAGCTGCAGATGAGAGAAGCATCTCCCTGAGATGCTCAAAGACAAAGGCACGTACGTTTCCATTATAAATACTTCAGGGGGTTGTTATTGAGGGGGGCGGGAACAGATGTTAAGAAGTTCTGGTGAGGACATGCCCCACCAGTAGCACAGGGGTTGTAGTGTTCACCTTCTTAGAAGAAACCTGTATGTTTCAGTACAATTGTGCGCTTGAGTTCTTATTGCACTAAGCAGGATGAATATTGTAGTAATACAAAATAATTATTGTAAAACTAAACTGTCTCATTTATCCAAGGTCTCACAGTGATTCTCGGACAGGGAGAATCTCTGACAGCCTCTTTCTCCAAGGCAGAGACTTGGAAAAAGCCAGGCAGCCCATCCCACTGCCTTGGCGTGTGCGGTGAATGCGTACTTCTGTGTGCCTGATTGCTATATGGACAGATACTAATATGTATGTGAATAGTTTCACAGCTGGTAGGATTTGTGAATGAGAGCTCAGAAAGCTTCTCCAGAAGTTTGAGAGCAAGAGAAAGAGGTTCAATTGTCTGATTTTCAGTGTGATATGCTTCAGGAGTCTTTCTTCCTTTGCATGGTTTTACTAAATTTCATTTCTTGCCAGACTCCATTTCCTCGAAAAATGCTGTGGAATTTCCTCACTGCACCAACCTCCCAGGTGATTCTGGCAGTAACTTTTAGTGGTTATTTCTCCACTTATATCAGGTAGATACTGAGATAAGAGCTGACCATTGCTGTTTCTAGCATTGCCTCTCAATATATTGCATTGTTCTCTGGCCAGCAGGTAGTTTGATGTTTTGATTTTACGTGATGTTAAAAGCATTATGGCCTAGTACTGTGCATCCTTCTGTGCCTGTCACTCTGTGGAGAAGCGAGCACCTAGCGCATGCTCTCCCTCCTGGTATAATAACTAGAGATATCACTTAGGATCTGCACAAGCTCATTAAACAGTGAGGAACCTGCATATTGCAGTCATCCTGTAAGGAAACTGTGTATCTTGTTATGAAGACATCTTTGGGAATGCTGGTGGAAGGCTGAGAGAGTGACAGGATGAAGATAGGGCTGTAGGACGTGACAATGTGGACATTTTGGAATAGACTCAAGCTGTTCTTGGTACCCTAATCTGGAGCATCTTCTTCAGCTTTTTCGGTTCACAAGTGATACAGCTTAGATGGTCTCAGAGCCGCTTTTAACTCCATAGTGTTTCTCTTTCCTTTTTTCATATACACTGAGGGATTATTATTGTTCTCTGTTATATCAGTAATTATAGGGAAATCCCACTGACTGGTGAATTCATTAGGCTTACTCTAGGCTTACTCTGATGTCAAAGAGAGTATTTATTGTAATTATTGCTGCTTGAAACTTGCTACACTGACTGGTGGGCTAAGTGAGATAGAGTTTAAAACCTATAAAATAATTCTTTTTGGCATATTGAAATTAATTCCATGACCAATTAAGTTCTTCAGCAGTGAGATAATTCCTGTTGCCTCAGTGCTCTGCAGTTAACTATGCCCCTTCTTTTAGTATCCTAGATATTAGAATATCTCACCTACATTTTATTGACAAAGCAACCACCTCTTCTTCTCTATTTTTTTTCTTTTCATTATAGCCAACTCAAGAACAGCTCTTTCACCGCATTGCAAAGAATTATGCTTTCCTCCTGCTTGACTGTCGCAAATTCCACCACCAGGAGGCCTTCATTAAAGTGCTTATAGCTACACAAAGAAAACGCAAGGACAGTGAACTGAGATGGAGACATCCATCCCCACAGGAGTAATCTGAAACTAATACTTATGCTATAAATAGAGATTTTCAGAGTGCTGCGCAGGCATCTATTAATTGATTATTGCAGGAATCCTAATACCTAGCCATCAGTTGTACTGTTACTTTTGAGGATACTGAGGTGTTGTGGGTGCTATGCCTGCATTGAATCACCAAGTGATAGCCAGGAAAGTTCATGCCTTTGTCTTCTGGATAAGAAAGTTCTTAATAACATAAGTAAAATAATAAAACTAGGGGGAAGCATGGTTTTGACTTCTAGTCACTCACGTCTGCCCTCTATCTTTCACAAGGCATATGCCTTCACCTAATTCACCACTGCCTTCTCGCTTTTAGTTACTTATTCCTGAGTTCTTTGTTTTCTGCCACTTTTCACAGCAAGTTTTTATTGTCTCCTGAAAGTTCTAAATACCCACACTAGCTGTCTGATTGATTGTTCACTTTTGCTAACGTGACCTTCTTAAAAGAAAGGGGGAAGGAGAAACGTTTTCATCCTTTTTTTGTCAAATAGTGCACTTAATTACTGGATTTTCAAAGCTGCAGCCATTCCTTTGGCTGAAGTGTAGACTTTGTTATTAAAAAAAATAGTGTGTCCATGATCTCTTAACTAAGAAGTATATAGAGGTTAAACCCTAGTTTTTTTCTCTTCACTGCTGAGTCAAGCCTTGTATATCTGATTCTGTTCTGGTCTCCCAAGATAATTTTTCGGTACTGACGGATCCAAGACACAGCTTTGCAATGCAATTTCAGAATTGATGGAAGGTGAGAGTGGCTTTGCTTCTGCCGGGAAATGTGGCTTGTGCAAGTTGGAGGCTGAAAATTGAGCTATCCCTTGTCTTTCAAACTCTGTTTCTGCCCTTCTTCCCTGAATTCACACATATACATTCCACACATTTACATTTGTTTACTTGGGCATTTCTTATATGTACTAATGTGTAAAACACATATCCTCTGCTCTAAGAAGCAGAAAAAGCGCATTTGAGGCCATGATGTTGTATACAATGTTCCCAGGCCTCTGCAGAGGTTTTCCAATCGTTGTTCACCATTCTTGCCACACGGTTCACCTTAAAGAGTTTAAGCAAATATACAGGCAGTTCTGCCACTCACATGCTCGGGATAGAATCTATCGCTTCCTGATGGAGTTTGCCACGAGGCTGTCCTTGGTGACTGGAAGCCTGAAGGTTCAGAGGACACATGCAGTCCACACAGCAGTGAAAGCTTCTGTTAAGTTCTATTTCATTCTCTTCTGATTACCTGTCTAACTCCTTGCTTGTTTCCATGTCCGTCTTTTCATTCTTCTCTTTGTCCCTTAATTTCACAGCTATCTATTTCCATGTGTCATTTCAGATGTCCTTTCCAGGAAATTATGAAATATTAAACCTCCAGTCTGTATATTCCCGATTAGCAGATGCAAGGAGGCTATAACAGGGAAAGGATCACTCAGTATTGGTTGGTTTCTTATGCTCTGTTGTAACCTTCCACAGCTGGCAGCTGCTGGAGACAAGATGTTAGGCCTTTGGGCTGAGCTGCTGTGTTGTTTATACAGGAGGAAAAACAGGGCCTGCATTCTAAATCCCTTTCTATTTTATCTCATGCCTTTTATGAATGCCAACTGTGCTTTGTACAAACAAGTGATAACAAATCATGAGAAAATGTGAAGCTTAGTGTGTATAGCACACTATGAAGACGGGAGAGAAGTGCTAAGTATTCTTTTCTCTTCTGTGTTAGCTCATCATTCCTTCTTTCTCTCCACTTAGGCACACTGCCAACCCCAAGAAGCTATGCTAACTGGGACTATTCCCAGTTGGAACTGGAAAAATTCAAGATGAACAATTTGCTGTCACCAAAGGGAGAGCTGGAAGAACACTGGTGTAAACACTTCTCCCTAGTTCCTGCTGATCTAAATAGGAGTTTCATATCCAAACCAGGTGGTCATTTTTCTCCCCAGGATGCCTTGATCTACAGGTCTTACCCTATGCTGATTCTTTGTGTTAGAAAGGTATGGCTGTGGATGACCTTTTACCAAAGGCAAAAATTGGAAATAATGTGGGCTTTAGATGATGTGGTGTCTGCAGTGGTAGGAGAACGGGTTGTGTGGCCCAAAAAGTAGTGGGTATCTGCTGCAAGCTCATATGCAGATGAAGTAGTTTTTCAGGCTTTTGGGGAACGCAGATGACTGCTCACCCATGGCCTGAACTAGCTTGGGGTAAAAGCTATTCAGGGACACACAAGAGATTTGGAACCCATTCCTATAAGACCTGCAAAGGCCAGGTACTGTAGTGCAGTAAATGAAATATCCAGTTGTTTTGTTTTGTTTCCCTGTTTTTATTTTTCATTTTTCTCTGGGATAGCAAGAGATGCAAATATGAGACATACTAGGACCAGGTAGAAGGTGGTCTTGATGGCTCAACAGTTGTCATATAAATAGCTGGATGGTGTCAGTGTGTTCAACAGCAGTAAAGCAGGATCTTCATTGGTTCACAAGGAAAAAAGAACCATGAAAATACAAATTTTGAATTTGCATTGAATGCCCAAGCAAAATGAGCCTTATGGAGGGTGCCCTCTCTGCATAAACTTGGTTCTAAGTCTTGGATTCACAACTTATGAACTGTGTTTTTCATTCTGCCTCCCTTCCCCAGATTCCTTCAACATGACAAGCAGTCCAAAGAAGACTGGTAATCACTGTACAAGAATGTAAGATAAAAATATGTTTACAAAGATTTGTGGCCAGCAAGTGGATGTGTCACAGAAGCTAAGGCTTTCATTAAAAGTATCCATTGCTCTTCATCTTGTTCCTATTACCAACAAATTTGTTGGTTTGGAGTTTTTTGGTCAATTTGTCAGGTGACATGAAAAAGGAGTTTTTCCTTAACCATTCAGAAAAAAATTCCTCGAAGCCATCAGCAGTCTTCCCGTTTTCTAAGTTTGATCTTACTAATTTCAATCACATGTCCCACAAGCTTCTATACTTCCCGTGTTGTTTAGAGATTCTTGCTTACTGCAGGCTATCATTCCACAGGCAACACTCGCTGTCTACATTGTACTCTTCAGCCAAGATACAGCAGACATTTCCTTTAGAAAAGAAGTGAGTGAAGAATGTGGCACAGGGAAAATTATACTTAACTTTGACTTATGCACCAAGTGCTTAAATATTGTGAGGAATCTTGTCTTTTTAATGTTACTGGGAGGGAAGGGGTGTCATATTTAGAAACTAGTTCCCAGCTCACACATCTATGTAATTTGATTCATTTTGGAAATAAAAGTAGATGAAAATCTGCGTCTCTAAAGATTTAAATCTTGTCAGTCCGAAAGAAAGCTAAATTGTTTTCACGGGTCAGCAGACAGGCTATTCTCACAATTCATTCATTCATTTACTGCTGAAGTAATGTGCTACTTCAGTTCCAAGATTAAACAACTGGTAGTGATAACTTGTTGTCAGGGATCGTGTCAGTGTGTCAAGTCTTGTGTAGAACACGGGAAAACTTGTAATTGAAATTGAGACAGGTGAGCCAGGGTTCAACAGGCTGCAAATGCAGATAATCAAGTCAGTAAAAAATGGGGATTGCTGTTTCCAAGGCAACTGTCCTAATTTGATATTTAGTCACCTAGACAGGTAGTGACATTTTCCAAAATGCTCCATTATAAGCGTTTCTTTTGCAGTCAATGGGAAGTGCAGGTGCCTGGAACTTAACATTTGACTGTTTAATTGTGAGCCTCTGATTAAATTCCTGGTTTGAAATCTTGGGATCTGAATGACCTGAATGAGGGACTAACGCAAGAGCATTACCACTGTGCGTGGATACAGAGTAGCAAATCACTTGGAAATGTCTAACAGAAATTAATTGTTCTTTATTAGACATGGTTTTGTTAGTGTTTTAGGAGAAAGGAAAGGATGGTTATTTGTCACACAAAGAAGGGAAAAATTCTAAGCACAGAGAAAAATAAGGCAGTAGGAAAAAGCAAGAAAAGAATATTTGGGCAAAGTAGCATGGAAAAAAGTATGAACAGTGGAAGGAATGGTAGTGGTAAATGTACACAGGGGGTGCATTGAGTAGGAGGCTGGGAACACTGAACCTGATACAGAGACCAGTGAGAACATTCAAAGTCAGTAATGATAGCAATTTATTTCTCTGCAAATGCTTTGGAAATAAATTGAATTCTATTTTTCTTAAATAAAAGTTAAGAACAATGTGTGTATTGTTATATGTTTTGTATTTTTTTCCTGTATTGTACATTCAAGAGGGGGAAAAGAAATAGGTCATCAGTCATAAGGTCTGCCCATACTGTTAAAATCTAGAGTCCTGGAAAACAAACTGGCAGGAGAGCAAGTTTAAAATCCTTAAAATCTGAAATTATGGATATCAAGCATTTTCTCTTGTATTTACTCATATTGCAAAGCACTTTTACTTTGCTTGGCATAACACACAATTTATTCAGCTTGTATTTTGCTGATTTCTACATATTTTTGTAATGAAAGTTTGTGCTCTCAACAAGTGGAAGCAACATCTTTTGTTTCTTTTGACCAAGCTAAATCGAGTTTGGTGTATTTCTTCTTGTAATATACACTATTAGAGCAATCCTGCCAGGCTCCCTTTCACTTTTATTCTTTGGAATCCCTGTCTTTGCTTATATTTAACTCTCATCAAAGTGATACTGCCATACTGCCAGCATATCAATTTCTCTCACCACAGCCAGGGTCTTGCCATTACAGAGTGTAAGAAAAAAGCCCCCTTACCAGTGCTTCTTTGTCACTGTGGAGTGGCAAGGGGGAAACTTATTTCACTGAATAATTATGCAGGGAGTGGGTATTTGGGAGCAATTGCTTATAAAACTGGCTTAGAGAAATACATTAAACATGTGATGTTAGTGCCATTTTTTTTACTTAGAGCTGCACATTGAAACACACATAAGCATGTTCTGCTTCATTTATTTTGTTAAAGCAACTTACAAAGTTGATAAACTTGAGGGAAGAAATCTTCCAAACTTTCTTCTATTAGACAGCTGACTTGGGTGTTTTATGGAATAGTTCCATCAGTTACTTTTTACTAGATAGGGACATTGCCCTGGTGTCATAGCTATTTTGTGAGCCTATAATTGCCTTCTGTGACCCTGAAATGTCTCCTTCCTGTTTCAGCAGGAGAGGATGTTTATCCCTTTCCCAATGACTGCAATGTGGTGCTGCTAGCACTAGTGGCTGCTGTATTTTGGCCTAGAAATGGCTACGTTTCACTTGTGGATGGGCTAGACTTTTAAAAGAGAATACATGAAAATTAAGGCATTAATCCTACCAATATGGTAAATTACTCAAAGTTTTTCTGTCTTTCATTTTTCTGGAAGGAACTGAAACACGGACAAGCTTCTAGCAAGTACCAACCTCACCAAACAAGCAAAGTCTTCCAAGTCCAAACAGGTAAAATATAAACCAGTGACTTTACCGGGTATAGAATGGGGAAGAAAAGGTAAAATATTATTTATTTTACTAAGACTCTGCAGTCTTGTTGTTCTGAATGCCTTTGCTATGCTATAATATGTGCTGTCTGTATAAGAAGCAGGAGAGTGTGTGTACACATATATGTGTATGTTTGTCAATCCTAGACAGCTGGAACCCATCAAAGCTGCTTGTGTGTGTATCCTCTTGTGTGTGCCTAATTAGTGCAAATAGTTCCTTAGGTATTGGGTTCACTGACATGTGCTAGGCGAGGGCAATCTGGACTGCTAGCATTTAATATTTCAGACCTCCACACCCAAGATGCAAAGCCTGAAAAGGATAAGAAGGAAAGTGTTTGGAAGCAGTCTCAACATATGCTTAAAACTAGAAGACTAAAAATAGCAACTCATCCTAAAGAGGTGATGCAGTGTTTGTAGAAGGATGGAAGATGATGTGATAGATTGAGTGAATTTTTCTCTCTCCCGCTGACATAGCTGATCTTGTTGGCATCCACATATGCCCTGCAATACAGAAAACATTCTTAAGGGCAGTTGTTCGTGTAAAGGGAGTGTGGAAGTAGGATTGCTTTACACGTCTTAAGTGTTGCTTTTTTTGTCAGTTTTTCTCTACAGATTCTGTCCCTAAGCCAGTAAGGTTCCTTCCCTGCCCCCCACTAAACGCTTTCATCTTCCTGAGAAGAATGGGTGAGAGGACTTTACTCCTTTCTCCAGAAGCAGGTCCTCTAAGAGACTTGAAACAACTTCTGTTGTGTTGAACTATTGACAAGTACGGCTTCCAAACCTCAGTGCTTCATACATATTTTTAGTCTCATAATGATGACGGTACTGAAGTCTGTAGCATTGTGTGCTTCTCAACAGGCCTTCTTTAGCAGTTGCTCTTTAGGAACTTCAATATAGTGTTAGTCACAAACTATATATTGCATACTTATTCTAGCTGTGTCTGGAATTTCCTTCCCTGCCTTTTTTTTCCTATCAATCAAATGTACGTGAATTTCTCCTGAAGCAACACCCAGAAAAGCCCTCCACCCAGATAATTCAGACTCCTGAGATGATTCGCAGACTCTTTTACTCTACAGAGAGTTCCTTCAAGGCGACTCAGTCATTCCTTACAAATGCCTGGGGTGAAAGACGGTTGTTATTCTCATCAGCTTCTTATCTCCGATTTGCTTTTGCTGCATTAGCACTGTGATAGCTGGGGGTGGGGAACAGTGGTTGGTCAGTTAAGAACAGCTCATGGCTGCAGTTCAATACTGAATATTATTTTGAAATTAAAGATTTGAGTGTCATGTGATTTCCTACTTGTCTCATACTCATCGCCCTAAGAACAGAGGTCACATGTTGCCATGGTTTCAGCTGGGTTAGAGTAGATTTTCTTACTAGCAGCTGGTATAGTGCTATGTTTTGGATTTGGAATGGGAAATAGTGTCAATAGAGCCCTGGTGGTTTTGATTGTTGCTAAGCAGTCAAGGCCTTTTCTGATCCTCACACCACCCGACCAGCAAGCAGGCTGGAAGGGCACAAGACACAGGTGGGACAGCTGATCTCGACTGGCCAAAGGGATATTCCATGCCATGTGACATCATGCTCAGTATATAAAGTTTGGGGAAGAAGAAGGAAGGGTGGGGATGTTCAGAGTGATGGCACTTGTGTTCCCAAGTAACCATTCTGTGTGATGGAGCCCGGTTTTCCTGGACATGGCTGAACACCTGCCTGCCAATGGGAAGTGGTGAATGGAATTCCTTGTTTTGCTTTGCTTGTGCACGCGGCTTTTGCTTTACTTATTAAACTGTCTTTATCTCAACCCACGAGTTTTCTCACTTCCGATTCTCTCCCCATCCTGCTGTGGGGGGAGTGAGTGAGTGGCTGCGAGGTCCTAGTTGCCAGCTGGTGCTAAACCATGACACGTGTGAAATTTGGTCGCAGAAACTCTGACCTATTCCTCTGTCTTGGATTGCCTGGCCATTAAAGCAGGATGTGCTGCCTTAATAATCCAGTGGGAATATAACAGTGGGGACAGACAAAACAGGAAGGAAGACTATAGTAGGAAGTACTGGGATGTATTGAATTGAGTGGGAGTTTTGCACCTGCACTGAGTTTCAGAGACACCTTTAAGTCACTTACCATCACCAATTCAGCAAAAGCACCAGGAGGAGAAATTAAAAGCTTTCTTCAGATACAGACAGAGGAAATGTTTAAGAAATAGACATGCTTCCAGTCAGGCTGGTAATTAAACCATTATAATCCAAGGAAAGAGGAACAAAGGATAAAACAAGAATAATCAGGTTAATGAATCTGAAGTTTAGAGGTGCAAGATTGAAGAAATTTATTATCTGGACCATTACTGAAAATTAAGGCTCTGTGTATAGCAAAATCAAGGAAAGACAATATTTTAAAGCTAATTACAACTCCTGAGAGCTCTCAATATTATTCTGAGCTAAAAATAATGGTGTGATGATGCAGACGATGCCTATCCAAGTTTTGGGGTTTGAAAAACAAACTACTTATGATCTCTTCTGGCCACTAGCCTGGCAAACATATGGAATACAAACGGAGCAAGATTGGTTTTTTTTCTGTGGTTTACATACAAACTCACTTGCAGAAGCAGCAGGCAAAGCCAGGAGTAGAAAACTGGCCAAAAGAAGAGCATGTTCAGTTCTGCAGCATGGCTGGTTTGAAACAAAAGCTGCTACCAACCGAGAGGCTGAGCTAGAAAGCTTTAACTTTTCCAAACTCATAAGGTATGTGGAAACACTGTGAAAATGATTAGTCTTTCAAGCAAAGGCTCCTCATAGTTTGGGGGTTTTTAAACGAAGAAATGTCTCAAATACCAGTGCTGAACCTCTTCCAAGTGTGAATTTAAAAATGTTTTTCTTGTAAAATGCCATTCTTTGATGAGACCAGTGAATTCCGCTGTGACCTGGAAATTAAAAAAAAATCCATTAGCTGCACTTTAAATACATTCTTCTTTCTGAAGCATGCCAAGGAAAATGCTATCCTGAGTACAAAACAGAGCAGTGTACTCAAAGTCATTATCCAACATACTTGACAACAGAAGCACTCAGGTTCTGTGAGCTGGAATGTATTGGGGGGGGGGGGGGGAACATTCCATGAATTATGCTTTTTTTAGCTGTAACACTGAAAACTTTGCTTTCCTATGTTCTGTGGATACAGCGGCTTTGCTTTGTGTCTTTTTTAGATTAATTTTCAATGCTGATGTGTGAATAAGTTAGAGAAGCATTGACTCTTTTGGCCATAACAGTTAAGACAATATTTGCAGTACTCCCAGTTTGTTTGTATTAGGAGTCAGACTTTCTTTGGCGTGAAGAATACACCCACAGTCCTGTGTTCTGCAGCATGGGAGATGCATCTGTGAGCAATTTTCTTGTTTTAACTCCCTTTATGAAGAGTTATTGTTGTTAAATCAAGTTTTCTGCCTCAGCTTCCTCCTAAAGCAATAATCCCTGTTGCTTATCTCTCTTTCCCTGTGCCATGCAGCAATGTGAACAGCTGCCACTAGGCAAATTTTACCTCCTGTATTTGCATTCAGTCCCAGAGAAGTCCCTCTGTCTACAGTAATGGTGTGAGACCACCAAATGGCAAAACTGACCCCAACATGTGTCTGAGGCAAGTCTTTCCCTGTCTCTCTTCCCCATCCCCCAGCTGACTGAGCCCATCTTATTTACTGTTCAGATGAGTACCAGAGTGAATACAAATAGGAGAAATGCAAAGCCATTTTGATAAGGCAGAGCATAATGCCCTGCATCTTTGCCCAGAAGCATTCTGCAATTCTGGGGAGATTTCAGGTATGTCACAGTTTTAGTCTGACACCAACTGTAAGTGAAATGCATTCCTATGGAAACCAGAAGGCACCGTTCTTCCAAAACAATTCAGACATAAATGTACACGCATATCCCAGGCTGAATCTTTGTGGGTTATATTCTGGAAAGCCAAATATCACATTATTCTGTCCTGGTTAAGAACAGGCAAACTGCCAACTTGAAAGTTCAGAGAAGGCATTAACTTACATATTTGACTGTAGTCCATTTGGTTCACGTAACCAGCCAACCAAAAAAACCCCACATGACTTCCCTACTGCAACTATGGATTTCAATTATTTGTGAGGATGAAAAAATCAGCTGGATACTTAGTATTTTTATGGTTAATGGTTTGACTTGGGTCTTGTCTTGTCTGAACTGATATAAGATCTCAGGAGAGAGGAAATGCAGATCACAGCAGGGAATCTCATTAGCAGTGCCTCACCCACAACTGGAGGTGCACTGGTCAGCAGCAGAACCTGTAAGAGGGAAGGAGCAGACTCAGGGATGCCTTGACTGACTTGGCTGGTGTGTAACATGACGGGGTATGTGGGTTTATTATACAATACCAGCTGGAAGCCAAATGAGCAACTAATGATCACACAACATTTTGAAGGTGTAGAACGTAATTTATTGCCCGAAGTAGCACTTTGGGGTGGGAAATGATCTGCAGATTCTGTGCATTCATTGACCCCTCTGAGAACTATTTTACAAACTAGAAGGATAATGGAGGGAAGGCTGTTTACAGAGGCATTAGCTGCTGCAGAGCTGTTCAGCAGCACCAGAAAGATCACTCTCTACACGTGCATTCTATCCTGGAATAAAAGCACACTTTGTGAAGGAATTCTTCTTTCAAGGGCTGTCTGCCTAAGTGCTCTTCTGGAATAGCTCTTGCGGAATAATGCAGTTTTCAAAAGCAGTGCCAGCCAGTTCCTCTGTATAGACAAAGCCTCAGGCATCCAGAATTAGACTTCAGGTACTTACATAAATTGCTTGATGTCTCGAACGGGGACCCTGCAAGCACCTCCTGATGATGGTTAGGGGCTGTGGGTTTTGCTGTTTGGTTTCCCAACCTGTTATCAAAGCATATTCTTGAAATAGTCAATAGTAATTAATGTTGAGAGACCATGGGTATGTTTTCACGGATAATGAGGATTCTATCCTTGAAACTGTCAAGGATCAATTAGTGAAGGAACTCCTAATAAAGGAAAGCAAGTATTGTTACCATTCTTGAGGAGAAACATCCTGGGCCATACGAGCATACGGACCTCAAAAATGCTACTAATCTACATGTTTTGAAAAGTTTAGCCAACTTGGCAGAAAAGTGAAAATTCTGAGTGTCCTAAGCTGAACAACCTTCATTATAATACTACAAATCACACCCATAGATCAAGAAGAGCCTAGGCCAGGTTAAGATCCTTCCTCTGAGCATGCATAGTAGCTATAACTCAATTGTGCAATCATATGTAAATTACTAACCAATCAAATATAGGTAGGAGGTACTAATGAGAGAATGATGTTGTAAAATGTGTATATAAGCTGCATGGAGAGTCCGTGGGGAACCACCAAGCACCTGGCCTTGCGCAACTCTGAAATAAATAATCAACGTCTCATCCTGATGCATGAGATTGGCTATTGCACACCAGGTAACGGGTCCGATTTTTCAGACAACAAACTGACGACACCCAGGCGTGCTCTTAACCTCCCACAGGTGAAGTTTTCACAAGCATCTTGAAAGAGGCCAAGATGCTGCTGCCACCTCTTCTGCCATCTGAACACCCCCCACCCAGCAGGGCAGTGATCCCCGGGGGCCAGCCAGCGACACCGGGGGGCAGCCAGTGACCCCTCCTGCTCTCAGGAGCACACCCGCGGCTCCTTTATGTGCAGTCCCGGCACCTGCTGTCCTACCAGAGGTGAGCTAAAAGGGGTGATTGCTTTCCAAACGCTGTCTCCCAAGAAGACTGGAGACTTGTAGAACGGTTCGTATCCTAAGCAACACCTTTTCCATCTTTTTAAAATGGCAGATGAAGTCATGGGTATGACTCAGCCTCATCTTCTTGTCCTGTGACTTCAGGCGAGTCACGGCTCTTCCAGCTTTTGGGAACAGATGCTCTCTGACGGGCTTTGGCCATCCAATCCAATCCAATCCAAAAGTGCCCTGTGCCGTCTTTAGGAAGACGTGCGTGCTGCACCCTGGTGACACAAAGCTGAGCGGCGTTGAATCCAGCCCCCTCCAAACCAACGCCACCCCATGTTCTTAAGGAAGCCTGGCTCTGCCAGCTGTACAACACGCGGTCATACAAAATATTCCTCAGAGACAGCAAATACAGCAGTCGATACATTTTAGGAGATTTTACCAGTAACTGCAGACCATAAATCAGCAGTATTTCGGCGCCGCGGGGTGGTGAGGAAAGGGGCGGTCCCCACTCCTGTCAGGGGCCCGAGCGCCTCCCGCCCGTCGGCCTGCCGGCAGCGCGCGCGAGCGGGCGCACAGTCCACGGCAGCCTCGGTTTGGCGGGAGAGCAGCACCCCCCCCACCCCCACCCCCTTCCTGGCCCCGCCCCTCCCCGCTGCGGCGGGAAAAGTGGCGGGTCCGTTCCCTCAGGAGGAGGTGGGCGGGGGCGGTGGTAGCAGCGGCAGCAGCACAGCTTGGGCTGGTGTAGGGAGCTCAGGTCCCTGCGCGCTTGGGGTACTGTAACCACTCGCAGCCCCGGAGGTGCCCGGCGATGGGTTATGTTTTAATTATTGTTGTAATTTTGATGGAGAATTTTGGTGCTCCGGGGGGCGGGGCGTGCGCGAGGGAATTCTGTGGTGCCGCAGCCTTTGGGAGCAGAAATTTACATCCCCTGAAAAGGCAACTGGCATGGAAAAGCCAGAATAAATCCGTGTGTCGATACACGATTAATCATTTATTTCCCTCTGAGACAATAGATGCGAAATTCCTCCTTGGTGCCCTTCGGGGCAGGCCAGATGGCCTCCTGCCCCTAACGTGGGGCCCAAATTCCGTTCAAGACAGCTGCCATGTTTCTGTCAGCTCAAAACCACCCGCTAAAACCGGGGTTACATGCTGGGGCCAAGTACCCGTCACACTGATAGTCTGTACCCATCGAAAGGAGCGCAGCGTGCAGGTCTTGCTCACCTGCCCTAATGAAGAGCTCCCAGGGTGGTTAACAGGAGGTTTGGGGCACCCGAGATGGCTCAGAAGTGTTTGTGTTTCCTCACAAAGTTCCTCGTTTCTTCATGGATTTACTGTGTTGTCTCAGACTTTCACCCTTTTATCTGCTTCATTGCAGGTGGTGGTGGCAGCAGCTGAAATCCTCTGGGTCTTTGGTGCGCCAACGCACCTGCAACAAGAGGACCCTCCACTGAACGGGAGGGTTTTGTTCATCCCTCAGGCTTTTAGTAGGGTGTGGTATAATTTCTTCGTTTCCCCTCCTAGCCCGCAGGAAGGCGCAGGTCTGGCTCTGCCTCGTTTTTTCTGCAGTGAGATGCCAATTGCCTAAGGATGGGGAGTAGAACAATCCCATGACCTGTTCAGCTGTGCTTGGGGTGCAGGATTATGTGCGCTTAAGGAGGATATTTTTGATGGAGGAGGGGATTGCAGTACAATTGTAATGCCTTTTTGCATTACTTGTTTTTCTTCCTTCAGTATTTGAAGCTAAGGGGTTTTAAAAGTCTCTTCAAGTATTTTTTAATTAATGTTTTACTCTAATTATTTTTCTGATTGATATTAGGCATGATGTGAAGACATGATTTCTCATTCCATAATTCCAGGGTTCTGAAATAGAAATGAAATGAAATGTTTCTGACACTATCAGAAACAACTGATTTTATAGGAGTATTTCCATTAAATACTAACAGAAATGACTCCATTGTATTTTCACTCCAAAACCAATTAAGATCATTCTAAAATTCTATTTTCTTTCTCACTTTTCCCAGCCTCTATACACAAGATTCTTGCAAGCAAATTAGGCAGACCTTAGGTATCCATTTAATAGCTGAAAAAAACTATTTGCAGATACTTCGTTTAAATTATCCCATCCTCTGTTAGATGTAGCCCATCGTGTAGTTTCATAATAAACATGTCATACCTTCCATGGATTTTATTAACAAGGATGAGCAAGCAAACATGTAAACTACACGAAGTAGTTTACAAAACTTTTGATCTGCCATAGCTAGAACAGTGAAGGCAAGCTCACAATTAAGACAGAAGCAACGTATCCATTTACAAACCCACAAAAATGATACAGCAGGTTCTAAGATCATATTTCTAAGGAGAACTACTTTGTATTAATTTTTCTTGCATTCATAAAATTTAAGGAGATAATATTTTGCTTTCTATTTGACTGTGCTATCAATAAGTGTCTATTCTGGCTTTAGGCCTTGCTTATAGGAAGTCACACAAAGAGGGCAGTGAAGCTGTAGTGGCAAGTTAACTATGAAAAACCATGAAATAAGCTCTCTGTGTATGTTTTTGCACAATAAAAGTGTTGGATTTTTATTACCCTTCTTTTATTCTCTTCATGCAAGCATATTTCTTACAGGCATTACTTGCATGTCTTCAGCATTTATTAGGTATTCGGAACTCCAGCAAGAACTTGAAAACAAATACAGCTTTATAGTCTGCTCTCAAGATACATGACTTGGGAGTTGTAGCCTTCTCAATGGTACTGTTTTGTGGGCTTTCTATCAGATAAAGATGGGGAAGCTGAGATGTTGCTTAGCCTTTCTGTTACCCGTTCTGTATGCAACCCTGCTGACTTTTGCTATAAAAATACAGACTGCCTTTAACTTTCTTACCAGAATAAATTCCACTAATGAGAACTCATTTAAAATGTTCCCACCTCCAAGTTCATCTCTGACCCAAGATTCTCACAAGGGAATGGCATCTCTTTTCCTAATATCCGTTAAACCCTTTCTAGCCAAACTGGTTCATCTGAGAGTTAAGCAGTAGATTTCCTCCTTTTGGTCAGGTAACAAAGAGTTGGAACCGGAATCTGAGTTTAAATCCACATGTGATGGCACACTGAGAAGGTTCTGTAGTTCAAGGGCTTTTTAAAAATCTTTTTACAGTCATTGACTCATTTATTGCCACCCAAATACTGCCTTTGTTTGCATTTCCCAGCAGTGATCGATACTTTATTACCTGTTCATTCACGATGAAAGCTATGGAGGATCAAGTAGTCCAAGAAGAACCAGGATACCAGGACGATGAGGTAAATTTATGGTTGATTGAAAAATGTGTGCGGCAAATAATTGTTTGAAGGTATTTTTATAGTGTTATGAAATCAATGGAGAGACATGTGGTCCCCAAAGACTGTTAGGGAGTTCAATGCATTTAAAATTCCGTTCCAGTCTAATAGCAAGAAAATCTTATTCTCCTAGTCCCTGTAGAGCCTTGCTCTTTGAGTACTCTTCATTAACCTTTCAAAAGCTACGCACAGTTTTTAATGGGGTTATCATTATTTCTTTATATTTTGCACTTCTATATTAAATGCAAAGGGGACTGAGTTAATTTTATCCTTCCAAGGAATGGTCATTAGCCTGAAAAGCTGAGAAACTGTGGTGAAAGAACTCAAAATGATGATGGTCATAACACAAGTTTTATTAGCACAGCAGAGAATTGCTTGTCTGTGAAGATACACTTTATGAAGAAGGTGATAGGAAATATGCAGGCCTTCTTGGCTCACTAGGGCTTTGCTTATTTGGGTAGTCCAATGTATTATCAGGGAAAATCATTTAACTGTTTAGAAATTGGAAAAAAACACATAGTGAGACAGATGTAATTACAAGAAAAAGCAAAATCTATTTTTTTTTCTGCTATTTTTTTAGGAATCCTTTTTTCAGGATATTGACCTGCTACAGAAGCATGGAATTGTAAGTATTAGCAATGACTTTACCGAACAGAATTCTCCATGTAAAGCTATTATAAGGTTATTTCCAAAAGCATATACACCTTGATACTAACAACTTGAAATTCTTCCTTGCATTAAATTCTAAATCATTCATGTGAAGACAAATTTTTCCTTTGGTGATAAGACAGGTTTTCAGAAAATCTCATTCCCATCCAATTCCTAAATAAAGATATTCAAAGTATTTAGCACCCAGCACTCTTGAAAACCAACTACTTGCTAATTTATTTGAAAACTGTGTGATAGATTGCTTCCTGTTCCTGCCAATCTTTGTAATTACTCCTGCATTTTTGGTGCCTGTGAAATTACACCGTGACAATTGTTGCTCTACTATTTTCAGCATGCTAGTGAAGAGGATAGAGTGGGAGTGAGGAAAATATTATTAGCTAAAGAAAAAAGTGGCTAGTTTTCTTCATCACATATGAATTCCTATAATCATTATCTTCATCATCATTATTATCACATAAACTTCATCTATTTACTTGAAATACTATTATTATATGTTTATCCGTGAGACTGAATCCTATTACATTCAGTGTTATAGAAGCAGAATAAAAAGTTGAGTTTGCCGAACAGAATGTAAAATTTAACTCTCAGATAAATGACTACAGATGGATGCAGACAGGGAGACATAGACACAATGAGACAGCATTAGTCAGCACTAGCTACTGGGCTCAGGCATGTCAGCAGTGTAATTGTTGTCAGCTTTTTTTATTGGCAATTCCTTGGCATTTTTAGAGAGAGTTTTGAAGAAGGGTTATGAGGTTGGGAGCTGTAACCATGGGGCAACATAGGAAAAATACACAAATTCTTGTGTTAAAAAATTTAACAAGTTGACCAAAGAGGCTGACCTCATGAGGTAGAAGGGAGCTGTCCTAGTCTGTCAATATTAAATGAGGCATGGTATGCAGAGAACGATACTAAGGTATGAAAGATCTTAAAAATTAAGAATAATGACATAGGCTGTTCTTCTGGCTTAATAAGAGTTTCCTGCTCCTTTTCTTTTTTTTTTTTTTTTTTTCTTCCTTCCAAGTGGTTATTCCCACACCTCAGAGGAAGTTTTTGTTCTCAGCTGTGCCAGTTAAAATCTTTGTGTGAACATATGGTAACCCATATCTGTTAAATTCATTTGCTTAAATAAATAGTTTTTGTAGGTTTATAATTTTTTTCCTAGGAGTAGAAAGAGAAAAATATTTACTAGATCTGACTGTGGCCATAATGAGAGTCAGATTAGCCCAACCTAGGTTGTGGTTTGATGTTCAGAAGCATTTGGTAGGAATTAAGGTGCTGTGACCTTTAGACTGTGGCCTTTGCTGAGTGTTCCTGCACCTAGAGCATGCTATCCCTTCTTCTGGCACATCTGCTTTTGTAGCTGCCCTGTGAACTGGATTTGTGAACCAATTAGTCCAAAAATTATCACAATTAAAAATGTGGCTTTGTTGTTTTGGTTTTTTTATTTGTAAATTCTCAGCCTGTTCCCTTTCCACCTCAGAGGAGCACAACTGGGACAGGGCTGCAACGTAAGGTAGAGAGAGGATCAGGACAAGCAGCTGGTGCAAGGGTGCGGGCATGTCAGTACGTTAAGCCAGAGGACTGCTGAACACTGCATGGTCTTGAACTATAGTCTAAGGAGGAGTACATCCCAGGGCCTTGGTTGGTACATAAGCTGTTGGTGAAAGGTGTATCTCCACGGGAGAGAACAAGAACTTCTATAACCAGGTCTACCACATAGAGACTTGTAATGCAGCACAGACTTAAGTCTGATGTGACCAGAAAGACAAAGCCACTGAAGAAATGCAGAAGCGGGGCAATGCATTCGAGGTTTTGGTCTAGAAAAAAGATCTTTGCAGCAATAGTCTGTTGTCTTAATAGAAAAAATCACAATAAAACAGCTCAATCCTTTTTATATGGCTGGTTATTATATTCTTTTGGGTGGAAGAGTCATTTTTATTCGTGACTGATTTTACCTCATCCATCTTTATTAATGTAATAATCAAAAAACATATCACAGGATGAGAAATAAGCTTCCAAATGAACATGACTAATTTCTAACATAGCGCCACTCCATTCTTATGTTCTAGGCACCCACACGCACTAGATAAATAGATTCAGTTCATACTTTTTTTCAAAGAAAAATCTTGGCTGCAAATGGTAAATTGAAGTATCCCGAACCTTTCACATAGTATATTTTCCTGTGAGTAATCTGTTTCTTGCCCTCAAGTTTCCAGTGATGTCAGAATCATAAAATGAGGTGAGAGGAGGCAAAATGTGTCAGCAGGGTGCTGACTGAAGTCACGCTGTACCCAATTTACGAAAAACTCATTCCAGCCCAAAGTGTCAGTCAGATCTGGAGGACACGTTTGGTTTAAACTGGACATACTGTGAACACGCAGGAACAGCACAGCAGTTAGAGTCGGCTTCCGATGATTCATGCGAGTCAGCTCCCAATTATCCGTGATCAGATTATCTGGTTTACAGATGATCTGTGCTAAGGGACCAAGGACAGATTGAGGGTTATAGGGTTTACTAGGCTGGGCTTCACACGATCTGAAATAATCCGTACTTTTTCCTTACTACCAGCTTGGGTCTAGAAAGACTGACACTGAACAGGGACTAGTAAATACAGCTGGACCCAAGACACCTGTCTCAAAAGCACCAGGATCTGGTCTCTGCACCACGATCCCTCACACCAATGTTACTCAAAATTTTCTGTTGTTGGTGTCACAAACTACATAATGAAAAGTTTACTGTAAATCTGCTTCTTTCTTGGTGAAAATACACATGCATATGAATGTATAATAAAATGTGTTTCAAAGGTTTACTTCACCTTCTAGTTAACTGTCATAAGTACTCACAGAAGGGAACTTTCTTCACAGAACGTAGCAGATATTAAAAAACTGAAGTCGGTTGGGATCTGCACTATCAAGGGAATCCAGATGACCACAAGACGGGCACTGTGCAATGTAAAAGGGCTTTCAGAGGCCAAAGTGGACAAGATTAAAGAAGCTGCAAACAAGCTTATTGTAAGCCAATCACTTTCCTGATAGTTTAAATTTACACTGGCCTCTCCAAAATGCTGTGCAGCATTTCTCTTAATAGATTTTTCCACCACATCATGAATAAAATTTTGAAAATTATTCTGCTCTTTACTCTAACGGGATAATACTTTATACTCTACAACAACCAGACAAATGCTGTGGTGCTTTTCATACCCAACATGTGTAAATGAGGCTAGGGTGGAGAGAAGATATTTAGGTGGGTTATTGCACTTTACCTTGAGGTTAAAGCTAAAATAAATGTCTCGTGTTCTCTTTGGTCTTCCTTAGGAGCCAGGTTTCCTGACCGCCTTTGAGTACAGTGAAAAACGGAAGATGGTATTTCATATTACTACTGGCAGCCAGGAATTTGAGTAAGCTTATCTCTACTTAAATCCCTCCTTAGTCCAAATTGTTCCAATAATCATATTTATTGTCTTTAATGAGGCACAAAAATGAGAAACACATATTCAGCTAGGACACGTAGGTTACCTTGCATTTGGAGCTAGTGCTGGCTCGAAGATGCCTGCATCAGTAAACAACAAAACCAACTCGTTTTCCACAGTCATCGTAAATAAACAGAGTTTGCATCCAGAAATCCTGAATGTATCATCATTTTTTCACCTAGTCAAAACAACCTGCAGATCTCAGGTCAAAATTATAAGTCTTCAAGACCACCCTTGAGATATTTTTATGGAATGTTATCTTTTCCAAGGTATTTTCTTTCTTCTTTCTTTCCAGTAATCATTTCTATAGATCTTTCTCTTGCTCACAGAAAGGAAGGTTGAGACAGAGTTAATTCTTTATGAATCAGTGATCATTTAGTGCCCTGTACTTAATGCACCAAGTGAGGGGCTTTAAGGCAGAAATAACTTTTCTTAGAAGTAGCAAAAAATTATCTTTTTTACTTTCCTCTTGTGATTGTGTGGATTTAACTATATCATAATCCTCTCCCTTTCTCCAGTAAACTTCTGGGTGGTGGGATTGAAAGCATGGCAATCACTGAGGCGTTTGGAGGTGAGAAAACCACATTAAATGAGTATTACTGAACAAAGAATTGCAATTTAGTTTAGATTATAAATCAAGCTGGATTACTTCTATCAAACTTATCACATTGTAGTCATAAAGATGAGTACCTGCATGAGTGTAAGAAGAAAGAATCCAATTAGTGTTTTCCCATTTTTCCTCTTCATTTGCTTGCAGACTAAGCTTGAGCTGAGTAATCATTAGACTTGGGGCACCCTGATTCAGTACAACATAGCATTATTAATACTATTACAAACATGTCATATAGCAAAGATTTCCCTCATGCCATCTGTGTTCCTTTTCCAGTAACAGAACTGCCACAAAAGATATTTTCTTCATGCACATTTAGGATATATTGCATTTCATATAAGATTTTGAAATTACAATTAAGTTACTATTATAGTAAATATGATCTGTTAGTGGTTAATACTTCAACAACAATAAGAGTTCGTAAAACACAGTACTCTTCCCTTCAGAAAAGATAAACTGGAGGCTAACATGATTTGATATAATGAGATTAATGAAGTCATAAGCTTCTCCTTGATCATTTTACTGAAAATGAAACTGGGCCAGGTCAGTGGAATCACCCATTTCTTTTCCCCCCTTCCCTCAGTTAACACTTTTCTACAGGTGCCATGTGGTTTTAACTTCTACACAGAAAAGAATAAATTACTTTAGCAATGAAGCATGATCAAATTAAAGCATTTCAGATTTTGCTTTTCACGTAACATATTTCTACTGCACAGAATATGATTTATAAATTGGGGTTAAATGATTAAAAAAGGTAGAGATAGAGGTGAATTTTGTAAGTGTGTTCCTAACTGCAGTAACTCCTGAATCTGGCAAACTCAGAAAAAGAAACCATGACTTTTTTTTTTTTCTTTTTCTTTATTTAACAGAGTTCCGGACAGGCAAAACTCAGTTATCTCACACCCTTTGTGGTAGGTGTAATACCTTAACAGACAGAGACGTTTCTTCTCAGTGAATCCATTCTTTACAATTATATCAGAATTAAACACATAGAGACAAGTCAGAATCTTTTACCTCTAGAAACACAGCGAAACAGACCTTGGTTACTCTTACCTCCATTCATTGTATTTGAGCAGAGAACTCATAAAAATGATTACTATTTAATACTGCTCACATCAATATAGGTTTTGCCATAAGGAGAGAGAAGATAATAGACTGTCTTAGAGAAACGAGTGAAACACACCATCTGGAAAAGCAGAGCACAAATATGGGTTACAGGTGGACAGGGGCATTGCTCAGAAAGGGCCAAAGGCAAGATTCTTTCTCAGCAACTCTTAATTTCCTGGTTTCGAGAGGTTTTGCTGAATATCACATTCTGAAAGGGCACTGAAAGGATACTACTGGCTGACAGTAACTGGATAAACAAAGACTTTGGCAGTCACCGTATCTGGGCAGTGCCAAATACAGCAGGACTCTGATTTCCCAGAGATGTCCCTCAATGTGTAAATAGTAGTAAATAATAACTAATGTAACTATTAACACTGCTGGAATATAGTTACCAGACATTGGATAGGCAAACATTCCCTTAAATAAACCCTATATTATAAAGGGAATTATGACGCCTTTGGGAAAAATAAGGCCTCTTCCATTTAGTACAGTCTAATGGTCGTCAGTCTTACCCTTTTGTATGAATGATTACAACTGAATTGAGTATTTTAGCTTATTCACTCCAAAGAGACTACACCCACAATCAGTAACTATTTGCATATAAGGAAAAAATCATATCCAAAGAATTTTATATCTTATGAGTTACAGCTGGGGAAAAAAAAAAAACCTACTAAATCAATACCATTAATTTGGGCAGAGGATTAAGAGGATGCTTTGTGCATAATAACTTACTAATAATATCCTTACCTATTTTCAATATAAAATATACAGATTTAGTGATGGTACTGAGTAAAACACATTTTTGACACCATTATTTAAATCTCATCTGATCTCAAATTGAGAAAAGTGGCTTGAGTTTCTCCTCAAGATGGCAGTAAGACTTGAGATACTCCTGATTTCCACATTGATCAAAACTGGTGGTTCTTTGTGATATGGATATGCAGTCACAGTTTATTGAAAAAATAGTAATAGAGAGAGGAAGAAAATATTTTTCCTGCTTTTTCATTTTGATCTTCTATGATTCACTGTAGTGACAGCTCAGCTTCCAGGTCCAGACGGCTACACAGGTGGAAAGATTATCTTCATTGATACTGAAAACACTTTGTATCTTTTGAACTGTTAAAAGGTTATAGCTTTATACATGTAAAATAGTATGACTGACATTTGATGTAATCGAACCTGGAAAAATAAGAGGATATGGATTTTATATTAACTAGATTTTTTTTTTTGAGTTCTAATATGCCTCCTACAGGTGATAGAAGCTCTTCTGTTTACTTCAAAAGAAATTCTTCTAAGTACTAAACACTCTTTTTGACACTTCATATCTGTGGTAGACTGTGTATAAATAGGTTTTGCTCATGGCTAAATTCCTAAAGCACAAATATAGAATCACAGAATCATAGAATGGTTTAGGTTGGAAGGGACCTTGAAGATCATCTAGTTCCAACCCCCCTGCCATGGGCAGGGACATCTCCCACTAGACCAGGTTGCTCAAAGCCCCCTGCAGCCTGGCCTTGAACGCTTCCAGGGATGGAGCTTCCACAACTTCCCTGGGCAACCTGTTCCAGTGCCTCACCACCCTCAGAGTGAAAAATTTCTTCCTAATATCTGATCTAAATCTACCCTCTTTCAGTTTAAAACCATAATCCCTCATCCTATTGCTACACTCCCTGATAAAGAGTCCCTCCCCATCTTTCCTGTAGGCCCCCTTTAAGTACTGGAAGGCTGCTATAAGGTCTCCCTGGGGCCTTCTCCAGGCTAAACAACCCCAACTCTCTCAGCCTGTCTTCATAGGAGAGGTGCTTCAGCCCTCTGATCATCTTCATGGCCTTCCTCTGGATCCACTCCAACAGGTCCATGTCCTTCTTATGTTGGGGGCTCCAGAGCTGGATGCAGTAGTCCAGGTGGGGTTTCCTGAGAGCAGAGTAGAGGGGCAGAATCACCTCCCATGACCTGCTGGCCATGCTTCTTTTGATGGAGCCCAGGATGTGGTTGGCTTTCTGGGCTGCAAGTGCACATTGCCGGCTGATGTTGAGCTTTTCATCAAACAACACCTACAAGTCATTCTCCTCAGGGCTGCTCTCAATCCATTCTCCACCCAGCCTGTATTTGTGCTTGGCATTGCCCCAACCCATGTGCAGGACCTGGCACTTGGCCTTATTGACCTTAATGAGGTTCCTACAGGCTCACTTCTCAAGCCTGTCAAGGTCCATCTGGATTGCATCCCTTCGCTCCAATGTGTTGACCACGCCACACAGCTTGGTGTCGTCGGCAAAAATGCTGAGGGTGCACTCAATCCCAACATCCATGTTGCCACCAAAGATGTTAAATAGCACTGGTCCCAGTACCGACCCCTGAGGAACACCACCTGTCACTGCTCACTACTTGGATATCGAGCTGATAACCACAACTCTTTGAGTATGGCCATCTAGGCAATTCCTTATCCACCAAGTGGTTCATCTGTCAAATCCATGTCTCTCCAATTTAGAGACAAGGATGTCATGCGGGACAGTGTCAAATGCTTTGCACAAGTCCAGGTAGATGATGTCAGTTGCTCTTCCCTTATCCACCAACACTATAACACTGTCGTAGAAGGCCACCAAATTTGTCAAACACGATTTGCCCTTAATTAAGCTAAGTTGGCTGTCACCAATCACCTCCTTATTATATCCATATGTCAACTTCCCCTGCCTCAAACCTTAAACAGAACAATTATCATCGTGAGCCCTAGACTATCTTTAGGCTATGAGGAACAATGTGAAGAGAAAAAGTCAGTCTTCTCTAGGATCAAAATAAATATTCTTATATTTTTCCCCATAGTTCTATTTGGGAATGGATTTTTATTATTTTCAGAGCATGATTTGTACAAAGAGAAATCCTTAACTTTAATTTCAGCCGACCAGACCGTCTTCGTGACATTGCTGATCGCTTCAATGTTGACCACGATGCAGTACTTGACAACGTGCTGTATGCACGTGCATATACTAGTAAGATCATCTAGCATAATGTCTGTGTATTTTCTCTAAGACTCACGTTTTAATAGTTCTCAGATTATTAACTGAGATTGCCCACTGAGGATCATAAAGAATGTTTGGCTGCTAAGAAAAGAAGTTGTAAGCTTGCTTCCATTTTCTGTTTCTGGTGGTATACGCTGAGCAGACTTGTGCAGTGTAAGTATTCCAGCTCAGCTTTGCTACATAAACAATAAAGTTTTGCAGTTTCCCACAACATTAAGTGAACTCTGCCATGTATATGACAAGCGTCAGTCTAGCATCTTCATAAGAGAAGCACCAATTAATGTAACCACAATTGCCTGAATGTAAGCTAATTCTATAAATGCTGTTGAGACATTCTCTGTGATCTTGTGAATGGAACTTGATAGGGACAGCTCTAACACACTCCGTCACAAGACACTGCATTAAAACTTCAAGGCAATTTTAAGTGGGACTTTTACTTTGAGAATACAATATAAACATGCATAATATGATTAATACAATTTCTGTGTGTCATTTAATCCAACATTTAATTCAAATGTTTATATTGCTTTTCTGTTCTTAACACAACAAAAAAGTTGTCTTCATGCATAGTTTTGTTGTGAAGCTTTTCAGAAAGAAGTTTTGTTAGCTGGGCAAGTGGAAACGAACCTGCAGAAGCACAGGAACTGCTGGTTACTGTAGAGGGGGCTTGTTATTGGGCACTGGATTAAAAACTGCTGGCAGTGAAAATATAAACAGTGCAGACATTTAAAGTGGAATTTTAAAATTCAGGCTTTTGTTCCTTCAGAGCTCTTTCTGGTCCTAATGTCACTTGGCAACTGTACTTCCCACCAGGTGAACATCAGATGGAATTACTCGACTATGTAGCAGCCAAGTTCCATGAGGAAGCTGGTATCTTCAAGCTATTGGTACAAAAGTAATTTTTTTTTTTGCATGCTTACTGCTTTCAGAATATGTTTTCCTATTTTCTTTCATAATACTTACTTATCTAGCATAATTACAATGCAGATCATTGACTCCATAATGGCACTTTTCCGTGTGGATTTCAGTGGTCGTGGGGAGTTGGCTGAACGACAACAGAAACTGGCTCAGATGCTGTCAAGGCTCCAAAAAATATCAGAAGGTAAGGAAAATATTGCAAAATTTGGAAAAACATGGACTGGAGTTACTGGAACAGTAGCTGTTGGTAGCACGACCACCTAGCAGTCCAAGTGTATTATCAATCAGTCATTGGCCCAGGAATCTTTCCTCACTTTACACCTCTGTCAGTTACCAAAAGATCAAAGTGGTAATATATTATGTCAAGGTGACGGATTAAGGAGTCTTTAGAACTATTAAACATTTAGAGTTTTCCTAGAAGTACTGATAGGAGAAGACCTAAATGAGAGAATAGGTTGTAGAACTGGACAAATATCCAGTAAGAGAAATTATCTTCCCCAAATTTCAACAGTCCAACTACAGGAGAAACATGAAGAATAGAAAAAAGGATGAAGGCACAAAGAGAGAAAAAAGCTCTGCCCATTACCACGTTGCCAGTACTTTGCAATGCTCTGAGGGATGATGACAGGATCAATAGGGTTTCTCCTCTCCTCTCAGAAATGTTGATAAGGAATGAGTAAATGTTTTTCTCATGCGGTAAATTTAAAAAAAAAGCAAAGAGACAAAGGGAGGGAGAGGGGGCTGAGGGCAGGGAGGCAACAGGGAAGATGGGAACTGAGGAGGACTTGTTCAGTGGAATTCTGAAAAGTGCTCATTTTTGGCGTATTACAGCTGAAATCACACCAGAGCAAATTTAAGCTGTCTTCTGATTAACTCCAGCCATCAGACATAAAGAATATTTGCTTTTCTTTCATTTGAAATTTGAAATGCTTCAGCAGCAGCCTTGCTTTTACCATGGATGGGAGAATATTTTGGAATTCTAATTGGATATAGTCCACCCTCTTTGCATTGTTTTCTATTGCAGAATATAATGTGGCCGTGTTTGTGACCAACCAGATGACTGCTGATCCAGGAGCAACTATGACGTAAGATATTTTTTCTCTCTCTTTTTTAAAAAATGTCATCTCTTTTGTATTACATATTTAACAGAGATGAGAACTGAGATTTTACAGAGCAAGAGGCACCGAAATGAAGGTTCAGCCTGGTCATTGGTCCCTCTAGTATGATGAATCATTCATGGATGACACCTATAGGTTTCTCTCAGTTTTCGTAAGGATTTTTGTTATGTTCATATGCTGCCTGACATGATGGCTTCTTTCACTGTGACTTGAACAAGGAGAAGAAGCCGTAAAAAGTTTTAAAAGGCACCCCATTTTCTTTTGGAGCAGCTTATATATGAAGTTTAAAGTGTGTATTTCTTGAGCCTCTTGAATTTAATGAGTGGAAAATTATGCCAGCATTGAACATCCCATCTTGAAGCAAGTATGTTAAAGTCCTTTTTTGATATATTTACCTATTTATTATTCATTACTGAGTTCAACGTGCCTTGTCTGACAGTTAATCACAGTATTAACCCATGGAGTTTGCACAGTGAATCATCACAATTTTCTTGCTAATTTAGCTTTCAGGCAGACCCAAAAAAGCCCATTGGGGGCCACATCCTTGCTCATGCTTCGACTACCAGGATTAGTCTGAGGAAAGGGAGAGGGGAGCTGCGTATTGCAAAGATATACGACAGGTAAATCACCTTTCCTTCACAGGAAGGAAGCTGTGTTATGAGCAACCACAAGGTTACAAAGTTCATGGTACTGAAACTTAATAGCTTGACAGCCAATTCATGGTTTCAAACTAACCATGTTTCTGGATGGTAAACTGAGAGAAAATCTGAAAGGACAAACTAATTAGCAGATGTAAAAGTTATCTTGCATATCACGTACATTAAATTACATAGGCTTTCATCATAAATCCTACTAGATGCTCATCTCTTAAAGAAGACCATCAAATAGTTTGGTAAGACTGGTAAGAATCTTCCTTGGCAGGAAAATTCCAGAGCTGTTAAATTACTAAACTTTGCTGACACAATTAGTATCACTTTAAGTGGCAAGCTGTGGCAGATGCAAGTCATTAAAAATCATAGTAGTGGAACTGCATGGAGAGACACCAGTGTTACTCGTTAGGAACAAAGAAATTGAAATGAGATTTTGCAGACAGAATCTTTCATTCTCCTGCACCTTCTCCCTTCCCCTCCTCTGTGTTTGTCATCTTCCAAGAGGCAGATTTCACATTTTCTGGTCTTGATAATATTGATCAAGTTCTACAGTTTGCACATAAGTATAAAGATGTGGAAGTATTCCAGGTTGCTTACACTTAGAACATTTTGGGGACTGTTTCACAACTGCGTTTAACATGGGGAAACCCACAAGTTCCTTCTTTCTTTTTTTTTTTTTTTCCCCAGCCCTGAGATGCCTGAAAACGAAGCCACATTTGCAATAACTGCTGGAGGGATTGGGGATGCCAAAGAATAGGCAGAAAACTGATGTAAATGTACAGCTGAAAACTGCCTGGGCAGTTGGGATGAAGATTTGTGCAAGGTCACCCACTGGCTGGCTGCATTTCTATTATTTGGGAACCATTTGAGATATTTTGAGAGAACACAGGGATGAAGTCTGTACAGTTCAGTTTTACTGATCTTAATAGAATGTGGTTCATTTAGGGTCTTAATTTTTCAATTGAACTTTCAGCAGACAAAGATATAAGAAATAAGCTTGTGAACTGTTCAAAGAATCCTTTTCCTATATTTTGTGAAAATCAAAGTTGTCCTTTCACATGACATTAATATACCCTTTTTTCGTTTCTTTCAAAGAGAGTGTCTGTGGTAGAATTTAATACTGTGAAATGGAACAGTATTGGAATAAACTCAGTTATAAAATTGACATAAATAGATGGAAAAAGCAGTAGCAGGAGCAACAGCCCAAGAACTCAATGGACTCTGATATAACATAGAGGAACAAGTTACTTTAAAAATACATTTTTAGGCATTTTTATCTTGACTACATAAATTTGTGTCTTTTTATTTAGCATTTTCTACTTTTTTGAGAGAATGTTTTAAAACTCTTCTTATTAAATTTTAAAATAAAGACTATGAATGAGACCAGCACCCTGCTTATGTCTGGGTGCTTTGAATCAAACCCTGCTCTCAGTAATCTCGCTAGTCTTTCATGAGAGAAACAAACTGGGTGCAAGCCAACACTTTAAAACCTTTTGCCTAGTTCTCTAAAGAAACAAACTTGATATATAAATTGCCTTGTCAGTCTCCTAATAGAAGCAAGAATATTCAAGATTATTATTAAAAAGCAGAAGAAAACAAACCCAGTGGCTAGCCAGGGGAGGCTGACACTGGTGCTTACAGGGTGGGAAAGGCACCTGCGACTGGGCTCGCTGGGGGACTGTGCCCACGGGCCAGCCAGCACGCCCAGCTAGCCAGAGGTGTTTGTCAAGGTGGGGGCAAACGAAGAAGCCGGGAGTGAAGACAGAAATGGGGCATAAGGGGACCAATTCAGTTTGGATTACCTCCAACGCTCATGGAATTGCCTCTTTTAAAATCAGTTCAACCATTTATGTATTGGATGCTTTAAGGGAAGGCCTTACTTTGTCCCCTTCTATAAAAATGCTAATTAGAATGATTCTAACTTTTGTGTGCGGTTAGAGAGCTTGCCCTCACGGACCATAAGTTTTTGTCATTTAGATTAAACAACGCATGTAAGTTAACATGAAATAAAAAGGCAGTGATGACCAGGAATTAATCCAAGAAACGCCAGACCCTGTAGCCAGGGTCTGTCACAGGACAGAACTGCAGAGCCTGCCTGCCTCGAGCGCTTTAACACATCTTTGGTATTTCTCCTGGGGTAAAGCACAACTTTCCACCGTGGAGAGAAGCCTAGAGAGACAAAGGCAACGGGGGCTGGCTGATCTGAGGGAGCAGGAATGGATCAGCCATTGTTATGTTTAGTAACATCTTGTTTTTCGCATGTGCCAGCCTCTTCCACACCAGGCACTGGTATCTACTGGCCCAGCACCACTGCTGCCCGACTCCCTCCCACCCGCTCTGAAAGGCCCAAGTTTCTTCCAATATTTAAGCACCAAGATCGCTTTTTGCTTTCTCACCTATGCCACACATACAGCAAACAACACTAAACTGGCAAACAATGGGGGTCTCCTTCCAGGCCAAGTTATTTGCTTCAAGGTCTGATAGTAACTAAAAGGGGACTCACTTCCCCTTCTGCCAATCGAACTGATTTTGGACAACCTGACAGCCCAGAAAGAACGAGGTGAATTAATTACTAGTTTACTTTCCGGAGAGGTTGCCCAGAACCTCCCGCAGCTGCTGGGGTGTGTGTGTGACCCGGGGGTTGCCGCCACCACTCGCCTTGGGGCCGGCGATGCCATTTTCTCCCGGCGCCCAGTCGAACGCAAACATCATGGCTGCTGTCACTCCCGCTCCTGCCCCAGTGCCGCGCCAAGATCCCCTGGCAGGGAAAAAAAAAAAAAAAAAAAAAAAACCAAAACGGAGGAAAAAACCCAACCCGCTGGACCCATACGGCCTCGCCGGCGCCGTCGAGGAGGCCCCCCACCGCCGGGCCGCCGCCCCGCGCTCTCGTTATTGTCTCCTCAGCCCCACTACCGCCCTCCACGGGGGCAGCGGGCGCGTAGGCCGTATTCTCCAAACCCGACTACGCGGCAAAATTAACGTAATCCTCCGACCCTCCGCCAACCCTGACCGCACCACCCGCGGAAGAATTTTACGCAAAACGCACGGGCTCTTCCGGCCCTACGCCAGCTCGAATTACGCAACTTGCGTACGCGGTGCACTTACGCAACGTACGCCTCGGCCTACGTTTTCCCTATCGTCTAGAAGGGGTTACGGTGTTGACTCTTTGCGTAGCAGACTTTGAGGAATAGGGAGAGCGCTACTCTCCTCCCTCTCTTCCTCACGCGGGGGCTCGGTTCAAGTAAGGGGCGCTACGCACCTTTCGTAGCCTGCCTGCCGCGCGGAGCCCTGTTTCGCCAAGAGAGTTTGGGGCGTAGTTGCCTTCCGGGAATAGGCGTAGGTATTTTCGAGAGCCGCAGTTTGCGCAGCGCCGGACCGCCCGTAACGTAACTGAAGCGGGTTGGAGCGGCGGCAGCCATTTTGTGCCGGGAGCCCGGAGGAAGAAGACGCTGGTGTCTCCACACTTCACGGGCCCTGGAGCCGACCGAGAGCCCCGCCGTTCCGTCCGCCGACGTCCAGCGGGTCTCTGACCCACTGACCACTTCTCCTTTTGTATCCCACCAAAGAAGCGAGGTGGCGCAAAGCGATTCCTCCGAGACACAGCCGCCCCTGGCTGGACCGTCTCCCCGTACCCCCAGTCCCTCGCCGTCCCCACGGCCGGCGTTCCGCTGCCTTTCTCCCACCCCTCCGGGTGCGATGAGGGGCTTCGGGGACCGGGGCCGCGATCGAGACCGCGGCGGGTAAGGGGGGGGGGGGAGGGGGGGAGGGGGGAAGGAGGGGAGGGAGTAGGGGGAGGTTGACAGGCCGGGGGGGGGGGGGGGCGGGGCGGGTCGACATGGCGTGAGGGGCGGTGGAGGGAGCCGCGTCCTCCGCGTTGGGGGCCTGGTGGGAGGAAGGCTGGGGAGGGGAGTGGACGAGGGGGATGCGTTCAGCTTGCGATATAGGGGGGAGATTTTCCCTAAAAAATTCCGGGGCGGGGGCGGGACGGAGACTTTATTAGTATCGTTCTGGCAGCAAGGGGTGGTGGTGTTTTTTTGTTTGTTTCTTGTTGGTTTTTTTTTAATTTAGCTTTTTCATGGTTCATGTGCAACAGTGTGTGCGTTGCTTGCAGTTTTAAGGCCTGCCTTTTCCTTTCTCCCCTACCCTTAATTTATTTTCTGCCATTCCCCCCCACTCCTGCAAGCCACCAAAGTCTTGGTGGCCCTGGCAAGGGTGGTTGGAGACGGTCTGCCCTTCTGGTTGTCATTGCTCCTTCTGGACTTACTAGAAAGATGGCAGTTGGTGAAAGATCTTTCTCAGTTGCACTCCGAGGCTTATCGTGAGAGGAAATGAGATTGAAAACTGCTGCCGTGCAGAGGACTTGCATACTCGGGGGGGTGATCTCGGTAAACATGCCCCTGGATCACACTAAACGAGCATGACCAAGCTTACGTAGCAGTCAAACAGGAGTTGTCTGTGTGGCACTGCAGAGGCCTAGTGCTTGATACTCTTGATTCTGCTATTTAAAAGAAGCTTGGCTTGGAAAAGGTTGTTGCAGGTTTGATATATATATTTTTTTTCTTCTAAGGATGGCAGCAATAAATACAATGGCATTGTAGTATATAACTAGTTTGGGACTTGGATTTTTTTAAGGCTTGAAAGTAATAAGATGTTCATTGTCAGGCCTTTTTAAAGAGAAAGTTAAAACTAATTTCGGAGAGTGGTGTCTTCCATCCTTTAGATCGCAAGTAGTTAGGCCTCCATTCTCAAGGATTAACAAGAAACATATCATGTGGGTCCTGTTATTTTTAATATGGCAGACTAGATCTCCATTAATGAGTCTTCTTCCCACCCGCCTTTTTTTCCTTCTTGTTTTCCTCACCCCCCTCGGGAGATTAGGAATATTTTGTTTATATGTTGCAATGCATTTAGCTTCTTGTCATCTGTGGAGGGAGATAGGTGTATCCTTGCTTTATCTTACACACACATTTCACGCTCTGAAATTAAAAAATACTTTCATTTTTTTCACAGAGAGGAGGGTTCTGGTGTTTTTCCACAATGAGATTTCCAGCTCAGTTTAACACAAGGACATTGGACTAAATGCTTTGGCAAGTCTGAGATAGTTCAGACCCCAGCTGTTTTTGGAGCTTAGTGAGTTTGAGTACGCAGATTTATATAGTTACTTAAAAGAACACTGTCCAAAGCGTTGTCAGAACACTTGGTGTGCCTTAAAATTTGTGTAATCTCATTTTGTGTGAAGACTTTGATTATAGACGGATGCTTCTCTTTTGGATCAGGGGTTTTGCATAAGTAAAAAGAGTGCCTCCATGCTTCTTGGTGAAGTTTTTGGACATTAGCATGGAAAATCATTTTCTTGGCATATTATCCTGGAAGCTTTAATGCATCAGGATTCATTTTTTTACACCTGTCTATTTAAGGTGTGAAAATATTTGTAACCCCTAATACCCATCATACTTCATAAATAATCTCTATAAAATTTTGGGCCACCCAGCATGCTGGATAAGCGCCATTTGAAAGTTTTGTCACCTTCTCAGTGCTGATTCTTTCACAAGCTAAAAAATACAGGCTTTCTGTTTTCCTCCTGTCAGGAATAAGTTGTAGGTGACTTCTTAGAATGGAAAGTTGTACTGGTTTTCTATGGAATTTAACAAATTCACTCGGTTCTATCAGAAATGATGGCACCAGTAGTATTGGAGAAGAATGTGTGGTCAGTGTGAATTTACACTTGAAAAGAGAACTGTTGGCAAATCAGTGGAATAATCTTAGATTTAAATCAGTTTAACTTGAATTGGAATCTCATTTTACTTGTGATCAGAATATAAAGTGTCAGTTACTGCCAGTTTAGCAAACTTCAGCAGAGACAGTGTTAAGGACTGCTGCAGGGCTCGCTTCTTTCAGGTCAGCGTACAGCCATATTGTGTAGAAGTCACATAGTTTCCTTTTTCCATTCTTCTATGTGAAATGTGTAGATTCTTCCATTTGTATAGCTGTGGAGCAAATATTCACAGTACCCAGCTGTTTCAGTGTCCAGTCCTGCAATCAGTTCTTCCTTATGTTTCCTTTCATAAGGAAACTCATTGACCCTTTGAACCTCCAGCTGACTTCCGAGAGACTATGGGGTTTGTTGGAACTACTTGGATACAGAAATAGTTGTCATTTTGGCCTCAAGTTAGCACGATCAGTAGCAAACATCTTCAATAAAGGTGAATGTTCCTGTAAATGAAAATCTGTACTGTTTTTTTTTTTTTTTTTTTACTTTATCATGAAAGAAAATGTAGTGCTTAAATGAATTTTACAGTCTTTTCATATGACAAAAATTGCTGATTATGCAGGCCGTCTGGGGGATCTGATGGACAAACTGATGAGAAAATAAGGGATATTTATAGGAGAGGGAAGACACTCTTAATGAAACAGTTGCAAGAAAGGAAACATTTTAAAACTTAGCGGGTGTCAAGTGAAATTATATCTCCCATACTTAGGTTTTCCAACAACATAACCTCTTCTTCCTGTTAATATATTGATTTGAGTTCTGTATTTTTGGTCTCCTAATCACTGCCCAATGGAAACTACGTATCATAGTGATTTAAAGAATAAATGCATTTAATGTTTGAACAGATAGTCTTGTACTTAAGATAATTGAGGAATTTATTTCAGATCTTTATTTTTTAGCAACTCCTTCTCCCATTACTAGTGTAAGAAGATTGCTTTGGGATTTTTGTTACTTTTGGTTTGCTTCATTAACAGTTTTTTATTTATTAGTGGACTACCTGGGTGTAAGGTGCAGACACTTTGGATTTGCTATCTAAATAAAAGTCTCATTTAAATGAGCATTTCTCATGAATACGTATTTTGCAAAAAGCTGTAGCTTTATTAACCAAAATCTGAATTAGGACAAAATTGGACCTGATGGCATTTGTAAAAGTACCTTCTGCTGTGTTTGTATGGTACTAATGAAAAAGCTATAACACTTTGGTGGAATTTTAAAATATATAGTTTATAATATGTATGGTAAATAATCATTTTATGGCACTCAGTTACTCTTACAGATTATTGCTAGAAGCTTATGTTGTGTCTAATGCATCAATTAGTCATTACAGTTAGTTCTTAAAGTACTTAAGTGTATTAAATTAACTGGGTGAAGAAAATTTATGAGAGAAAGAACAGTTAACTTCTGGGTAGTTCTGCTAGTTAAGAATTTTTTAGCAGAATAAACATTAGCTGCTTTCTCTCTTGAGTGTTCTTCAAAAGCATTTGAGAGAGGATATGATTTTTGCCAGGTACTTCCCCACCCCCCGTTACACTCTGGTTTAAAATCTAATTAATTTTTTTTTTTTTTTCCATTTCTTTGATTCCACCATTTCAGATGGACTTGCAGGTTTGGCTGGACTTGTTTACTTTCTGCTCTTCACTCTTTTGTTTTTTATTTAAGGCATACCACTTGATAAGGAAGGAGAGAAGACATAGTGGGGGAGACAGTCAAGTAGCTATTTTTGTGTAAAACTAACCTTGAGAGAAATAGAAGGAACTTGCGATTAGAGATTTTTCTCCTCCCTTTCATCCAACTGTGTTTTAAGTGTACTGTCAGTTTCAAGAAAAGACAAGTGTACCTACAGCTTTGTCCTGAGGGAGGAAACCTTCAGGTAGAAACCTAGAGACAAGAGCTTTAAGGCAGTGACTTACAAATGTCTGTATTGGAAGGAAACCTTGAGATGGAGTTGGGTTTAGAACTGACTTAGAGCAGTTCTATGCCATCATAGTGATTGGGGGAGGGAGAGGAGGAGTGACTTTTATGTGAATATTGTGCTCGTGTGTCAACTTGGGGAGGAAAAAAAAGAGTGGAAAATGCTTAAAAAAACTGCAAATTCCAATGTAATTACTCTTGTTTATATGTAATGTTCACATTCCCAGGTTTGGAGCAAGTCGTGGAGGTCCTCTTCCTCCAAAGAAATTTGGTAATCCGGGGGAACGTTTACGTAAGAAAAAGTGGGATTTAAATGAACTGCCCAAGTTTGAGAAGAACTTTTACGTGGAACATCCGGAAGTAGCCAGGCTTACCCCAGTAAGTGTTCAGATCTTGTCTGTTCCATTTTTCCTACAACAGAAAATATCACAAATGGAAAAACTTGGCCTAGGAAGTCTGAGACAGTGTCTTTTCATTAAGCTTGTTTGGTATGTGTGTAACCTGCAGGATACCAGTTCTAGCTGCCTTCAATATTTAATGTTAGTGAAGGTGGTGCCTCTGCTCTTAGCTGTTTTAATACGAGATACTTGCATTTAGTCATTTGTAATTCATTATCATAATGCTTGTCTGGTCTAGCTATTCGTCAGTGTAGATAAGACTTACAGAGTTTGAGAGTTGCAGTACTGGGGAGGCCCTGAAAGAACCTAAAATAATCAACTAAGACTGGCAAAAATATATGAGAAACACTTGAAAGAATATTTTATCATAGTAATAACTGGGGCTGAAAGAGGCCATGGGAGATGTCTAGTCTAAACCTCTGCTCAGAGCAGGGCCAGCTACTAGAGGAGGTTGCTTAGCACCTTGTCCTTTTGAGTTTAAAAATATATCCACATGGACGGAGAAAGTTTATATCATCTCTGGGTGGCTGTCCCAGGGCTTAATGTTTCTCATGATATTTTTTCCCCCCTAATAGTTATTTGTAGCATCTTCTCTTTAGCGACCCATTGTGTAGTTGAAAGCAGTATTTACATTCCCCTATTAGTCCTCTCTGTCCTAAGGTAAACAAATCCAGCACTAGCAGTCTTTCTTTGTACCGCCTGTACTCCAGCTTCTAGCTTTCCCCCCATAATTGGACATGCCCTATTAAAACAATGCCCTTACACTGGGGGCTCAAAACTGGACTCAGTACTTCGTATTTACTCATAGATACAGTAATCTCCCCTTCCTACTCCACTTGAGTCTAGAGTATTTTTTCCCTCTTTAATGTATTTTTATATTTAGAAATAAAGAGATTTCATTCTTAACTCGAGGAGACAAACAAAATGTTCTTATCCAGTTACATAGACTTACAGATCTTCATGTGAAATATGCATGACCTATTTATATGGCATAAAGGAATTGAAGGAGGCATTGGCTGTTTAAGGAGACACCAACTTGAACTACTGAACCACAGTTAACATTAGCTGCTGTGGCTGTGTTTGCCTTAGCCAGCTACAAGAATTTTCACATTTTTCCCAAAGTTAATTTATTTTTTTACCTTTTTATTCAAGCTCAAGAGATTCTCATTTATTGCTTTGGATAAAGTACGTTTGGTGTTGATGTATAACTTTCTGTTGATTTTTAATGAGTATTAGAATAAGGTCATGAATTGTGGAAGCATGTTACGAAGTGCAGTTGGACTTGCAAGATAACCTAGACAAAGATAAAACACTTTTTCTGATCCTATAATTATGCTTATATACATACACATTTCAGAAATATTTTAAGAAGTTCCATTATTAAAAAATTTCTGATGTCTTGGGGTGTCATTATGATGTTGCCTGGGCTTCTTTCATGTTGAAAAAAGTGCTAGTTTTGAAAAGATTCCAGGCAACATTTCTGAATTGCAAGTTGTCCAGCAAGAGCTCTGTATTTAACCACCTCTGGAATGTGTTAATTGAAGGAGGGGGACTGTCCTGCCTTCTGCTTGTTTGTAGTAAATTAGGGCCTATTTATGTTGTTTAGTTCTTAGCACTGCCCCATAAAACGTTTCTTATCCGATCCTCTGTTTCTAATCACTTTTGAAGCTGTTTGATCATTTCTGGCCTCTGGAAGAAGAGTACATTTTTTAAAAATACTATATTAATATACTTTTCATTATAAGGGCTGGTTGGAAGAAGAGTCCTTCTGGACTGCATAGAGAGCTCATATCTCTGAATATTGTGGAAGCTATGTGATAGCTCAATCTCAAGATAAAATCCTTAGGAAAGTAGTTCTTACTAGATCTTCATTTCAGTTCTCTAATGAAGCCGTTACATAGAGGTATGAAGTGAGTTAATAGTTAAAAAGATGCACTTTAAGTCTGTACTGACATTTGATGTTTGTCTCTGCATATTTTTTTTTCTTCACATAAATAGTATGAAGTTGAAGAATTGCGAAGAAAGAAAGAGATAACAATTCGAGGAATGGAGGGCTGCCCCAAACCTGTGTTTGCCTTCCACCAGTGTAGCTTTCCGCGTAAGTATTTTGCCATTCTTTAAGATCACAAGGATTGCTCAAAACCAATAACTGTTTAGGCCTGTTCTGTATTCTGAAAGGTCTTCTGAAGCCTTAGTTATCCTTTAAGAAATTTTTTCTTTTCTTAAATTCTTAGAGTATGTGATGGATGCCTTGATGGACCAGAACTTCACAGAACCCACTCCGATTCAGTGCCAAGGCTTTCCACTAGCCCTCAGTGGTCGTGATATGGTGGGCATTGCGCAGACTGGCTCTGGGAAGACACTAGCAGTATGTATTCTTCCTTTTTATTTATTTGGTTAGTTTTCCTAGTCATTTTGCAGAAATTACCCTTGGCTACCTGTTAGTAGTTTTTGAGCTTGTCAGTACTACAAACATAAAGCCAGATGGTTACAGGTTTTTTAAAGCATGCTTTATTGCATCATGGGTGATGCTTAAGTCTCAACTCAACTAGCCAACTAGCCTGTCTTATTCTCAGGCACATATTTTGTATGTCTTTCCTTTTGGATGCTTAGTCACTTCTCTTTGGTCTATGCTTAGATTGTGGTTTAAAAAATAGTATGTGCTCTTTAGCATATTTGTTTTATTGATCATTATTGATTTATTGATTATTAATCAAGTTAACGATTGCTCGATTCTACACTTGGACTCCAAATTTAACTGAGCTGTCTGTTCAGAGGTACCGACCAACTATATTTTGTGCTCATGTCAAAGCAGGTATGGTTGGTCAGCAGCTCTGAAAATCTTACGTTCTGTTGGATAACAAGTATCTGATTTTGCAGAATCCTGATTTTTATACAGCCAAGGTTTCTTGCTGTCTCTCACATCAGATGTTGGCTTCTTGAAGGGATATTAGGCTAAGTGGGCTTTTGCTGTGATCCAGTTGTCATGGCAAGTGATCATTGGCACCAAATATTGAAGTCCTGTGTCTTGACTTGAAGTTCTTCTGTTTCAGTACTTGTTGCCTGCAATTGTTCACATCAACCACCAGCCATATTTGGAGAGAGGAGATGGCCCAATTGTAAGTAGTCATCAGTTCTCTTCCTTTTTGTGTGTGTGGCATGGCATCGTTAATGAGGTGTGTACTTTTATTTAATTGGTATATCAAAATAGTAAGTAGAGAAATGTTTACTATCACAATGTGAACATCCCACTCGTTAGTCGAAATGTTGTGCAATTGCTGACATAGTCTAAAGATACTTAAATGTTTTAGCTATTAAAGAGCAGATGGTCCAACTTTGCTTGTGGTATCTGTGCAGAGCCCTTAAGTTAGGGATGCATGTGCAGCTTGGCTATCCTGAATTGATTCCTTTTGCAGTGTCTGGTTCTAGCACCTACTAGAGAGTTGGCCCAGCAAGTGCAGCAGGTGGCTGATGATTATGGCAAATGTTCAAGACTGAAGAGTACCTGCATATATGGAGGAGCACCCAAAGGTCCCCAAATCAGAGATCTAGAAAGAGGTAATTTTAAAATGGCTGTTGGCAGTTTCTGGAGGAGGTGATATTGTAAAATCTCTATAAAAATAAAACGATCTTAGAACCTGCTAGAAGGGAGCTGTGTGTAAATGAGCAGCTATCTCTTTCTCCAGTTACAGTGATGGTGCATGTAGTATTTCTCTTCTTTGTTGTGTAGCGACTTATTTGGATATTAGATTTTCTTTCCACTTTCTCATTGAACTTTCCACTTTTGAAGATCATCAGGACATAGGAAGGGGGAAGGAAACTTACCAGAAAGAGAACAGGTTATTGTTAGGAAATGCAGTAGTAGCAAGTTTAAGGAATGAGAAATCAAACTTAATTTCTGAATGTATATAAACTTCTTTAGACAGTGTTGGGTTTTTTTTATTGCTCTTGAGCACTAAGCTCTCTTTCTATTCACGAACCCCATAACATTCTGTAACTGCCTTTCCATACGTAGCAAGGTGCAGGAGTTGGGAATAATGAGGAACCCTGGTTCTACAGGAACTATTGTAACACAGTAGTGCTCAAGTGACCTAACCTTCATATTGAGAGCTAGTTACATACAATTTCAAGTGCAGGAATGTGCTGATGGCTTTCATCTTCACTAGATTAAAAAAAAAAAAAAGTTATAGAATTATATAAAAAGATGTAAGAAGTATTATTAAGGTAAGCTTATATATATACACAGACCTACTCAAGAAACCAGGAAATTTTACTTACCACTCAGTTTGCAGAGTCATTATTGAAAACTGCAGTAATAGGATAAAGGCATGTGTGGTAGAAGGCTGTGGGAGAGTTCTCTTCAAGAAAATGGTAGTGCATTCCAATTCAAAAGTAGCATCTTCAATGGAAGAGTCAAAGGTTACATGAAGAGACCTTGGGAGGATCGGCTTGGTGGGTTTTTGCACACCTTTCTGGAGTGCTGTAAAATAGGTGCTCTCTGGCTTCTGAAGAAAACCATTTGGTTAGGGCATATGGACAGGTTCAGTGCTTTCAGTCCTTTCAGCTGTTACTGTTTTTGAATGATTGCTTAGTATTTTCTGCAACAAAGATTGTTGAATAAAGTCCAGAAAACACGTGGGGTTTTTCTCAGTTGTGATTTATAGGGTATATATTTAGTTTATTTTGGAGGAGTACATCATTGACAACAGAAATTGCAGTTCCTTCAGTCTCCCTGGCAGACTAATGGCTCCATTAGAAATCTAATTAATTCTTGCATGAGCTTTATAGAAACTAGAAGTATGCCCAGCTTTGACAACTCTGAGTCCAGGTTGACAAAGACAAAAAGATCTGGGTTGCCACAAAATACTCTGCATATGTAAATGCAGTATCAAGAAAGCTGATGGGGTTTTTGCTCTTTTTCACCTTACTGCTTACCTAAATTTCCCTTCTGTGGACGTTTCAGTGACATGAAGGACTCGCATGTAAGATTTGGGAATCGGTGGAAACAGTTCCTCTTTTTAAGGAATGTATAAGTTCCATACCTGATACTAGTTTATGAATACTTGAGTTCTGTTCTTATGCTAACAGATAAGGGCAGGATGGTTGTTGCTATTGGTGCATAAAAGGTGGAAGTGGCAGTAATTTGACCTGTATAGCAAGAGGAACACTTCATGTTTGCTTAACATGGAGAGTTTAGCTGGAGTTCACTCTTATTTTTCTAGAGAGCTCTTCAGACTATAATTCTGGATGAAGGTGGGTCAGGCTTGAGTAGAAGCTTTACTTCTGATTTTTGGACAGCTCTTTGGTGTTTTCTGACAGTAAGCTTTTAGCTTCTATACTGCATTTATTATTCTAATGGTACTGTAACAGTAATTTCAGAATGAAGAATATATTAAAAGAAACTAGGGCTTCTACTGAAATGACTCAATCTTGGGTACGAATGAGGGTGGTGCTTTTTTATTTTTTTAAACAATTTTGCTCTGGAAGGTGATTCATTCTGACTAAAAATACCAATTGACATTCAAATGGAGAGCCTTACTCTTTTTCTTCATTCTGTTTTGAAGGTGTGGAGATCTGCATTGCTACACCAGGTCGCTTGATTGATTTCCTTGAGGCAGGAAAGACCAACCTTCGTCGATGTACATACCTGGTTCTGGATGAAGCAGACAGGATGTTGGACATGGGATTTGAGCCCCAAATTCGTAAAATTGTTGACCAGATCAGGGTACGTGGACCTTGTAAAAGGGCACCCTCCTTTGGTTTCTCATTCAAAGTCCAATACCTTAAATAAATCTGTTTTCCCTTTTTCTTAGCCTGACAGACAGACTCTGATGTGGAGTGCCACCTGGCCAAAAGAAGTGCGCCAGCTTGCCGAGGACTTCCTGCAGGACTATGTTCAAATCAATGTGGGAAACTTGGAGCTGAGTGCCAACCACAATATCCTGCAGATAGTGGATGTATGCATGGAAAGCGAGAAAGACCATAAGTAAGCTGATTTTCCTACCATTTCATTTTTTTGGGTTGTACTTAAAAATCTGCATTGCTTTGAAAGCCAAATATGAATTCTGAATAGTGAGGTTACTTGTAGTATTATTTAACCATTGAGTGTTACAAAATAAGTAAGTCTTGTCATTAACTAGTGTGTTGGGTATATTTTAACCATACTGTTGTACAACGGACCTAAATTCTCTGCAAGTGATATTCACTGATTTATGTGGATGCGTGTTGTGGTGTTCTTAATATAAGTGCTCCTATATTCTTGTATATGTGGATATACATCTTAGCTCTCATGTCTATTTTAGACTGATCCAACTGATGGAAGAAATCATGGCAGAGAAAGAAAACAAGACTATCATCTTTGTGGAGACAAAGAGGCGATGTGATGATCTCACTCGAAGGATGCGCAGAGATGGGTGATTAGCTTCCCCCCTCCCTCCCCTTTTTCTAGTGGGAAACAGAAATTGTAATCAAAAAGCAGTAAGGTTTGAATGTTCATGGTGCTGTTGTTGGGAACAACTTGTCCGTTCTTTTCTTGGCTGAATTTGGTCTTAGTTTCCCAGAAGGTTCCAGTCCTTCAAAGCATTAGTGCAAGAGAGAATATTTGTTAGCTGGGCAGCTTTTAGTATATTGGAATACTGATACGCTGATCAGGACAGTATCATAGCAAATGTGATTTGGCTTAGATGGTTGTTGATGTAGGCAATGGGTTTAACGTGCAAGAAACAAACCAGTATACATGATAGGTAGGTAAGGGCCAGAGGAGGACAGGGAATAAAATATTTCTCAAGTCTTTTATTTTTTGCCTTTTTACTGAAATGCCAGTAAAGCTTCCTCTTGCCTTTAATGTATATATTTTCTGTCTATACTAATGTGCCTCTCTGTTTGGCAGTTGGCCAGCTATGTGTATCCATGGAGACAAGAGTCAGCCAGAAAGAGATTGGGTGCTTAATGGTGAGTCCATCACTGAGGGGAGACTAACTCAGCTGCCTGCTGTACGTAATTTACAGAGATGTGCTTTTCTCCAATCGTCTTTTTTTTAATTGTCTCTCTACCTGATAGATACATTTCAAAAGAACTTCCTTTGCCTTTGTACTGTTAATTTCAGTACTTGTATATGCCTTTGGGGGGCGGGGGGGAGGGGCGACAGGATGCAAAAATGCAGTGGTAAAATTGCTTAACCCAGAGAGCCGGATTTTGAAAAATAGTTGACATGTTATATCCTGACTTGCTGGGGTTTCTGAAATTGACTGACCCATCTTACCTAGATTCTGGAAAATGAGCATTTAGTGTAAATCAAGTTCACGTAACTTTTATAATTTTTAAAAAACTTACTTCATAGCATGCTTTGCTTTACAGAATTTCGGTCTGGAAAGGCTCCTATCCTCATTGCTACCGACGTTGCATCTCGTGGGCTAGGTTTGTACACATAGACCACTCTTGCCTACTGCTGCATATTTTTCTTCTTTGGACTGAAATATGTTTTCTTTAAAAAAAAAAAAAATTCAAAGCGTGATTTTCCCCCACATGTGAAATACGTTTTTTAACATTAATCTTTTTTTTTTCTTTCATATTCAAAGTCTCTTCCTGCTCCTAATGAACAGGCTTTGGTCTGCAGCAAGGCCTAGGCATGACCAATCGATCGCCAAGAGGGAGAAGAGACGTCCAATTATGCAACCCAACCCTTCCACCACACTCACTTCTTCCCCAAATCCAGCTTTTGTTGCTGGATGATAGGGATGGATTGCTCTCAGTTCAGAGCGTGTCAGATAAAGTTCAAGTAGGAAGTTGTGGGAGAGCATTTCAACAGCGAATATCTAATATTCTCCCCGTATGACACACCGCAGATTTGAACATACCAACCCCAGTGTACACGCATGTTTACCCCACAGATGTATTCGCATCTGAGAAAGCACTGCTCCAGATCTTTTGTCTTGACATGTAACTTTCCCTCCTCTGTGTTCCTTTTAGGCAGGACCACTGAGATTTTATATGGCCTTTAACATCATGTTACCCAAATGTGTAATTGAATCAAAATTGCACAGCTCTATTCTGGTGGTATGAAGATGATCTGTCTGGATGCATCAGTTGTGCCCCCTTTTTTAATAAGCGTGTTTGCATTGTGAAACACTTTGTGCTGAGCACAGTCCTTACACATCTCTCCACTCTAGAAGAGGAGGATGACTTCGGAAGTGCTCTGAGTTTAATAATGAACATTGAGTATTGCACCCTCCCTGAGTTTGGTAGACAATAAACTACTTGGGGGTCAATGTCTTGTAGTAAATTTTAGACAAAAATATTGCAAGTCATTGCAAATCAGCTCAGGGAAATCCCTAGCTGTTAAAAAAAAAAAAAATCTCGGTTATCTGAGCTCTCTTTTTTCATATGCTGAAAGGGTGGCTGTGCTGTGCATCATATGGTCACTTTAATACAGGCAGACCATTACTAGACTTGGCAGCCTTTGCTCACACGACCTTCACCCCTCCTTCCCCTCCCCCCTCAAAAAGTGTCCAACACTTCCTCAGAGAGGTGATTATATGGACTTCAGTCTCTGCCCTCTAGGGTCATGTCTGGACCTGTGCAGTTAGAACTTGGGCCTGTTGGGAGAAGGGACTGAGGCCTGAAACCAGTTTGTATGAAAGAGAGCTGCTTTCTCTAGCAGCATTTTTTAAACAGGCTTGCTATGTGCTGGTAGCTTCTTTGTGCATCTTGCCTAGACATTTAAAACAGCCTCACCCCCCCTCAAAAAAACACTCCCCCCAAAACTACTCAATTGGATAACACTTCAGAAAACAGTGTCCCCGCTTCCCATCCTCCACTTCACCTGAGCGAAGGGGGAAAGGTACCAGAGTCTGTTTCTTGTTACTGAACAACATCTCTGCTTATTTTGGGGCCCTGAGTTTGCTGCTTCTTAAAATAAGTCACTTAACTGGCAAACTTCTGGACGACTTCCTCCAAGATCCTGGAAAGTGAAGGCTTCTACCTAAATAACATAAAACAGGGGCGCGCGCCTTTTGGCTGAGTCACCAGGGCTTTCCCTCTTCCTAATGGAACATTGGTTTCAAAAAAGCTTCTTCAGGTAAGTTCTGAGTCCCATAATGACTTCTTTGTGATAATTCCCTGGAGTGAGGTCCTCTCTCTGCACTGATTTATTTTTTTTTTTTTACTTTTTATTTTTTTGCTCAGTTTATTAAACTAAAAACATTGAATTTGTTTTGTTTTGTTTTCTTTAACAGAAGCTTTGATATCAGCTGCAGATTATTCTCAGTGCAGGGGTGGGGGCACATCCACATTGATGGTCTAAACAGCTCTCTAGACTAGCATGTTTGCTAGTTTGTATCTCTCCTGATTAATAATCGGAGACTGCCGTATGGCGTTCTGATGGTCTGACAAAGGAAATGTTTCCCAGGTAGCTGTCAAAAATGAATTACAGTTTCAGTTCTTGATCCTGCTACATTATCTTCTAAAAGCGCAGGAAGATTGCGAGTGTGCACAAACACTTTGGAGCATGCTAGACTGGAGAAGCCGAGTCTTGTACTTGCTCTGGTCTTCAGCAAGCTGCGTGCTCTACCAAGACCACTTCCTAGTCTGGAAAACACCCTTGCATTTTCCTCTTCCTGCCTTCCCATTCTTCCCGCTGCTCCCCAGTCAAGTCAGTTCCACCTACGTTGGTAGCTACAATTCCCTGTGCTTTCTGCTGGGAAAGCACATCCTTGTATCCTCTGTGGTAATTCAAGTCACTTTGCTACTGATGGATGTGCAAAACGGGACTGACTGAGGATCATGTTGCCTGCAGCTTGTCAGGCTAGTTACACCCTGGCTGTGAAGATGCAATCTGTCATACGTACTCCTCTCTCTACTTCACTTTCCCCTTTTTTTTAAAAAAACCTGTTGCATCAAGGACCCTAGCTGGAGACTCGCGCAGCCCCCTGTGAAACCTGCCTTCTCACTCCCTTTTTTTGGTGTGATTCAGGACTTTGGAGTCAGCAAAGACTGAGGAGCCCCCCCCCTTGCTGTAATAAGAAACAGACATGAAGTCCCCCTCTTGTCACTACATCCCTCTTGTTTTTATTTTTCCTACAACCCCTTTGAAATTGATGCAGTCTGGGCAATAGATGCAGTCTGACCCTTTGGATGTAATTTTTGTATCTTCATTTTTTTGACAATTGCCCCTAAGAGCCCCGAATAGGGGACAAAAAGCGTTGGAGGACCTGAAACTTTTACCTGAACCCAGGTTCTCCGGCGCTTCACAACCAAATGGGGCTACAGAGAAGCGTCTAAGCCAGTTCACAGAGCGAGCGTGTGTGGGGACTTCTCGCTGCCATGGACCCTTGATGCATGCTCCCCGCGCTCCAGTGGTCCCGTGTCAGAGGGCGGAGTTTTCGAAAGGAGGCCGCCAAAAATAAAAGGCAAAGAGACGGGATCGGCTGCAGCGGTTTCCCACAGGAGGAGGGAGTGTGCATCGGTCTGGTAACAAACAGAGAATGTTTCTCTATTTAAAACAAAAAAAAACAAAGGAAAGGAAATCACAAAAATCTGTGTTTTATCTTGGATATTTTCAGAATATTCTTCTTAAAATGCAGATTTTAAATTTTTTTTTTTTATAAGCTGTTAGGGTACTTATTGTAATACCATGCTTTTTTAAAATATTGTATACTATAGCAAATAGGTGCTTCTGGTACTTGAGGTGCTTTCACTGAAGTGTTACACTAACATTTACCGTGTTTCTGTCCTGTAAGTTTACAAAGTCTGACTTCCCATAAGGTGTGCAGTTCTGATCTCCTAAATTTTAATAATACTTTGTAATCAAAGCAATTTTGATCATTTCCTGCTTCCATCTGACCTTGGAAGTGTGGAATTGTTAACGGAATTCAGGATTGTCCAAATAAAAAAAGCTTGCCAGAACTGGATGGAACAGCATGGTGAAATGTTAGTGCAATGCATTCTGGTGGTAACTACAATGCTGAGTTAAGATATTCTAGGTCTAAGTAATTTTTAATAAGTTGGCTGAATAATACTAATGTAATTGGAGTGCCTTAAGCTTTAGGCTAGGGGAAGTAGTTCACTGTATTTTATTAGGACTGTAAAACTAAATATTTTTAAGATTGCCTTTTATTTCATGTTGCCAAGTGGAAGGTAAGTGATCTCATTACCGTTATTATTTGTTAGACTTCTCCCAACAGAGTAAAAGCTTTACCGTGACAGTTCTGCCCTTCCTCCACCCCAGTTTGCTCTGTTGGACAGTGGCTTTTTCACTTTCCAGATTGTGGTTTTGTTGTTTGTTTTTTGGTTTTTTTTTTTTTTTTTTTTTTTTTTTTTAAAAAAAAGGGGACATAATTCAGGTAGCTCATTCACAAACATCAGTGTCTTTGACACGTGAAGACAGAGGAATACATTCCGGGGAGGATGAATTTGAGTGCAGGGCAAAACTGCTTTAAAATTACCACTGTTTTTCAGGACACTGATCTTTGTTCTTGATCTTAAATATGAGTCTTCTACTCTTTTGGGATGAGTCTGTCTTGTATTTATCCCATGCAATTACTAACTTTGTTTTTTTTTTTCTTATTACTGTCACCTGCATTCGTGCTCCCCACCTTCCGTTGGCACGTCCTCTCTTCTTCTTCCCTTTCCTCAACCCCACCCTTTCACTGTGCTTCGCACCTGGGCACTTCACAAGACGTGGAAGACGTTAAATTTGTGATAAACTACGACTATCCGAACAGCTCTGAAGATTACGTGCACCGTATTGGCCGTACCGCGCGTAGTACCAACAAAGGTACTGCCTACACCTTCTTCACACCAGGAAACCTGAAACAAGCCAGGGAGCTTATCAAAGTGTTGGAAGAAGCCAATCAAGCCATCAATCCAAAACTGATGCAGCTTGTGGACCACAGAGGAGGAGGAGGTGGTGGTGGAGGTAAAGGCACATGGGAAAGGGGCTACACAGGAAATAGGTTCCCAGTTTTGAGGGAGGGAATATTAAAAAAGGGTAGGGAAGTAGTAAGATAGCGAACAGTAGATTAGTAATAAAGCTGTTTTCGTACCTGAGATCTCAAGACGTTATGTAGATGCAGTATTTCTGTCCAAAAAAGAGGCAGTCAGCTGTTTTACCTTAGCTGTATCCTTTTTCTTTTTTCTCCTGATAAGGTCCTCAGAGCTAATTTTGCTTGAATTAATTAATTAATTCCTTGCAGTTCCTACCTGAGCACAGGCAACAGGATGTGTGTGCATGCAGATGCAAAATTGAAATCAGTGAAGGGATACCTTTTGCCTTCAGACACTTTACCTTCAGGGACTAACGCTATTTTTCCTCTCATTCCCTGAAGGAGTAGTAAGTTTCATCATATTTTCAATTTCAAGTTGGTCCTGAATTTCTTCAGTTTCTTTGTCTCCAAACACATGCATTAAGAACCCCTTTTGAACTTCATATTTACAGCTTGAACAAAATGAAGAGATGCGTGCACAGCTGTGCAGGGAAGTTATAGTCAGTCAAGAGAACTCTCCTTGTGGGCAAAATTGTGGATGTAGAAGGGGGAGAAAGGGTGGCATAATAGTACCAGAGTTCATTGTTTAAGACTTGTTCACGGTACTAAATCTTAATATATTCATCGCCAGGAGGTCGTTCTCGTTACCGAACGAGCAGTTCAGTAAACAACCCTAACCTGATGTACCAGGAGGAGTGTGACAGGAGGCTCCGGGGAGTGAAAGAGGGCCGGAGAGACTCGGGTGGCTTCAGAGACCGTGAGCGTGGTGACAGTTATGCCAACGGAGCCAACAAGACCTATGGCAGTGCCTACGGGAGTCCAAATTCTGCTTTTGGGGCAGCACAGAGCCAGTATGGTTACACTCAAGGGAGCTATGGAGCAGCTGCCTATGGCACGAGTGGCTATGGCACTGCAGAGTACAGTGCTAGTGGCTATGGTGCCAGCACCACAGCTGCCACCGCTGGGAGAACCTCACAGAGCACTACCCAACAGCAGTATGCAGGGATGGTGGGGCGCTCGGGCCAGCAGCCACAGCCGCTCATGTCACAACAGTTTCCGCAGCCCCCTGCCACTAACGTGATGGGCTATATGGGACAGACTGCCACCTACCAGTATCCGCCCCCTCCCCCGCCCCCTCCCCCCTCACGCAAATGAGACCACTCGCCTGCTGGTGACCAGTGTAGACCTCTTGCATTTAAAGGAACCTTTTCTTTCTTCTTTCCCATTGTGATGTCTCTCTCATGCAGGTTAGACTTAGAATTCACCATTCAAATCCCTCGAGCCCAGCAAAAATGGCCCCCGGTCCACATTACTGACCCTGTCCTCTTTTTTTTTTTCTTTCCTTTTTTTTTTTTTTTTTTTTTTTTTTTTTAAGAAATATATATAGTTGACTGGAAAATTTATTATTTTTTGTCTTGCATGTTGAGGAAATTGGAAATTTTATTTTCTCTAAAAGAAATGGGTATAAGGCAGATAGGTCCCAGCTCGATCATCTTGGTGTCTAAGGTTTGTGTGAAAACTTGATTTTGAGGGGAGGAATTTTCTGTTCTGTAACATGTTAACTTAATTTCAGGAAGTGTCAAGAGAGGTGGGAAACTTTGGGGAGCCAAAAAGCACTTCATTTAAAATGATAAATGCAAGGGAGCAATGCTCACTTCTCCTAATCTTAATTTTTTTTTTTTTTTTTAAATAGTTCACTATTATTGCTTGTAATCTATTGTAGGTAACTTTCTATAGGAAAACTCTGCTCATTTGTCTGAGCTGGGCGGTGTTCAGAGTAATGCCCCAGGTACGTTGTTGGTGTTTTCTGCAGCTTTGGAAGCAGTGGCCCCATCTTTTGGTACCTGTAGCAGCCTGCGGTAGGGAAGTTGGGATTAAAACCCCAGTGTTCAGAGATCAAATCCATCTTGTATTCGATACCTGGAAACCAGATAGTCACTGTAGGTACCACTGCTATAATGTTTAGCCCAGTAAGTTCTTTCCCTACGATTGTTAAATTGACGCATTGCAAAAGTGTGGAGTGTCCTTAAATTAGTTTCTGCTCTCAAATTCCTATTGTTTGGTTTATTGAGAGAAGTCTTATTTGAGAGCCCAGAAACTAAACAGAACTGAGATGATGAACAGCATATCTCATTTGTCTGTCCTTCATGAACAAACTACCTTTTGCCACGGGGAACGTTCTGAATGCCGCTACACTGACTAAAATGCGACAGAGTTTTCCACACTTAAATTTAAGAGGTTTGAATAGGGTGGGCTGGGGGGAGGGCAAGGGGAGGAAGGGTGGAGGAGGAGATTGCCTGGAATCTCCTTTTCATGAGGTAAGCGGTGAGCTGGTTAGTGCATCTTGATTCTGAAGCTTTATTTCTTTTGTACCTTGCTCTGACTATTGCTTTTCCTGGCTTTTGAGTGCATTTCCCTGCTCCATTGGTCCCTTTGAGCTGAGCTCTCGCAGGTAGGTAGCATTTTAGAAAATGTTAGAGAAGAGTGAAATTTTAGTAAATACATAAATAAAACTTGTTTATTTTACAGGCTAAGGTGGGTGTGAGGGGGTTTCCTCTTTAGTAAAGCATGTTGTTGACTTATTATTTCTAATACCAGACGGTTCAGAGACAGTAGATGGTAACGGGAGTTGGCTGCTCTTGATCTGATAATATGACAAAAGACTGGATACATCTCCTCGTTTGTGAGGCATAATCTTTGCATTATGAGAGTGCAGGGTTTTGTTTTGGTTTTGTTTTGTTTTGTTTTCTGTTGGCATTTTTGCATATGGATGAACAAGACAGCCCACTCCTGTAGCAGAGTGGAACTTCTTATAGCCCAGGAAAAGAGCTTGCTAATACAAAAGTGATTTGTTTTTTAATTTAATCCCAGAGTAAAATTTTGGGGGATGAATGCGCATTTTTTTTGTGCAGTACACAGGTAGGTTGCTGACATGGAGGGAAAAGGGAGAGATCTTCCAGAACTTTGGTTCCCTCGTCCCATCTTCAAATTCCAGTGCTTGGGCAGGAAGTTCCTTTGCTTGTGTTAAGTGAAAGCCAGAAACATTTCGTTTATCCAGGCACTGACTGATTTGTCTTTGGCCTCCCTTGCAAGCAAATGTAGAGTTTTGGGTTGTGGTTATTTTATTTTATTTTTTTTTTAATTTGCGAGTTCGATGCAGAAATGTGTTTGAGGGGTGTAGGAGTAGAACATCTCACTGACTGACTTTAAAAAGGGTCTCTGGACTGCCAAAGCTGCCTTATAGTCTGCTATAGCTTTTACTTCTTTCGGGGAGGACTTGTGCACATGTAAACATCTATGCCAAGTTCTCACAGTGCTTTATTGCCATTGAGGTCAGCTGAAGTCCAGGGTCTCAGTTCAGTTCAGAGTGTTAACCAGATCGTTGAATGCATAAATGCACCGCGGCATGTGCTGCCCCTGTCTCACCTGGTGCTCGCTGCGCTCTGTTCCATATACCAGCTGGAGGGCCCTTGTTGATAAAAGCATTAGCATCTAGTATTGTTCGCATTGTTTTCAATCTGTAAAAGTTTGTGGGAGGTGTCACATAAGTTGGGTGTCTCCTCCCCTCCCACTTCCTGAAGCAATTTGCTGTTTGGACTTCTCTGAACAATGGAAGGGTTAGTGGCTTTGTGTGGGATCAGCATCTTGTTTCACACACACCTGCTGGTCTCTGAACACATTCCTGTTGTATTAATGAAGACTTGAATTGCGAGATTGATAGATCTGTGGTGTTCAGACACAGGATACTAAAAGCTATGTTACTATTCTTAGTTTGTAAATTGTCCTTTTGATACCATCTTGTTTTCTTTTGTAGGTATAAATAAAAACACTGTTGTCAATAAATTGTGAACTTTGTCTTTATTTTTGGAGTGTAAAACCATCTTTGCCCCCGTTCTTCCCAGTTCTTAAAAAAAAAAAAAAAAAAAGTCAAATTCAAGGAGTTGGAAACACCTGTTGGCAACCCACTGAATTTTAATTTAAATTATCCCCGTTTGTAGAATATGAGGATTACTGTTACTGAAAGTGAGTGGGGAGGAGATGTTTGAATACCTGTGGAATTGGAACGTTCATGTAATTTGAAAGGAACTATTTCTCCTGAATGTTACAGGGTTAGAATAGAATGGGGGTCAGGCAGAGTTAACTTTCAGTGGGATTTTAGTTCATCCAGAGTTAAAGTAATAGTTTGTAGTATCTGCTGTGTCAGATGTGGCCCTGTGTGAAATGGGTCCAGTGGCCTTTGTATATGTTTTCCGACTTAATTAGTACCATGTTCCCTTTACCATAGGGGCTCGTTAAAGGACTGAAGGACTAAAGGTTGTGACAGTTTCCCTTCTACTCCTTGTGCTGCCTCAGGGTCAAGGTGGAGGCGTTTTGGAGGTAGATGCTGGGAAGAGCTGGGAGAGAGTAATTTGCACTACTTCAATATTGGCCAGCACTACTTACTAGCACCAAATTCAAGTAAGAAGAAATAAAAAAATAAAAAAGAGGGGAAATCTCATACAGATGAAAAGCGCAGCATCTTTCCAGGCCTCACTGTCTTCCTGGCACTGGAGGGAAACTCAGCTGAGCCATCGGTTAGTCAAAAAAGGGCCAGGAAAGGAAAACTGTGATCTGAAGAGCTTCATCTTTGGAACTTCTCGCGTTGTCTGTGGAAAGGTCTTCAAACAGGCATGGGAAGACTTAGCTTCTTTCCTTTTAGGACTGTGCAAAGAGAAAGAGAAAGTAATGAAGGAACTTTGGGGAATTAAACTGTTTCGTGGTTTTGACAAATATTTTTCTGAACGTGCTGTTTGCAGAGCTAGATAGCGGGTTGCCAGGTTTGCAAATGGCAATGAAATTGTGGCTATTGAATGGATGTTCTTGGGTGTCCTCTGTGTGCTACTGTAGGGCAGTAGGAATAGCGCTGTGCTATCTTCAGGTAACACAACTGCTTGTCCTCAGTCATGAATGTGTGCTAACAGCTCCGGAGAATCCTGTTCATTGTGGAAGGAGCATTGAGGGGAATTTAGTGAGAAATTCAGGAATTCAGTGAAAAGGGAAGAATTTATGTGATCCTTGATGGGAGACAGCCACTACAAAATTGCTTCTAAGGGGGAAACCTGGGAAACTGCCAGAATCTATTTATTCTCCTTTATGCTAAAGGAAAAGTATCTTGTTTCTTCTTCTGTGGTTACTTTTTCTAATGTTTGGATCCTCTTAATTTCCCCATTTTTTCTTGATGTAGTTCAGAGTCTGCAGTTCTGTCTTCTTCCCCCCCCCCCCCCCCCCCAATAGAGAACTGGACCTGAATTAAATGGTTTCTGACCAGGGTCCTCTGAACCTGCCCCACCTCATCTGATGGGGAAGCTGGCATGGAAGGCCTCTTGGAAATGCCAGGGACCCATCGGCTTAGATGACATGGATGAAGAAGTGTCTGCCCTGGCCATGTGGTTGTCAGCAGTGCGGAGTCCAGCTGGTGGCCTGGTACTGGTGGTTTACCCTGGAGGTGGGAACTGTGGCCCTCAGTCATTTTCTGATGATGCACAACGAAGGGGAGTGGCTGATAACACCAGGTGGAGTCAAAGGGGGATGTGGGGCTGGAGGCATGAGCTGATGAGGACCTCACGAAGGTCAGCAAAAGGAAATGCCTAGTTCTGCTTCTGGGGTGGAGCAGTCCTGTGCACCAGTATGTGCTGGGGGCTGCCCAGCTGGAAAGCGTCTTGGCAGGAAAGGTCCTGGGTGTGCTGGTGGATGCAGAGTAGAATGTAAGCCACCACTGTGCCCTTGTGGCAAAGAATGCAAACAGCCTCTCGAGCTGTGAGGGACGTGGTCCTTCCTCTCTGCTTGGTCCTGGTGAGGCCACAACCAGAGCCACGCGTCCAGCTCTGGGCTCCCCAGTCCAAGAGACAGGGACGTACTGGAGCAAGTCCAGAAAGACCATGAGGATGATGAAAAGACTGGAGCATCTGATGTAAGAGCACAGGCCGAGAGCTAAGACTGCTCAGCCTGGAGAAGGCTGAGGGGGATCTTTTCTGTGTGTATAAATGCCCGATGGGAGGAGTAAAGGAGGCAGAGCTGGACTCTCCTCAGTGGTGCCTGGTGATGGGGCAATGGGAAATTCCATGTAAACATAAGAAAAAAAAATTTTTATGGTGAGACACTGGCACAGGTTGCTCAGAGAGGCTGTGGTGCCTCCATCCTGGAGGTCTTCAAAACCTGACTGGACAGGACCTTGAACAACCTTCTGTAGGCGACCCTGCTGTGAGCAGGGAGGGAGATTAGATGATTCTCCCGCCCCTGTTGCTCCCAACCTCAGCCGTTCTGTGAAATGCAAGCTTTTGGGAGCTGAAAGCTTCCTTGGAATATCTTTCAGGTCCTTGTGTTAAACAGAAAGGAGCTCACCCAGTTTTGAAAACAGGACAAAGAGAAGTTGCGTTCTATAAAAATCCCTAAGCAATGCTTTGGTATAGGCTCTGAAGTCTTATTAAATACATTTCTTTATATAACATGTCTTTGCTTTTTTTGCAGCATCGCTGCCCTTTTGTCTGAGCTCTTCTGTGGTAGAAATGTTTTGAAAAGATTTTTTTTTCTTTCTTTGCAAGAGTGTAAGAGAGATGCAACCTGCTATAATGCTGGTTTTCATAAATGACTGCAAAGCATTTGCATATCTTCAGTCACCTGTTGTGTCCCCTGATCCAGAACAATTGTGTAAAAGAAACAAAACAAAACAAAAAGGCAATTCTCTTCCTGCTGTGATGTCCCAGGGACAAATGTTTTTTCTTCTGCCTCTTGTATCATCTAAATTTTGCAGTTTTGTCACTAGTGATATGAGACTGAAAGCCAGCAGTTGGCTTTTCCCCCCGTTTTGTTCTACCACCCGCAACCACAAAGGGTATGGATTTCTCACAAAATACAGAACGACATGGGACATGTGAATTGAGTGAAGCTAAAATGGGAATTAGTTAAAAAAAAAAAAAAAAAAAAGAAAACCAACAACAAAAAACCAGAATTGATGCGGAGCACCTTGATGGCAGTTTTACAAAGTACTTTTCTGGCTCCAAAAATGTTTTAATGATAGAAACAAGTCTTAACCTGCCAAGGACGGCCACCGGCTCAGTGTTCCTGTCACGTCTCTATCAGCAGGTATATCGCGTGAAGCTACCAGAGATCCATCCCTCAAATATCTGACACGGGCCAGCACTACTGCCCGTGGCAGACTAGTTTGGGAATGTGAAGAAGGAAGGAGATATTTGTTCGCTCAGCTAGATGTCAAATTCCATCCTCCTCAACAGAAAAGTGTTTTGAAGGGTACTTCAGCCTCAGCAAACCATAGCGTGTTCTACCAAATTTTATGCCCTTGATGCGCTTGTTAGCTCTGGTACGTGGCCATTTACCAAAGCACAGCGCTGCAGTGGAAGGGGCATCTGATTTTGGGAAACAGAAAGGGGTGGCTTGTCCCTGCAGATGCCCGTCTTCCTACAGAATCAGTTCTTTGGAACGTTACGTCTTTTCCATCAAAAGAAAAAGTAGGCTTAATAATCTCTCCATACGTCTGCAGTTGCTTCTCAGGTACATTGTCTGCCTACAGCTATTTTTTTTCGCCCTCAAAATTTTTTTGCATGATTCATAATCTTTCAAAATGTATGTAAAATTGAATATACCTCGATTGTTAACTTCTCAAGGTGGGGTTAAACCAGGCTTGGCTCTCTTTTAACTTCTACTTTGTTTCACATGCACATCTAGAGCCTTGTGAGCAGAGATGCCCACTTGCATTCAACAGGTACATTTTTTCAAGCTGGATTTTAGGTGGACGATTTGCATCACAAATACAGCAAAGAATAAAGTCATGTAAGAGTCAATGTGTGGCAAGCTACAGCTCCACCGTACGTGGCATGAGTGCCGAGTGAATGTTTCAGATTTATACCAACCCCTTTACCTACCTTTGGTAATGTACAGATAGAAGAAGTCACAGTAGAAGATGGTTTGTACCACCCCAGAAACTACAGCGATCTGGTCGTAGAAGTTCTCTGTGTAGTAGCGCCAGACCCAGTTGGCAATGTAGAGAGCGCGGTAGAGGCCCAGGAAGAATAGGTAGTGGGTCGTGATAGTCTCTGCTTCCCCCGTCTTGCTAATCATGAAGAGCTGAGGAAGGATAGCCACGGACTCCAGGTAGATGGAGAAGGTCCAGAGTATCTGGGAGATGCAAAATGAAGGCAGTGGAGACTCTTGGTGCTGATTTATATGTGTTAAGAGCCAAAGCTTTAATTTGGCAGAGCATTGATATGCAAGGGGGATGAACAATGCTGCTGGAGTTGGAGCAAATGGGACTGAGGACACAGTGCTGAGGTGCTCTACAGGTGCTATGGTCTTCAAGACCTGCCAACCTTGCCTGTCCTGCCTGCTTTTGCTGTTAAAAATCTCAACCACTCAACGTGCTGCCAACTCTGCTGCCTGGTGTCAGGCAGCCACCTCCCCTCCCCTTTGCTCCCTCAGGCTTTCCTTACCTCCAAGGGGGTGAAGCTGTGGTTCTCCAGAAACGACAGGCCTGTGACAGGGACCAGCAGGAACTCGAGGCGAAAGGAGTCATTCTCGCTGTCAAATGTTTTCCGGAATTTCCCGTAGATCATGTACACAGTGATGTAAGCACATATCAAAAAAATGACCTGGGGGAGGGAAGGGAGATGGCAAGACCTGACCTGTGATTACACCTTCTGTGCTTGAAGAGAGGGTGGCTTTGCCAAAGTCAAGATATTTTAATCTGGTTCAAGTGGGGCTGTGCCGGGGCAAGATAGTGGTAAATGCTTTTTCTGCGCTGGCCTGTGGATTGGCTTCTGCTGGAGATACTCCAGTGGTCCACCAAAGATTGCCCCACCATGAGGACCACACTTGCTTGAGCCCTCTAGGGCTCTGTGTGAAGAGGTTGGCTTGGTGGCAGCCATCTGACAATGCTCCTGCTGTGCAAGGGCACCCAGGTTTGATTCATGGTGTCTTGTTCTGGTTTTGGTGGTACTAAATGTGGTGGGCTCGGCTCACTCACTGACTGGTGAGGGGTCAATGGAGGGCCAGTGACACCAAAGGAAGCAACTTTATCCACCTTCTCTCTGTATAATCCCCTGTAGCGTTGGTGACAAGTGAAGAAGATGGAATTGCTCCTTCTTCCCTCTGGCTGAAAAACTTACTGACTGTGTACCTTCGCTTCCCCGAGAAACCGCGGTGAGCTGAGGGGAACCTCTGCTTCCACACTGCCCTCTCCTTACCTTCATCACGGTGTTATAGACAGAGATAAAGGTGGTGAACAGGTCCAGATAGCGGGTTGTGAAGACCAAGGCAAAAAGAATCTGACTCTTCCCAGAGATACCTGCATGAAGAAAGAAGAAGAAAGGAAGGTAAGGCAGATGAGAGAGAGGAAGGATCCTTAATGGTGGTTTCCCCTTACACCTTTTCGGAAGCGGTTGTATATATGCATGTTGCGTTGTGAGCCTGGTCTGGCATGTAGGTGCTGTGGTAGCTCTACACCTACCCCAGGACTGGCTGGAGCCTCCCAAGTAACAGGGCAGGGTCCTGATGAAGCCCCTGGGTCCTGCTTTGGGTCATAGGGACCGGCGCTTGGTGGGCATGTTCTCTTCTTTGGCCAACTCTGTCCTCACTGTCATCAAAATGCCTTTCTCTTCTCTCCCTCTCTTCTGCCCACCTCGCCGGGGGCAGGGGTGGGTGGGTGGGTGGGTTGTGTGATGTGACATCTGCCACACCAGGGAAGAACTGCAGGATCTGAGACCAGCCCAGGGGTGCTGATAGAGCTTAGTCACCACTGGGAGGGAGAGGCAGAGAGACCCACCCGTTTCTCTACCTGTAATAACGGTGGTGCTGCAGCACAGCCTCAAAGTCTCTTGGGCAGGGAACCATGAACTTGGAGCAAAATCCTCCTGCGGGAAGCTGCTGCCCTGATCTCCTCGCCCAGGGATGGGGCAGCTTCTGGTACCTGCCTGCCTGCAGGCAGGTCCTCCGTCCTCAAGCAGCTTTCTCATCAGTTTTGGTGCCACCACAACTTTTCACACTCATTTTCCATCTCCCTCCAGCCTTGCTGCCCTCCCCTCTGCTTCACCGCCCGGACACTAACACCTGCCCGAGGCTGTGCGCATTGCCACATCACAACCTTCCAACACAGCCCTCTCCTCCTGGTAGGGAGACCTCCCGAAGGAGGATGACGTCCCTCAAAGAGCCTATTGAGGAAGGCTGCCAGCTTGCATGGGCTCTTGCTAGGATTTTCGGCACCCGTTTCGCTCACACCCCTCACTGAGCCGCCCTCCAAGAAGGGCCCCCCTCCTTCCCCGGGGCATGGGAGCACTCACCGGCGCAGGACTTGGACTTATGGATCTTCAGCAGGAGGATGATGATGGCCAGCAAGTGGGAGATATCCCCCAGGATGCGGAAGACGTTCATGGCGCGGGGGGGGCTCCTCCGGGGAGAAGGGAGAGGGGCACTTTCTGCAGAGGGGGAGGGTGAGGGCAGGGAGTTTTTTTCCTCTGAGCCTCAACTGAGCGAACGCTCTTCTCCAGCTCAACTTTCCCCTTCTCCCCAGTACAGAGGCCTCTCTCCTAGCAGACAAAAGTTCAAGCTCCCCTCTCCTGCTCACAAGCAACTTTCCCCTGGTGGGCGCTCAAGCTGGATGTCTCTCTTGTTTATTGTCCCTCCTAAGGTGGATTTTCTCTCTCCCCCTGCCCAGCCAGGGACCTTCCTCTCCCGGCTCCAGGCAGAAAGTTGGGGTTTGTCCCCTGGAGAGCCCCAGGCTGAGCTTGCTGAGCAGCCCCAAAGCCAGCGCTGGGTGACGGTGACGTGGCTGCTGGCTGGCCGGGAAGGAGAGGGAGGAGGAGGAGGAGGCGGAGGCGGGAATAACTGCTCTATTTTTCCCTTTTTCTCTCCCCCCCGCCTCTTTTTTTCTTTCCCAACTTGTCTCAAATTACACGCGGAAGTGTCGTTAAAGGGGAAAAGGCAGAGGAAAAGGGATCCCCATCCTCTGGCCTTGGGGATGCACCCTCCGGCTTTCCAGGGACATTCCCCGGGGATGCATTAACCTCTGTCCTGCTCCCTGCCAGCAGCCTCCTGCCCTTTGCCCTTCCTGGCTCCCTCCGCCTCCAGCACCTTCTCCTTGGTGCTCCACCTTGTCTCCTGGAGAAGATAAAGAAGTGGAGAGATCGGAATTATTGGGCCACTGCTGCTGTATGTCACATCCCACCCGGACCCCCTCCCTCCTGTGACAAGTCACGCACAGCCGTCCCCTGGCAGCCCACTAGCCCCCACCAGCTGCCCCCACCTTTGGGTGTCCTGTCTGGAGCGATGCAGATCCCAGAGCCCAGCCCTGGAGGGGAAAAAAAACCAAAAAGGATCCTCCCCAGGGGTTGGTTTGAAACAAATTTTGCTGAAAATATGAATCCTGCATTCCTGCAAGTGGATTACAAACAGCGTAATACATGTGTTGTGTGAAAGAAGCACATAGGTACTGTCATTTTTATAGATTTAACAGAAATGAGCTTAGCAGTGATGGTTATAAAGTTTTAATATGTTCAGAAACACCTCTGGATGACCACCCTGGTTGGCATAAATCGTGTCCTTGCAGCTGTGGTTACGCAGGGAGGTCTCATGGCAGCGTGAGGGGACCTCTGCGTCAAGACAGGACCGTTAGATATTCATTATCTAATCACTAATATAAAGCTGCTTTAATACAACCAAATGGATGTTTTAATCTGTCACCTCGTCCCCAAGCAAATTACATCTGGCCGTGGGTCTAATTTGGCTACTCAAGGGTTGCGTGACCCTGCCTGCTCTTGCCCCAGGGCCAGCTCTGGCTGCCACCCTCCCTGTCCCCAGCCGTCACCCGTGGCCACCTCCTCCGCATCTCCCTCCATCGGCACGTCCTTATGGGCTCGCTTGGAGTAAAATCCTTAATGATTAAAGCATAAAAATATTATTCCTGATGCTTAAGGAGAGGACTAACAAGTCTATTAGCATCACCGGATTTCTTTCTGAATACATTTGCATATATTTCCTCTCTGCCCATTAGGCTGGCTGCCGTGTTTTCCCTCTCTGCTGCTCCAGCACCTGCCGCGTCGGGCTTTTCCAGCCGCGTTCCCAGGCTGGGCTGGAAAACACCCTGAAAAAATGGGGAAGGCCCTGCCAGCCCCCTGCCAGGACATGGAGGCAGAGGTTGGTGTGGTGGGAGAAAAGCAGGTTAGACCAAAGAAGAGCATCAGCAAAGGAGCAACGGGGTAGGGACTGGCGGAAATTGGGTTTCCAGCCATCGGAGCAGAGCTGCCTGGGGTTTCAGCAGGGCTCTGCAAGGTCATGCAGGTGCTGTTGAAAGCCAAGCCTGAGACCCGGTAGCCCAGCAGGTCCCTGGTGTCCCTGGTCCTTTTGCAGGTGAGCAGAAAGAGTTTTGAGCCATAGAATGGGGATGTGAAGATTTGGGGAACACATTTAGGGTCCTCTATGCTGACAGATCCCCTTCCAAGCCCCTGGGGCTCAATGCTCTCATCCTCCTCCAGTCCCTCTACTCCTCTTCACAGCTTCATGTCCCACCCAGGGGATGAAGCCTCCTGCAGAGGGGTAAGACTGTTGTGGTTGGCAAAGGTTTATTCTTTTCATCTTGCGCCTTCCCAAAAAGAGCTCGTTGGCTTCAAGCCATGGCGTTGTCTCCTGCTGTGGCACCAGGAACCGCCATGTGAGGTTGACCATCAGAGGAACGTCATGGGCGCAGCCCAGCCAAGTTCATCCAGCCATGACATGGTGGTGGGGCTGGGGTCTCTCCATGGGACATCCCTGTGCGGCATGTGGGAGAGCCATGGGAAGGCTGCTGGGAGGCCGAGGGGCGGCTGGACGCTGAGAGAAGGAAAAACTGGCACATGAAGTGGGAGCAAGTAAAAATAAACCTTTCCTCCTTGCCACAACACGAAGCGCCTTGCACCGGGTGTCTCCCTGCCTCCCGAAATAATGCTGGGCGCTGCCACCGCCCTGCACGGTGATGCTCTCTCCATGCCTCCTGTTTCCATGGTGACCACAAGGAATGTCGCCAGGGTGACAGGGAGGCGAGCGATCTGGGATTTGGCATTAAAAACGGGAATTTGGGGTTGTTGGGTTCCTTTTTTTTTTTTTTCTCCTTTAGTTCTATTTTTGGGTTTCCCTCTCTGCCTTTGCTGGTCTGGGAGGCTCCTTCTCTGACAGAGCCCCTGGGTCAGGCGGCAGCAGCTCCATCAAGGGCCCTTCCCCACCTCTGCCTGTCCTGCGAGGCGATGGCAACGGTGGGAGAAGGTGGGAGAAGGGGGTTTCCTTCTCACTAAAGCATTAGTTCCCTACCACCAGGAGGACTTCTATGCTTTTGCCCCTGGCGGTTCTTGGCCGAGAGTCCCCCTCCATTTCTGCTGCAGGCTGTGGCTCAGGCCACATCCAGAGCCCCCCAGGAGGGCAGGCAGCCCCTGCGGTCCATCTCAGAGAGGGCCCAGAGAGGAAAGTGATTCAGCATTCCCCGAGGCTCTGGGGGACGTGGTGGGGATGAGCACCGCAGGACACCTCTGTCTCTCACCACCTCTGCCCCTGTGACCGGGACAGCTCAGCCAGGGCAGTCCTGGATCACCAGGGACAGAGATGGGACGGCCAGAGGAGGATGGCAGAGGGAGCCTGGCAGGTGCTAAGGAGTCCAAAGCTGTGTTGTCTGGTTTAAACACTCAAAGTCAGACGGGCCCAGGGCAGAGAAGGCTTGTACTGGCTTAGCCGGTCTTGCAGGAAAGCAGGACCATATGTGCCCAAGCAGGGGCTGCTGGCATGGGGGTTGAGCTTTTCTTCATCCCCTGGCAGAAGAAGGGTGAGGCAGCACTTGCTCACCTTCCCAGGAGCTCCTGCTTCCCCTTCCATCCACCCCTCCATCTCTCTCCATCCACCGTTCCATCCATCCATCTCTCTACCCCTACCATCGCTCCAAATATTCCTCCCTCCATCCCTCCTTTCCTCCATCCCTCCATCCATACCTCCACCCTACCATCCCTCCATCCCTCTGCCTCCCCCATCCCCACAGCAGCATCGGGAAAGGTTGGCGGAGTGGGGCTATTTTTGGGAGCGTCTCCTTGGCAACGGCTGCCACCACCGTCTGTGGTGGCTTTTCCATAGGTGCTAAAATATTCCACGCTTCTTATTAAAGACGGTGCCGGTGGAGACGGGCGGGGGTGGTGAGTGTGAGCCACCCCACTGCCGGGGCCGGCAGGCCTGGGGTGGCCGGGGCACAGCACCCCAGGGGCACAAGGGCAGCGAGGGGCTGGTGGCATCCTTGACGCAATGTCCCCATGTACCTCCTGGTGGTTCTGGCTATGCTGGCTGCCTCTTGGCCATGCCAGGGTGCCACGCCATGCGCAAGGTAACAGCCATTCATCCTCTTGCTGCCCAGGCGGAGGGAAACGCATCGAGGTCCTGGGGGGAGCTGGTGATGAGGAGGAAAATGCAGAGTGGGTGAAACCCAACCTGAAGCCGAAGGGGCTGCGGGGGTGTGTGGGTGCCTGACGGCTTCACCCACCCAGGGAAGGAGCAAGATGTCTCTGCAATGTCTTCATCCCTTTGCTGCACAGAGGTGAAAGACCTGTTGTGGTGCCCGAGGGCCGGTACACCTTCTGGTGGGGCACCTATGCAGCTCCCAGGCCGTAGCTCTTGGGATGCAGCCCCACGAGCCCTGGGGATGGGTCTTTTGGGAAAGCAAGTCCTCCCTTGAACCCGAACATGTCCCCATAGGGAGGGCCGCAGAGGGGATGGAGGGAGCAGGCTGTCCCTCCTCCATATGGGCATCACGGCTCCCTGGGACCCCTTGGTCCAAGTGGTGGGGAGCAGCTGTGGTTGGGCTGGGGCGAGCTGGCCAGTGTGGGAGGCTGCCGTGCTCCCCATTTGCAGCTGCTCATCTGCATGGAGAACTGCTAAAATCCCCCTCTGCCCACCCTGGGGTGGCTTTGCCAAGTGAGAGCGGGCTGCGCTTGCCACAGCGGAGCTCACTGATGCTGGTGGGGGATGGTGGTCCCTGCAGCGAGGGGGCATCCATATGCCAGGGGATCTTGGGATGATTTTTGGAGGGAGGGTCACGATTGCTGCAGGATCGGCACCTAGAGGGCACTCAAAAAGTGTGGTTTTGGCCTTTTTTGACTTTCCAGCAGAGGCCTTAATGTTGGACGTGGCAGATGAGACACCGAGATGAACACCATGCCCATGGACCCCATTGGCCTGGTGCAGGGCTGTCCTCACAGCCTCTGCCCACAGCTGCTGCCTGCAGGGTTAGGGGTCTCTTCAGCCTCCAGTTTCCCTCCTGTACAAATGAGGCGGCTGCACTGCAGCAGTGTCCCACAGGGTCCCACAGGGTCCCCTGGACCCTTGCCTTGCCACCAAGAAGTGACCTTTTCAAAGCCCCTGAGATGCTACCAGCCATGGAGACCCAGGGGAAGTTTCTGGGCTGGGTTTCTCAGCGGGGTGGCCGTGCACCATCCTGGAGTCCTGAGGGCTGGTTCCTCCTTGCCCATGCTTCTGTCCCCATCATCGCCTGTCCTGGCAAGACAGCCCCAGCACTGCAGGGTGGGGAGGCCAGGCTGTGGATGTGGGGAGGTGATGCCCCATGGCAAACGTTCTGCACAGGCCAGGAGAGCCTGGTGCTTCCTCAGGGTGAGGTGCCAGCCCAGCACCCTGAATCCAGGTGGTAAAAAAGTCCTTGACAGTGGATATTTCAGCCCTTTGCGCCAGCCCGGCTGGAGGATGCGCCTCCCCGGAGGCACCCGGCGGCCCCGCCGTCCCCTTCCCCGCTGCCGATGGTTGCGCTCTTGTCTCCCCCATGGCAGCTCCGCAGCGGTGCCTCCGCGGCTCTGAGCTCACACGCGAGGATGGGCTAAAGTAGCGGAAAGCTGTTGGATCCTACCACAGAGTTACTGACTTCTCAGCTACAGATTGCATAGCAATCAGCGAGGGGGAGAGGCAGCCAGGGAAAGGGAGCGGAGCGCAAAGGGAAGGAAGAGTGGAAAGGGAGAGGGGGGATTTGGGGACCAGAGCAGGGGGGCAGCGAGGGGCACGGGCAAATAACGCCCGGGAACGAGGGAGCCAGGCAGGAAGGGGAGACCTGAACCCGTCGCCGAGCCGCGAAGGCACATCAGCTCTCCGTGGGATGGACGCTCCCGGGAGCGAAAAATGCTGAGGAGAGGCAGAGGCAGGAGGAGAGCGCTGGCGTGGGCAGGGCAGAGTTAGGAGAGGAGCAGGTCACGGTGGAGAAGTAGCTCCTCGTGGCAGAGGGGTGGGGGGGGAAACCCAAGCCAGAGGCGAGCGAGGGCTGCAGAGAGACCTTCCCGATTCCTCTGGTCCAGCTGAGACATTTCATGGTGAGATGGAGAAACCGTCCGCTTTCCCCTTCCTCTGATGTTGGCTCGGCACGGCTGGAGCAGGCGGCAGCCCTCGGCAGGACCCGGGTAAGAGGCGGTGCCGGGGTGCGCTGCTCCCCTCGCTGGCATGAGACCGGGGAAGGGTTGGGGTTTTTTTTGTTGTTTTTTTTTTTTTTCTTTTTCCTTAGGAAAATAATGTATTGTTTCATCTGCGCTCGCTCTGAGGAACAGCTATAAATATAACTTAGGGAGAGATGCGTGGCTTCATGTGAGCGTGCCAGTGAATAATAAAGTTGCCTGTGTGCGCAGCGTGTGCACATACGGCTACTGGGGCGGCCACGGGCCGAGGGGCAGGGGTAGGTACCTGCCTGTAAACCTCCTCAACTTCCCTCCCCTCCCCTCGCCTCCCTGACTTCGGTCGCTTCGCGGGTAACAACTTCATTTTTTTTGGCTCCCCGTGTTCCCTTAGCGCTTTCTCACCCGGGGCTGGGTCTCCCTCACCGTTCGTTTCTCCTGCTCTGTGCGGGCAATGGTCCCGGACGGTTCCCTAGGGCAGCCTGGAGAAGAACAGAGTTGGGGAACTGTTCTCCAAGCACTTGGGTGCAAATGGGGCCGAAGCCGCCCTGTTGGCTCTCCTGTTGCCTGTGGAGCTTTTTGGGCTCTAGACCTGTCACCCCCCCCCTCCCTTGCCTTCCAGCTCTTCTCATCCCAGCATGGCTGATCCTGCTGGTGGTGGTCCAACATCCCTCAGATAGGTGTGGTGCAAAGGGTCTTCTGGATACCGGGTTTGGGTGAAGGAGCTCAGGAGGAAGCCATGAACAAAATGCCAGAGAAACTCTGCCTTCGCTCCCTGTTGGCAAGGCCGACATCCCTGCTGGGGCAGGAGTGGGCAGTTTGCATGGTGCAGGCAGGTCATCTCAGACACCCCTGGTGCCCTGATGCTCTCTCTCCTGGACAAACTGCCTGGAGACAACCAAATCCCTCTGCCAAGAGCCTGGAGTCTCCCGTTCCCACCACCCAGCCCTGGATCCATCCATGACAAAGTGAATGGCAGCTCCAGGGCCTCCCCCTTCTCCCCTTCTTCCCTTCGCCCCCGCCGGGGTGTGTGTTGCGAAGGGCAGACGGTGACAGCACACATGGGGGACGTGTGGTGGAGGTGACATGGCTCCAAGGCTACCCTCAACCCCCGCTCCATGCCCTCCTCAGCTTCTCGGGAGGAGGCAACTGTGGGAGGTGGGAGGTGTGGAGAGGGACCTGGGGCTCGGGGTCACCCGGAGCCTGGGAGGGGATGGGGGGTTGTGTGGGGAGCACGTCTCGCCGAAGACATGGGGACGTGCCCCCTCTCCATTTGCCATCGGAAGTGGCGCCCACAGATGCCTGAGTCACCCCGGCACGTGGCCACCCCTGTTTGTAGCCACTGACAATAATAATAAGCACAGGGGAAATATGTACCTTAGAAGGGAAACATGAGCCTGGTGGGGACAGGGGGCGGCGGGGAAGGGGAGGAAAGGTGAGGATGGCCATGGAGAGGATGAGCTGGAGAGGTCTGATCTGGAGAGAAGTGGGACTCCCTCTCCTCCACATTTCTCCTCTTCCATCTCTCCCCCACTTCAGGTGCCAAAACCAAGGGCCATGATGTGCGGCACTGGCAGGGGGCTGGCAGTGGTCCTTGCCCCTCGGGGCCCCCACACCATGGTTTGCAAGGAAAACTGGGAAGTGAGGAGGTGGCCGGGGAAAGATGGAGTTAGCCAGAAGGATGGGTCCCTGCTGGCCCCTCTGTCTGCTTGGCCACCCCGAGCTTGGCTGCCGGCCACCGGCCACCACCCTAGGAGCAGCCACGTTCCTGGGGTGGTATCCCCAGCGGGAGGGTGCCAGCAAGGGGGAGGAGGACATGGTGATGGATACCTGTGCCCGCTGCGTGCTGACATCAGTGCAGACGCAGAGTGGAGCAGTTAATGGCAATCTGCCCTCAGCAAGTTCCCACTGTCCTGTCTCGTTATTGTGCTGGGTTGGCTTAACCAGACAGTGCAGCTGGGGATCAATAGATGGATGCTCGCGTCTTAGCGATCGATCCCTTACTCACACGCGCATGGCTCCCCAGCCTCCTGCTGGCGCTCGTTTTTCTGTGAATGGTAAGGACCGAGTGAAGCCGTCTGCGCTTGCCTTGCAGCGCTGCGAAACCACATCGGGCTAAATGCATGTTCCTCAATGGCGCTGCTCCTGTGCTCCTCACCAGAGCGGAGGGGCCTCATACGGAGCCCCTGGAGGCACTGGCTCTGGTTTTCATCCCCAAACAAAGTGGCTTTAGTGGGGGTGGTCGGTCTTGAAGCCCCTTCTCAGGAGATATGTTGATGTTGAGTAGGGGCTCAGGTTGGGCAGGGGTCTCTTTTGAGCTGGTTGTAACCCTCAGACCTCTCAGGCTTGTTCTGCGGGAGTGAAGGTGGTGCTGTGGCTCTGGCAGATGCTGGATGAGAACCAGTGGCAGTGCAACCCCGTCCCGAGTGCCCCAGAGACCTGTGCACTTCTTTGCCCATCCTCTGGGGAGCCTGGTGGCAGACAGCTTGCCTGCAGGGGTGGTTTCAGCATTGACCTGCTGGTGCATTTAGGGAGGAGATGCCACCTGGGGTTGGCACCGGCCACACTGGCACAGCAGCACCACTGCAGGGCTCACTGGAGATGAGGGTGCAGAGGACGGAGGACAAGACATCTTCCTGCCCAGCACTGCCCCACGCCACCGGCTGGGGACTCCTGCTGCCATCCTGCCCGTGCCCGCACCGTGGCGGCAGGCCTGCCCCTGGCAATCTGGGCGGCTGTTTTATTTCTATGGCAACATTTCTCCCGAAACGCTTCAGAGGGAGCCTGGTGCTGTGTGAAAACGAGGGAGGCAGCGTCCCCCACTCTGTCCCCTGTGAAACGCTCGGAGAAAAGACCCCAACACCTCTCCTGCCTCCCTCCTCCACCGCCTTCCCTTCCTCCCTCCCGGCCGAGAGGTGCAATGAACTGCCGGCCTCGTCCCGTCTGCCTCTCCGCTGCCTGTTCTGCCTTCCCCTGCCTTCATCTTTGCTCTCCCCTCTCCTCTCGCCCGCTCCCTCTCTGCGCCAGGCCACGGCATTTGCTGGCAGCCTGCTTAGGCACCTGCGCAGAGCGGCCGGCCGAAAAGAGACTTAGAGAAAGAGGATGTCAAAAGTGATTCCGCTATAGAGGAGGGTAAAGCATTCCTATAGCTCCATGAGAGCCGTATAGATTGGTCCCGCCAGCAGCATGGTGAATGCTGGGGCTGAAGGGCACCCAGGGACCCCAGCGGCTGGACAGGCAGGCGCTTCATCCCTCCGAAAAGCTCGATGGCGTTACGAAGAGGCGGTGCCTGCCACGGGACTAGACCCAGCGGCCCCAGAAGTCCTCTCCTCTCCTGCCCTCATCCTTTCCCCAACCAAGAAAGAGCCTCGTGGCTGGGTGGAGGCAAGCGGGCAGAAGCTGCGGGCAGCACCGGGCGCCGGCGGGCGCCAGGCAGGTGAGCAGGCAGGGCGCCAGCGGGAGCGAGCATGGCAGCCCGCAGGAGCCGGGGGTACGGCAGCAAGCCGTTAACGATGGCGGGGGGAATATCGCAGGCGGAGCAGCCCGCGAACGTGGCCGCCGTGTCCCCGCTTCGCACCGCTCTCCCCCTGCGCCCGAGCCTGTCCCTGCTGGCAGCCCCCACTGCGTCGGGGAGCCGGGGGGCAGGTGGGAGGCGGAGGCGGGGGGAGCGGTCCTCCGTACCGCAGGCATCGGGCAGCGCTTAGGCTTGATGTCTTTCAGGTGCGTTTGTTTAACTGGCCCGAGCAAGCTGCAGCCGGCAGGCTTGTAGTGAAACAGTCGATCCGCTCTCCGCGGGAGTGCAGTTTTGCAGCTTACCTGGGATGCTCCCTCAGCTCCGTTTCTGAAGCCCAGTGGACAGGGCTGGAAGGAGAGAACCTGGGATCACCTCAGGAGGCTGGTGACTCCCCTGGGCTCCTTGTTAGAGTAGCAACAAGGGTTTTGGGGGGCAATTTTTTTTTTTTCCTATTGCTGATGGAGCAGGCTGGGAACTGAGCCCTCATGCAGCAGACGGGTGCGGAGCAGCGGCTGCACCTTCTCTCGGTCAGGGGCTCAGTGCAGAGCAGGCTTCGCCCTGGCTATTGCTCTCCCTTTGCTGTTGTTGCTGTTGTTATCATTGTTCATAACCCATTTGCAGGCGCCTGCCTTGCCAGGCGCTTTGCAGAGGCACCGGCAGACAGTCCCTGCCCTGTCAGGAGCACAACCGTAGCGGGCAGGTGGATGACGTTGGCCATCCTTGCCCCCCTTTTCCTGCACATCAATAACGATCCTTGACCCCAGCTAGCCAAAGAGAGATCGTGCATGGGCAGCCCCCCTGGCCAGGCTGGCATGGGCTTAGGAGGGGCTCTGTGCCGAAGAGATGCCGAGGCACAGGGACACTGCTGGGGATGGCCTTTTGGCGAGGCTCCCGCAGGGCAGGATGCTCAGCCAAGGGAGATCCTGGGGTGGGGGTGTTAGGGGTGATGCCCTTTTCTTTGGTGCAATCGTGCTGGGAAGCTGGAGGAGGTGACATGAGCACACCACAGCCACCCAGGATATGGTGACCTCGAGAACACCCCAGCGCCTCCTTTTTTTCAGCTCTTGCAGGTTTTGCACCATCCCTTCAGGGTCTAGTCCATGGTTTTGGCAGGACGGCTGTCCGGGCGGATGTCAGCCCCAGCACTTCCTCGGGAGCAGATGGGACACGGTCTGTGCCCTGGCTGCCACAAAAGCCTGGCTCCTTTTCGGCCAAGAACACCACCCAGGGAAGGCCAGGGGCCTTCTGAGCATTTAATTTTCCCTGTGATGCCAGCCATGAAGAATAACACCCACCTACCTCACTCAACAAGAAAAAGTGGGGACTTCTCCCCAGCCGCCGCCTCAGCAGCATCCTCTCCTTACGCTCCTGCTCGGCTGCCCCCCAGCCCCTGCCTCTTGTCCCCTGAACCCTATTTTGGCCGGAGGAGAGTGGGTGAGCACTTGTACCAGTCCCATCAGCCCCACTGTGGGGTTCCCCTGCTCTCAGCCAGGATCCCAGGGAGCGGGAAGCCGCTCTTGCAGCGCCATTGCCCGGCTGGTACAGCCGGAGCAGGGATCGCTGGGGCGGTGTGGGAGCAGGCAGGAGGTGATGCTGTCACCTTTCCGTGCCTCTTCCCGACTTTGTCATCCCGGAGACCTTTGTGTGGATCCCATTTTTATCTGTGTTTTCTCCCTCTCTCTCTTTCTCTCCTTCTCTTTCGCTTTCTTCTCTCCCCCTCCCGTCAGTATGTGGGCTGATCACTGCTCAAACTTTTAATTCAGATGGTAATTGGAATAATAATACGGGCAGAATCCTTCTGGCTCCGTTGCTGCAGCTGGCTTCAGGGAGCTATGAATAGCTCTGAGTCACACACTGAGATGGTTTAACTTCAAATCATTTTGTTTTGTTTTCATATTACCCATCCCCAGGCTCCAGGGCTTCACAAGGGGGGAAAAAAATCCCCCTCTCTCACTCCACCCCAAAATATAAACCGGGCAGAGGCACATTAATAAAATCATCTTTTGGAGCGAGAAACTGGTCAGCGGATCGTGCCTTGCGGGGCAGATGGGGACTGTTGGCACTTACTCGATCTATTTATAATTATTGAACGAAAAGGCAGAAGTGTGTATATAAAAATGGTATGGAGTTGATTACAGCTTCCTCCCCTCACCTTCCATATGTCACTTGCCTTTTTAATATGGTAAAACTCTCCCGCACGGTGACTTGTGCCTTCGCGCGTGTTTGTTCAGCACCTAGCACCCAGTCCTGCTGGCACAGAGGAGCGAGAGTTTGGCCACTGCCTCTTGCAGGGAGGCAGCCCCATGGCACCAAACTGCCCTATGAGCCCTGGCATGAACCCCGGGAATATTTGTGAGGAAGCCGATATGAGGTGGCGTTACAAAGAGAATGGAGAGGACAAACCGAATGCCGTAGGTCTACGAGGCTCTGCAAAAAGCCAAAGGGTTCCCCTCTCTGCTGCGGGTGTTTCCACCCTGACTCCGAGAAGGGCGAGAAGATGTCTGCCGTGTTGTCACCGTGCCCAAGCTGGCAGGATGGGTCTGTGGATGCTGATCTCAAAACCAGACGGTGCTACCCAGTCGGTAAGAGGAATAAAGGCACAAAGTGTGGCACAACCAGCGCCTGCGGTATTGACCACAGACAGGAGGGAAACATTTGCCAGACGACTCCAGATAAAGCAAAGACTAAGAGTGTAAAAATACCCTGGGATTTTTCCATCATCGTCGTTCACGGTGTACATCCCAGAGCACCAGATATGGTTGTTATAAAAAGAGAAGTGGGGGAGTGCTTCGGCGTGGACTTTTCTGTTCTGTTTCATGAGACTCTTCCACTGCAAATTAAAGGAAGGATTGTCAAATATGATCCGCTCTGGCAGGGGCTGAAGAAAGCCTGGGATGTGCGAGGCACTGCACCGGGTACTGGGATGGAGCGATGGAGTCATTGCATCAGCACCATGTGCCCTGACGTTGTTGTTATTACCCTGCAGATCTCTCGGAAAGCGATGGCAGCAGCCTGGCCCCACACATCTGCTCGGGGTCAGAGCAGCGCTGGGGTGACAGCATGGGCTGGCACAATGGCTTGTGCTGCTGGAGAGCGGTGTCACCCGGGAAGGCAGGAATGACTGCAGTTCAGCGGTGGTGTTCCCGGCATCGCTCAATCTAGGGCGCAGGAGGGGGGAAGTGTTTGGGAAGGAGTGAAGGGCAACCCAGGCTGCAGGGCTGGAGGTGGCTGTTGGCCCCTGGAGACCCACCTGGCTGACAGCTTCAAGGCTGCAAGACAGCATCTGCGATGCCCACACTGCAGAGGCTTCCCAAAGTGCTGGGGGGCTTCCTCAGGCCATGAAATACGTGGGTGTTCATGTATGCCGGGGACAGGGCAGCACAGGGATGGAGAGGCATCTCTCCTGACTGCAGTCTCTTGCCTAGCGTCTCTCTGGGTGCCCCACGCTGCACCCACTGGTGGGGTTTCATCCCACTCTCCAGGAGCTGCCCCTGACCCCCCACCTCCCCCCTCCACATGTGGGTCCCAGGAGGCAAGGCAAGCTCCAAGAAAGGTCCTCGGGCATGCTCAGGGATTCACAACTCTGTTCTCGGCTAGGCTTTCCTCCCCTTCGTCCGTGTGACAGGCAGCTGCCTGTTTGGGACATGAATGTCATCTGCTTTTGCTGGAGGCATCTATGATCCTTCCCCCTTCATTCGTGTTTCAGGTTTCCAAGAACTAATGGGACCATTTCACAGCCGTTTAAACTGAGTTGGCACAGGGTTCAGGCTTCTGGAATGTCCCCTGGCCTTGCTGAACTGGTGGCATCCATTTTGCAGGCAGGAATGTCAGCAGTGGCCCTGGGCCACCAGCTGCTGAGGAAGAACAGTGGCTACATCACCTCTTGGCGTGGCATCTCTGGGGGTGCTAATGTGAACACCAGCCCAATGCAATAGCAGTCCCCAGCCCAGGGCTTCTCACCTGCCTGTCTGTCTTTCCCATGGCGGCACCGCGCGCTGTGGGGGTGTGTTGGGGTGGAAGTGGTAAGTGGGTTTATTTTCGTTCGTCTCCTGGCTCGTGCCGCTCCGAGTTTGTGGCGCCCGGTATTACTAACGCTTCCCTGCGCCAGCTGGCAGCAGGGGATGAATCAGATCGGCAGCACCATGGCACAGACCCCTTGCTGGCCGGCCAGCTCGGGGCGATGCCTCTGGCCAAAGCGCTGTTGATGTCTCCTGCCTCTGCCCAAGTTAAGCCCTGGCACCAAAATGCCAGCGGCTTGATCTTGTTGCTAGAGATGTCTCAGTAACCTGTGGGGCAGGGTTGTCCCCTCTGCACCACGCTGCCTGCTTGGGGACAGCTGGTCCCTGTCCCCCGTGAACGCTGGAGGTCTCAGGTGGCTTCAGGACCTTCTCTCTGCCCACTGGCAGCATCCCCCAGCTGGGGTTGGCTCTGCAGCCACAGGGATACAGCTTATCCTCCCACTGCCAAAAAAGCACTTTTGCAGTTGGTCAGTTCCTCTCCCCCCTGGTCATGACCTCACAGCAGGCAGTGAAGTCACACGATGACATCACAGACCTTGGTGATTCCTGTGCTCCCCACAGCAAAGACACAGTGATGCCTAGCTCTCCTCTCCGGTACCTCCTGACCAACCTGGTGATGTAAATGCAGGGCATTGGTGACTGCCTCTTTCCCCAGGAGTGTCGCTGAGGTTGCAGAAGTTGGCACGCTGCTTGTCAGTGTCACCTGCCTGCATGACCCAGGCTCCAGGAGGATAATTTGAATCCTCCCCCTTGCTGCAGCCCAAAGAGTCCTGAAAAATGTCACGGCTTCTTGGCATCTCTGGGACAATGGAGAGGGTCTGCCCAGAATCTCAAGGCTTGGAAGATGATGACGACGATGATGACAATGATGACGAATTCAGCTACTTCTGCCATTCCACACGTCCTCCACTCCAGTGCAAGAGCTCTGACAGCTTGGGTGACAGTCAGGGGGAAGATCTGGGAGAACCTATGCCATCTTCCCTAAATCCCAGGCACTCTTACACGGTGAAAAACAAAGGAGTGAAAAACAGAATATATGCCAAGAGGTTGGCCAATCATGCACTACAGCTTGAGGGGGAAGCTCAGGAGTTTCAGGAACCATTTTATAAAGACACGGAAGTGCCTGGCAGCCTGTCTGAAGGTGAGGACCGCAGCTGGACCTGTCACCTTCCTGTGCATCAAAGGTCACGTGTTCTCCAAACTGCCAGTGTGGCACCATGTGGCTCCTATGACTCTTTCCAGTACAATAGCATGGGCAAGCACTTGGGGACAGATGCCTTTGCCCCATGGGCTCATGCCAGTGACCCTTATCTGGGGTACTCAGAGCACACCAGGGGAGCAGAGCCCCACATGCTACATGAGGAGGCCATCGGCGACAGGGAGTTCCCATCCCCACAGCTGACCCATGATGCGCTCAGGGAGGAGAACATTATGCTCAGGAGAGTGGTCAGCAGCATGCAGAGCTCCTTGGAGAGCCAGGCATGCACTGTGCAGAGGCTGCAGAGGCAGATGAAGGCCAGCCTGGCCAAAGAGGAGAGGAAAGTCCAAGAGCTACAGTCCTTTGTCCAGCATACTAAGTGGAGTCTCCAGCTAATGACTCAGCGGGCTCTGGAGGCAGAAAGCAACGCGGAGAAGCTGAAGCAGGAGATCTCTGTTCTCCAGGGAGAGCTGGAGAGCTCCAGGGTGGAGAATGAAAACCTGAGAGCAGGCCAAATGACTGACCTGGGGGCAGTGAAGCAGAACATAGACTTTGCCTTGCAGAACCTCCACAAGATAATAACAGGCACAAACTGGTCCATCAGACAGCTTGCCTCTGGAGCAGAGTCACTGCATTTTGTTGCTGAGGTCCTTGAATCTACTGGCAAAATTTCTGAAGTTGAAGCAGAAAAAGAGCTATGAACTCCATTGTGTGTGGGTCCTATGGATGAGCGTATGGACCAAGACCATGGGTCTCTCACTGCAGCCTATACTAAAGCCATTTGCTCTCATGTGTTCGAATGTGTGTGTTCAGATTTGTAGCCTTTATTCTTCATGGAAATACTTTTCTTGTGATTAAGTACAAATTGCAGGTAGTGATGTAGTTTTAGCTGCTGATGCTCTGTTCTGGCACCGTGGAGCCACCAGCAAATGTTTCCCAGGCTCTGATCCGCAAGATCCATTCGTGGTGGGCTCCACACAAGAGGCCGCGCCACAGCTCCAGTTGACTTGAGCTCCCATATGGGAGCCAGGAGGCAGCACAGCAGCGTGGAATGCAGCACTCTTAAACAGTGTGCCCGTCCCTTCCCTCAGCTGTACCAGCCACAACTGGAGATGAGCACAGTGCTTGCAGTGCCTGAGTTTCATGTACTTCCTTTGCCCCTTCTCGGTGATGTGGGGAAGGTTAGGAGTAGAGGTCTGGGTGCTGCTGCACATAATTTCACAGAATCACAGAATGGTCAGGGTTGGAAGGGACCTCTGGAGATCATCTAGTCCAATCCCCCTGCCAGGGCAGGGTCACCTACAGCAGGTTGCACAGGACGGCATCCAGGCGGGTTTTGAATGTCTCCAGTGTGGGATACTCCACAACCTCTCTGGGCAGCCTGTTCCAGTGCTCTGCCACCTTCAAAGTAAAGAAGTTCCTCCTCATGTTAAGATGGAACTTCCTATGTTCAAGTTTTTGCCCATTACCTCTTGTCCTATCACTGGGCATCACTGAAAAGAGACTGGTCCCATCCCCCGGCACCCTCCCTTTGTAAGCACTGATAAATTTGTAAGCATTTATAAGATCCCCCCTCAGTCATCTTTTCTCTAGACTAAAAAGACCCAAGTCCCTCAGCCTTTCAGTGGGCAGAATCTCCTTAGGTTCTCCTTCCTCTTCTTTTGGAAGTGGCCACCACCATGGCCAGAAATCCGAAGTTTCTAGAAATTTTGCACCCATTCCTGAAGCTGGGGAAAAAGGGGGTGGTGGTGATCAGAAATCTTTAGGAAGTTGTGAAGTATCCACAAATGATCTGGGGCAGTGCCTTTCCTCCAGCATTGGTGTCAGTGGTGGCTAAGGGTGAGCTTGGCTTATCCAGGCTGGGTAAGGTAGGCCCCAGTTGGAGAGGATGCCCTTCCTCTCTTTGCTGGAGCCAGCATAGAGAGGTATACCTAAATTGCCCATCCTTGTCACCTCCTAAAGAACTGTGGGACCCTGCAGCCAAAACTCACCATGTAATCTCTTAAGATATGTCTTGGCTTTATCCTAGTGGGACCATCTGTGGGGATGAAGAAACCTTTTTTCGTCACTTGGTCATCCCTCAACAATTCTTACGAATTTAGGTTACCGACCCCAGTTTCTGTTGCAGGTTTACCCAGCTGCACAACAAAATTTCCTGTATCTGGCCAAATCGACTCTCCTTAAAGAAATACTGTAGGGCGGTGAGGTGGTTGGTGCTGGCAGAGTTCAGTGCCAAAGTGCTTTTTCCTGATGGGATTTTTTGGGCAGCTGTTTACTTTTACATTTATATGGTGAATTGTGGACTACAAGGTTGTTGTCTTCTGGTCCCATAATATCTTTGGACTGTGCAACCACATTTGTGTTGCCACAGGGCTTAAACTGCCTCAGTATCCTTGGTCTCTGGAGGATAACTGCCAGTTAATCTTCATCCCAGACATGACAACGACAGTGCTTGCACATCAGAGGTAATGTCTGGAGATCCTTACTTGCTGCTTTCTAGTCTGTACTCCTAGGAGTAGGGGAAAGCTGGTGGTGACCCTTAGCCAAATGAAGCCCCGTTCTGCAACACTGATGATGAGACAAGGATGCTTCTCACCAGCTTTTCTGTCCCTGACAACATCACTTGCTGTTCCTCTCTCCTGTCTGTGCATGACCACTTGCAAGGAGCTCTAAACCTTGGATTTGACCCAGAAATCCTTGGATTTGTCCCAGATATGGCAACCACTGGTTGCTTGCCAGTGAGACTGGGATGAAGCAGACTAGCTGGCTGTGTCTGCGTCCGGCACCCAGCACCGGCTGCTGTAATCCAAAGGTTACAGTGCAGGATTAGCATGGGTGTACAAAGCCCTTCCTAATCTGTGAGTCATTACCCCCTCACTGCATTTCACTTCCCAGCAGCTCTGGGCAGGCGGGATAGGTCAGCTCTTGAGTCTTCAGTTTCCCCGTTCTTCAGTTTGGGGAGGACCAGGTTGGGACATAACATCTGCTGGACATCCTACCCGGGGCTCTGCTGCTTGGATGCTGTACACAGGGCACATCACAAGGTCTGTTCCCTCTAACCGGCTTCTCCTTGGCTACCCCTAAGCTCTTCCTTTCCATCAGTTCTCCCTTTTGGCTCTACCCATTGCTTTTCTTCTCCTCTTTGAAACGGGGGGAATGTCCTGCACCCCCTGGAAATAAATCCCCTCTGGGTCAGGCTGGGCTGATGAGGATCCCTGGGGGCTCCCGTGCATGTGTGTGCTCCATTAGTCCTTGTGTGCGAGGTATTTAGCCTGGCTGAGCTCTCGTCCTAGTGTAAGCTATGATATTAATATAATGGCTCAGGGCAAGGGCCCTGCAAGCTGCTCAGTCTTTGTGCCCTTGGTCTGGAGAGCAGTGACCGGCCGGCTGGGCACCTCTCCTGTTGGTAGATGCTGGGGATCGTGGGGGCTGCAAGCTGTGCAACCTGGTCTGCATCCATCAGCTCCTCACCTGCTGGATCCAGGCTGCAGCACAGTGTTCCGTGGACACCTCAAGACCCTTCCTGAGCAAAAGGCTGGGAGCCCTGCATCCCCCCTCCCCCCAGCTCCAGGACTGGGACAGGTGCTGTCAGGGGAGGCTCTGACTGGGCTTTGCTTCGTCCTTTTCTGCAAGGCGTGTGCCCAGGAGCAATCGCAATGGCAGCGCAGACCCCAGCTTGCCGGAGGTGAAACCCGGAGCCGCCTGGTCCCATGTGAGTGCTGCTGCGTGAGATCCCGTGCCCTCCCAGCTCCCACGGCCCTCTGACACCTGATGATACAGCGAGCCATGGGCAGCGTCCGAGTCAACCGGTGAGTAACCCCCTTCTCAAGGACTGCTTCTGCCCAAGGTGGCCTGGTCCTCCTCACCTGGCCCCTCAGGCCCTACCTTCAACCTGCCCTTTGGTGTATTCTTCTCAAATTACCTGTCAGGGGCTTTCCTGCTTCAAGGTATGGCTCCCCTCTCCTTCTCCAGTCCAAGACACACCATCCATGGGAGCAGTGCTCGGAGGAAGAGCACTACAGAGGAGTGCTACCAGCACTGTGTGGTGCTGGTCCAGAAATTACAGATGCAAGCAGTGCTGCAGAAGCCCCCTGTCCCCAGGAGTCCCAACTCCAGCCATGTGTACTTCCCTTGCTCCCTCTTCCCATGAGAGGAGGATGATGGTCACAGAGACCATGCTGGAGGGCTCCAGCTGACATGTCAACATTAAGGGGTGGGAGGGAGTCAACTGCCAGCCCAACAGGTCCTGGGAAGCCAGGGCTCAGCAGTCACGAGGGCAGAGTGGTCTTGGTGGGTCTGTGCGCTCCTTTGATTTCCTCAGTGGTCAGAGTATCTTCTGCTATCACATCTTTAAGGAGTATCTGCAACTGTAGACCCAGCAGCACACAAGAGGCAACAGCGATGCCACCAGCAAGGGAGGGGAGCCAGAGGGGCAAACATCTCCCAGAAACTGTGTGCAGAGCTTCTCCCAGGGAAATCTGCCAGTACTTTGGCTGTTGATCTCCAAATTACACCTTCGGCTTCAGATGCAGGATGCTGGGAGCTACGCATGTTGCTGTGGCAACAGAATTGTCCTGAGCGCAGGAAGTGTATAAACACTGTCACCGACGCACCATGAAATCAGTGAGGAGAGTGGAGGAGAAAATAGAAACTCATGGCCTTATATAATGCCAGGTCCAAAATGTGGCCAGACCACAGGTACTTGCTCCCCGGCTTCCCGGGTGTCCCAGATGCCATCAGGTTTCGAAGCCTTGGGTCCCTCCTCACCACAACAGCTGGAAGGAAGCACAGCGCTACAAGCTTCTTCTGCTTTGCTGCCCTGTCAGGAGTTTGCTAGATACAACCTCATGGCAGCAAGATGTGGCAAATATTGCAGCAGAGCTCCACCAATTTGGTCAGGGTGGCACTACGGTGCAATAACTAGAGAAATGTGCTCTTGTGATATTCAACGCCATGGTATCGTAGCCCTGTGGCCCACATAAATGCCTCCTGCCCTCATTGTCTCAGTGGCTGCTGTTGTTCTGCATGTATTTATCCTGGAAATGCATGTTTCTTCTCTTCCAGGTACAGCATTGTCTCGACCGAAGAGGATGGACACAAGGTCTCCTCACTGGGCAGCATGAATGGGCACAGCCGGAATGGGAAGGGCCATGCCCCCCGGCGGAAGCATCGCAACCGCTTTGTGAAGAAGAACGGCCAGTGCAACGTCTACTTTGCCAACCTGAGCAACAAGTCTCAGCGCTACATGGCCGATATCTTCACCACCTGTGTGGACACGCGCTGGCGGTACATGCTTATGATCTTCTCCGCCGCCTTCCTGGTCTCCTGGCTGTTCTTTGGCTTCCTCTTCTGGTGCATCGCTTTCTTCCACGGTGACCTCAATGCACCAGCAGTGGGAGGTGGTCCCTCTCTCCTCAAGCCCTGCATCATGCACGTGAACAGCTTCCTAGGGGCTTTTCTTTTCTCAGTGGAGACACAGACAACCATTGGGTATGGCTTCCGCTGCGTGACTGAGGAGTGCCCGCTGGCTATCATGGCAGTTGTGGTCCAGTCGATCGTGGGCTGCGTTATTGACTCCTTCATGATTGGCACCATCATGGCCAAGATGGCAAGGCCCAAGAAGCGGGCCCAGACCCTCCTCTTCAGTCACCATGCAGTCATCTCTGTGCGGGATGGCAAACTGTGCCTCATGTGGCGGGTGGGCAACCTGAGGAGGAGCCACATTGTGGAGGCCCACGTCCGAGCCCAGCTCATCAAACCCTACATGACAGAGGAAGGGGAATACCTTCCCCTGGACCAGCGGGACCTCAATGTGGGCTATGACGTGGGACTTGACCGTATATTTTTAGTCTCACCCATTATTATCGTTCATGAGATCGATGAGGAGAGCCCGCTCTATGGGATTGGCAAGGAGGAGCTGGAGACAGAGAACTTTGAGATTGTTGTTATCCTGGAGGGGATGGTGGAAGCCACAGCCATGACCACACAAGCACGAAGCTCTTACCTCGCTAGTGAAATCCTTTGGGGTCACCGTTTTGAACCAGTTGTGTTTGAGGAGAAGAACCACTACAAAGTGGATTATTCGCGCTTTCACAAGACCTATGAGGTAGCCGGCACGCCTTGCTGCTCAGCCCGGGAGCTGCAAGAAAGCAAGATGACTATCCTACCTTCTCCCCCACCTCCCAGTGCCTTCTGCTATGAGAATGAGTTGGCTCTTGTCAGTCAAGATGAAGATGAAGATGATGACGAAGTGGGTGTGGTGTTAGGGAGTAGCACTAAAGAAGAGGGAGGCGTCATCCAGATGATGGATTTTGGAAGCCACCTGGACCTGGAGCGGCTCCAGGCAACTCTGCCCCTAGATACAATCTCATACCGCAGGGAGTCGGCCATCTAACTTCTCCAGCCTCCCCGTTCCACACCCGTCACCCACCATCTCCTCCTCCGTTCTGCACCCGTACATAGCTGGATAAGTCCCTTGCCCACTAAAAAATGCCTCCCATGACTGTCTCTCAGCCCCTGAGTACATCAAGGCCTGGAGCTGCTCTGATATATTCCCTTTCCTGTGAAGTCATACCACCTGGGAGAGGAGTGAGGGCACACTGCTCTTCCAGTGTGTGCAGCTTGTGCTAGCATCCCTTTCCTGCCCAGAGACAGGAGAGCAGCACGCCTGGTTTCTCATCTCTGGAGAGGCGACAGGAGTCCATGGCCTCCAAGGACAACCTGGGACCCGCAGCAAGTGTTTCTGCTGCTGAGGCAACAGCAGACTTTCTGTTCCCTCTTGAAGTGGGTAGGCCCAATGGCTGTCAAGAGTCATGACCATCACTAGGAGAGGAGTGATACCTAAGCACTGACCAGATGAGGACCAACGGGAGAATTTAGGACTCCTGGAGGGAGTGGGAAAGGATCTCAAGGGAGAGGTTTACTTGCATGTTTATTGCTTGTTGCACATGACTCTTTCTTTGTGTATAAAACAGAGTGAGAACTGAAATCCATATTCTTCCACTGCAAATGCCAAGCTAGGAGATAAGGATGCTCTACGTAGCCTACTCTGCACTCTCCTTGGCTTTTGGCATCTGTCACCTCCAGAAGCAGCTCAGCTCCACGGACTCAGGCCCAGTTCTCCCAGTCCTCTTGAAAAAGACGTCCTGCTCCTCTCCTGACATGCCTGGCAGAGGAGGCAGTGCCCTGTGCTTGCACACTCAGACTGCTCCCTGGCACAGTGTGGCAGGGATGACAGACAAGTGACCTGACTGGACAGCAGACCCTCAACTTGCTCCTTTTACCTCCTCCGTTCTCCCTGCTGCCATCAGCTGTAAAACTGAATTTGTAACTATTTATTTTTAATAAAGTCTAATATCCCAGGGGGAGGTTTGGAAGCAAAGGAGAGACCCCAAGGCTGCAGTCCGGTATAGAGACTGATGAGATTTATTAGTGCTGGTGTTTGCTGTTTGTATGGCATTGGTGCATGGAAGCTCCACCACGAGGGCTTCCCTGTTCCTGGCCTCCCTGGTAAAGAGTAAGAGTACAGTAAGAGGCTCAGAAAATTTGCTCAGGGAGAAGATCGTAAAAAATGTATGTATGGAGGGAAGCATTTGCATTAAAATTACCGGTAGGATGGAATGGCTTGCTTTGGAGATAACTAGAGTTTTGCCCAGGGAAGAGTTATAGATATGCTTGGCGAAGAGGCAGAGACATACAAGACCCTGCTGTAGATGTAAGGCTCAAAAAAAAAAACCCCCAAAAACCCCAAAAACCCAAATCCTCTTTTTTGTTAGTCAGGTAAGAACTAGAGGAAACGTGTGAGGGCATTAACCAGAGCTAGACCTTCAACATCACTTTGCTGTTATTTAAAAAAAGACGCAAAAACCTAGTGAGCCTTTTCCCTTAGGAGCAGCAGAATCATGCCTTCAAAACTGTAGGTGTTATGAGGACAGAAAGACAAACAGGCAACTCAGGAAGCTGTTCTGGGCACTCAACACTTGTGCTATGGGGGGAATGGATGAAGAAATTATTTTCCACCCAACCCCTGATCTACAAAGCAGAAAAATAGCATCTCGATATCAATTTAGAATTGGTTCAAGAAGCAAGAGGAAGAGGGGAAGAAGCAGAAGGGGAAGGAAGGAAATAGCAGGAGTGAGAGGAAGAAGTAGGCACAGCAGGCAGGAGGAGGAGGAGGAAGGGAAAAAGAAGAGAAAGTGAAGTAATATGGGAGTGCACTTGAGAAAGAGCAGGGACAGACTAAGAAGACAGGTCTAGACCCAGACATGGTCATTTCTTGTGCTGGTGTGCAGGTTCTGCAGGGGGACAGCCTCCCTGCACAGGTTTGCTCTGCACCCAAGCAGTGAGCTGACACCTTTAGGAAGCCTTGCCAAGAAGGGGAGAGAAGGTGATGGGAAGATGAGAGAAGAGCAGACAGCTGATAACCAAAGAGCAGAGTATCAGGAGACGGGAGGGAAAGGCATCACTCCTGGTGCTTCCCTCTCCTCCTGTCGCAGACAGGGTGGGAACAGGAGTTCATAGATCCTGGCTTTTCCCATGTGTGGCTTGATACATAGCCTTATTTTTCCATGTGGGTCCCTGTCCCACCTGTCCTCCCCATTGCTAATTAATGAAGTCCCTCCCTCCCTCCTTTTATTATTTATTTATTTTCCCCAGAGGGAATAAGCAGGGGCTGGTATTGACCTGGCTTTTAATACAGCTTTCAGAGCTGGGTGCCTGTCATTGGCCGCGGCAGTGGAAACAACCTAATGGACCGAGAGAGAAGGACTCTGTGTGAGAGGACATGGGCATCCAGGACACAGACTGAGGTGGTGGCCTCCAGGAGAGGGGGAACTGCATGCCTGGGCACCCCCCTGCCAAGGTACAGCATCCTTTGGAGGCAGATGGCAGCGCTTGGTGGGGATGAAGTGCCCACAGGCTGTGAGCTCTTGGGAGGCTCATCTCCAAGGAGCAAGGGCCCAGGGAGCCTGGGCAAGGACACGGCAGCTGAGGTGCACCAGGGCCATGAGCATGCACAGTCAGGGCGGTGGAGGTGTCACACAGGCCAGCAGTGCCACCCCTCTCTTCAGGCAATGTGACTCTTGGGGGAAAAATGGGAAAAGGTTGCAATAATGCTAAGGAACAAGCATCACGCAGCCACACTGGGATCCCAGCCCCCTCCATATGTTTGAACCTGCTGGCCCTTTTCATGTCATGTTTGGCATCATGGCAGAGAGGACACTGAGGCGCTGAGGAAAACACAGCTAAACCCCTGCTGTTCACAAAAAAAAAAATTGGGAGAAGGCTGCTAACACTGTCACATTGTTAGAGAGAGGGGAGACAGCTGAGGAGGACTCAAAGGAGAGAATGGGGCTGAGGGGAGGGGGGAGAACAAAGGAGAAGAACAGCCAGAGTGCAGCAGAACAGAGGTGATGGGTAAACTTCTGCCTGTTCGGTGCTCCTCCTGCAGCTGTGTTTACGTTGCCAAAATGGCACATTCCTTGGGCACACATAGCCCATCTGAAGGCATGGTGAGGTCACTCCTCCCAGTAAAAAGTGCTCTTCTGCCTCTGCAAGCTGCACGCATACCCACAGGCTTTGCTGATACACAGTGGTACATACATCCTTCGGCATGGGTACTTCTGTACCTGCATGCTCGAATCACAGAGTACTGGTGCCCAAGTACACGTTGCACATACTTACATGTGTGCGCCACACATGGGGGCATAACCCATCCTACACCACAACTTCATCCCATAAACACCCAAGGACATACACACAAGTGCCATGCGATAGTAGCATCCATCTCAACAAGCACCTCTCCAGCTGTAGGCTGGGGACTGCTTTATACAGCCCACGAAAGGCCACCAGAAGAATCCACCTCAGAAGGCTCTTTGCTCTAAAGATGACTGGACATTTTTAAGGAGTCTGCAAATCAGCTCTCCAAGCCATTCACAACCGCATACACACACCTCGCATTTTGGCTGTTGCAGACAATATGTGGAGCATCACCTTTCAGGTAAGTGGCACTTTCTTGTCCTGTGCTCTCCAGAGGAGACACCTCTACTGCACACCAGAGCATGATGTCCCCACACTCCCTCCCTCGTCCAGGATCTGATGGAGGGACTGTTTCCCCAAGACCTGCCCCTAATCCCGAGAGGCTGGCAGCTTGCTTTTCAGGAGAAAGACACTGCTATTTTATTTATCTGCCCACAACCTATATTTCTCTCCTGTCTTACTTCTCAATGATTTTCTTGGCTCATTATTGAAAGCTATTCAAACACCAGAAAGATAATGGGGAGAGGAAGAACTTTTTCCCTATGAATAAGAACCAGGCACTGATTCAGATCCTCCACCCCATGACAACTAACTACGTTGCTGACACTCTTGCCAGCTTTCAGATGAATGTTGTTGTTGTGTTAAATGACACTTGAGAAACTTGTTTCATGTTTTATTTTTGGTGACACTTTTGGACAATCCTTTTGAAAAGAAACCATCATTGGCACCTTTCAACTCACTCAAAACTTGCTCAGCAAAACATTTTGATACACACTGCGACTAAAAATATTCTCAAGAAACGCAACAATAATCTCAAATGGGGAGAAAATGGGTTTGGATTTCCACGATCAGGAAATGGTGTTGAAAATGCCCGTGCTGCAGAACAAATGTGTTCCTTTTCAACCAATTCAGTTTCATCCAGGTTTTGCCCAGGAGCAGAGCAAGGCACACGACACTGCCCCAGCAGCTGCACACAGGCTCATGACCTCTGTGTGGCAAAATGCTTCCTCTGCTCGCTTCAAGCTTTAGCAGCCCTTCTTTGTCTTTGCAGGAGGGCCTGAGGTCTCTCCCAGCTTTTGGACAGGCAGTATGAAGTGGCCATGGTTTTAAATGTCACCAAACAAACAAACAAACAAAAAACACCAGGGAAAAAAACCCCAAACCTTAACTTCCTAGGCCATTAAGGGCTTGCTCTTGCCCCCGCGAAGTCAATGGGACTTTTGCCATTGCCGGTGGTAAGAGCAGATCTGGGCCCTAATGGAGTGCCACTATTGGAAAAACCCGCAGGCACCGGCCCTGCGCTAAATCTGCAAAGCCGGGATGGACTATTGCCGGCTGGGCAGGAGGGGGAAAAGAGGGAAAGCAGCCTGCTGGGATGCTGAAAGCATGGGGCGGCATAGGTCCAGCTGGGGCAGGTAAAGGGGGACAGCAGAGGGATGAGGAGGCAGTCTGTCTTTGCAGCCCCCTGTAGCACAGTATCCCACGGCTGGAGGATGCCACAGCAGGAGGAGCTGAGACGATAGCTCGTTCTTGGTGGGGCTATACAGGCTTCTCCTCCTGCCACGGTCAGCAGGGTGGGAGTCCTGCCCTCCCCAACTCGGGTGTGCTCCCGCCGGCAGGACAGAGCGCAGGGAGGAGGAGCGGCACAGCACAAACTGCAGGAGCCCGGCCGTTGCCCGGCCTCAGAGCACCATCTAGAGATAAAAGCAGGGCTGGCATCCTCGCAGGTCCCGGCATGCCCGCAGGTCCCGTCATCCCTGAAGGTCCCGTCTTCGCGGGGTGGCCCCGCGGGGCTGGGACTGGCTCCCCGGGCAGTGCCGTGGGTCAGAGCTGGGGGTCAGGGGGTGGAAAGGTTTGATCCTGAGGGAAAGCAGGCTCTGAGAGGACCAGCATCCACCACGAACGCTGCACCCATAACCTGCAATAAAGGTCAGTCTGCCTGATAGCCAGGCCAGGGCTTTCACAGAGAGGCCACTGACTCTGGGAGCGGAGCAGCTCAGTTATCCGCTACCGCATTGATTTCCTCTTGAGGAGAAGCCTGCAAAGCTGCTCCAGCCCTGGGAAGTTAGGCAGAGACAATCTGAGTTTGGAGTCTGGTCCTTCCAGTTGCCGCTTTGCTGCCTGCCTGCCCTGCCTGGTTGCATCTGCTCAACGTATGAGTTTTGCTCCCCTTTTCTTATTATTCGGGTCCCTCGACGTGGCACACGGAACTTTAGGCTGTAGCAGGGTGCTGCTGCTTGTCCCCTGCCACAGGTGGCTGGCCAGCATGCTCCCCTGGCATCGGAGGGGCAGTGAAACTGCATGGAAGTAGAGAAATGCCCCGCTGGAACATGTCCTCGCCAGCCTGAGGGTTCTGAGGTAGAGGGTTTGGAATGCCCTGAAAGCTCTTCTGTCAACCAGCCTTTTCATATTCTCTCAGGACATTAGATAATGACAGCCTGGCTTGCAAACTGTATGGAGTCTCAGCTCCTGGGCTTCTTCCAGTTCCTGGGGAAAGCAACACCAGCAGAGCAGTCAGTGGGCCATTGGTGTATTTGCTTACCTTTGACCACGTCACCTCCAGAAGGAAGCATCTACTGGGGGCAATGCCTCTGCTCCCTGGGCAGCCTGGGCACACAGACCCCAAGTGACTGGCTGTCAAAGTTGGGTCAGCGTGGAAAGAGGGAACGCGTGTTGCTAAGCAGAACGATGTGATTTCACTAGCCTGCAAAGAAATTCAGGATGGACACAAACACCATCCTGAAATAGTCTGTGAGACACTGGATATTTGAGCTTTAAAAGTTTTTTTTTTGCCTCTGAAATTAGCAGGATTATTTTGGTGCTGTCCCCAGATTTGAAATAGCATGTCTTGAAACCTGGGACCTGGTAATATTTGGGTCTCTGGCTCTAGTGCATTGGTGGAGTTGTTTGAATGTCCCAGCGCTACAGTCACCGAAAGAGTCAGCTGAAGGCCTCTACGATACAAAGCCTCATTACAGAAGACAAGACGTGCAACCGAGAGAATAAGGAGCTTGAAATTGCTCCTGACAGGTGATTAGATGCTCACCCAGCAACAGACTCTGCGTGTCTATTCAGGGACCCGACACAGGCCTGCATACCGCTCCTGGGGTATCAAACAGAGGAGGACGAGCTGACGCAGGAACTCCAGAGAAGACTTTGAAGATATATATAACATGACCTGCAGCCTGCATGTGCTTCTCTCAGGGATGAAATAATGAATCAGTTGGAGAGTGGGTGCGAGCACATGACAGGCGATGCAGACCTATAGCAGAACACTTGGTACGACACAGAGGGAGCTGGTTAAATGTAAGCATCATTTATCATTAAATGTAAGCCATCATTTATCTCCAGGCTGCTGGGTTACACCATGTGCCTTTTGCTCTCCAGGACAGTGTTGTGCTCGCTAGCAATTAGGCTGCCTTGAATAGAGAAACTTATGTGACCCATACAGCGCTGTGGGGGAAGCAGGGAAGAGCTGTGATGAAAACCAGCTCGAGTGAAGAGCTGCAGACACAGGGTGACTGGCTGCACTCAGGGTGCCAAGGTTAAGTAACTGGGAGCCCTGGAGTGGTCAAGGAGCCAGCAGTGCTCAGCAAGCTGGTAGGGACCAGTGGGACAGAGCAGTCTGAAGTCAGTGGAGGAGAGGAGTCAGGGTGAGAGCAGCCGGCAGTGGTTGCTGCAAGGGAGGTACAAGATAGGTTGATGGAGTTGTACGGGCCAGATGAAGCTGCATGCTCCCCACTGCTCTGTTTGAGACACATCTCTCATGCAGCAGTCAGATGGTCTCATGAGCTTGAAATGCACTGTTAAAATGCAAAAGCAATTTGTGAAAAACATGGGATTTTCTGAGTTATTGTAATTATTTGACAATTTGTCCCATGGAGAAGCCTCCAGAGACCTCAGGTCTTCAATGGCCCTGTTGTGCTTGCTCCTGCAGTCACAAGAGAAGGGGCAGCTCCTGTTCTCAGCCATAAAGAAAGGGAAGGGGGACAGAAGTGGCTGACAGCAAGGCAAAGTGACTTGTCCAACATCACAAAGCAGTCAGTAGCAGAAGGAGGAATTTAAGCTGCCACTGAGAGTCTAACCTGTCACCTCTCTGCACAGCTGGGGACTTTGCGAGCAATAAATGAACCAGGAGTGGTTCCCAGAGTAGCACTCTGCCAATCCTGCATCCCCAGCTGCAGTGAAGCTGTGGCCAGGATGTTGCACCTCCCCAGGTACGTACACAATGCCCATCATATTCATACCACTGCCCACAACTCCAAGTGCAGCGTATATTCCCAACCCGGATAACTCCAGCCTCCAGACGTCCAGATGTAGGAACTGGGAGCCGTTGGGCCACAGTGCTTCCCCCAAAATAGCCTACACAGCTCAGACGAGCACAATCTGAGGTCCCTGGTTAGTAACAGCGTGATGCAAAGCAGAAATGAAAATCCACTGCCTCAGTCCTTGCAGAGAACAAGTCTCCAGCTGCCTCTCGCCCTTCGCTGCGTGGGACGGGTGGTGAGATGGCCTTTTGTTAATCGGTGCCCTGTGCCTGGTGTTCAGCTGGCGAGGACAGTCTGTCCCTTCCAGAGAAACCCCTTGCATAAGAATTAAAGAGGAGCTGGGCTGAGATGCTGAACTAATCCACCAGGGCATGCCGGGAAGCTGCATTTTAAGCCATTCTGCCTGCCCTCCCGTCTCCCTGTGTGTTGTTTATCTCTCCTGTCCCTCCCACAGCAGTACGTGAATTATCCTGACTGGGCAAGCTGGTTTCATAACTGCCTGCGCTACGTTCCGTCCCCCCACCCCCCGAGTCCGCATGGGAGATGCTTGTACATGGGATGCTTTTTAGCTACCACCAGTTTGCGCTGCTCTAAATAACAAGCCCACACAAACGCCGCTCTCCCCCCTTCATGCGCACAGTATCTGCACACTGCACACGCACTTCGCTGCTATGGCCACATGTTCGCTCCCCTGGCACACGCGCACGCGCTCCCACCGCACGCTTACATCGCAAGCTCCTTGCAAGTGCGTTTTGCATGCATGTGACACTGGGCAAGCTCACTGGTGTGTGCAAAACTGGCACACTTGCAACAGGCATTCAGAGCTACTGCCCCAGCTGCTCCCCTGCCATGATGTGCTCCTCATCCATCACCCATCGTGTGTGTGTGATATCTCATCCTCTTTCAGTTGCACCCTTCACATGGGACTCGAGCCACGGGCTTGCAGCTCACCTTTGCCATGGACACATATATGCAGCATGTATGTACCTGGCACATGCCAAACACACATCATACACAAATAGGGCACTGCACATCATAGAACTGTAGGATAATTGAGGCTGAGAGACCTCAGGACATCTCTAGTCCAGCCTCCTGCTCAACGCAGGGTCAGCAGAAAGGTCAAATGAGGTGGCTCAGAGCTTTATCTGGTCTTGTAAACCTCTAAGGATGGAGATGGGACAGCCTCTCTGGGTAACTTTTCCCCATGATTGACTGTCTTTGGTGACAGAAAGATCTTCCTTGTATTCAAGCTGGACCTCTCTTGTTTCAGCTTATGCTCATTGTCTCTCATCCTCCCACTACGCACCACTGTGAGGAGCTTGGCTCTGTCTTTTACCAAGACTCCCAGGTCCTTTCCTACAGAGCTGTTCTTCATGTGGCAAATCCCCAGCCCATATCGTGGCCAGGGCCTCTTCCTTACCACGTGCAGGGCTGTGCATTTGCCCTTGTTGAACTCACAATGTTCCTGCAGACCCAACCCTCCAGCCTGCTTATGTCCCTCTGATGGCAGTCCTGCCCTCAGGCATGTTGACTTGTTCCCCCTCCAACTAGGTGTCATCTGCAAGCTTGGTGGAAGTGTACTCCATTACCTCCTCCAGGTCATCAATAACCATGTTAAACAAGACAGGTCCCAGGACAGCCCCTTGAGGCACCCCACTTGATACCAGCCTCTAGGTAGAATACAACCCATTAACAACTGCTACCTGAGCTTGACCAGACAACCAGTTTTTTACTCATTTGCTTGTCTACCTACTGAGACCACAACACCTTTACTTGGCTATCAGAACATTGTGGGAGATGGTGTTGAAAGCCTGGATGAATGACAGACATAAATGACTTCCATTACTCTCCCCTCACCCGCAAATCAGTCATTTTATCTAAGAAGGCGAACAGGTTGTTCAGGCATGATTTACTCTTGGTAAACCCACACTGACAGTTGCCAGTCATCTTCTCCTTCATATGCCCAGAAATGCATTCCAAGAAGACCCACTCCAGCACCCAAATGAATCTGACCAGCCTGTATTTCCCAGAATCAACATTTTAGCCTGTTTTGAAGAAGAATGGAATGCCTTTCTCCAGTCATGAGGGACCTCCTCTGATCTGTACTCCTGTATCCAGCCTCTCCTCCAAGCAGCCTCCCGAACACAAGTCACTTCACAGCTGCATTGCCTCCCACCTGACCAGTCCTGTGTCATTTGGTCTGATCTGCGCATCTTCCTACAGGTGTGAATGTGGCTTCTCAGTTCTCAATTGCTTTGCTCCCGCTGTTCCTAAAAGAGACAGAGAGAAGACTGTGTCTCTGAGCCCCAGGCTTGTTTCTTCTCCTTGGGGCACACATCCTCTCAGTAGAGGCTTTAAGAAGTTCACGCTGCTGCCAAAAGCCATACCTGATGCCATGCAGAAAGGGAGAGAGGAGCAGAGCAGCTTGATCCCACCGCTCCAGGAAGATGGGACAGGGCTGCTCCAGCTGATGGCTCTGCTACAGGTCATTGCCATGGGGCAAAAGCCCAAACAGTGAGAGGGACTAGTTCAGCTCCTTTTCTCCAAAAAATATGAGGGTTGGAGTTTCTTAGAGGGAGGTGTGCTGCTTTCAAGGTGAGGAGGAATCCACGAGACTTGGCAAGGCAGAGGTGGTGCCTCCCCTGCATCCCTGCATCTTGCCTAGGCTGCTGGGCCAGGTTCTTCCACCACCCCCTAGGCACTCATATGCCTTGGTGCCCAGGGAGCACTCAGCATGGCAGCCAAGGAACATGAGGTTACATGTCTTCAAGCAAGATCCTGCTGATTCAGCCCTGAGTCCAGCTCCTCCCAAGGAACCTTGGCCCTGTCCTGTGGTCCTCTGCTACATCTGCCCTAGCCTAACAGAGGTCTGAGGGTGCACCTGAATGTTCCTGTTTGTTTTTTATTTTTCCATTAGGTTTTTTTTTTTTTTTACCAAAGCAAGCCAGTATGGGTGTAATAAAGTCAGTTGCAAACTGACAGAAGCTGGGAATACCTTGAGGATAAAAAAGGCGAGGTATATGGAAAAAGGCCCTTAATTACAGGTGGGGCCAGGAGCAGCTCCTATTATTAAGGTTGCCAACACTTCCCCTTTTAAGACCCTGTTTTCACTTGCTCATAACTTTGTCAAAGTTTCACCACTGGGGCAGAAATTTTCCATAGAAAGTGATTGCCTCAGCTGGAATTGGGCACATTCATTTAGTTCTTTTTGAAAATGTTGGCCCACCACTAGTTTTCCTAGGCTGGAGGGAGTATATATATGCCCCAGGGGATAAAAGCTGCAGATCTTCTGGGCTTTCAAGCAAGGGCACGGCCTTGGACAGGACATCAGTTTTTCTGTCATGGAGACTGTGTTTTGCCAGCTGCGTGAAACACCACTGCTCTCCCCCACCAGCATAGACAAATTATATGGTTTTGTTAAACACAGGAGGAAGATTTGTCACAGCTTCACAGCTACAAAGATTTCAGCCTCTGCTAACCTGCCCAACCCTCCCTTGGCTTCTGAGGCTGGCGTGACGGCGTATGGGCTTTCCCACGGAGGAGCAGGGCTGAAGGAAACCAGGAGGGCTTTCCCTTCCAGGACCGCACCCTGCTGCTCTGCGTCAGGCACTGGGATGAATCCCTCTGTGCTTCCCTCTGCCCTATGGTCCTGGCTACCTCTCTTTTGGCTTCTGGGAAGCCCAGTGCAGGAAAGACCCTGATTTGAGTAGGGAAGGGATGAAACTCAAAGGGAAAGGACCAAAAATCTGGGGAAAAGCAAATGAGACTGGGAGGCAGGTGGGACTGGGAGCTGCAGGGAGATGCCAGCGCTGGTTGGGCAAGGGGCTATTGCCTGGGAGCTGCTGGAGGGACTTGGGCTGGCTGAGCAGGAGAACTGGGAGCAGAAAGCAGGGCTGGGTGGGGCAATGAGACGGGGAATGAGAAGAGCAGAGGAGGGGTGACTGGCAGTGGGGTGGGCACGGGGAACGGGAGGAAGGCAGGCAGACTGTTTGGCTGGGGAGTGGGGGATTCTGGTGACAGATAGTGACTGGGGACGGAGGGGAGCTGCCACTGACCAGCTGCCCAGGAAGGTTTGGACTGGTGATGGGGAGCAGCTTCTGTGATTGGCAACAGCATGTGCTGGGAAGGCTGTGATGGACTGGCCAAGGACACACAGATGAGCCAGACTGGTACTGTCTGGGCAGGAAACTGGGCCCGTGGGTGCAGTGGAGAAGAGAGGGTGGAGAAGGGCAGGTGAGGTGGACCTAGGATGGGGCAATGGCCGAGCCCAGAGCCCAGGCCTTCATGACAAACATGAAGAAGGGGAGCCAAAAGTGGGAAAGCTTGGAGGGGACAAGGGGAGCAGGGAGGACAGCCATATCAGCTTGTGTTTCTGGGACCACAGATTTCTCCAGTGCCCGAACAAGAGTCTTCTCCCAAGTCTTCTTTCCAAGTCTTACTGCTCCTGTACTGTTACCCCAAGTGCCACCCGACAGTACGTCTCACCTCTCGCCAGCTCTGCTCCTCGCTGAGGACAACAGGCTACTGCTGTTATCTGTTATATCAGAATACACATTTCTCATCACTGAGAAGTGGCAGCACCAAGGCTGGCTGTACAACAATGTCCTCATGCATATGAATTATGGTTGAGTCTTTAATTATGTGGCCACAGATTTATTTTCCACAGGACACCTGCAGCACACAGGTTAGATGGTGCTCTGGATGAGCCTGGACTGTGTCACGAAGAAGGCTTTTTGCAGGGACTCAGCATCATCTCTTCTTTTTTTTTTTCTCCAAAAGTGTGAAGAAAAAGGAGTGACTCATTGCCGAGACAGTTGTGTGCTGGCCTGGATCCCTGCCCCTGCCGCGGATTTCCTACCTGATGCTGAGCCGAGTCACACACAGCAACCTTTTCAGAGGTAGCTATTAGCTATGTTTTATTTATTTTGGCGTTTGGCTTTGTTTTTAGCCTTGTGCTATCCTGGGATGCTGATGTCTCATTTGCAGGAGTATTTATTGCTCCCTGCTGCATGTGAATGGGGACTTGCACTTGACTGTAAAAAAGGCTTTAAAATGCAGAGTGCTCTGGCAAAGAGCTCAGATCAGCATCCCCACCTTGCAGGCTGCATTTGACCTTCCCTCCAGAAATGCTCCATCTTCTCTAAAACTCTCTTGCTTGGTAAGAGTATTGAAAAGGCAAATCCATTATTATCTGGGAAATACTGAGGAATTAGAGGGTGTGTCCTGTAAAAAAGACCTTGTGAACATTAATAGTTGTTTTTTTGAGTGGGGGGCTGCTTGTTCTGAATAAACTGTGAGTTAATGCTTCAAACAACTTTGTTCTGCTCTGTTGGACGTGTCAAGCCACAGGTACCTACCTCCATGGGAAGCTCTGCTCTTGAATTGCAGGTGGAAATGCATTTTTTCTCACTTCTCATCTTGTCTTGCTTTCACTGGCCTTGCAGAAGTAGAACTACAGCACAGGTTCAAAGTTTTCTCTGCTGTTTCCCTGATTCCTCACACTTTCCTAGTACGGGCAAGCCTCTCCGTGAAGAAGTAGCTTTGGTCTTCAAAGCAGCATATCCCTCTCCAGATAGTGGCTGAAACGGGATTCTGCTCACTGTGGATCAAGCAGAGCTGCCAAATGCGACCTGGCATTTCTCTGAGGTCTGCTAGGTCACTGGAGCTCAGCTTTCCCACGAGTTTTATTAGGCGCTATGAATATCATATACAGTGACACTGGAAGGCCACCCAGCAGTGACACTGTGAATAAACAGGGCAACTCTAGCCCTTTTTCTCCTTTCCTACCCGAGGAACGACATGGTGGGCAGTGGTGAGGCTCGGTGGGTGTCCAGTCAAGTAACACCCCCTTGGATACACCAGCCCACAAGAGTCAGCCCAAGACACATTACCATGGGTTCCTTCTACAGCTCCTTCTACAGCACTGCAGTATGAGCTCTGGGGACTGCCCAAGGACCTTCCCAACAGCAGTCAAAGGGCCTGCAAGCAGAGCCACCCCGTGCAGCCCATCTTCTCCTTGCCTGCCTTCAGCAGCAGCACTCCCTGGATCATCTAGGGATGCTTTGGCCACGTCTGAACCCCGTGAAAGGTAAACATGAGGTGTCCCAGAGGCAGATCCCCCAGTTGCTGAGCTAAGGGGCTTGGCTGGACCCTTGACTCCCTTCCATGCTCTACACCCAAAGATCCTTCCCAGGCAAACCAGGGAGAAGGGATCAGGTGAGGCCTCCTGGGGTATCATCCTAGCATGGGGTTGTGAGTATGGCTACGGCTCATTGCTGGGTCTGGGAGGTTAGACAGCCTTCCAGATACTGCAGCTTAAACAAAGTCTTAATGCACCTTTTTTTGTTGTATTCTGGTGCCCAATACAGGGCTAGACCTGAGGGGGATGTTGATTTTTTGGAGAGGTGCACAGAGAGAAAAAGATGCTTGTGGCTACCACTGCACACCACTTTGGTAACTGGAGAGGAATGGAGGTGACCCAGCACAGATTGTGAGCATGGATTCTGCCTGTCCCTCAAATTTCTTCCCTTCCCAACCCAACCCCAACCTCTCTAGTTGGGGTCCTGTTGTTTGTGTTATATATAACACTTACCTTTTTTTAGACAGTAGGGCATGAGTTACCTGTTGTACCACTGGAGCACTGAGAGTCCTGATGGAGACAGGGTCCCCGTGGTACTGGCTGCTACACACATAGCCAGAACTGGCAGCCCCTGGCCCAGGCTCCCTAATACAGATCACTCCATATGAAAAGGTGTAACTAGGCAATGCTTGGAGAGAGGAAGGTGGGTGTTAATAGATCACATGGTTAGCCAGGCTAACAGCACTAAAAGCTTGATTACAATTCAATTAAGGGAATGTTTCTAATTAAAGAGTTCTTATTTTAAGCCCTAAATGATTAAAATAAAGGTAGCTGAAGTGTCCGTACACACATTCTGATTTCATCCCCAAGGGCTGTGTCTACATTCGGGATTTCTTCAGGTTCCCTCCTGCCGCCTCAGCCAGCAACAGGGGGAGAGCTGGTGTGGCCACCATCTCCCCAGACCCTATACCCGCCTGCCTGCCAGGCAGCATCACCCCAAACTCTGCTCCTGCTGACCATGCTGAGAGCCGATTCTCCTGGACTCCGATTCGGATCCATCTTTCCAGGAGACTCTCTGGCAGAGCCCGCCTCGCTCAGTGCCTGTACAGGCCTGCCTCTCGCAGCAAAGTTGTGAGCAGTGTTGGGGTCCAGCAAATTCCCTTTTGGCTGATGTGTGCCCACCCAGGGTAGGAGGAGGGCAAGCCCTGGGCTGGATTTGGCAGCGGCAGCCTATTTTATTACCTGCCTTCCCATCTGTTCACTGTTACGTAAGCTGTGGAACGATGGCGGTTCAATGGAGCATGTGTAAGGAAATGTCACTGCTACGAAAAACACAATTAAATTTTAACTTCTTGGAATGGAGACAAAGTTCTGTGATAAAACTGGCCCAGCAGTGACAGAGGGAGCTGTTTCCCAAAGTGTTGCATAGAACAGGAACTATTCCCAGGTCTCAATGGCCCATCAACTCATCGCGGGTGCTGACTAGAGACACGCAGGAGGGAGACAGCGAGACTCAGAGCATTGCAGCCCACCATCTTGGTATGACTCAAAGCAATTACTGCTTTCTGCACTGCACAGTGCCGGCATGGCTGCAACTTGGGCCTCTGGGTGCCAACAGCTTGTGCTTACGTTGTGTATTTGGAAGTTGACATGGAGGTCTGGGCCTACATGCACCTAAGGGCTTGCCTGGTATGGTGGTTCTTGAGTTCTCCACCATCACACTTATCTCCTCCACCTTTACTTGACTGTAGGAACTGCAGTTCTTGACTTTGGGGCTGCTGTGCCGAAGCAGCTCCTCCCTAATGAGGCATCCCGGTTCCTGCGAAGCTTGGCAGCATCTGGCTTTTGCTCCACAGTACCCACTGCTGTGCCATTCCCCCTCACCCTATGCTGGCCTCCAGCCTCCCCTGGCACTCCGGCTCCCAGAGCTCACCATGGCACCTCACTCCTCCTTTGCCCATCCAGCCCCAACCTCCCACCTCCCAGGAGTCCCCAAACGCTTCCCCAGCCTGGGCTCCGCTCCTTCACCCCCATACGGGTCTGATACACCCTGGCTGCCTCCCTCCATGACTCAGCTGGCTCTTTCTGAGCTGCTCCGGGGCTCGCTGCGGTGCACAGTGGCCACCTGGACCCCCAAACACCCCAGGGACTGGGGGGTACCCCTGGCTTTGCACCTCTGTCCTTCCATGTGAGGGTTTATGCATGTGTCCTGGTTTGAGCGACACAGGACTAATTTATCTTCTAATGCTTGGGAAAACCGCACTTTTAGAAGACTCTAGTGTCTGAATTTGTGAAAGTATTTACTTTATAGCCAGCTATGGCATGTGGTTTTCAAGGTCTCAGTGTTTCCAAGCTCGCCAGGTGCAGGGATGAGGAGGAGTGAGACCCAGGCACTTGACCCAAGGTGGCCGACAGGGTTATTTCATACCATGAATATCACATTCAATACAAATTAGAAAGTTTGCTGCAAAGTGCTCTCTCCCTTGATGGCAGCGGTCCAGAGAACTTCTTGCCCCGGTGCTGGACCCCTGAGCCCTTCCCTTCTTCCCAAAGCTGTAGCGCTGGCGGTGTCCGACATTGCTGTCCCCTGCTGGGGGAGCACACAGCTTCCTACTGATAGAACTGACTGTGTATAATCCTTGTATATTTTATATTGGTACCGGGATCAATATTGGTTCTTTAGTATTATTAATGTTAATTATTTAGTCTTATCCTGTTAAATCTACTTATATTTCAACCCTTGTGTTTCCTTGTTTTTCCCCTGATCCCCCTTGCTGGGTGGGGAGGGGTCATCCAGTGGTAAAATGATTGTCCAAATGACAATAATTGTTGTGGGTTTCTCAAGCCCTAACAACGTGCGCGCCCATATTGGGGTGGATTTGTAGGGGTGTCACCTATGGGATGCCCCCCGCTCCCGTGGGACGTGGGCCGAGGAGCCCCGACCCTCGCTTGTGGGGTTGGGGTGGCTCCGACGCTTCATGGGCCTTCAGGGCTGGGCCGCAGCTTGTCACCCGCTGCCACGGCAGTGGGACCCTTGTGTGAGTATCCCCAAGAGGGGCTGGGGGCTGATGATGACCCTGCTGTGGTGGCAACACCACCATATTGGGGCTGCCCCCACTGTCCCCCACCACCGTGGGGTGCCACGGGTGGAATGTTGCCCCACTCAGCCCCCCTTTCCTCTCCCGCAGTGCCCCGCTGAGGAGAAACCTGAGGGGAAACGGCCCCCCAAACCCCATCCCGTGGAGGGGGGTGGTGGTGTAGGGGGGTAGGCCTCCCCCTGGCCGGGGCTGAGAGGGGAGGCCGGGCGGGAGGGCAGCGGGACCGGCGGCGGGCGGTTGCGCCTTTAACGACGGGCGGAGGAGGAGGAGGAGGAGGAGGAGGACTGGGGCTGCGCTGGGTGACATCAGTGGGTTTGGCTCCGGGGCTCAATGGAAACTGGGTGAGCGCCGGGCTGTACCGAGCACACGCCGGCTAGAGGGGACGGCGAGCGGGCGGGAGGCGGCAGGCAGCGCCGCGCCGCGCTGAGCCGAGCCGAGCCGAGCTGAGCCGAGCGAAGGAGGGACGCGCCGGGTACGGCCGCCACCAGCCCTCCCCAATCCTCCGTCATCCTTCCCGCCGCGGCCGCCTGGCCCCCTGACAGCCGGCGGAGCAGCAGCCCCACACGGCCCCCTTCCCGCCAGGGTGGGTATGGGGGGCGTCCGCCTCCATCTTGGGGCGCAAACCCCGGGGGAAAGGCGGCCCCTCCGGCTCTTTGTGTGCGCGGAGGGAGGGGGAGGGGGCGGGGGAGGGGAGGGCAGGGCGCGATGCGCCGGGCCGGGGAGGGGGGGACGGGACAACGGGGGACAAAAGCCCCTTTGTGGGGGCGCGGGGAGGGGGTCGCCTCCGCCGGCGGCGGCGGATTTTGGGGGTTTGAGGGGGGAAGCTCCCCCGTCTTCCCCTTCTCCCCCTGCCGGGGCCCTGCCTGCCTACCGGCGGGGCCGGAGCGAGCGGGGAGGGGGGGGCCGGCACCGTTCTCGGTGGGGGGCTGTGGGGGTCCCCACGGGGGGCCGCCCCCCGGGTGATTTAACCCCCGCCACCCCCCTCCCCCACTTACTGATGCTCTCTGTCTCCCTCCCCAGCCCCCTTCATCGCCTGTTTTGGGGTGTGTGTGGGGGGTGTCTGCTTTTTTGTGGGGCTTGGGGGTGTGTGTGTCGGTGTTTCCTTTTGGGGGGGGCGGTCGGGGCGGGGGGGCCGGGGAGAAGTTCAGCCCCGTTCCCGGGGGTGGCTGCTTTTTGTTACCTATCCGGAAAAATAACAGCCCGGGTAGGGCTGCCTTCGCGTAGTGTTTTGCCTGTAGGGGGTGGGGGTGTAAGGGACATATTTATTATTATTATTATTTTTTCGTGTCTGTCCCCCCTCCCCTTCCCGTTTTCCTGTTGTGGCTATTTCTTCCTCAAATGTAGTCCTAATGCCCTGTACGTGGGGTTTCTCCCCCCCCCCTTATTTGTCGCTAGATCCTCGCCTTTTTGTAAGTGTTGAAAGGGTCTGGAGAGGTTTGATGGTTCTGCATTTCTATCAAAATGTAATTTTTCTCTTTTTCCCCCTTCCCGTTTTTAAACCAGTTCAAATTATTGTTTTGCCAGCCTCTTCCTTTATTCCCTTCACACACACACACACACACACACACACACACACACACACACACAAAAAGCCATGTAAAGCCTTTATGGTCTATGGGCAGAGCAGCCCCTGCTCCCTACACTTTCCCCGAAAACCGAAGCGGTGCTAGGCTCGGCAGCCTCCATTATGGAGACGTGGGTTTGATTTTTTTTTTGCGTGGCCTTTGCTAGCCAGGGCATCTTCTCACACCCGACCGCCCCAGGTGGGACCGAGGTGGCCCTCTTGTCGTGTCACCCCCCACCCCCTGAGATGGTCCCTGCATCTTCGGTCGCCATCGGTGCTGGCACAGCAGAGCGAGATCAACTCTATCGTGTGTTTATATAATGGCCTTTGTGCCTGTACGTGGGTATTTTATATTATATAAAAGGGGATTGGTGCAAAATGGTGTGTGTGGGAAAGCAGCGCTGGCAGCTGGATAGTAATTTTTTTTTTTTGAGGTTGTGTAGTATATTGTAGGTGTCTGTGTAATGTTGGATATTCACGTATTCAAACGCTCACGCAGAGCACACACTCGCTTTTGAGGTTGTATGTGTGTTAATCCCTTATGGAAAACTAAATGGTTTAACTAAATGATTGCCCTGCAGCCCCTGGGAACGCTGCCTTGGCTGGAGAGCGAGCGCAGGAAGGGCGGCAGGGCAGGGGGGGTTAAGCCTGCTGGGGCGAAGGAAGGAGGGATGGCTTTTTAAATTTTACACATATAAATAATATCTAGAGAGTGATATAGAGTGATATAAATTTCATATGTAACAATACAAATTTTATACATAAATTTTTCTCTCTTCTTCTTGTCATAGTGGACCTGAAGATAAGATGATAAGGGTGGAAGCTGTAGATGGTGGGGGTATGCATGTGAAGTAGAAGCAAATGTGGTAGATGTTTGAACTCCTGGAGCAGTTGTTGGGGGGTGGGATGTGTGTGTCCTGCCTGCTCCCTCCACCATGGATCCAGGCTGTTGCGCTCTGGCTGTCCTCCATCCAGGTTTTCTAAGCACACTTGTGTGTGTGTGTGTGTGTGGTGGGGGGGGAGATAAGGCAAAATGACAGCTGTGCGAGACCATGATTTTTCACTCCATTATCCTGCTTCCCACTTCCACCCCCTCGCCCTGGAGCATTTTTTAGATTCCCCTTTGGAGCCTGTTGCTTAATCAGCTAGAAGGGCCGCTGCCTAGTTGTGCGGGAAACCCTTCTTAACCTGGCTCCTGCCTGTCCCAGAAGGGTGGGACCAAATTTAGGCTCGGGACTGTGGCGTTGCAGAGCAGGAACCGCTGTGCCCTGGTGCGGAGGGGACACCCCACCCCCCCCACCCCCCGGGACCTGTTGCCTGGCCTCTGCAGGCTTGCTCAGCTGTGCTTGCCCCGGCTGGGAGTTGGACTCAAGTGGAAGCGCTCAGGGTTCACAGACCTGGGCAAACATGGCCATGAAGGAAGGAGGTTTGAGAGCTGTCTTCCTGACAGTGGTGTGACAGGTTCCCGGGGACACAGACCTTTGATCGTTTATTGGAGTAGGAGTGTAAGCAAGTCAGATGTATGTTAATGTGGTTATACAGAACAGCAGGCAGCGGATAAAAATCATGTCTGTTTGCTGCGCCCTCACCCAGGTACACCTGCCTCCTGGTTTGGTTCCCAAGGCTCTGCCTACATTCCTTGTAGTAAGAAAGTCAGAAATAGCCACAGGGTTTTGTAGACTTTAGACGCACAGAAACCCACATGCATAAGTAAATACTAGGTGAGGGGACTCCACCTCTAAGTGTTTTGTGTGTGGTTTCTGGTGACTGGAGCTCTGCTTTCAGGGTTCACAATGTCCCCTGAATGCCTTGATAGGATTATTTCCCTGTATGTCTCTGCAGCCCGTCCATTCCTCTTTCTGTAATCCCATCTCCTGGGGCAGGAGAAGCAGCTCTGGGTTTATAGTATGCCCAGAATCCTGTAGCTGGGATTATTTTTTTGTGTGCTTGTGTCTCACAAGGCTGTTCCTCCCTCCTTTCCTTCAGTGATGCTTCTTTCCCAATGAGCTCCAGCAAGGGAAAGTTCCTCTCACCTACTTGTGAAAACATGAATCATTCCTCACCTTTCCTGTCCCCAACAGGCTCTGTGTCTGCATTTTGTACGCTAATAATGTGGCAGTGCATAAATTAGGAGTGTGGCAAATCCTCTAAAAGGAGTCGCGTTGGCTGTCTTGGGAAGAGCCGCAGTTGCTAGAATAAGTTGGTGGCCATGGAAGGGGCAGGGGAAAAGGGGCTGTTAAGGGGGGAACTGCTGGAACTGTGTTTGGCCAAGATGTTTGCAGCAGAAGTTGAGGCTGGCACGGAGAACAAACTCTGTGGCTGCGGTCCTTCCACCTAGTTGGTTTTCTGTGGAAGGTGAGTAGGCTAAGCCTGGGCATGTCATTGGGGTATAGCAGGTCAAAGGGTTAGCTAATCACCTCAGGTAAAGGGATGAGGAAAGGCCTGAGCTGCTAAAAACAAACACCCAGCACACCTAGGTAGGCAACAGAGGCGGAGAGGCTCAGGTAGACCGAAGGAGGCTGTGATCCCATCAGCAGAAGTGTGTGGAGATAAGCAAATGACGTTCCTAGTCAGTGTGCGCCTTGCAGGGTTCAGTTCAAGGAGATGTCTCCTCCCTGTCCTCTGTGCTGGCCCCTGCCTAGGGGCGACTGAGTCGCTTGCTCCTGGCAGTCTGTCTGTCTCTCTGCAGCCCTTGGGTCCTGTGCTTCACCACCAGCAAGGTGCTGGTCTAGGGCTGGGCCAGAGAGCACTCCTTCTCATGGGGTTTATTATGCCTATCCCTTCTGGTGCCTCACGTGGTTATCACTGCTCAGGTGCCAGGTACTGTAGGTTACAAGGAGCAGTGCCATCTCTCTTCACAGTAGTGTGAAGCGATCACCCGCTGAAATGTTCTTAGGAGGGATTTCCTGCCCCCTCCTAGGCTCTGAACAAAATGGTGGGGAAGAGATTCAATTCTTCTTCATTCCCATAATGGGAACATGGAAAACATGCTTGAAAGGTTCATGTTCCTGCAGCGTTTCTAGCTCATACTGTCCCTGAACATCCCGAAGATTGGGAGAGGTGATAGAGGCCATGTAGTCAGTGAAGTATTTCAAGATTAAAAACTGTACCCAGCCTCTGGGTGAAGTGGGGAGGTCTCTTCTGTAGTCTTACATGATTCACTTCCTGTTTCTGCTCTGACACTGCGCTTTCTGTGCTTCTTTTCTCAGCACGACTGAACCATGGAGCTCCGAGTGGGGAACAAATACCGGCTGGGCAGAAAGATTGGCAGCGGTTCATTTGGAGACATTTACCTAGGTGAGTGTGAGCCTCTGTCCTTCCACCTGCAAGATTGTTTTTCTCAATTGCGTCATTGTTTTGGGGTTGTTTTTCTTGCCTGTTGATATTTGTGGGCACCGTGTAGGGTTGCAGGTGGTGGAGAGAAAAAGAGCTCCAAGGAATACTGCTAGTTGCTGCCGGTCTTCTGATGGCAAAGTAAGTGGGATGAGCTGAACTTTGCCTCGCAGGTATTGGAGAGACAGTGGTGTTTGATCAGATTGATTTAGATTTAGACTGTTAAAAGCATATCTGTCATACACCCTACTCCAGCTCTCTCGCTTCCTTTTTTTGAGCTTGGGTCTGTGTGGGTGGTGGAAATGGCTGTTCCTTCAGGGTAGAAGGAATAAAGTTTTGGGAAGATTGGTAGTGGAAGAGGTGGTCCATCACCTGTGAGAGAGGTCTGAGACCAGGAGATATAAAACAGGTCAGAGAGGCTGGCCTGGTTAAAGTCCTGGGGCCCAGATCTATTAGATCTGTAATGGGATTTAGAGTTAATGTCTGGAATGACCTGAGCTGGGAGCTCAATGGACAGAGCCCATGAGATGCTGTGTTTCCTGTTACCACAGCAGGTCACTTAGGGAGAAGCTCTTCTAAGCTAGCACGCTGATGTGTAGATACGTTCCCTGATGCTTTGCCTGCTGATGTTTTTATTGGCTGAAACCATGTTGGGCCAGAGTGGCAAGACTACCCAGTAGCCTGATCAATCCCTCCATGAGAGCTGGTGTGGCTTTACCTGTCGTCTAGTTCTCGCCACTACCTGTTGAGCTGTAGTCCTGCAGGCCAGCAGAATGATTGCCCTCTCCCTTCTTGGTGTTTGCACCCTTTGGGTACTTACAGATGGTCGTCATGTGCTCATTGACTGTTAATTTGCTTGATTGAGTTGTATTTTGCTTCCTAGTACATCTACCGCTCCTCACTCTTGCTGCTCCTTCAATGTTTCCCAGTTTGTCCATCTGCTGAGCAGCTTGGAGCTTACACAGCATTCGAGGTGTGGCATTTCCAGTGTCTGGCAGAGAAGGGCTACCCTTGAGTGATCTGTAACGTGATGCCTCTGCATGTACTACTTTGGGTATCCTTGGCTTCCCCTATCACCAGCACTCTGTCGGGTTGCAGAATTGGCCTTACTGCACTGTCAGCTGTATTGTAAGAGATCTCTTGTAGGTTCTGCAACATCTTCACATCCCTCCCTGAGTTCCTTTCGTTGAATACCTCTTGTTCAGGTTACTTTTCCCCATGTTTGTAAATCACCTTCTGTTTTCTACCTCTGGCTTTTATCTCCAGTTCCCTCTTGCTTTATTATTCTGTCTTGATTGGTGTTGGCAGCCTCTCTTGATTAAGTATCCTGTGGGAATCATCAATAACAGGCTTTGTTGCCACCTTTATCCAGAGCATGAACAAAGATGATAAATAATGGATCTGGGATCCCAGTTCCACTGTGTGCTGCCTTTACTGCAGCCTAGTCCTGTATGTCACTCATTTGTGTGCCCCCGGCCAGTTACTATCTCAAGTGACAGTGCTTTTAGTTCCCAGGTGCTGGGGTTTGAGGGGTGATAGCTCAGATGGAGCATTTTCCAACTATGCTAGAGCTTGAAGCCTTCCAGACACTCTGTAGGACAGTATAAATTGTTGGGATCTTGCAAAACATCTGGAGTACACATGGAGAAAGAAAGCAAGTACTGAATGGGAAGACCTGACACTATATTCCTCTGTGTCACATAACAGGTTGTCCACCTGTGCAAAGGGGGCATGGACAACAGGCTCTGGTGAAGGGGTTGTGCCTGTGACCAAACAACGTGAGAGGCTGAGGAAGCCCCAGTGCCCTAGTGTGGTGAGCACAGCGGGATCCTCCAACTGCTGAGTTCAACCAAGTTACTTGAACGCAGTATCAAAGCCCTTGTGATGCTCATTGAGGTGCAAGCCAGTGTGTTTTGAAGCAGTGATAGGGAGACTTCTTGGAGCCTGGGTGACTCCCCAGCCTGGAGGGATCAGGCACGTAGTCTCTGATGGTGCGTCTGGAGGACGCTTGTGCTCATGCTATCCTCTCACGGTCTGCTCTGCAGACAGAGGGACTCATTCATGAGGACTTCTCTCCTGCACCAGATTCACCTCACAGTTCTCTCTCTTGATAATGGTGTGGAGACAGAGCAGAGACAGACAAGCCTTACCTGTTTCTGAAGATGAGCATGGGTGAGCTGGGTTTATCCCCAGCTTCTCTCTTTCAGGATGTTAGTACCTTCACCCGCTCTGTGACCAGTGGGGAATGTGTGCTGTGCTCTTTGGGATTTGTTTTGGGGTTTTCTTTTTAGAAGGAAACCTGAATATCTACATGGGCAGACACAAAGGATGAACTCCTGTTAATCCTCAGCTGGGGCTTAAAGCACAATGCCTTGTTTCCATTCCCTACCTTGGGGAATATTCTCCCTGTGTCGGCTTGGGTGGGGTGGGAAGTGAGATCGGGCTGCCCATGGGATTTGGCTAGCCCATTTCACTCTAAAAAAGCTCACTCAGAAGAGCAAAACCCAGTTTGCAGAGGAATTGACGAGACCTTTGTGCCGTCATCGTCGGAGAGGTGCTTTGTCAGAAGTGTTGGCCGAGAGGCAAGGCAGGATTACTGGACATGGTAGTGGTACTAATTGTCCGGCTGGAATGAAGTGGAGGGTACATTGGTGGTGGAGAGGAGCTGGGCAGACAAAGCATGCTGGGACCTGCGGTGGCTGGGGACAGTTCCTGGTGGCAGGCTCCTCCCTTGCTGGGAGGGGAATGCCTTCCCTTTGTTTCCTGGCCTGTTAACTCTCTCTCGCCCTATCTGACTTCTTCCATCTGTTCTCAGCCCTCCTTTCTTCCCCAGCCAAGCTGGTGAGAGGGGAACGGGGGCTGTGCCTGTCGGCTTGCCTGATGCGCTGGGAGGGTGGCGTTTATTGTATCAGACATGCAGCAAGGCTTCCACTCTGAAAAGATCCTGTTTAGCCAGTGACATCCTCTGTCCCTGGGGCCCCGTTTCAAACAGCTCATGATGAATGAGTTGAATTTGTGCAGCCCCCACAGCGGAGCGAGACTGGGGGTGGATGTTAGGAATTATCCCCAATCCTACATACGTCTCTCGAGTGGCTGAAGCTAGGCAGGCTCTACTGCGTTTGTCTGAAATGTGGTGCTTTCCAGTCTGGAAAGGGAGCAGAGGACTGTTGCTTTTGCACTTGTATCTTTAAAAAAGATGGTGGTTAAAGCGTGGAACAAAGGATCAGAGAGACTCCTGCCCTTAAATTCCCTCCTCGCTTGTGGTGGTCTCGGTCTGGGTAGATCTCTAGCCAAGAAAGGGTAGAGGGAGCAACCTGAAGACTTAAGGGGGTTTGGGGAAGGAGCAAGCCTAAAATGTTCAGTCAGTGACCCCCTCAGCGAAGACGAGCTCCTCATTAGGTCTGGTTGGTCCTCCTTTTGCTGTTCCAGGCCAGAGGGTTGCTTCTTGTTTTTCTAAGAGACGAACACCTGTGTTTGGGCTATGGAGAGTGTGGGGCTGATGGCCATGTTGATTATTTGAATGGCATATTCACATTTTGCAGAATCTTAAGTTTACTTGATGCTTACCCCTCCTTTCCCTTTTCCTGCTTTACGTGCTCACAGATAACACTTGCCACCTGCAGACAGCCTAGTAGATGAATGCACTGTCATTTTCCAAAACACACAGGGTAATGTGGAGATGAGAACTCACTCATCTTTCCACTGTTCAACTTCTGGGAGCAGGGTTCATTTGGAATGCTAATGCTACTGCTGCCAAAAGTTAGCAAGACTTATTGTGTGTTTGTCAGCAGATGGACTAGGACAGGGAATAATTCCCCCAGGGAATGGACAAGCAAGCTGGTGCAGAGTATTTGGAGGAAAATCTTCACAAAGGCAGGGGGAAGAGAGAAGGGAAGGAAGTGCTCTTATCTATTTGGATGTCCTGGGTGTTTCCATGCTGAATGAGAGCCAGTGATTGAACACTAATTTAAAAGGTAGATACTAGTCCAGGGTGATGTTCTTATTGTGATCTGAGCCCCTCTTCCTGCTCCTTTCCTCCTTGCACTCCTGATGCTTGTAAGAAGGATCCTGTGGTGGAGTGAAGGGAAGGTGCAGACTTGTTTTGCTGGCCATCAGTTTTTAAGTGGAAAACACCAGCATCTTTGCAAAAGTAACCGTTGGACAAATGGCTTTAGCTCTCAGGATGGCTTTTCCCCCTCTCCCTTCTCCTGGACCTTGAGTAAAAGCCCTTATTAAATTCATCCCATTGCTCCTCCTTCCCCTCCCTCGGAGCACCCTAAATAATTCCTCTCCCTCCTTAGTGTTTACAGCCTTCAAATATTTGCAGACTGTTGTCATGTCCTATTCTTCCTCCCCACCCTTCTTAGTTGTATCTCTTGTCTATGTTACATATTTAGCTCTTTTAATCTTTCTTAGTAAATCAATCCCTCTAGGCCCCAATCGTTTTTGTTCCTCTCTTACAAATTCCTAGCAGCTTGTCTGTCTCAACCCAGCGCTGTAGTATCTAGATTACGTCTTTTTGCTAGCAGGCAGCTCTTGGCTAACTTTGTGTACAAGCCAGAACTCTTCAACAGGAGATCGATCTCCCTAAGATCCAGAGGGAGAAGGGATCCAGTTGTGTGAACATTTCCTTTTTCTCTTTGGTCCCTGGCTCTGGAGGTGGTGTGTGAAAGAGGATGGATGGAGAGATTTCTCTGCAGCTGTTCTTGTGGACTCTGAAAGTCATCACAGGGACCAAGAGGCATGAATTAACCAGACCTACCAAACTAGCTATGGGATGTCTACAAAACATCACCCTTGACTCCAGCTATGTTTGGCCTGCATGTTCTGGAGTAGTTTATCGTATGACAGTGTTCATAAGCAGATCATGATCAGAGCTGCTGTCTGATTTGTGTTTTAATGCAATTTTTAATAGTTCTGGATATGAGGAAGGGCTTGTCTGTGTGTGTGAGGCAGGCATGGGAGAGGGGGAGAGAGAAGCAAGTCTTGAGTGTCATTCCCGTGACGTGTGTACAGATATTCATTCTTTCCATTTTAGGATGATGTGAAACATCTGGAATCCTCTTGGCTAGTATGATAGAAAGACCAGCCTGTTACTCTTTGATAGTGCACTTTGGGACCAGAGTGCTGGCTTTCATGGCTGGCAGCTCAGTTCTTTTCAGAAAGAAGTGCGTGGGGTGGTGGTTTTGTGTCATCGCAAACTATCTAGCAATACCTTCAATAAAAGCATCTGAGTAGCTTAATTCAATACTGGATTCAGTTTATTTCTTCACACTTCTAATTTAGGATATAGCAAATGTTTCTGTGTTGGCAAAAGATAAAGGTATTATTAAAACCCTCAGGAGAGGGAGAAGCTGGAGATTTGGGAATTGTCTGTATTGAGCAGGTCAGGGCCGTGGAGAAACCGGAGGAAGCTGAGAATTCTAGCAATGTCTCCTCCTGAACTAATTGGATCTGTTGAAACAATGTACCTGAGGTAACCAGTAATTTTGCTGGGGAAGAGGTACTCCATATGGCTGCCTGGGGGGCTGGCTTGGGTTCATGGGCTAGGTATATGATCAGAGACAGCTAAAACTTCCACTGAGTTTAGGTACTGCTGATACATACAGAGTGACTTCCTAAAGTCTGGGACTTTTAGAGGTAATGAGTCAGTTAGCACCTTGTAGGACTGTTGTTCTAGCCCAGGAACAGGATTGGAGCTGGTTTCCTGTTCATGTGCCTTCTTCTGGGCTTGCCTTTGCAACTGGCAGTGCTGGAAACTCTGTATGAAGTTGAAGTGGCTGAATCTCATTTCTGTCACAGCGAATAAATTTCAGGGCACATCTTAAGGTTTTAGCATCTGTACGGGCCTTGTTAAACGTGTTTGGATTCAGTGGAAGCTTGCACAATCCTCACTTCACCCTCATTTCTATGCAGGAGCCAATATTGCGACTGGTGAAGAGGTGGCCATCAAACTGGAATGTGTCAAAACCAAGCATCCCCAGCTCCACATTGAAAGCAAGTTCTACAAGATGATGCAGGGAGGAGGTGAGATGGGGAGGAAAGGATGGGGCCGGGGGAGTGGTTGAAGAAGGAAATTATTCTGGAGGGCTTTAGAAAGGAAGTGATTTGGTGTTACATATGATCTTCTCAGCAGGGGATGCAGCGGTTTTCCTCTGTTCCATGGGCTTAATCTTTCTCTTTCCCCAGTGGGTATCCCCTCCATTAAGTGGTGTGGAGCAGAGGGGGACTATAATGTGATGGTGATGGAGCTCTTGGGGCCCAGCCTGGAAGATCTCTTCAACTTCTGTTCCCGCAAATTTAGTCTCAAGACAGTTCTGCTCCTGGCAGACCAGATGGTGAGTTTCCTCTGAAGCGTTTGTGCCTACTCTCCTTTTCCATGCCTTTTCCTTTTTTTTTTATTTTTTTTTATTTTTTATTTTTTTTTCCCCCCCTCCTATCCCCTCTGCTCAAGAACTGCTATATCCTAGGCTTTTTTCATTTAGCAGCAGTGTCTGCCAGGTTTCTATTTCTTGATGAAGCTGGGGCCTGGAACCTAGGCAGTGCTGGCTTTTCTTGATCTCCACCCCTCCTTTCTTCCCCTGCTGCTCACCCTGTATTAACATTGCATGCATTAGCTTTTGCCTGTATGATGAACAACTGGCATTGTTACCTATCTCGACTCAACTGTGTGTGCCCTGGGTTTAAGACCCTTAGCTGTACTAGACCCTCTCCTTTCCCAGCCTGGCCAAGTTTGAAAGCTGACTTATGTCAATACTGAAGCTCACGTTTTTAGTCCACATGAACTTGCTTCTCATCCTTCCCTGTGGAAGGGAAGGGTGACCTCCCCAGATGGAGGACTGGGCTGGTGTGCAGGGTTGAATTCCATCTACATTCGTCATTTCCAGATCCTTCTGCCTCCAGAGGGTGTCTTTTCCCTGTCATCTCTGATATTCTCTGCAAAATGTCCCTTTCCTTGCTCTGACACGCCAGTGTTCTGGACAGGGTACTTTTTTTAATGGATGCAGTTACGATAAAGTTACCTTCTCATTTGTCTCACTATTTATTTATTTATTTATCCCCCTCTCCAGATCAGCCGTATTGAGTACATTCATTCCAAGAACTTCATCCACCGGGATGTGAAGCCAGACAACTTCCTTATGGGCCTTGGCAAAAAAGGCAACCTAGTATACATCATTGATTTTGGTTTGGCCAAGAAGTACCGAGACGCCCGGACCCACCAGCACATCCCTTACCGGGAAAACAAGAATCTGACTGGCACAGCCCGTTATGCCTCTATCAACACCCACCTGGGAATCGGTGAGCCTCCTGTTGCCCCTAGATGGGGCTTTCCAGGGGAGTTGGTGGGTCCCCAGAAGGAGGGGGGTTGGGTTCTGTGCCTGGCTCCACTGCTGACTTGTGTTGAGATGGTGGGCAAATAACTGTTATGCTTGCGTTACCTCGCCTGCCTTTTGTGGCACTCTGAGCTCCTGAAGGTAGAAATTGTCTACTGGTGTGTGTTTGTGCGCTGCTTAGTACAGTGGGGCCTGTTTAGCAGCAAGGCTGTGACCTCCCTGACTTTACTGACTTTACTGCTACTAACTCTGCCTTGCACAGTTTTTGCTGGCTAATTAGATACCGGAAGGAGACGTTCACAGGCACTGAGCCTTTCGGGATATGTGCAATTGAAACCTCTCTTGTTGACTCCAAAGTGACTTCACACAGAATCACAGAATCATCAGAGTTGGAAGGGACCTCTAGAGATCATCTAGTCCAACTCCCCTGCTAAAGCAGGATTGCCTAGAGCACGTTACTCAGGACTGCATCCAGGCGGGTCTTGAAAATCTCCAGGGAAGGGGACTCCACAACCTCCCTGGGCAGCCTGTTCCAGTGCTCTGTCACCCTCACCGTAAAGAACTGTTTCCGTGTATTTGAACGGAACTTCCTGTGTTCTAACTTGTGCCCATTGCCCCTCGTCCTGTCACTTGGAACCATTGAAAAGAGCCTGGCTCCATCCTCCTTCAACCCACCCTTTAGACACTTGTATGCCATAATAAGGTCTCCCCTCAGCCTTCTCTTCTCCAGGCTAAAGAGTCCCAGCTCTCTCAGCCTTTCCTCATAAGGCAGATGCTCCAAGCCCTTAATCATCTTAGTTGCTCTTTGCTGGACCCGCTCCAGCAGTTCCCTGTCCCTCTTGAACTGGGGAGCCCAAAACAGGACACAGTATTCCAGTTGTGGCCTCACCAGTGCAGAGTAGAGGGGGAGAATGACCTCCCTCGACCTACTGGCCACACTCTTCCCTATGCAGCCCAGGATTCCATCGGCCTTTTTGGCGACAAGGGCACATTGCTGGGCCATGGATAATTTACTGTCTACCACAACCCCCAGATCCTTCTCCTCCAAGCTACTTCCCAGCAGGTCCGCCCCTAACCTGTACTGGTGCCTAGCATTCTTCCTCCCCAGGTGCAGGACCTTGCACTTGGTTTTGTTGAACCTCATTAGGTTCTTCTCTGCCCAGCTCTCCAGTCTGTCCAGGTCATGCTGGATGGCAGCACGGCCCTCTGGGGTGTCAGCCACCCCACCCAGTTTGGTATCATCAGCAAACTTGCTGAGGATACACTCTGTCCCCTCATCCAGGTCATTAATGAATATATTGAACAAAATTGGACCAAGTATTGACCCCTGGGGGACACCACTGGTTACAGGCCTCCAACTAGACTCTGTGCCGCTGATCACAACCCTCTGAGTTCTGTCCCGCAGCCAACTCTCAATCCACCTCACTGTCACCTCATCTAGCCCATACTTCCTCAGCTTCCTAATGAGGATGTCATGGGAGACAGTGTCAAAAGCCTTGCTAAAGTCAAGGTAGATGACATCCACAACTTTCCCCTCATCCAGCCAACCAGTTATAACATCATAGAAAGCTATCAGATTGGTCAAGCATGATTTACCGTTGGTAAATCCATGTTGACCACTTCCAATAACTTCCTGTTCCTCAACGTGTTTGGAGATGACATCCAGAATGAGTCGCTCCAATACCTTCCCAGGGACAGAGGTTAGACTAACCGGTCTGTAGTTCCCTGGGTCCTCCTTCTTGCCTTTTTTGAAGATTGGAGTGATGTCGGCCTTCCTCCAGTCCTCAGGCACCTCTCCTGTTCTCCATGACCGTTCAAAGACGATGGAGAGTGGTCTAGCAATAACATCCGCCAGCTCTCTCAGCACTCGCGGATGCATGCCATCAGGGCCCATGGACTTGTGAATGTCCAGCTTGGCCAAGTGGTCTCTGACACGGTCCTCCTCAACTGAGGGAAAATCTTCCACTCTCCAGACCTTCCCCTTTGCCTTCAGAGTGTGGGATTCATGAGGGACAGCTTTAGCAGTGAAGACCGAAGAAAAGAAGGCATTCAGTAACTCTGCCTTCTCTGCGTCCTCCACCACTAGGGCACCTGTCTCATTCACCAGTGGGCCTACATTTTCCCTAGTCTTCCTTTTTCTATTGATATATTCAATATACACTTCGTTAGTGATTATTTTGTAGCTGTCAGAGCTGAAGGATATAGGCCCATTGAAATACAGTTATACTCCTGTTACCCACCACTGAGGATGGGGACAGTGATGTATGTGCTGGAAGTGTACAAGAAGCTGAAATGAGGGGAAGCTTCCTACTGCCTGGACATCCAGCTTTTGTGATTGAGGATTGGTTGTCATGAGCCTTCAAAATACATGTGTGTCTGTGAACCACAGTGCCCCATTCACCACTGAGAGAGGTTGAAGCAGCTTTAGGGAGGTAGGGCTCTGTCCTTAGTGTCTATGGCTAGTACCATGGGGATAAAGCAAGGCTGGGAAAGAGTACTGAGTGTTCAGCCAGGTCTTACACCGGTAATGGCCATCATCTCAGGTTTTGTAAAAACCTTGAGCAGGTTAGTATCCACTGCACTTAAACCTCCTGAAGTCATGTAAGCTCTTGGTCTGGGAATGAGCCCCTGATGCACAACACCCGGTTGCTGTGAAAATGTCTTGCAGTTTTCTCATCTGTTCTCTGCCTGGAAAGTTCTCTCCAGTGTGTGTGACCTCTTTCCCCTGCTAAACTTTGGGTAAACTTTGTCTGTCTACAGTGTGAGACTTTCATAGATACCGTGGGGTCTTTTCTGAGTAGGCTGACTTGGTTCTGCTACTGATTGGCAAATCCAAAGAGAAGAAACACTGAAGCTGCCCTGGCTGTGGACCCAGAAAAGTAGCTGCTATGCTCACAGCTCAGTTTGTATCTCTGGGAGACCTTCTTCTGAAATGTATAAGCTTGGAATTTGAAAATCAGAGGAGGGAACTCAAACCTTTAAAACTAACAGCTTCCGCAGGATTTCATGTCCTCATTCTTCCTAGGGAAAGCTTTCCATTCTCCCTTCTTGTAGATGGTTTCTCAGAAATAAGGAGTCAAGACTTGACCTGCAGAAAATAAAGCAGTTTCCTACTGTCTTCTTTGCTTAATACTGTATAACTGTAGACTGAAAATGTGTTATTTATATCAAAATGGGGAGTGTTGTATGTCGAGAGTGGGCTATGATCTCCTGACCTCTTCCATGTGGTAAAAATAGTTCTCATAGAGCTTTCCAAATTGGTCTTCCGTATTTTGGCTTGACCTGATTATATATAACTGACTCTCCATTGAATTCTTGGTCAAGATTGCCACAGCTATGGTAACTGCCACAAGGAGACATGCACAAAATAATTCTCACTACTATGTCTGTCAATACTTTTGTGTGTGCCTGCTCTGTCTGAACTGATCACAAGAGGCTAAATGTTTGTTTGTGGGGTTGTTTTTTTCTTTTTGAAGAACTTTATTATTCATCCCACCCCAACTTAGCCCTTTGCTGCTGGTGCTTGGTTTCTGTGTCAGGATGAACAAACAACGCCTGAACACTAATCCAAGGGCAAACTGCATATGCCATTGGTCTAAGCACAGCCGTCGTGCTCTTCATGCCCTTTGCTTTGGGAAAGTCTGGGTGTGAGTTACTCTGCGCAACAGGTCTCGGGTTTATTATCTCCATGTTGCAGATAGTTCCCCTGAATGGCATAAAGGTTACATGTCTTGCCTGGAGGAAAGGGGATGGGGGTGTCAGGGTTGCAGCTGGAGTTCCTGTTTCTCAAGACCTTGCCACAGGGTGTATGACAGGCACGTTTGTCAGTTAGCAGCATTGCCGTGGGAACCGTCACTGAATTTTTTGACTTTTCAGAGACTAAATTCTCTGCCTTAATGTTACATTAATGTGGTTTAGGGAGAGGGAAGGAACCAGGTGCTGGGGTATTTATGTGACAGGAATAGCAAATGAATAAATGCCTTTATTTGAATGTGCAAGCTAAGGGTTGGGCATTCCGATGTCTGGAGGAAACACATTCTTTTCCCAGTGACTGGGGGGAAAAGTAGGAGGCAAGATCGGGGAGGGTTTCCACAGCTTGAGACTTGCTGTTGGGGGAGTCATTGGACTGTGCAGGCTTTGGTTCATGCATTCCAGTCAATTTTCACATGTTCTGGGGATGAGAGTCCCTTGCACCCTCTGGAGCTTGTAGTCTGAAATAGATGCCCGGGGTGCCCAGGAGACAGTCTTGGAAGAAGCCTGGTGGACTCTGTCTGGGTAACAGGAGGCTGGGGACAGGGGGCAGTTCCTCCCCAAATGCGTGTCCTAGATGGCATCAGAGTAGGCTGTGCAGAGCATAAAGTTTTTCTGCTCATCCTGCCCTCTGTCACATATTCCAGATTTTTGTGTGGTTTTAAAGGCTGTTGCCGTGCAGTAGGGAGAGAAAGGGGAAGTGCAGTCCCAGCGTGTGCAAAATCAGATCTGAGTATGTAGTCAGGAATACATTGCTTGGTTAAGACATCTTGCAGCTGGGCTGGCCCCAGTGAGGACAGCTGATGTCTAGGGAGTCCTGCATGGGAACAGCATTGCTTTGGATAGGATCGAGGTGAGGGGAAGCACCGTCCTGAGGGACCAGGAGGCTCTTTACACTGAAAACAAGTTTTGTCATGAACCTTGCATCCAAGGCAACCAGTCCTCAGTCTTCTGTCTTTGCCCAAGCACGTCTTCCCCAGGTAACTCACCGTCCTGCTACTCACACCTGACTCAGCTCCTTCTGGGGACCCTGCTTTGGGAAGGGCGTGAGGGTACGGGCTGGCTGGGAGCCTCCCTGGGAGTGGGAAGGAACTGGCACCATATTGCTTGCAGAGTGGGTTGGGTTTGAGGGGTCATGCTGGGTGTGGCAAGGCTACCTTGTGCTTTATGTTGGAAGGGGTTTTGTGAGTGAGGGAGGAAAGAATGAGTGTCTTATAAAAGTTGCAGTCCCTCATCTATTGTAGAAGAGCTGAGAAGCTGAAATAAAATGGAGGGAGGAAGTGTGATGTGGTGTCACAGGTCGTGACTGTAATCCTGCTTCTGGACTGACTTGCTCTGGGCATGCATTCACATTGCTTGTGTTTCTCTTTCTCTTCTCAAACTGTAAAGTGAGATCTTTTGCCTGTGTCCCAGGCATGCTGTGAGAGTTAGTCAATGATTGTCAGGCTTCTAAAAGTGGAAAGTAGTGATGTTAAATAACGTTTCTTTGGTGTGCAGAGGTCAACTTTTTTTATAACTAATTAATTACTCCACTTTTGCTGTCTAATGTTATCTTGTTTCCTGTGGCTGTTGGTATATGAGGCCAGGAAAAAAAAAAAAATTTGGAGATAGCTTGGGGACATGCGATATTAGCTGAAGATGAAATAAAGAAATGGGATGTAGGAATGGTTGTTCTTCACCGTTGTCCAAGGATGATTCATTCGGGGTCTTTTAGTTAGGGTTACAGGTGAAAGACAACTACCATGTTTTTAGGTAGGTTGGCAGCTGTGACCCATGATGTTGATGCTTCAGGCTCCTCATGGATTTGAATCTCACTGAAATTGTTTAAGTGGGCTACAATGACCACATATACCTGAGAAAAGATACTTCAGGGATGCGACACAATCAGACATTTATCATTCAGCATTTTAATAATTGGGTGTCCTGCTTACAGTTATTTTTCTTCGTTCATATTGTTGTGTTAAGGCATAGCAAAGGTGTGTTTGTGTGCATGTAATGGATACTAGTGAGGTGCCCAGTTTGGTTTTGTAACCCCTCTCCTTGCCTCCAGTAAAGACATGTAGCATCCCCCACTGACTTCAGTCTCCCTAACCTCAAGTCTCTAATTCTGGCCTTTCACAGATCACTAGGACTGTGCCTAGACATACGTTCGCAGAATGTCTCCTGTTGTTCTGGATGGGCTCAGTGGCTGTGCTCAAAGCTGCTGTTGCTCCATGCAAGTGGACACGTGTGGTTCAGTCTATGATAAGCAGTGTAGAGTTCAAGCAAGATTTTGGAGGCAAGATCCTCATTTATTTCTAAAAGGCTGATTTGTCTGTTCAGTAGGTTTCTCTGGTTCTTGCCCTGCCATTTCCTACTCCTCTGAGGGGCACTCCCAAGCTTTAGACAGGGAACCCATAGTTACAGACTTTAAAGGTGCAGCATGGATAAGTTGAGGGCTGGCAAATTGCAAGATAGGGGTTACCTTTGTCACCTGTGCTTTCAGGCCCTGGGTGTGCATTCTGACTCCCATTTCCACAGGCCTGTCTCAGGATGTAGGTCATTATCAAATATTGTTTAGTTTTATTTATTTGGTATGTGTGGTGTGTAATTGCAGCCCTCTGAGAGTACAGACATCCCAGCCTTAGGCTAAATGCAAAACTGGGGGTTCCTTTTCCCTTCTACCTTCATAGCATATAAGCATCTCCCAGCCAGTGTTGTAGTTATCTTTGGCAGCAGCCTGATAAGATTAGGAAGTATTAGCCCCTTTAAAGTGGGCAACTTGAGGCAGTAAATTAGAGAGGTCAAAAAATGCTGTTATTTCTGCATGCTCCAAGTAAGATACTTTGAGGATCTGTATGTCTGCTTTCTCCTCTATTCCTGTCTTGGAACACGGCATTTTTATGGCATTTCATGTGCTTTGAACCAAAGGCGCTCTCCTCTCAGTTATGGAGTGATGACACCCTCTTCCTCTTCTGCAACCACAGTGCTTCCCCCCCCCCCCCCCCCCCCCCCCAATATTTTTAATTTGCTAAGCCTCCTAGTCCTCAAAAACACTAGGAAGTTATGAGAGGCATGCAGGAGAAGAAAGGCCCATGGTGACCCACAGCTTGCGTTGGTACGTCTGGACATCTAGATCTGTAACCTGCTACAGCTATTCCTTCTTCAGGGTTCAGTTCAGCTGGTAGAGTGAAGGGCAGCTGGTAGCATGTAGCTAATACTTGGAATTAGCCCACAGACCAATACGTAATCTGCAGCATCTTGTTGGACATGGCACTGAATCCAGCAAAACATGCTGTAGTATTAAATGAATCTAATAGATGAATCTTTTTAGTATTTCCTCTACCCCCATGCTCTCCCTCAAGCCATATTTTGCCTCTCTGTTACCTATGTAAGTTATTGTTTTCCTCAAGATGTAAAGTACTTTCTTCATAATGTTTATTTTATTTTATTTTGGAGGAGAACAGGGGCAAGAGCTTCTTGGCAAAATTTATGGGTGAATTTGTAAGCTTGTTGGAGGAGCTGGGAGGAGTTTCACAAGTTAACCAGTCAACATTTTCAGTTGCTGAAATTCTGCATCAACTCCATCTTGAGCTAACTTGCGACTTAAAATGGCTTGGCCATTCCAGAGAATAAGTTCAATGTGGAATGTTTTTGTTTGGGAAATGATTCTTTTATTTCATAAACAAGCATCTTAAAGCAGGCCCTTACAATAGCATGTTAAGGGCAACCCTTGCTCTGAAGTAGAGTTGGTAGTGATGCCAGTTACATAGTCATTCCCCATTTGGAGAGGAACCTTTTGTTCTAAGTATACCTCTCAATTCGTGCCTCTTTCCTCCACTGCTTGAAAAATGCCACCAGTCCAGAAAGATCTTTGCTCAGTATTACATGTTAGGCTTCTCTAAACTGTCAACAAAGTGTTTTACCACAAGAAGGGGTCGCTAGTTCCTCATTTCTTCCCTGTGTAAAGAGTTTCAGCAGGTTAATTAGAAGTTGTGTTTGAAAGCGTTGTTCGGCTTACCTCTGCTAGCTTTGTCTTTCTCTGACTCCCTCTGTCATGACTAATCCCCAGGGTGAAGTATCATTCTGGGTGGAGAAGTGTAGGTGCCATTCCTCTAGGACCGGGGAGAGGAAAGTAGGCAGTGTTGCTGCAGCACTTCTTGAGCTGTTGGACAAGCCTTAATTCACATAAGAATTCAAGTGAGGAGGTAGTCAGAGTAATTATTCATTTATGAAGTGGGTTGGGCTGTATGAGGAGATGAGCGCTTTAACTCTGGCAGTATGAACATCCCCACAGGAATTTGTACTGGAATGTCTTCTACAAGTTTGTCTATCTGTAGAAATCTACCAAAGAAGAGAGAGGGGTTGTTTCTTTTGTTCCATGTTCACCTCCAAAGCTGTGTAACTGCCAAAACAGTTTTGGTTGCTGCTCACTCCTTGCCCCTGTGTAACTTCCTCCCACAGAACAAAGTCGCCGTGATGACCTGGAGAGCCTGGGCTACGTACTTATGTATTTCAACCTGGGTTCGCTGCCCTGGCAGGGCCTCAAGGCTGCCACCAAGCGCCAAAAGTATGAGAGGATCAGCGAGAAAAAGATGTCAACGCCCATTGAGGTGCTCTGCAAAGGGTACCCTTGTAAGTGCTCTGATCTTGATGGCTGTCTTGTCTGGTGCATGGCTTGCTCTCCTGCTGAAGCCCCATGAAGTCTGGAGTCCTGAAGGGCAATGGCCAGTACCCCCAGACCAGGATGTGGTGCTGACACCAGCGATGAGAAGGTTAAGAGACCGGTGGCGATACGGTTCTGGTTCAGAAGTGGGAAACGTGTTTTTGTGGAGAGTTGAGCCTTGTGCGACTAAGGGCATGAAGGTGCTGAGAGGGATCTTTAGGACCTCAGAAACAGTCTGGAAGAGGAGTGGGCAGTGAGGTGAGAAGGTGTGCTGATGATCCTGAGTTATTCTGAGTAATGGGGATGAGGGCCAACTGTAATGAATCCCAGAAATAACCAGGCAATGAAGTGGCAAATGCAGTTCTATGTAGGTAAATGTGAAGTAAGGTATGTGAGGGGAGAGTAGAAGGCTTGGTCCTCTCATGTCATATGCAGAATAATAGGCTCTGAGCTGACCACTCGCCAATGAGCTGTTGCAGTTACAATAGATGTTTCTGGGAAAGCATCAACTTTGTGCTTAGTGGCTACTGAGGAAAGCGGATCAGGTGTTAGGACCACGGCCCAGTCGTACCTTGCATGCACTGTGCAGCTCTGGTCCATCCTGCTGTTTCAGAAAGGATACAGTAGAACTGGAAGAAGATCCAGGAAAGGGCCAAAAGGGTGATCAGAGTTGAGGTGATTTCTATACAAGCAACAAGTGAGTGGGCTGGAACATGGAAAAGAGGTGATTAGAGAGATGATAGAAGTCTACTCTCTCTCTGCCTCCAGAAGTTTGGATGGGAGTTGGTTATTTGATAACCCCTCTTCTTGTATTCAAAGAGAAACAAAGCTGGTTCCTGCCAGCTTTAACACAAAATGATGTGGTTCTTCACAAAGCCAGTAGCAAATGTGTGGAACTCCTTCCCAGAAGATGATGTAGATTCTTAAAGCTTACAGGAGTTCAAGGAGAGATTGAACAACTACATGGAAGAGAGATGGTTATTATGCTGAGGGTTACTAAATAATTAGCAAGCACATCCAGATCAGGAAGTTCCCTGAGCTGAAAATAGGTGGGAACTGGGATAATGTCAATATAAGTATCAGACATGCTCGCCCTGGTCTTTCTCTTCTGTAGCTGTCTACTTCTGGCTAGTGCTCAAGACGGGCTACTGGTCTCTGATCTGGTCTGAGCTGAGCACAACTAATCTTTCACAATTCATGTCCTTTCCTGTCTATGCTGCTGCTGTGAACTGTATTGGTAATCTTCACACCACGTAGGCCTGGCTTCCTAGAGCTCACATCTCCCTATTCTCTACATTCCTACATGCCTTCAGCAGGCTCTGTGACTTGCTACCTCTTGCTTGAAGAAGCAGCCAGAAAAAAGATGCATGAGCATTTCCTCTGGTAAAAATAGGGATGGGATCTTCTCAGTGGCCAAAGTGCTGCAGCCGTCAGGCTCTGTTTTCATTACACAGCTCTGTGTGCTGTCCTGGTCCAGCATGCTACTGCTGAAGGTTACAGTGGCTCTGTGGTGGGACCAGGGGGTTTGGATGGTGTTCAACAACCAACTATTCTCTGTTCCCTCCAGCTGAGTTCTCAACGTACCTCAACTTCTGCCGCTCACTGAGGTTTGATGATAAACCAGACTACTCGTACCTGCGGCAGCTTTTCCGCAACCTCTTCCACCGCCAAGGCTTCTCCTACGACTACGTCTTTGACTGGAATATGCTTAAATTTGTGAGTGTGTGTGTGGGGGGGAAGGGCTGGAGAGGCAGGGGTTGATTCATACCACGGAGATGGGGGAGGAAAGTTGGAAACAGCCTGCCATTGGTACTTAACCCTGGTGAGCAACTTGAGAAAGGGGACCAGGTAGAGTGAAAAGAGGCAGAGTTATTTGGTGGTGCTAACTGGGGGTATAGCTACTGTTGTATTGGTGAGTGTGTCTGATGGAGCATGCGTGTCAATAGATCTATAAGTAGGTGGGGATAATTTTTCAGGAGAGAACTGTATTTAGAGGTGGGACACAGATGCGGATTGCAGTAACAGCTCTCTTCCCTGTTTCTTCATGAAAGAGAATGAGGCCCTCTCTGGATGAGTTGGAAGATGGTGGGGGGAGAACATGTTTTAAGAATGGAGCTCCGCTTTCTCTGCATGATGGAGCACTGTGTGTTTTCTGTCTGGGGCTGCTGCTGTCTCTCTTGCCAGACAGCCGTGTGCAACATGGGGCTTTCTCTCCTCTTCAGGGAGCAGCTCGGAACCCCGAGGATATGGATCGAGAGCGGCGAGAGCATGAGCGAGAAGAGAGGATGGGGCAACTCCGGGGGTCAGCCACGCGAGCGCTGCCCCCTGGCCCACCTGCTGGAGCCACTGCCAACCGTCTTCGCAATGTCACCGAGCCCATGGCCTCCACCCCCACCTCCCGAATCCAACAGTCCGGTGAGCTGGGTGGGAGAGCTAGGGTAGAGTGCCACCCCTGTTGTTGGCTGGAAACAGAAACTATTGACTGATAACTCTTGTCTCCATGTTTCTCTGCCCCAACAGGAAACACGTCCCCCAGAGCAATCTCAAGAGTGGACAGGGAGCGGAAGGTCAGCATGAGGTTACACCGAGGAGCTCCTGCCAACGTCTCCTCATCTGACCTCACAGGGCGGCAAGAAGTGTCACGGATTTCAGCATCACAGGTGAGTCCCTGCTGCGATGTTTGTGGCCTTGGCCTGGATGTCCCAGAAGGACTAAGGGCCCCACAGTGGTTTTTACGTTTTTACCTGATCTACTGGAGCTGATGTGAGCCTGAAGCTTCTGCAGTGTTGTGAGGGGAGTGGTACCAGGTTACACCTTGACTCTTTAGTTATGTGTTTTCTGGAGGCCATGCTCAGTACTGTCTTCGTAGCTCTGCTTTGTGTGGAGTAAACCTTCACCTGGTTGTCTTCCAGACCACAGTGGTTTGGAGAAGTGGAACAGTAAACTCTTGGGAGGGAGAATATCCTAAGAGAAGCACGCAGCTGCTCTGTTTTGGTGTCCTTCATGCCTTTTTCTTCCTCTCCATCCCTTACCTATTATTCCTCTTCTTTTGTAGACAAGTGTGCCATTTGATCACCTTGGGAAGTGAGGAGCAATTGCCACTGGACCAGTGTTTGCTTAGGTGAGTCTATACTCGTGCCTGGGATGCCCCAAGGAGGGAATTGCTGGTATTAGGGATTAGGTTAAAGCTTTGCTGTTGCTGTGGAGCATTGGTGTGTTTCCTTTCCCTTTGCCATACTTTGAGATAGTTTTTTGGCTTCAGAGGGAAGAGTAAAGTTGGCTGCCAAAGCCTTTGGGGGGGATGGGTTATCTTGGGTGTGAAAGTAGCTTCCATTTCTCCAGGAGGGTAGGGAAGGTGGAGAAGGTACTGGGCTGGGGAGCCATTTCATTAGTTCCTAATGAATGATTTTCTGGCAGTGTGATAGACTTGGGGAGGTGGGTACTGAACACATAATCAAATGTGTAAGACTTTACAAGAGACACTCACTAGCTGTGCAGAGGAAACAACAGTAGCTGGACAAGGTAACTCCGAGGGGTGGCAGGAGTGTAGAAGAAAGGGCTGATTTGATTTGTTACACCCCAGTTGGCTTTGGAATTGCTTGGAAGAGCCTTTTCTTCTAATCTCCTCTTCCCTTTTTCTTTTTTCTCTTTCTAGTGTCTTCACTGTATTTTTCTTTTAAAAAACAAAAAACCCAAAAAACAAACAAAACCTAAAAAAAAAGACAAAAAAAAAACCCAAACAAAAAAACCCAACAGAATTTCTTTTTGCCAATGACGAGGAGTCGAGCTGTGCCCCTGCGCTGGCGTGAGCCGTTTCCAAGGGGGCCGCCTGCATCCCCCAGCGCGAGTGAGCGCCTCCGAGAAGCTGACGACGTGGGAGCCATGCGGGAACACCTCTGCTGCCCCCCCCCCCCAGCCCTACCGCTGCCCCCACTGCCTACCCCCAGCTCCCTCTCCTGACTCTCTGCTCCTGGTTTTGGTTTCTCTCTTTTTTTTTTTTTCCCTTCTTCTTCTTCTTGGATATTTTCTCCTGTGCTTTTTTTTTTAAATTTTCAAATCGTATGGTTTCTAGCCATATAAATTTTAACTTTGCTCTCCTTTTTTTCTGAGGGCAGGGGATGGTGAGGGGTTGGTTTTGGGTTTTTTTGGGGGGGAGGTGGGTTGTTTTGGGGTTGTGTGGTTGTTTTTTTTTTTTTTTTTTTTTTTTCCAGGAGCCTTGTGGGCCAGGAGGGAATCAGATTCCAGCCACACTTGATGGTAGAAGTCTGATTTTTATTATTATAACAGAATTTATTTTCTGAAGCATTAAATGAATTGTAAGGGGAATTGTGGCAATGGCCTAATCATTGACTCGGGCTTCCTTTCCTCGGGTGGCTTCTCTGCGGGTTTTTTTCGGCTGTTGGGAGAAGTGCCAGACTTCCCAGATCAGAGCGGTCCTCAGGTGCTGAGGGATCTCTGTAGAGAGGCACCTGGTCCCATGGAGGATGGGAAGGTTGGAACTGAACTACAAGGAAATGAGAACCCACTTCCCATCCCTGCAGCGGGGTCTTTTTTTCGTCTGGCTGTGCGTGTTTTTCTATTCTTTTTTTGTTTTTATTAAAACTTGTTTTAGTTCCTGCGGAGAGAGTGTGGGACTTGAGAAGAGAGGGGCACACAGAAACTGGAGTTTGGTGTTCTTTCAGAGCGATGGCTCTTGCTCTCTCCTTCCCTCATGCAACCCCAAGTAAGATCCACCATACATGCACAATCCCCTCCTGCCCTCTCCCACCCGTCTCCTTCCCCCTCTTCCCCCCCACTTTAGTTGTTTTTAAATATAATTTAGGAATACTCAAGCTGCTTTGTGGCACTTGGGGCTTTGAAACACAATGATCACCACTGCGACCTATGGCCTGTAGCAGACACACTGTCACTGTAGTGTGGAGCCGATGGGTTGTTGGCAGGGCGGGGAGGGTGGGGTTAGTCTTTGTTATGTTTGTTTTTATCCTTTCTATTTAACACTTTATTTTTCCTCCCTATTTTTTTCCTAATTTATTTACCCCTCTTACTGTCTCTCTTTTTTTTAATTAAAGAGCAAAACTTTTTATTACTTTGTAATTTAAAAAAACAAAAAAAAACCTGAAGAACTTTGGGGGGGATTTTGTACTTTTTTCCTGTGTAAATATTGGACTTTTTTGAGCTTTATCGTGGTTGTTAATTTGAAGTAATAAAGTAGAAAATGATAAAGTGACACCAGCATCTGTAATTTCTTCCTTCCCTGGCATCCTTGCGGGGAGTGACGTCTTAACGCGCAGGAAGCACTGTCTTGCGGCTGAATCTGTTCCTGTGTTCCAAGAATGAGTTTGATGAGAATTACTGGAAAAAAAGGCACAGGGCTGGAGCGCCTAAAAATAAATCAGAGCTGATCTCTACAGTTGCAGCCTTGGAACAGTGAGAGCTATGTGAAATCCGATTCAGGATCTCTTGGTTCCTGGATTTGAGCCCCTGGCGTCTCGTACATCTGGCCTTCAGGAGGAGCAGGGTGGGACCTTTCCACGCCGTTGGCTTTGGGTGTGCACTGAATTCGACAGAGGTGGACCCTGGATTTTGTATTTTCTTGCTTTCTTCTATCCTCAAATGTAAATGACGGAGGATGCAAACATGCTGAACTCATGGTAAAGTGGCACCTGCTGCTTTGTCGTCTGCAGTGGTGTGGTTTGTTTGGGTTTCTCCTCCTTTGGTTGCCTGCCCTGTCTGGCAATGAATTACTAAATTTTAATACTGATTTATTTCTAAATCACTGCTCCTATAGCTATGCTTCTCTGCGTTATCCAGAGGAGAGGCCTGTTTCTTGCAGGCTGTATAAAGAGAAAAAAACCAACCAACCAACCAAACAAAAAACAAACAAACAAAAAAACCCCACACAAACTCTTGAAATTGAATTTATTTTTTTTTTCCAGAAACACCTGCTGGGAATAAATGATGGATCCTCATGACTTTGCAAATTCCTTCCAAGCCTGTTCTCTGCCGGCAGAGCAGGAAGAGCTGCTCCTTCCTTCGCCTGGGGCATGGGGCTTCCAGCTCATCAGATGAGAGGAGTCGGAGGGAGAGGGGAGAGGAGGGGTCATTGAGGGGTATGGGGTATTGTCCTGTTGCCTCTCTCTCCCGCGTTGGCCTTGCCTCCCATTTTGAGTGGATTTTGGAGGGATCAAAATGAAACTGGACTTTTTCCTTTCTGAATCTTGTTTTCTGTGAGGAAGAGGAGCGTTGCCTACATGGAAGATGGTGCCCATCTCTGCGTGGTGCCTTTGACCCACCGTATGCGTGGGCAGGGGAGCCTTTGGCTGGCTGGCTGCAGGAGAGGTCGCAGGCTTTCAGGTAGGAGCTCTGTTTTGGGACGGGAGGGAATCGCACCCCCGTTTCGGGAGATTGGGGAGCAGGTCCATCTCTTTCTGCAGAAGAGGTCAAGTGCCCCTCTAAATAAGCAGCAGGAAATCCTACCAAGACTTTTCGAGAGGACATCACCTCCTCTTGCTAATCTGTGCATTAAAGTTCTTTTAGGGCTTGGTATTGGGTTTTTTTTTTTGGGTTTTTTTTTTTAGAGTTTTTCTTTTTTTACCTTGAAAAATCCATTGTCCATTGTACGGCTTTGGTTTCCAAGCCCTATACCTGTGTTTTTCCTCGGAGTTTTGGGGAGAAGAGCCCTGCTATAGAGGTGGAAACCTGCCGGGGGCGGGGGGGGAGGGGGCGTGCGGCCCCTTTAAGAGCCGGGAGGTTACGTCACCCTATTCTCCCGCCGCCCCGCCTCCCGCCCGCCCGCGCGGCGCGGCGCGGCGCGGGGAGTGGGCGGGGCGTACCGTGGCGTGCCGTGCGCAGGCGCCGAGGGCCGGGCTGGGCCCGGCGTCGCCATGGGCTCCTGAGGCCCTCAGCGCCCCCGCGCCGGTGCCGGCGCCCGCGGGGCAGCGGGGCAGGGCCCGACCCGACCCCTCCTCACCCCAACGGGCTGGGCCGAGCCGAGCCGAGCCGAGCCCCGCTCGCCCGCCGGGAGGTAAGAGGTGGTGGGGGTAGGGTGGCCGCGGCGCCGGGGCCGGCTGTAGTGGGCGCGGGGCGGGCTTGAGGGGCCACGCTGGGAGTGCTCAGTGAGGCCCCCGCAAATTCACTCACCTTTTCCCCCGCAACTCCCCGAGGTGGCCGCGACCACCGCCTCCCCTCACACCTCCCCACTCCCCTACCCCGATTCCTCCTCCTGTTCCCCGGCGTGGCCCCCGCGATCCCCCGGTGCGGCCCCCCCCTCCTCCCCCCCCCTCCCCCCCCCCCGCAGCCCTGTGCCTCCCCCGCCCTCCTCGGTGCCGCCCCCTCTGCCCTCCTCCCCGTTCTCCCGTGCAACCCGCTTACCCTATTCCCCCCGTGTGCCCCTCCATCCCTTCTCTGCGCCCCCCCTTCCTATTCCCCCCTTCACGCACCCCTACAGCGTGGCCCCTACAGCCTCCCCCTGCCTCCACACCCACCCACGCATATTCCCCCTGCGTGGCCTCCATACCCCCCCTCCCCCCACGCTTCCCTGCAAGCTCTCTGTGCAGCCCCCACAATCCCCCCACCCCCTGATGCAGCCCACACAATCCCCCCCAAATCACCCTGCTGCAGCCCACCCAATCTCCCCACGCATGCACACGTGTTTCCCCCCTCCCCGCCCCTGTACTATCGTGCTGCTCAGTGGCATTGGGTGGGTGTCACTGTTTGCAAGTGTGTGTTTGTCCCCATGCGGGCTGGGAGCACAGTAGACCCCCAGCAAGAGTGGTGGGCACCAGGCTTGTGTTTGCTGTGTTTCCCCTGGTCTGGGTGGGATGGACTGCCAGGCACTGTGTGTAGGTGTGTGTGCTGATGTGGTAGGTGTGTGAGAAGGCTGTCGCTGTGCCTTTGTGCTCCTCTGTTGCAGGTGGGTTATGATCAGTCTTGTTTGGATGCTCACAGTGGCTTGACATTTCAGTTGCTCCGTGAGGGCTAATTCAGTCTTGGCGACTGCAACATGTAGTGGAAGGAGGGCTTTGGGAGAGTGTGTGCGTGACTGGGCTCTGATGAATTGTGATCCAGGAAAGGGGCTGGAGTGGTTTCAGGGACAGCTCTATGAAAGCTGCCTGGAACACCATGAAGCTGTCAAGAGTGGGAGGAGGAGGAGTGGGAAATCTAGAGGAAATACTGAAGATGGTTCCTCCTTACAGAAAGTTTGAAACTGTTCTTGCCACGTAAGGAGCTTCAACAGGAGTAATTATGGAAGACATAGACAGGCTTCCCCAGAGAGAAAACTGTTTGCCTTGGTTGAAGAGAAAAATAGAAGTCATTGATCAATAATAGCGGGAAGGCTAACAGGATGAATAGAAATGTCTGTTTCCTATCCTGCAAGAAAAAGACAACAATCGATGGAAAATGTAGTAAAGCATACATCCCACTAACAAGGACTTGGCTTTTTTAACACGATAGTTAACTGTTCCATTGAACTGTGTTGCTGGAAGATACCCTTGAGTCTAAGAGCTTAGCAGCCTCCCTAAAAGGGACCAGAGATTTCTCTAGAAATGTTCATGTTATTTGGGTTTCTAATACTAAAGTTTTGTATTTGTGTGGTACTTCTGAAAAAAAAAAAAACAACACAAACCAAAACCAAAACAAAAAACAAACTCTTCACACTTTTAGGATGTTGGCTAAGTACTAAACAATAGGGCTTTAGGCAGAGCTTTTCTTATGGTGAAGGTATTCCACAAAGGCCTACTTCATGCTTTTTTTCACCATTGTCCCCAAGAAAATGGGCTTCGAATCAGCTCTGGTCTAGTGAAGCAGTTTTTAGTCCTTAATACCATCATTGTTATGGTTGTGCTGTAAACCTTAAGTGGCATGTATGCAGCAGGTGGCTATCTCTGCATCTGGAGCAGAAGTGATTCGGTCTTGCTGTAAAATGATTGGGAAGACCTTGCTACTGAAGTCAGTGTTTCTAACCAGTTTGGTGGTGTGGGAAGATGTTCTTCTTTGTGTTCTGCCCAGGTCTCTGCAATCAGTTCAGAGTGCTGAATTGGTTGTGTTTTGGAAATGTGAGGCAAGGGGAAGAACACCGCCCAGTCACTCGTGCATCTCTTGTGCTTTTGTTTGTCTGTCTCCTTAGGACACGTGGCAGTTAGAAGGGGAAGGTTCTTAGAGGTGCATAAGCTGGTCAGAGAATAAAGTTCAGCGTGACTAGCTGGTTTGGTGTAACGAAAGCATTCTGAGCTGGCTGATTTCTAACGATTTGACAAAATCCAGCTAGAAATCTGCCTTGTTCTCTGTCAGCTTGTTTGCCTGTTAGCCGGTAGCAAGCTGGGAGATGAGATTTTGCGGTTTGCAGTTGTGGGATTAGGTTTCTTTTCTTCTCATGCATAAAGGAGGGATGGGTTGTTGGTGTGTTTTTTTTTTTTTTTTTTTTTTTTTTCCCCAATTCATAATTAAAATAACTTTTAAAACACCTTCCCCCCCCCCCCAAAAAAAGAAAAAAGTCAGTCCATTTCTCTATCCAATTCTACTGCTGAGTTAATTAAATCATCTAATAATAATCTTTTGACTTAAGACAACAACCTTTTAAGTATCATGTGATGGAACTTATGCTTCATCCCTCCTCCCCTCCTGTTTTGGGTCTGCGTTTAATTGGCTTATGTTTGCAGGGAGGGAGATGAGCTCTTGCCTACTTCTAGCAGAAGTGTCTGTTTTACTTTCCAGCAGCTCAAAGGATATCTGAGCTCTTGCAGCAATGGCTGGTGAGAGCAGTGAGCTCCTCGGGAGATGTTTGTTATTTGGTCCTAGCTGTTTCAAGAACCCAGTGTTGCATTGTTCAAAGTACTGAAGGTTGAGGTAAAGTACAAAATTGCAAATCAGACTTGTTGATTCTGAAGGACTGCTGCTGTGACTAGTTTTCACAGGGTTTTCAGGCTAAAATTGAGAAAACCAAGGTTATAAAGTAGCGGTGAATGTACAGGTTGCGCTGGCTGCAGAATCAGGAGAATAGTACAGCCTCGGAGAGAAGTTGCACTTAACCTTTGTACAGTAGAGCTTTCCTAGTACACAACTGCTGCTAGCTATCTGCGTAACAAAGCTGCTGTGTGTTTTTGAACAGCCAGAGCTGGGGGCAGAAGCTTTCTACTGTTTTAGAGCTTGTGATTGATTGCACTCGTCAAGGCCCTGGAAAATGGAGGTGTTGTAGAGAATGGTGTGGTGCTTGGGTTTTGTGTGCTGATGTACCCATCTGTTCTCTTGAAGCGGTGTGTGAGTTGTATGCTGTTCTCACTTCTTCCCAAACTCTTTGGGGTTTGCTTTCTTGTGGTGGAAGAGTGGTTTCCTGCCAAGACATCACGCCCTACCAGGAAGCTTGGGACTCTGAAAGTGGTTTGACACTGTGATAAGATGGATTAAAACACTTTGCTAAAATAACTGTAAAATACGATAGTGCTTGGACTGGAAACTTCCCTTTGAAAAGGCTTTTGGTGTTTGTTTTTTTTTTTTTCTTTTTCTTTTTTCTTTTTCTTTATGGACTACTTTGAGAGAGAGCAACTGGACTTGTTTTCAGAACAGCAATTCCCCAGGAAGGTTTTGGAGGTGAAATTCTGCCAGCTGAAGCAGTGAGCTTCAGCCACCCTCCAGGAGTGGGAGGCCTCAGACTCTTCCTCTGGGAGGAGACAGGGGACTGGAGTACTTATAGCCAGGTTCTCTCTAGTTTTTAAAAATCAGCTCAGCCTCTCTGGGGTTTTTGTTTGTGACGGTGTACATAAAATGTCTGGGAAGGGCACAGAGCAAACTGTATCCAGGGAAAATGCAGTGTATAGGCAAGCTGCTGGGGAAATATTCTGTGTCTGGGTGTGACCAGGTCTTTATAGCCTCTGAGGGGCACAATTTGCAGGAAACCTGAAGAGGGAAAGAACTTACATGCTCTACCTGCAGCATTGAATGTCCTTTAACCCATAGAGTACCTGGATATTTTCCTTCCCACCTTCAAGTCTGTCTCTGGATTGAAAGGATGGGAATACCGCTATTATTTTCTGACAGTTACAGTGCCTGGGAGTCTGATGATACTGAAAGGATCAGCTGTTTGAGGATGTTGTGGAATGGAGAATGACCAAGAGCATAAAGAGATGGTGTCACGGCCTCAGATTTTTTTTGTGTCTAACCCAAAAGCAGTCCTCTCTGCCTGGGTATGTTGTACATCTTGGCTCTGGTTGACTCTGTGACAAAAAGGTAAAAAAAGGTCAGCAAAGAAAATGACTGCAACACGTTACCTAGTGCATCAGGGAGGCTTTGAGAAGGAGATGAGAGGAAGCTGACCTTGCTAGTGCACTCTTCCCTCCCCAGGCTGTGGAATATGACATGGATGCTGTTGGAGGCTGCTGAGCTGGTTGTTTGGGAGCCTGTAGTTGCCTGGTCATCTCCAGCACAGATACAGCCCAGGGAGCAGTAACATAAGTAGCTGTGCCTTTGTCCAGGTTACTTAAAATGAACCTAGACAAGCCAGTCACCTGAAGAGGCAGATTAGAAGAGAGATGTGATGATGGCTCATCACATCTTGTCTCCTTGTTGCCAGTTTTGCTAGGAAGATGTGGTTAGAGGAGGGTGAAGCTATTTGCAGCTGATTGTCCCATGAGAGCTGGGAGTGATCTCTCTCCTCCTCCTCCAAACTCCTCTGACTTTCATATTTTTTTTCTCTTTCCAATGGCTTTGTGATCACACTGATTTTGCAGCAGAATTTTAAGCCACAAGTTATTATTATAACAATTATATAAATTCCCGTTTAGTCAACTTTATCCAACTGGTAATTTAATCTTACTGTGTCTGGAAAAGTTGGGCTGAAGTTTTGTCTTTAAGCACACAAGTATCCCAGGTGGATACTTGCTGTGCCTCATTCTGTGCGGAGAAAATGCATTGTTCTTGCTGACTTCTGGGATAGAGACGGGGATTTGGTCTCACTGCTCTGGTGAGACCCCACCTGGAGTACTGTGTCCAGCTTTGGAGTCCTCGGTAAAAGAATGATGTGGACCTGTTGGAGTGGGTCCAGAGGAGGGCCATGAAGATGATCAGAGGGCTGGAGAACCTCTCCTATGAAGACAGGCTGAGAGAGTTGGGGTGGTTTACTCTGGAGAAGAGAAGGTTCCAGGAAGCCCTTATAGCAGCCTTCCAGTATCTGAAGGGTGTCTACAGGAAAGCTGGAGAGGGACTTCTTACAAGGTCGTGTAGTGAAAGGACGAGGGGGAATGGCTTCAAACTGGAAGAAGGTAGATTTAGATTAGATATCAGCAAGAAATTTTTCACTCTGAGGGTAGTGAGGCACTGGAACAAGTTGCCCAGAGAAGTTGTGGATGCCCCATCCCTGGAAGTGTTCAAGATCGGGCTGGATGGGGCTTTGAGCAACCCGGTCTAGTGGGAGGTGCCCCTGCCCATGGCAGGGAGGTTTGGAACTAGATGATCTTTAAGGTCCCTTCCAACTCTAACCATTTTGTGATTTCAGAATCACCTCAAACTCTGTTTTAGTAGCTGTTGGCATCCGTCAGCTTCTAACAGTATTTGCAACTTCTCTGCAAACCTCTGTGGTCAGTTTCAGTGCTGAGTCAGGAAAGGTTGAGCAGCTTCTAGCCACTCTTGTGGCATAAGTAGCCTTCAGAAGAGGATGCTGGGCAACGTTTTCCCTTCTGATGCTGTCTCTACTTGCTGTGCTTTAGCCAGCAAGGGTGGGAATGGTTTCCTGACCCAGGCATTGCTCTCTGCCTGTGAGCTTCCAGAGGTAACTTCTGTAAGGGAAGTGCTGTGTCTGGGTTCATTCTTTAACTAGTAAAGCTGTAAGGCTGATGTATCTAGGGCTTGGGCTTGGCATTTTTGGGTGGGGAGGAACTATGGTCTCCCAGGAGTGCAGGAATACAAAGCTCCTAATTCTGCTTTTAGAAGTCTGCATCTGTAGGTTTTTTATTTTTCTTGATGGAGTAGCAGGGCAGGAGAGAAGTGTGGAGGGGGCAATGTTGAACAGGAGTAATGAAATTAGGAATCAGTGATTTTGGGGAATTAACAAGAAGGGTGTATGTGTCTTACGTCCAGAGTTTAAAAAAAAAAAAGGGGGCAAAAAAAGCAGCTCACAAACAAAAATAAGCAGATCAGATGTTATTTTAGCGATAACAGAATGGCTTCACAGAGAGTGGCTTTGGGTGCTTTGTTGAGAATCACTTTTACTTCTGCAGCGCTCATTGCTCTTACATATTTGCATCAGAGAATGATTGCTGGGGAAGTCGGATGTACCATCTCCCTCATATGCATCGCTGCACAGTTACCTAGGCTTGTGATAAGATGTCTGGCTTCTTCCAGCACATTTACTTGATAAATTTAAGTATGGATCTGATCTGATAGATTCTGTACATTATATTCTGTGGGGAAAAGTATGCTCCAGTACATGTGTGACTGCCATCAGTTCAATAGCTTTCGATCCTGCTGTAGAGTTTGACTTCTGATTCTTAGAGTAACTGTATACCCAGTGGCAACTTTAAAACTGTTGTCTCCTCTTTTGGTTTGCACTTGGAGGTGGGGAAGGATGAATTCAAGTGGTGGTAGAATAAGTTCTTATTTGACCTTGTTCTTCAGAATTTGGAAAATGAAATGCGAACTTCCTCTGTCATGCAGGACACAAGTGTTTACAGCACATCCTTTCTCTTGTTGTCTCTTTCCCCTCTGCCAGCTGCAGAATATCTTTGTAGTCTTTCTGTGTTTCTCTCCTGAGAGCAGAGAGCTTGACTGGTTCATGTGGAGTGGGGCTACTGGGAATATGGGAAAGGGGTACACTGCATGGCCCAAGTGTGCCTGATCCTACTCTCGAAGGAGAGGTTGGAAGGTTGGTGAACATCCTTTCTCCTCCTCTTCCTCCCCCTTTCTCTTTTTTCCCTGTCCCCTTCCAAAAAAGGGACTGGATGTTGGATGTTGACCTATCACAATGTGGGTCAGTCCACAAAAAAAAAAAAAAGGAGGAGGAGGATGGGGGAGGAGGGCTGTGTGAGTACAGCGAGACAACAGAAATTAATAGAGCAGAAAAAAACTCTGGAAAGAAGAGCGCACGGCTCAGGGTAAAAGGGTTTTATTGTTGATTCTGAGTTTTTAAATGGGTGCATGGGGAGGGGAAGCTGCTCTCTCTTTGGCTGACTGTGTGTGGATTACCAAAATGGGTGGGGGCTGGGTGAGCTGTAAGTGGAGAAGATTTTTGTGGTATTCTCAGAGTTTGATTTCCTTAAAACAAGAAAAGAAATTGCATGGCCTTGTTGAAGGTTAAATTGTTTGTGTGTGCGGTATGCTCTTATGTGTACACAGGTATCGGATAATCTCTTGAATATGGCTTAGTGGGTGTGTGCCTTGCCCTGTGGTTTGGTCCTCCTCAGTGCCGGACTCCTCTACCTTCTGCTTCTGAGGCTAATGGTCTTCCTGCTCTGCTTGTGCTGGCGCTACTGATTTTATGTCCCAGTGACGTTTTTCTCGTTTCACTGACTGTACTGACAGCTGTTCTGAAAATTGCGACCAGGCAAAATCTTTTCAGCTTTCAGACTGCTTACACCTCTGGAGAAATAACATTACAAAGAACTGCATTTGGATCCAAATTTGTTGCGTGAAGAGAGAAGTGCATTAAACTCATATGAAGCACAGTAACAGTAGATTCAATCACTGCATGTTTTTGTAAGTCTTGTCTAATGCCCGTCTAATAGCTGAGCACGGTATTGCTCACATGTGTTTGGAGTTATGTGTGTGTGTCTGTGTATGAAGTGCATGTTGTGGGGTGACTTTCACTGACTTGACATTAAGAAAGCTTTGCCCAGCATGAATAGTAAAACGTAAATGAGTTGCTCTAGTAAAAATTGCATGCCAGGTCACATATTTAACTCACAGATTGTTTTGGGAGTGCTACTGGAGAGCTTAAAAATGCACCGTTGGGACCTTTTCATGTCTCATAGCTAAGTAAACTAGATGCTACCCCAGAGAGCAAAAGCAATTTAAGAAGTAATAAATTTAAAAGCGTTTGATTTTTCTCTTATTGCTCTCACTGGTTTGAGCTGCACCAGTGACTCTCTTACTGTATAGAATTATGTTATTTTGTCCTGACTCTCTACCTCCTCCTTTTCCTACCTTTTGCCAGATCAACTGGTGGTGCCATGCCTTTGGGGGTTGAAAAGACTTTAAATCAATTATGAATTTGCAATATATACCTAGCACAATGGAAAGGGCTGATCCCAGTTGGCAATTCTAGGCGTTCTTATAATTAAAATAGTCTAAAATAAACCTTGAACCATTTTGTCATGTGTTCTTGTACTTCTTGTAAGTCTAGGGGACATTCTGAAAACCATAAAGCTCCTGCTTTCACTAATGTAAAGCTCTGTCCTGTACTGTATTAGATCCAGAAAATTCAGACTTTAAATCACCTACCATATGGCACTTCTGCATTGGTCTTTTTGGGTCCAGAATGTAGATAATTTAATGGAGAAACTCTTGGAGGAATAAAAAGTTTGAGGGTAGTGGAAGATGATTTTGTGGTATCTTAACAAAGTTCAGCATGGTGGATATTTGAAACTACGGTAAGTGTGGAGTAGGTTTTAAGGAGGAGCAATTTCTTGCCTTGTAGCTTTCCAGGAGAACCTTGCAGCCAGGTCGAGCATGTTTTGTTGGATCGTATCTTGTACAGCAGAAGGAGGCTTAGCTGTTAAGACTCTTTCATGGGATAGCTTTGTGCATCATTCTTTGCTCTCTCAGCAGTTTAGAAATTAAATTCTTTTAGCCTTGGAGGAGATGATCTATTTTAAAAACACAGATTGTGTTTGCAGATGGCAGAGAAGAATGGCTTCAGAGTCATGTCATTCGGGGTTCTTTTCCTACCAACATCAGGGGAAAGTGATCGCCAGCAGCACAGCGGAGCGGGTCTTGCTTAGAGCAGGCAGCCCACTCCTCCTTTTCTAGACTCTGTGATTGAATATGTGTTCAGAAGTACCCCTAAGAACTGAAGGACCAAGTTTGAACATTTCTTCCCTCCTCTTACACGGCTTTTGTTGCATCAGAAATGGAGTTTACGTATTTGTTTGTTTATCTTTGTGTAGAAATAGCTCTTCCTCGGTGGTAACATTTTCCATGCCTTTACGCAAGCCAAAAATGAAGCTTTTTGTTTTCACTTGTGCCACATCCCTTCTGTTTACTGTTCTGAGTTTATTTTTGGTGAAAGAAGCTGCCATGTTAATGTTAGAGACAGAAGGCCCCTGTCTCCAAAAGATACAAGAATGGCAATCTGCTCCTGATCGAGAATTATTGTACTGCTATTTTTCTGTGGATGCAGGCCTGGCGGACGCATCCCCGCTAGCTTTACATTGGTATGGTGTCTGTAACTGAACCAGTCCGCATGCTGGTTGGAGCCCCTTCCCTACCAAGAATCTCGGTAACAGTGTTTTGCATTTCTAGGTTTTTATCAGGATAGTTCATAGAACCATAGAATGGTTTGGGTTGGAAGGGACCTTAAAGATCATCTGGTTCCAGCTGCCCTGCCATGGGCAAGGGCACCTTCCACTAGACCAGGTTGCTCAAAACCCCATCCAGCCTGGCCTTGAACACCTCCAGGGGTGGGGCATTCACAACTTCTCTGGGCAGATGTCTTGATTTCAACAGCACATGCTTTACTTTATTTTCTTTTCTTCTCCTTGCATTGAGAGCAGACCTTAATGCTCCTAAAGTGCTTTCAGAAGATCTGTTAGGTAAGTTTAAGCTGGTACTAGGTTGGTGTTTAAAGCTAATGCCCTAGCAGTACAAGGTCCTGTCTTGCTCTAATGTGCATAACTTGTAATGGCATTTGGGCAGGAACACATAGCAGCTCATTGGGAATGGGGGTGTCATCTCTACATTCCACATTTGGGGTTATTGGGTATAGACGTCACAGACCTAAGCGCTGCCTGAAGCTCATGTAGCCCACATACAGGAATCGTACCAGCTGATCCAAGTTTCCTGTGGTCATCCTGAAATACACTGAAGCCTGCATCCAAAAGCCCTGTGTGTTTACCCAGATGTACTTTTCTGTAGGCTTGTTTCCAGTTTCCAAAGTTTGGTGCTTTTCCTGGCTATCTGTTCTGGTCCTGTTTGGGATGTGCTATATTGCAGGTTACCTCCGGGGGGAGCAAGGTAGTCGATTGGAGATGGGCAAAGCTTCAAGGGTGAAACTTAGAAGTATTGAAATGTTTTCCTTTGATATATTTAGGAGAGCCCTCCAGAGAAGGAGAATGAATGTGCAAGTAACTTTACTCTCCCTTGAAGTGGAAGCAATGAAGTGGCGGTGAAAGAGATGGGGGGAGGAAACAGGATATGGCAGGAGAGTAAGGAACTCTTCAAAATTTGTTATATATATGTGTTAGGCTAGTTTGGTTTGTATTGCATTAGTAATTTAGGTTTCTAAGTGCCCCTAATTTGCCATATGGTAATGTCAAGTGCCTTGGTACCTCGCAGTGCTGGGAACTGTATGGGCAGAGAACAAAAAGATGGTTGTCCCAAGGAGTTAAAATGTGCAAGACAACAGAGAAATGTAGCCAGATGGGAGGAGTACAGAGAAAAGAGATTGCAGCAAGTAGCCTAACTGCTGTCAGGCTGTTGCACAGCTGGAGTGGCAAAATGGGAGAATGGAGAAAATCGAGGTGAATATGAAATAGCTTTGTGGCTGTTGGAAAGGACTTTTTTTGTCAGGCATGAGAGGAAGCAGGAAGGCGTCTGTTGCGTCATTGCCATGGGCTGTGATGGAGGTAGGTGTCCAAGAAACAAATATCAAAACATGTTCACTGCGTCAGGTAAGAGGGAAGCTGCTTAACTGGGGTGCTCGATCTGTAGCTTGTCAAGGCAGCGTGTTTGCTGTGATGTGGTCCCAGGCACCACCTTTGCTGGAAGCCTTTTCTAATGATGTGCTGGGCTTGTGTCCCCTTGCACAGTGGGGAAGAGGCATCTTGGAAACAGGGCTAATTAAGAGAGTTGCCATAGCCTGTTCTCTTGACACTCTTTTTAACAAGGCAAAAGAGGAGATGGCAGACTCTGAGCTGGTGGTAGTGAACGAGCTGAAATCCACTCAGCTGGTTAAGGCTCCAATCATTCATGCTATTATCTGTTTCTGAAACAGAGTACAGAATTGCTCTTACAGCTTCCGTTTCTTGCATACAGTAGTCTTTCATAATAGCTTTGTTCACTGCTTATACCTGTCACTGTAGCAATGGTGTATGGGACTTCAGGAGATTAGAAGGCATAATTTGGAAGGTATTTGTTAATTTCACAGATTCACAGTGTTCCTTGGTATTTCACTAGCAAGGAGAATGAACTGCAAGCTGATGCTTATAACCAATAAAAAGTATCAGCTGATAAAAAAGCTGCCCTCAGGGACAATCCTGTGGAATAGGGGGTTTCTCATGGGTGAGGTGGATTGGGGCTTGGGGGAGAAGTGGGGCCCTGGTCGAGAAAGTGTGTATGTTGTCTTTCAGAACACAGTGCTGGAAAGAGTTAGTTATTTCGATGACTGTGTGAATTAAAGGGGATTAGGTGAAGAATGATGCATAATCATGTAATTAATGACAGTTGATGTGTAATCACAAGGGGGCAGTGTTAAGATTACATATACAACTTGAACTTGTAAGTGTCCTTGCTTCTGAATACGTAACCCTTGTCACGTCAAAATGCTTGTTGATCACTTTTTGCTGTTTCAGCTCCTTTTAAAACGAGTGCAGAAGAGCAGAGGAATTAACTTTCAGATCTTCAGTTCTGCTGATGTTACCGGCTCTGCATTTGGGTCTGTGCTGTTGGTGCCGTTTCGATTAGCTGGAGCATGGAGCTTCAGAACCTGTCCCTCCTGCCACTGGTGTTGTGCAGTAGAGGTCCTCTCCCCCATGAACTTTAGGAAGGGCTTAGCAGCTTCCTCTCTTGCATAGCTCCCAAAGTGCACTGGGATGTGCAGGATCGCAGCTGGCTGGACTTTATTTAGAGCTAGGTTAGCCACAGGTGCATCGGCTCTGATTTAATTTTAGATGTGCTGTTTGTGAGCTTAAGGGAAGCACTCTCAGCACTGTGAGTTGTTTCAGAAGTCACTTGGGTAGAAACCCCTTTCTTCTCAAAGCAATAAAAACCTTGCTACTTTGTGACATCTCCATCTGGTCTTCATGTCTCCAAATTTTTAGATATAGTATAGATGTGTGTGTGTATGCTTTGAAACTCAAAACTTAACAGTTATAGTTCCTGTACTGATCAGGACTGGAAAGGAATTGCCCTTCAGTACGTGCAGTTATGGAAAGCTCAGTAACTTAGAACAGGAGTATTTTGGAAACAGAACGACTGGAAAGAATGAAGAAAAGCCAAGTTTGGCAATTATTTTGTAAATTAAACCCTAACAGTTGTGCAGCTCCCTCTATAGTAAGATAATACCAGCTTAAACAAACCTGGATATTTCCCAGGATTTGTACTTGTTCTCCTTCCCCTGTGGAAGAAAGCAGAAATGAAGTGGAATGTGGTGTAAGTAACATTAGAGTGCCACACACTGCTGGGGCAAGTAGGTGGTTTGGAAAAGCATATGCTGGAGGGGGCCATTTGCACACCTTAGCCTGCATGTGGAAATGGTTTGCTCCTGGTCTTGTGCTTTTACTGGGTGTCTGTTCCCCAATTTGTGCTGTGGCTTCAGGTGAAGCAAGGCTGGGGCAGTTCATCTCCAGACGTATGTTCTCTTTCGTGTTCTGCTGTGACCTGTCAGTAAATGACAGACATGTCCTTCCCTGCTGCAGCTGTAAACTGTGGCCATGGATCGTTTGCCTTTCTGAAGTCCTTTCCATCTGCTGATTTTAAAGGCCTGTGTAAGAGCGGCATTTTGCGCTTTTACAGAAAGGGAGGGTATCCCAAAAACTATTAAGAGGCAATATTATGCTCTTCCCCTTGATAACCATGTCATTAGTACAACTGCATCAGAAGCAGCTCTTCTAGTGGATAGAACCAGTGGCTACCTGCTTGTGATCTTGGTTTAAGTGGATTATCTTCCTCCAATCCATAGGTCACATTAGAGTCTGCTTACAACCACATTGAAAATATAACTGCTTTAGATCTTAGACCTTCAAGAATTTCTTCCATTGAAAGAAAATAGCTTTTCATCCAGGAAATGACAAGGGGTCATGCTGCTTTGAAGTCTTGCATATCGTTGTGTTCTGGGTCTGTTTTCATGGGTCAACTGGCTTTTAAAAGCCAATCAGGTTAAATTCACATCATATAGAAAACAATGCTAAGTTAGTAGAATTGATCACAGGCTGGCTAAGCGTGCCATGCCATATGATATTTGCTTAAAGCATCGCTTTCGTGCTCTTCTTTCTAGCAAGGAGAGCTTTCAGTGCATATGCTTCCAATGGAAGTACTTTGTGCTGAGTGTGGTTTTCAAAATGGCAGTGGGAGAGGTGGACATGGCTTGCTGGAGGAATAGGGATGCTCTTCTTTCCCTCTTGCTGCGCAGTGATATTTGTGGTGTGTGTTCTTGTTGCCTGCTGCTGCTTGTTCTGCTGCCTTCCAGATGAAACCATAAGACTAAGACTCTGGCTTTTCAGGACAAGGCAGAATAGCCAGTGCTTTTGTGGAGAGTAGAGCTGTTAAGTATGCCCGTTGTCTTCCAGTATGGATGATTTAGATATTTCCTTCTGATCTCAGGTGAATGCCATATTCATCTTGTTCCTAAATATCTTTATCGCAGAAGGGTGGTGACAATGGCAGTGGCAGTGTTCCATGATCTCGGGGAGGCTGTGTTGTGAGTGGTAGAGAGGTTCCTGAGTACCACATGATTTGTTGTATCACGAGGGGTGGCAGTGGCAGACTTATCCAGGTCCTGTTCGTAAAGCATGTGAGCAGCCTGGTGAAAGGCATGTGAGAGATGCAAAGTACTGTTACTGTTATGCTCCAGAGTCCTTTCAGCTGGGTTCAATTGCTTTTTGGTTCTCTTCCTTGACAGGTCTTGGCTCGTGGGCAGCTCTCTAGCAATCCCCACTGGAACCTCACACCAAAAGGCACCATGATAGTGATGACTGACGTCACTGCAGCCCCCAGATTGGGGTCAACTGCCACCACTCCAGCTGTGGCTCCCAACTTCTCCTGGATGCCAGAGGACGGCAGCCCCACAGCTGTGGAGCAGCCAATATTCCTCATGACCACAGCTGCTCAGGCCATCTCAGGTTTTTTTGTATGGACAGCTTTGCTCATCACCTGCCATCAGGTAAAACCCTGTCACTCATACTTCTTATCTTTTTCTTTTCCCCATATGGAGGAACAAATGATACCCTGGCACATATCTGCCAGATACCGCTGTGTGATGAGGGTTTGCAGACTCTGGAGTGGTACCAGGATCTCTTCTTTAGGGTCTAATGTATTATCTGTGCTGATCAAGGTGACAACTTTTATATGAAGGCCTTTTTCTGCCCAGGTTCAGACCGTTTCCATAGTGTGAATGGAGAGGAAGCAAACTGTTTAAAACTAGCAGGTGTAAAATATTTGGCCATCTCTTGAGTGTTTGCAGAAAGGTGTGTTATCTCAAGCCATCCTTTCCCAGGTCTTGTAGCTGAATCTAGCCCTTTTGTTATTGTGTCAGCTGTTAGCTAAATGATCGTGGTCATCTGTTGTTTGACATACCTCCTTTGATCTCCTGTGCCAGTGGATTCCACAGGCTGAACTCCGCTGCGGAAAGGAGTAGCAGGAAATGTTTTATTTTAATTTTTCTCCCCTCCCCTCTTTCTGAGGCAGGTGTCCTGGGGGCCAGAACAAGTCAAACCCTGCATCCTGTTCTGTACCTCTTTCACACGGTTGTCGTGTGAACTGAAAAACACAGTGGGGAAACGCAAGCCCTGTTATTTATCAACCTGTATTTTGTCAACCTGTTGGTCCATAGATTCCAGAGTGATGACTAGGATCTAGAAAACTACAGCCTATTGATGGAGTACAGGGGCTAGTGAAGTTCAAAAATGGATTAGTCACTGATGAATAAGAGTAACACCTGCAGTTTCACCAGCTTGGGTAACAATTACAAGTGCCATGGATCCTCCTGTTTCAGAACACAAATTGATTGCCTACTGAGGGTAGAAAGAAATCTTTCCTCTGCAGTATAGCATTGCATGCTTAGGTGTTAATGCCCTTCTCTGAAAAAAACAACGGAGGTCAGTGCCCGAGCCACAGTGTTGATTGAAACGTGCTGTTGTCCTGTTACAAGGCAGCAGTTCCTGTGCTGTCGTAGGCGCATGGATCGCAGGGCTCTTGTGACATCCCAAGGGCAAAGCTTAGAGTCATCTGAACTCCAGTGTCAGCTGTTCCTGTGGAGGGTGAGGTGTGTCACTGGGATTGTCACAAGGCAAAAATATCCCTAAAGTTTGTCAGTTTATTTTCAACCTGTTCTCCTCAGGAAATGAGGCTTTTGTAAGCTCCTTGTGGGATAGGGAGAGAAAACAAGTATTTTGAGCCCTTCAGTTGATTTTGGCCAGATCTCGCCAAGAGGCTAGGAGAGATCAGCAACAGACAGCTGCGGAGAGACAAACCCCTCTCCCCTATGAGGGAAAGGCAAGAGCATTGATGTATGCTTTTTTAGATCTTGAAGAATCCTCACAGCACCCCCAAGTGCAGGGTGAAACTTCAGACAAATGCTTGTGCCTCTTCAGTCAGCAAAATCAGTGAGTTGTGAGGCATGTATGTAATAACGTAGCTCTTATTAATCCCAGCATTTGGGGCAGCAGCTTGATGACGATTGCCCTACAGTGGCCTTGCCTTTGGAGAACGTGCCCTCTGCTGACTCCATGGCTGACGGCGTGTATCCGCAACTCATGCTGAAGCTCTGGCTGTGTTATTAGGCCATTGCAGGAGTGGTGTTCATCTTCAGCGTAGGCTTGTGGTCAATACCCTTCCCAGGAGGTGGGTATTCTGTGAAAAATCATTTTAGGTGTGGGATTTAATGATGGCTAACAAACTGCGAGCGGTGGGAGTGGATAGGGTGGGGACATTGCAGTCCTCTCAGCTGGTGACCTAGCATGTGTGCAGACAGTCAGACAAAACGAGCAGGGTGGCTGCGTGGTTCCTTTGAGCATGGTGCATGAGCTCGGTGCTCACTTGGTGGCTGATGCTTTGTGGCTGTGCTGTCACTGATGTGCAGAATGGCACTTTTTGAGCAGGCGGGCTGTGGCTTATCAGCTCTTGGCAGCACTGTGAAAGGCTCTCTTGGGTTGTTTCAGGTGAAAGTCTTGTAAGCATCCAAAACTGCCAAGAGTGAGAGTGTTTACAATGAGCGTGCGCTTAAGTGTATGCTTCCCTCTTTAGAGAAAAGCATTATCGTGAATCTTAGGTACTTAAGATGGAATAGCAGCAATATGGGATTGATAATTAGAAGAAAAAGTATGAACAAAATATGGGCAAGATGGTGGTGATAATAACAGTAAATTCCCTATGAGAAACTAGATTAGAAAAACCTTCCACTTCCTTTTCTTCCTCCTTCCCACTCTCTGCAAACTAAGGGACGCCGTATCAATGCCATGTGATAAGTGATTTTTTTTTTTTTTTTTTTTAATGTTCATCATCTTGAGTTTTGTGGAGGCAATCAAGAGATGATTTGCTGAGTTTGTTTTTCCTGGTAGTCCAGTTGACTCTTCAGTTCCACTTTCTCCTCCCTATTGCATATACCACTAATCCTGGTTTCCCCTGTCCATCCTCTCAGATCTACATGCATCTTCGCTGCTATAGCTGCCCAAATGAACAGCGCTACATTGTTCGGATCCTCTTCATTGTGCCCATTTACGCCTTTGACTCGTGGCTCAGTCTCCTGTTCTTCACCAATGACCAGTACTATGTTTACTTTGGCACAGTGCGGGACTGCTATGAAGGTAAGGAGGGGACAGACAAAAAATGGGGGAGGGTGGGAAGTCTCTGCCCTGAGAGAACTTTTGTTTCTGGTTGGGAGCATGGAGAAAGCATCACTGTCACCTACTGAGACAAAGTTTTACAGTATGCCTTGCTGGGTGACCGTGGCTCGCTCAGTGACTGAAAATCACAGAATCATAAATCACAGAATCATGGGATGGTTTGGGTCAGGAAGGACCTTTAAACATCATCTAGTGCAATGCCCCTGCCATGGATGGGGACATCTTTTTACTGTCACGTTGCTTAAAGCCCTGTCCAACCTGAGCTTCTCCATCACTGGCCTCTAAGCATGACAAGATGTGTTGAGCCTTCTGTCCAGTGTTCTGTAGAGTTTCTTATTTTCTTGGGTCCTTTGCTTCAGGAAGGTGTAAAGCCAAAAATCTGATTGCAGCTGTCTGTTTAAAGTGAGGTATCAGTTGGCTCCCGCTTCTTGGAACAGCACTTACTCAGCAGCCAGACGCTTGCTTTGTCCTATGTACCTGGCGCAGTTTGTTAGCAACGTATTCTTCTGATCCCATCACTGGTGTGATCACACAGGGTAGCACAGCCACCACGTGCTGGTGTTGGTGAAGTGTAAAGTGCTTTGGAGTCCTGCAGGAGACAGGGTGCCATATTCAGGATGAGTTACCAGTTGTGCCATTTTCGGTTATCTGCTGCAGATGTTGCCACTAACATTTTATGTGAGGGAAACAGTTACTTTCCGATAAATGCTCTCTAAACTTCCCTCCTGGTCTCATCCAGAAAGGAGCCTTCTATCCATCCAGCAGGAGAAACTGCGCTCTAGCAGTGTATTTTTGAGGACAGTTTATTGCCATACCCTCATTAAATCATAACTCGCTGGTGCAGTTGTTTTGGTGAGATCTGCATTGCAGAGAGGTGCCCCTGGCCATGTGAACAAGTTAATCAGCTGAAGAGACCAGCAGGCCCTTCTTTACATCCAAATAACAATGACAGTGTTCTAAGATGCAGCAGCAGATGGCAAACGCGTGCACGTGATTCAGAAGGCATCTTTGTTTGGGCCTGTTTTTTTTTCTTCCCTCCTTCCCCACCCTGCGTCCGTGTGTAGGTCTAGCAGGAAGCCTGCTGCTCTGCAAAACTCCTCTCCTAGCAACAGCCAGTATCCCTCTGCCTCACTTGCTCGGGGAGTTTGCAAACATCCAAGTATCTGCTCAGGATGCAGCCCATGCTTCGGGGTTCACCTCAGCACGTTGGGCTATGGGAAAAGACTACAGGTAGAAGTGAAAGCACCTTCAGTCAGCGAGTTCTCTCCCTCACTTTTCTGGGAACTGCTTTGAAACAGCCTTTTTGTTCTCTGCCTTCCCTTGCTGTCCACCATATAATTTCATTTTTGGGAAGGTATTAGGTTGCAAGATGGGGGGAGCTCTGTTAGGGAACGGGGAGAAGACCCTCTTAATAAATTTTGAAAACTGTCTTTGGTCATTTATTGGCTGCATTTCATAGTATGTGATTAGGATGAACATATTTTGGCGTTCCTCTTTCATGTGATTCTGCTTCTGTATAAACCTGGGTGGCAGTAATGCTGACACAAGTAGATTTTTTTGTTGTTGTTGTTTTTGTTATGTTGATGTCATGAGCACCATCTGATGAATGTGGATCAGGAATGGGAGGAGAGTTCTTTTGCTGGTGTGGTGAGCTTTGATAGTTAGCACTTGTTTCTTTTGGGGATGGAGGGGCAGATATTTCTCCCTCCTTTTTTTTTTTTTTTTTTTTTTCCTTTTTTCTGTCTTCCTCTGATGTCATCTCTTCTCTAGTGCTTGTGGAATGGGCAGCTGGTATTGTAATGACCACATCAGAGGGCAGGGGTCACTGGAGGACAATAGGAAAAGCTCAGCTTTTCTTCCTTTGGGTGCTGGGAGCTGTCAGCTAAGTTGCAGGAAAACTGCAGGCAAAAGGGGTTATTTAAATAAGTTTTCCATGGTTGGTGTTTTCTCTCCCAATTAAAGCTTTAGCAAAATCATTGCTGTGTGAACATACCTAACATTGTTCAATAACAAGGATTACAGATGGAATAACAATATCCCAATTACATACATAGAAACAGGTATGCCACTGGCTTTTATGTGCTGTGGCATTCTTGCCAGCTAGGCACACCTACAAGCCATAAATATAATGTTTTCAGACTATGAGCGTTTTGGGGAGCATTGTGTACCTCTTTGCCAGGGCATAGTTTAGATGCTTGTAGAAGAATTAGAGTTGATGTCTGTCTCTGACTTTAGAACTTCATCCACGTGGGAAAATTGACCTCAGGTCTAATAACTGGATGCTTGGTGAGGTCAGCTTCTCAGCACTGTGTGTTATTAGGCTTTTGTTCTTGTTTCAAAGTTCCTTGAGACTTCTGTTTCCATCCCAAGTTATTTTCTCTTTATTATATGTCAATGCTGGGGGCCAAAACCAAGATTTGGGTGTTGGCATTCCAAGGAATGTCCATGTACAGACTAACATAGAAACATTGAAAGAAGGGTCACCTTGGTTGCCCCAAGGCTCTGTGTGGCAAACTTAGGAGTATAGTCCTTGCCCTAAAAATCTCACCACTGTATAAGGGTCCAACAGCGATTACAACAACTCGAGAGAGTAGCAGACAGCGCACGTACAGGCTTACTCTGTGCACAATTAAGTGGGTTTGGATCCCATGAAAAGGAAATACATCTATAGTTATGATGAGAGCCTTCCCCACACTGTCTTCACCTCAGTTTATATATATCAGCAAATTGACACTTGAAGAGAATTTAAATGGGGCAGAGTATTAGCGGTCAGTCTGAGAAGACTCTTCCTCATCTGTACCAGGTTGCTAAGGAAGGCAGAAAAAAGGTGGTCCAAGGAGAAGGCTCTTCAGTACAGAAGAAGTTTCAGCTTTCTGAGGAAATGAAGCACAGAGCCTGTTTTTCAAAAATCTCCACCAGACATGAAAACAGAATTTCACTGATGGGTTAAAGCCCTCTGTTTCTCCAACTCTTATGTCTGTAGTCTGGTTACCTCAGGGAGAGAAACTGTTCATCACCTAATAGGTTATATACAGGAGATAAGATATGGTTGATGGATCAGAGATAACTTTTCCAAATTATTTAGTACCAGTGTAATGTCCTGGAATAATGCACAGGAACCCTGTAAAGAACGGCATCTTACAGGTGCCAAGTAAAACAGAGACTGACCGCAGTTTTAAATGGTCCTGTGACCCTTTTGGCATGAGTCATGGAAATGGCCTGGGACTTTGGCCAAACTCCAGTTCAGATAGTCTTGTGAGTGCTGAGGTAGGATGATAAATGCAGTGAATATAAACTGGAGTGCTTTGAGGGGAAAGATGCTGCATAAGCAGTCCATGCTCATGTTCGGTCTGTTGCCTGTACTCTTGGTCCTTCCACCTGTTTTGAAGTTGGTTGTCATTTTACTCTGATTAATGTCTTTGCAGCCTTTGTAATATACAACTTTCTCAGCCTCTGCTATGAGTACTTGGGAGGGGAGAGCTCCATCATGTCTGAGATCAGAGGGAAACCAATTGAGTAAGTATTTAATTGTGCTTAAAGCATGACACTATCCTCCTTCTGTGCCCATCTACCATGCCTCTATCCCTACCCTGAAAAACTGTGTCAGGTGGCAAATGTCTACTGGGGCTGGGCAGCATGGATGGTGATGATTTACCAGTACCCTTCTCTGAGACACATTAGGCTGATTGCATACTCTTAGGCAAGCTGGACTGATTCATATCGTTTCTGGACACCTTCCTACTCCTTTATTTCTTTTCTTATTCCCTTCTCCTCCTTTAAATCTTTTCTGTCTTCAGTTGGTTGCGTGTGCTTCCTCTAGGATATGTGTTTCTCCCCATAATATTCAGTTTAAAAAAAAAAAATGGAGTGTGGAGTCAGGATGTTGTTTTAAACATGTCTCAGAAAGTCAATATGGCTGTAACTGTAATCATGGTTGGAGAAAGCACCAGTCTTACAATTTTGCTACAGAGAGGTAGACAAAGAGGGTAGGAATCTTGCACTCTAGCCCAAATCTTGCTTCTGAACCCTGTCATCTTGTGTTGGCTCTTTCAGGTCCAGCTGTGTATATGGGACTTGCTGCCTGTGGGGAAAGACCTATTCGATTGGATTCCTGAGGTTCTGCAAACAGGTATAGGCTGGAGGAACTGTGCCATCCTCTAGAAATGAATGAAGTGTGTATGGGTGGCAATGGTGCCTTTTGCTGCTGAACTTCTGAGATGAGCACTCCTTTGAAGGGTTTTATAATATCGTTTTGAGAGGCCTGTAGACTGCTGAGAAGAGAGGGTGTTTTGAGGTTGGTTGGTTCATTTGTTTTGAACGATCTTAACATTTTCTACTTGACCCTGCATCAGGAAGGCCTTAGCAAAAGACCCCGTTTATCTCTTGGATCTGATGTTAGCCCTGGGAAGAAATTCTGATTTCTTCTTCCCTTTCTGGATTGCAGAGGTCCCAACTTTAAGAAATTGATGGCTATGTTGTGTTGCAGACACCCCACAGTTGTGTAACAGCCTCCTGAATTCCCAGTGCTGCTGTTGTGGTTTGGAGTTGAGGAGGGGGTGGGGGTTAAGCATGACACAACACTTTGTAGGAGGAACCAAGTATTGCTCACCATGTGTGTCTGTCTGTGCTGAATTGGGTATGTTGAGGGTGGGAGGGAATGGGGGAGATCTAAACCTTGATATAGCCCTTGTCTGCTCATCCCAGGTCAGTCACCTCTGGCTGCCATGAAACAGCAGGTGATTTTTCAAGGCTTTGCTCACTTGCTGAAATGAGCACATGAGGTTTCTCTGGAGACAGCATGAAGCAGGTCTGGTTCTTTGGAAGGGTTCAGTTCACTGTAATTCCAGTCACTGGGTCTAGATATCTGCCCTGGCTTCTCCTCCACATCATGCCCCATCTTCTGTGTTTTAGCAATATGCAGGAACATCAAAGGTACAATGCAGCCTCATAGTAATATCCAGTGTTAATCTCTGCAGCACAATTGGCCTTTTTCAAAGGACCACATCTTTCTTTTCTCTCTTCTGTTTGCCTCTGTTGCACGTTCTTTCCTCATGGCTTTCCTGTTTTCTTCCCTGATACTTTATTTTCTAAGCTGCTTCCAGTATGCTGCTTCACCTGTTTTTCTTGGGCTTCATTTGTACACCCCATGTTTGATTCGAAGTGTTATCTATTCTTTTTGCTCCTAATGTTAACTTTTGCCTCTTAAATATGTCATAAGTGAACGTAACATGCATCAAGGCAAATGAGTGCTGGAGAAATAATTTCCCTTAGACCTCTTGTTTCTCATGTCCCACAGCCTCTGGCAGTTATTGCCACATGAATTGTACCTGGCTGAGTTTGGAAAGTTTTTCACAACAATGAAGACTAGAAGCACTTTTAGGGGGTGGGGGCAGATTCTGCCTGCTTCCACTAATCCTCAGCTCACTTGGTAACTCAGGCTTAGGTGGATATTTTGCTTGTGCTTTGCTGCTGTCTGGCAGCAATTCTTCTAGCCTGCCCTTCTCAAACTGCTAACTCTGCTGTGTGGAGGCTGTGAGGGAGTTGTCTTGCAAAGGGATGTTTAAGTACTTACGTCCTTCTTGGCTCGAGCTTAAATGTTGTCTTGGTGAGAAATCTTCGGCACCAAGACTCACTTTCTAGTACTTCTAGACTTCCAGGATTGACGAGGAAGACCTTTCAAGGCATATTCCTGTGTAGGCTGGTGCAGAGGGGCAACAGAGCAGATCTCGGAGCTGATCTGTGCAGTATCCACCATCGTAGTGATCAGGAAGAGGAATGTGCTGGAAGGAGTATATTGCCCATTTTATCCTTGCTGTCAGCATCTTCAGCACTCCTGTTGCCTCCCACCATCACCTGCCCATTTTGTTCTCTTTCCAGTCCCTTTCATTCTGAAGGAATGGTGTTATAACCATTCCTTCTTTCCGTCTTCACCCCCACCCCAAGCTGTTCTCTGGCAGGTGCCTGCGGTGTGTCAGTCTGCCTGCGTTGCTTGCAGCCCTCCAGTGGTCAGGTGGTGTGCTGGTGGCTGCGGTGTAAACTCTGAACAGCTTGTTGCCTTAAAGATGTCTTGATCAAGATTCTTTGCTGGCTCTGTGTCTGGTGACCCTCACAGATCAGTCACACGTCATCCATGTGCTTCCCGTATGCTGTAGTGTCTTCTAGGGAAGCAACTAAAAATAGGACATGGTGGATTGGATTGCAGGGAAATGGTTAAAACATCCCCAGATTGGAAGGAGGGGAAGCTCAGAGGACAGAGTTGTTTACCAATTAGTGTGACCTTTTCCAGTTCACATATTTACAGTGACTCACTAACTGGCATGTGCTGGGATTTTTAATCTCCTTGAAGTCTTATGACCACTAACAAATTGCATCGTATCCAAAGCAATTATTCCTGTTTGGTTTACCTTCTTTCCAAACGCAGCCCTCCCCATGTGTGCGCAGGTCAGCACCTGCCCGGGCTCTTCTAGCCTCCTTCAGGGAGACACCGGTGACATTTTTAGGGTCACAACCCTCCATTCTCTTAGGACCTTGAAGTTCAACATCTTCAGAAAGGTGAAGACTGCTGTGACTTTGAGAGAGGAGTTGTCCCAAAAGAAGTAGTGATTTATACTGGCAGAATGGATAGAGTTGATCCCAAGTGCCACGGAGCCTTTGGGGAGATTCAGTAAAGGTCGTGTGGCTGACAACAGAATAGTTTTTAATTTCTGTCTGGCAACACACATCGCTGTGTGTACAAAATGCCTTAATATGGTGGCAGTTGTCAAAATTCCTCCTCGGAGAGCTGGGTTCCCCTCCTATCCAGGGGACCTTCTTGCCTAGCTTATGGCAACTATGGATTGGAGTCCCTTCCCCAACATCCCTTTGTTAAACTTGCTGTGTTCATATCATAGCACACTGTGGGATTTTTTGTTTTTCATGCTGTTACCGTGCATAAATGTGCTGCAGCACAATCTATGAAAAACAGCCTTGGAAGAGAGCAGCCGAGCAGCTTCTACAAGGAATCTACAGAGAGGGTTTTTGTCCCATTCTTGACAGTTAGATAGCACACGTACTTCTTTTGAATCTTCTTTACGTCCTTTGGGTGCTGCAGTCCTCAAGCACAATCAATTAGCAAGTGATGGGGTCAGACTCCTTGTTGGGGATGGATTGTGTTGCCTTGCTGAGTCGTCCCGGTGGACACGCCATCATGGTGCTATTTTGGGAACTTGGCCTCTTGCACTGCCTGCCTTCTCATTCCCCCTCTCTCATTCCTGTAGGCCACCCTGCAGTTCTGTGTGGTGAAGCCCCTCATGGCGATCAGCACAGTCATACTTCAGGCCTTCGGCAAGTACCAGGATGGTGACTTTGAGTAAGTTTGTTCATCTAGCTTGCAACCCTTGGCTGCCCCTTCTCTGTCCAGCTGTGCTTATGGTCCGTGTGTGTGCTGGGCCATGGGAGAAGACAGGGGAACAACTGAATATGCACCTGAGAAAAGAGGGCAGGGGAAAGCCTGTTGGTTTCAGGATTTTTCTACCTCAGTTTCAGGGAGGGAATGGGGACAGGGAGGCAGGAAGGAAATGGAATCTTAGAACTGCCCAGTGACAGCGGCAAGGGGAAAAGATCATGCTGAAATTTCAGGCATTCATATATATTCTCTTTTCAGTGTAACCAGTGGCTACCTCTACGTGACGATCATCTACAACATCTCTGTCAGCCTGGCATTGTATGCACTCTTCCTTTTCTACTTCGCCACACGTGAGCTGCTCAGTCCCTATAGCCCAGTCCTCAAATTCTTCATGGTGAAGTCTGTCATCTTCTTGTCCTTCTGGCAAGGTGAGCTGTTTTTTGTGCCTACCAAGGGAAGGGAAGAGCTCTCTGCAGAGGCTCAGATGCTAGACTTGATAGAGCAGATGCTGATTAATAGCCAGAATGTCTTTCTGTATTATTATTATTATATTTGTTTTATAGTCTTTCATTGCTTTTATCTGGGAAACCTGTTTTGCTCATTTTAATCTTTGTTTCTATGTTCCCGAATCCTCACTATCCGTGTGCATGTGCATGTGCATATCTGCCTGGCAAAATCAGCTGTTTGGATGAAGAGTCCTTTGCATTCCTGGAACAATCATAAAGCACAAGCTGCCAACATTTTATCTGCATGCTGCCATTTTATTGATTAAAGTGGCACATCTAAAATTTTTTAATACTTTTTTTAGTGCTCTATATATAAAATTATAATGGTATGTCTGTGATTCATGTGAAGCAGCAAGCTGGCTGAATGCAGTGTGTTCTGCCACAGAACCACCACCGAGCGGAAGGACATTCAGAATATGTACACATGATGCAGAGGCACATTCAGAAAGCTGAAATTCCACCTAAGCTTAGTGCTTCTTACTAATTGGCTCTAAGCATTTCCCTGTTCAATGCCCTACTTAGGTTTACTGAGTTGCATTTCAAAGACTAACTGAGTAGGAACTTAGGTGGAATTTAGGCTGTTGGGGTATGACCCATCCTCCCTGTCTACAAACAAACTAATAAGCTGTCTGGTTTATCATCTTGAGCCATGTGGTCACACGCTTTCTGCCCTCTCTGGAATTCTTCAGCCACCTGGCTATGGACAGGGAGAAACATCTTTCATGCAACGGTGTGTCAAAACCACTTTATGCTTAAATGGAAAGCTCTGTTACTTCAATTTTTGCTCTGGCTGGTGGAAATGCTGAGATCACAGAAGTGCTTACAGAAATATCTGATTGCTTCTTACCCCTTTGGACTTAAGTCCTGCAGCAGATAGTTCAGCAGATTACCTGTCAGTTGAGAGTACAAGAGGGGCAGTGTTTGAACATTCTTTGCTTAAACACATTTGTCTAATTTATTCCTCCTTTCTCTGTTATATGGGTGAGTGCAGGTGGGAGTATCTAGCCTGCTCTGTTTGTAGCTCCTGTGTTAAATGGGTTTGCATCTAGGACATATGGCTATTTCCATTCCTTACAGTTAGTATGCAATCATGTTTTCTGCACATTTACATGAGCTTTTTGCTTTGGTTAGGGATGCTGTTGGCCATCTTGGAGAAGTGTGGTGCCATCCCCAAAATCCACTCTGCCAACGTGTCTGTGGGTGAAGGCACAGTAGCTGCTGGGTATCAGGACTTCATCATTTGCGTGGAGATGTTCTTTGCAGCCATTGCCCTACGCCATGCCTTCACATACAAGGTGTATGTGGACAAGAGACTTGATGCCCAAGGTAGGAAATATGCCAGTGCATATGGCTTGTCTATTTGGTAGTGAGACTGGGTGGAGACTGGTCCCTCTGGCAGCCAACACACTGATATGGCTCCCAACCTGAATACTTGGAAAACATCACATCCCCTCCTCCGTGGTGTCTGAACAGATTCATTGTGCAACGGCTCTGCAGGGCAGAAACCTTGCCTGAATTGCATTGTTCCCTTTTCAGTTCCCCAGTATGCCACCCACGACAGCTTGTTGCAGACCTGAGGGCTGCAAGAAGTTGCATCCTTTTGGTAGAGTGGGTTTGTCCTTCTTCCTGTCTCCCCAAAGGGGAACTCCATTGCTCCAGATTGTGCAACAGACTGAAGGCAGGAGGGACACAGCCTGAAACAGGCTCTGTTTTGAATCTGGCTCAGGAAGATGAGGCTGTGCTTTGGCAATATGTTTGGCTTGGAGGAGGATGATCTTCCTGTAATGACTTTGTAAGGGCTGGGCTGCTAGAAGTCTTATTGTGGGGAAGAGGGAGATGGATGTTATCTCTGGGAAAAGGAGTATTCTTGTGCCCAGTGTATGCAAATACATTCAGTGTTCTCCAAATAAAAGGGATCCTTCCTGCTGGGGGGAGTCTGTGCTGAGGTGTGGGAAGACAGCAGCCCTTGGGCAGTGTTTGTGTAGGTGATCCCTCCGTCCCAACCAGCCCCAGAAGTTTTGGAAGGACAATGGCCGCAGCTGGGGGAGATGAGATCTGTGGGTGATGAAAGGGTAAACTGCTGGACAGTACAGTGGGGGGTGTTTCGGTGGTGGGTCTTGTACAGTTCTTGTTATTTCCTCTCTTTCTTTGTCTGTCTCTCTGTCCTCCCTTTTATCTCTCCCTTGCTTTGGCCACTGATCCCTGATGCAGCTGTTCCATCATATGGGCCATACGGTAGGTACAGCATGCTCTATGTGTTTGTCTCCGTTGGTTTTTAACTGGGATGCTGTTCTGTCCTAATTTCCACCCTGCCTACTGCCTGCTCTGTCCCTTGTTCCCCTTCCTTGTAGGTCTGTAACTCAGCTGCTCACACAGCTGCTTTAGGCTTGTCTGGATCATAAGCTGTAAAACAGTGCCGTGAGCAGTGGCATAACACTTAGCTTTAGAGCATTTCTGTCAGGACTGTGTGAATCTCTCTCCAAAGAGTTGCACCAGCTCTCAAAGGAGCCGGTTTGCTCTCTCACCCCAGCCTCCCTTCACTCTTGTACTTACCACAGATGATTAGCGTGCTTTGGTCGTTTTGGGGAGCTCATCCCCAGGACTAAGCAGAGCCAGAAGCCCACACTGGAAACAGGACCTAGAAGCCATGAGAAATGGCAGCTCCTAGAAGGACACACAGCCTTTCTCTGTGCTCAAAACCTAGGTGGGACAATCTCCAACTGTTGCTTCCTTCACGGTATCACTGTGATACCCTCCACTCGTGGAGTGGTTCTGCCTCTAGTACTGCCCATTCCCCTACTTTCCTTCCTTTGCGCTGCTTTCCGCTTTTATGATCTCTTTCCTGTGGGCACTTTGATACTGCCTATCAAGCTGATTTCCAGTGAGTGAGAATGGCAAATGCCATTTCTCCTATATATTTAGAATTTCCTTACTTTTTGTCTGAAACCCTTTACAGGAGCACCTCCCTACCTGACTGTCTTTGTTGCACACCCAAGCTAGCACAGGTAGCATGTAGTGGAGGCTGTCACTGTGTGCATGTCCCATTCTCATGGCATGTCCCCCATTTGGTGCTGAGGTGGATTCACTCGGCTAGCAGTGGCCAGATCTAGGAGCACTACTGGTAAAACTTCATAGACTCGTAGAATAGTTAGAGTTGGAAGGGACCTACCTTAAAGATCATCTAGTTCCAACCCCTCTGCCATGGGCAGGGACACCTCTGACTAGACCAGGTTGCTCAAAGCCCCATCCAACCTGGCCTTGAAGACTTCCAGGGATGGGGCGCCCACAACTTCTCTGGGCAACTTGACACCGTTTATGTGGCATTTCCTCAGCAGCTGCTTAAGGAATTCTGTAAATTGAATTCTGCAGGATCTAGAAGTGCATGTTCCCTGTTCTTCTTCCCTTCATGTTAAGGGGTGTGGGGGAAAGCAGCAGTATTCTTCACTTGTCCCCCTCGTCTTGTCCAAACAGGTCGCTGTGCTCCCATGAAGAGCATCTCCAGCAGCCTCAAGGAGACCATGAACCCCCATGACATTGTCCAAGATGCAATCCATAACTTCTCCCCAGCCTACCAGCAGTACACACAGCAGTCAACGCTGGAGCATGGTCCACCCTGGCGCAATGGCAGTCATGTTATCTCGCGCTCCCACAGCTGCTCGGGTGCCCGCGATAACGAGAAGACCCTCTTGCTGAGCTCTGATGATGAATTCTAGGAGGTGAAACTGCCAGCCCAGGCTGTCATTTTCCTTCTTTTGTTGTTTTTTATTTTTTTAATTTATTGAAGCAGAAACACACAAGTCATATCACTTCCTAGAGAGTGCAGATTACAGAAGTGGGCACTTCCCATTAGCTTTTGTGGGTACAGACACGATGAGCAGTGCGGAGGTGGGGGAATGGCCAGGACTCCATTATCGAGCCCATTCCTTACAGCAGCAATGGACTGGAATTAATTGAAGCAAAGCTCCAGGGTTTGGGTCTCTGGCCTTCCACACCTGCCTAGCTTGGTGTGGAACACGACTGGCCAGTGCCTGGAGCTGTGGCCAAAAATGTTCTTGCTTTTTTTTCCAACTGGACAACCTGATTGATCTTCCTGAATGGTTGATGTAGGCACAGTTTTCTTCCCCAGCTCCCTGGTACTAACATCTCAGTGATCCTTGGGAAATGGGATTAGGATGCAGCGATAAGCATTCCTGAGGACCAGATCAGAGATTGGTCTCTATAGCCATTGCCTTGAATGCTTAGTAAGGAACATCTGCCCCCACCCTCCTAAACACCTGGTTGTGTAGTCCTCTACTTGAGTGAGCGAGGGGGAAAAGGACAGGACTTTCTTCTTGTTCCTGTGCTCCCTGCCACCCCCCCCTGCTCCCCATCAAAGCCGATACTTGTTGAAGCTCAGCAGGGATGGAATTACTGTCTCACAAGGGCAGGGTTTTCAAATTGCCAGGTATCCAAGCTTCCCATCTCCCCTGCATTCCTGTGGCAAGAAGCCTCCCTGGAGCATCTGTCTCCTGCTAACAAGACTGAGGACTGGCTGTGATAGGTGGTGGAACTCTGCAAAGCTCTGGCCCTTTCATCCCTCTTTGGGAAAGGAAGATATGTAAACACTAAAACTTTTTTTCTCCTTGTTTCCTGTCCCCCACTGACATAGCTGCCCTTCTTAAAGGTGTGGATTGCACCGGGTAGCTGCCAGAGCAGGTCCTGGTCTCTGGCAGGTAGCTCTCCCCATGCTTACCATCACTGACTTCCCCTGCAAGCTGCACAAGTTTTGCCCTTAGGCTGGAGTATTCAGGAAGGGATGCTGCACACTCCTTTGCTTTTTATCTCCATAGATGTTCTGGGCCAAACTGGAGCAGACTTGAAACCTGACATGACCTGGCTGGTTAAAATTGTCCCCCTTAAGTTTCCCAGGCAGCAGTTCCTGCTGCTGCTGCACATTTCATAGACCCTGCAGCAACTGCAATGCTATCAAGGGTGGAGCCAGCATCCACAGGAGTGGGAAAGGAAGCTTCCCCTTGCTTTTGTTGGGTTTTGGTTGGCCCCTAGGTATTCAGTGGAGCCAAAATAAAAATGATCCTGCTGTAGATCTTTCCAGGGACCAGAAAATGCCTCTTGCTTAAAATTGTCTAGAGGAGAAGAGGGGAGCACACTTAAGTGCCACAGATCGGATGTCCCTACACCCAAGCAGGAGGCAAAATGGAGAGGTTGGAGCAAGCTGCTGTGTTCTTCTTGGCTGTAGTTTCTTTGTTCCTCTCCCGCTTCATGCCTACCCTGCCATCAGCAGACCTGCGGGTTTCCAGATTGCCCTTCATTGCTGGGAGAACTGGGGTGTGGTTTACTGCCTGGAGTTTACCTTTCTTCTTTTATCCTAACCTATGTGCTTGCTCATTCACTTTCTCGGAAGCGACTGTGAGCAAAGAGCACCTCACTTCCTCAGCAGCCCTGCCAGATGTGTGTGGTCAGGAGCAGGGGCAAAAGGTCTTGAAGAGAGGTGGGTTTGCTCCCTGCTACGAGGATAAGATAGGTGAAGGCTTAAGGACAGTGTCTCCTTCCGTACTCGTGTGTCTGGGGAGATGGTGAAGCAGGTGGGAGCAATGGTGCTGACTCTTGAGGGAGCTGGAGGCAGGGTCAGTGGATCCAGCAGCTTCTCTGGTGCTGGATTTCCCCATTTGCACACATCCTGCGATGCCATGCAATTAGTTACTGCTTTTCCTAAATCTGTCGCTGCTTAAGTGGACATGCAAACGCTATCTGCCAGGCTTTGTGTGGGCTTGGTGTAAAACTCCTTTTCCTCATGCCATAAGCCACTTGAAAAGCAGGGCTGAAGATTGAATGGGCTTCCCTTCCATCTTCCATGGCTTTAGTGTGAGGTACTTATATTAAATGTCCCCTCTCTCTTAGGAAAGTGAAGCATGGGACATGATCCCTTCCTCCCCTTTCCTTGCATTTGCAGGCCTTGATGATGTCCCAGTGTCACTTAATTGGTGACCGTCCCCAGTCTTTGTTGCATTGGGTAGCTGAGAACTGAAATCTCTGGGCTTGCCCTGTTGAGCTTGAAGATGATCCAGGTTGGGGAAGCGTTTTTTAAAAATTATTTTGAAATGTATGCTGCATATATATGCTGTGCAGAGGATCTGGATATTCTCAAAGCTTCCTGTAGTGGTTTAAAGTATAACCCTTTTGCACTAGCTGCCTTTTGGAAAAGCCTGATGAAGAACTAGCACCCAAACAACAGCCAGCTGCTGAGCGTTACGATTTTATATATATATATATATATATTTTATTTTTTTTTTAACACCACACAAAATCATCTCTGAGCTTCCTGCTCTCCCTCACAACAGGTAAGTGCCAGAGCAAGGACTGGCTCTGAAGCTGCTCTGGCTTGAAGGAACAAATATAAGACCCAGAGCTTGAGACCAAGGAGGCCAGGGCATCTGTGGTCTTGCAGGTCTGCTTGTGGTAGCCCAGGGCCCCAACAAATGCGTTGGTTCCAGGAGCAGGCCCTTGGAGCTCCTCTCCCTCACCTGCTTCCTTTCTCCTTCCTTCCTTCCTTTTTGTTTACCATGTAACATACCCATGGGATTTGTTTATTATTTTTCCATATAGAGTAGTTCTTTGTATATAAACGACTGAAAAAAAAAATGTATGATAAATAAGACAGAGTCACCTAGTTTTGTACCTATCGTGTTTAACTGATGTGAGCTCAGCAACAAGCCGCTCTCTATTTTGGTCTTTGTGATGTTATACTCTGCAGAAATGAGCAAATATGATGACAAATAAAAATATAGAGATAATATAGATTGTACTTCAGCTGCCTCTGCGTGGTGATGTCTGGGTGATTTCTCTGAACTGATTTTGAGTTTTTGCGCGTTGCAGGGGCTGAAGCTTAGTGGGTCAGTGTGTCCTGTTCTCCTAGTCGTCTTCTCAAGAGGAAAGCTTCATGCTCTCTGTGTATGCAGGAGCTGACAGAGCAGCAGTGCTACAGCAGCCTGGTGCTGAGATATCACTGATGGCCCAGGGCAGGAGCAGAAACCAATTGCCAAAAACCTGGAGTAGAGATAAGTCCCGGTCTTGAGTGCTTGGTGCAAAACACCGGTGAGAGGAAGGGGGCTGCTTTCTCTGAGATGGGCCCCAGCAAACAGCAGCTCTGGGCTCTTCTTCCATGAGCGGTGGTGGGGCTGGGGCAGTTTGCAGTGGCAAGAAAGAAGGCGAATGTAAAACCGAGAACCACCATGTGAGTGCTGCAAGCTGCCGGGAGGCTGGGACCTGGCCTGCCTGGGTGTCAGGGGAACATGCTCATTGCTTCCACCTCTGCTCTGAGGAAGGGTGGCTTTTCCCCACAGGGAGGAGGTAAGGCGCCTGCCGCACTTCCTTCCCCTTCTCCTGCCACCCTCGCTGTTCCTGAGTCAGGCGGTGAGGTCACTCGGCAGGGAAGTTTTTGGGTAGAGCTGCCCTGATTGCACCTGCCTTTCCTCCTGCACCGGGTCTGAGGGTGGCCTGGAGGGAATTTTTCTAGCAAAACCCATTATCTTTCCTAAGAAACGCTGATTCGGCACAGCTGAACTGCTCCTAAAAGCAAGTGCTTTGGGAGGTGATGTTCAGCATGAAGCTTGCTTCCTGAGCCCTTTTCTTCCAGAGACTATAAATCTGTGTTTGTTCTAAAAAGTCATGAGCTGTCCCCTATCTAGTCTTTTTTGGGCACGTTCTTGTCCTGCAGCAAAGCTAGAGGGAGCTAGAAAACCTGGTCTCACTGAGACAGCCCTGTCCTGAAGTTCAAGAATGACCAAACACACTCCCACTGTGGAAAAAAAAGAACTTGCTTTATTTGTAAAGTCTACAAAATACAGAGGAGTCGGGTAGGACACATACTGTAAGTCAGAAAATAAATAAGTATTTTTTTTGCTCTATATAAGATAAAATGTGATTTGCATATATAAAATATAAAGTACGGCTCTGTACCAACATCCTGGCTGTGCCGAGAGGCGGAATGGCAAAGAGGACGTGAAAATAACTTATGTTCGTGCAATAAATAAACCCAAGAGGAGTTGGGGTGGGGAGATGCTAACCACAGTGCCCTCTCCATGAGCAGTGGGCACCTCTCTCCAGGGAGGGATGGAAGCTGCAACCAAGGGCGGCTGGCATGGCAATACCCAGGCAGGGGCAGAAAGGGGTAGGAACACCATCTACAGCAGCAGATGCCAAGATGTTACCTCCCCCATGCTGCCTGTATTTAGCAAACCCAACTCTTCTCCAGCATTTCAGCCTGCTGAAGAGCCGGTTGTCCCACACTGGTGTCCAAGCTGGAGGAAAAACAAAGGGAGGAGCCTACCTGCCAGCCAGGCACCTCCCAGGAGCAGGGATGCTCTCCACCCCCGCTTCCCGCCTCCCGCACCTCCACCCCTCTCTCAGCTCTGGCTCTTGGGGGCCAGGAGCACCTTTCTGTGGGCTTTGTAGGCGGTGGGGCGCCAGGGAGTGCTTGGTGGGGCCATACAAGCCGGCCTGTGCTGAGCAAAACAGTGTTTATCTCTGTTCCAGCTGCCTCCGCTTCCTTCCTGCCGGTGCCGCTGCGTTTTGGAGACACCCAGCCAGCCAGGCTGAGTGTCCCGTAGGCAGGAAGAGGCGTGAAGGATGTGCGTGATGGAGATAAAACAGCACCACTGCTTCTCCCCTTTGCATTCGACAGCCTGGGCTGACCCACTTGCATCCCCCAGCTCTCCCCTGCCCAAGGGTCCCTCCTCCATCACCATCACCTCTGGGCTCCCCTCCAGCACCACAGGCTGCCATGGCACTTTCCCACCCTGCTCACCCTTACCAGGCACCAACCTGCAGCCACTTTCTCTCCCCTCTGATCTGCTACCTTCCCTCGCCATCGTCATCCCCACAGGTTCCAGCCATGCTGCCACCTCCCTCCCTCCCTGCTCCAGCCATGGTTCAAGTTGCAGGGCCAATGGCAACCCCCCCCCCCCCCCCCCCATCATATCCCTTCTGCCCCTCACTGCAAAACCTCTCTCCCAGTTTTCTTCCCTGCCACTTGCTCCCGGGAGCACCTGGCCTACCCTCAGCTCTCCCGTGCCCTCCCCAGTAAAGAGAGGTATTTTCCTGCCAGCTTGGAGCCATGGGATGCTTCCTCCCACTGCTGCCTGCGTGGGTTTGCCTTCTCCTGCCTATACCCCTGAGGGTGAGGGGTGCCTGGCCAGCCAAGGGGGTCTGCAGCAAGGGACGGGGCTGGGTTGGAGGGGAGGGGGCTGTGGGGGCCACCAGTGGGGTCCTGTCCTCCACCCCAGCACCCACGCCACAGCAGCTCTCCCTGCACAGGGGAGATGGCGGTCAGTGGACAGGAGAACGAGGATTTCAGGCACAGGTCCTGGTGGGAAGGAGGTCAGAGAGGGTACAGGAGGGGATTTGTAGGGGGGGGGGGAGCCCGGGGGGGCCATGCCCAGCCGGGGGATGGAGGCCGACACTAGGAATAGGCGGCCTGGTTGGCACCGGACTTGACGATGGTGATGACACTGGCAGTGGCCACCTTGGCGGGGGTCCCGTGAGCAGCCATGGTGCGGGCGAAACCCTGCAGGGCCTCGTACTTGCCACGGAGGGTGTCGAGCTCCAGGCGCATGGCAGCATTCTCCCGGGCCAGCTTGTCCACCTCCCACTCCAGCTCCATCTTCTGCTTCTGCAGCTCTTCCTTCTGGCAGACACGCTTCACCCGGCAGCTAGCGGCGTAACCCCGGTTCTTCAGTGTCCGCCGGCGCTGCTTCAGCCTTGCCACCTCCTCCTTGGAGAGGCCCCGCAGGTGGTGGTTGAGCTCCCGCACTGACAGCCCCATCAGCTCCTCATCTGACAGCAGTGGCGTGTTCTCCCCCAGCTCCCGCTTCACCTGACAGAGAGAGGGGGCGGTCACCTGAGACTCCCAAAACCAGATCCCTGCACCCCTCCAGTTCCCCCAGTCCCCCTGGTGCTCACCTTCAGGGCCTTGCTGGAGAGCTGGTCCGCAGCCATCCTTGCCTCACGCTGGCCCTGCCGAGCAGCCAGGAGAAAAGCCGGTTACTGCCTGCCCGTGCCCCTCACCTTGGCACAGAGGGCACTGGTCCCGCTGGCCACCTGCCCGGTGCCCATGTCCCCCCCACCGGCCGTGTGACTCATTCCTACTCCTTTAAAAATTACGTAGTCATATTGATAATAGTAGTAATAACGACTGCAAAAAACAATAATAACGGGGGAAGGCTGGACCTCCCATCCCTCCTTCATCCTGCCCCGAGGTGGTTGGGATGCCGCTCTGCCCAGGGGACGCAAAACGCCCCAGTCCAGCTGCCGGGCGGCCCAGGCGTCCCTGTCCCCCCCCTCCCCCCTCAGGGAGGAAACCCGGGCGAGATCCGCCCCAGGCAGAAAAGAAAGTGAAAAGCAGCAGCCCCACAGAGCGAAACCGCGGGGAAGCCACGCAGCCGGGACCGGCGCGGAGGTGCCACCCGCCGACCCGGCGGGCGAGGGGGACACGGCGGCGCCCGGGGTGACGGGTCGGGGCCGCGACCACGATGCGTGTGCGGGCGAGATGTGTCCTCCCCCGTGATTCAGCAGCCCAGGGGGAAAAGTCACCCAAGCGGCGCCTGTCCCCTCGCCGGTGGCCGGTCCCTGGGTTAGGAGAGAGGGCCCGGGAGCCCGCGCCGCAGCCCGGCCGCCCCTCCCCACCTCGGGGAGCCCCCCAGAGGGGCGAGGGGGGCCGGGAGCGCCCCGCGGGGAGGCGAGGGGCTGGAGAGGGGCGGCGGGGAAGGTGGAGCCGGGGCGGCTGGAAGCTGATGCAATCCGGGCCGGGGAGCTGGAGCCGGGGGAGCGGCGGCAGCAGCGGAGTCTCCCTCCGGGCGGTGCCCGGGACTCGGGAGGGAAGCGCGGACGGCCCCGAGCGGGGACCCTCCCCCCGCCCGCTTTCCCGATCCCGGTCCCGGCGCTCAGCGGCGGCAGAGCGGCCTCCAGCCGGTGCCGGACCCCACCGCCCCCCCTCTCCCGGCCGCCTCGGTGGGGCCTCTCCCGTCCCGCCCCCCCCCCCTCTGTCCCGGCCGGCGCTTACCGGGGGGCTGCGCTGGTCCCCGCGGAGCCGCTGCCGGGTCGGGCCGTCGGGCGGCGGCGGCGGCGCTTCCAGCCCCGCTCCCCGCGATTACTCACCCGCGGATTCTTTTCATTCATAAAAACACAGTCATGCGGTGACGTCACCTTCACCACGCCCCCTCGCCGCTACCGCTGCCGCGCGGGGCGGACCCACCCCTCCTTAAAGCTGCCGCTGAGCTTAAAGTGCGCGCCCCCTCCTCGCACGCTGCCGGGGTACCAATGCAGCCGCTCTCCAAAATGGAGGCATTTTCTCCGAATTCCGGGGTGACGCACGCCGCACCTAGGCGCGGAGAACCCACCAAAGCCCAGCAGAATGGACCGCTGCCGCTTTAAGAAGAGCGCACCTCCCCGCCCCTCCCAAAAATGGCGTCCCCCGCTTTTCCGCCCCCCTCCGGGATGGCGGCGGGCGTGACGCAGCGGCGCCGGCCGCGCTCCCCCGCCCCGGTGGAGCGGCGCCGCTGATTGGCCAGTCTCGGGGGGCGGTGCGGCGATTGGCGGGCGGTGCGGCGAAGAGGGTTGGGGGCCCCGCGCGGGGGCGGCTGGGGGCCCGTCGTGCTTCGGGCCGCGGGTCTGTCCCCAGTCCCGGGCTCCGTTCTGACGGCGGCAGGCAGCTCCTCCTCCCAGCGCGGGCGGGCGGGCGGCAGGGCGGCGGAGGTGGGCGGTTTCCCGCCGAGGCGGCGGAGTGAGGCCCATGAGAGGGAGGTCGGCGGTGGCCGCGAGGCGCTGAGGAGAAGCGGGTGGTCTTCCCGGAGGCGCCAGGAAAGTAAACCGCAGGTGCCGGACTTTCCTCCCGAGGCGGTGTGTCACCCCGGCGGCTTTCGGTTCTCCTTTCCCGGTGCCGGGCGCTAAGTTCAGGGAAGGGCAGGGGCCGGGCGGAGCTGGTCACCGGGTTTCCCCTCAGGCCGCGGGGGAGAAGCCGCCTGAGGCTCCAGAAAGATGCAGTTCCTTGGCCGGCTGGTGAATACCATCAACAGCGTCACCCAGATATTCACAAACCCTTACCGGGTGAAGGAGGTGCCGGCTGCCGAGTATGCCGCTCACACCTGCCTGAGGGAGGAAGGCAGGGTGGCCCTCTTTAAGAACAACTTCGCTCGGTCGTGGGATTGCCTGCTGGTGAATCCCCAGAGCCCACAGGTCGCTTTCCGGTAAGTGAGGGACCTTTAGCAATCACTACTGAAGCATGAAACGAAAGACCTGACATTTCTGATCTCGGGACCACAGTGCTCCCGTGGCTGTGGGCGTGGGGTGTTTGATCAGCAGGTGGGCTCATGAGGAGTGGGAGGCCCCTGCGTGGGCTGGTGGAGGAGTTGTCAGCAAAACAGCTTGCGTGAACAGGGCAGGACAGAGTCCAAACACTGTGAAAACAAGCACCTATGAAATAGATACTCAGGTCAGAATATCCACAGGTAGATGCCCTTCCGCTCATAGCTGTTGCTGTTTCAGCATCTGGAGCCAGGATGCTTCAGCTCAAAAGGTAATGTTCCTCAGGAGGAGGAGATGCTTCCTGCTAATGAAGTAGGCTCCCTTTTTCCCTTAATACAAGTATGACGCCAGACAAAGAGGAATAGGAAAGTCCCCAGCACTAATGTTTGGAGAAGAGCTGTTTAGCTCAGATAAATGGGATGGAGGTTGTTTTTTTTGAGCAGGACCAACACTGCGTTTGCCTTTCCTCCAGGCTCTTCCAGCTTGACAATGAAGCAGATGCCCTGGTGCGTTTTGAGCAGTACGCTGGGCAGCTGCGCCCTTTCTACGAGAGCTCGTGCCAGCCCTTGTCGCTGGAGGATCTCCAGCAGCTCAGTGACTGCTTCCGCAACCACCCCAGCTGGTCCTCAGCACACATTGCAGTGGAGTTCGGCCATCGCGAGAGCTTCCGGCACAACCACATTCTGAGGCAAGGGGCAGGAGGGGTCTCCAGTGGGCCTGGTGCTGGGAACGAGCTCAGGATGGCAGGTGGGACCAGATTAGGGTATCCTGGCTTGATGTACCAAAGCAATGTGGGCTACTGCTTGGGGGATCTTAGCACCTGTGGTTACTGCAGAGATTGAGTTTAAAAGTGCTGGCCTTGGTGTGTCTTGCCTGAATGACAGATGTGGTAGCAAAGGAGGTCCAATGGTTGCTTAGTGTAAGCTTATTGGTGAGTTTTCAACCTGACGCTGTGGATGTTAAAAGCTCAGAGCTCTGGTGAGCTAAAGAATTGAACTGTTGCTACAGGCACTAATTAGACTCTTACAACCTTTGTGGAGCTGCTTTTTGGAGCAGGTTGTGGCTGACTTTGTAAACCAAAAGAAAGGAGGTACGGTAGGACTGTCTTTCTGGAAACAGTTTTTGGCCACAAGCTCTTGCTCTTCCCATGAGGAAGTTCATCAAGGATAGGGGAGACTAGTGAGGAGTTAAGAGGACTAGGGGACTAATGGGAGCACCTCTGCCAGGTTGCTGACTAACCTGTCTCCTGCCTTCCTTTGGGCAGAGGGAGCTACTCCTATATGGGGGGCAGAGGAAGGAGCAGTGTGTCAGGGAGAGGGTCCATGGCGGGGCTGCTTGGGGACTTTTCCCTGCCAAGAGGTTGGGCTTTCATGAACCTTGTGGTTCGCACCAGCTGGGCCCATCACAGACACAGAAGGTACCTTTGTGTCAGGTCCCAGGGCAGCTGCACATCCTCGTCTTTGCGTCGCTTCCTTGGCCTCATGTTGACTCCTCTTTTGCAGCTGCATAAACAGCAGGGACAGTGAGGATGGGTGCACCCCGCTGCACCTGGCGTGCCGCAAGGGAGACATGGAGTGCCTGCTGGAGCTGCTGGAGTGCCACGCGCGGGTGGACGTTACTGACAGGAATGGGGAGACTGTTTTCCACTACGCTGTGCGAGGGAACAGTCCCCAGATCATCGAGGTGGGAGTGATTTCAAAGTTGGGGGGGAGTGGGACTAGAATGGGTCCTCTTTATGGTGTGAGGAGGGAGACAGGAAAATAGCTGCAGACAGGGGAGGAGAAAGTCAGTTCCCTCTGCTGCAGTGTTATGTTAAGGCTTGAGGCTGATTTCAGCCTCTTTGATCCCCCTTTACTGGTGCTGTTTCCTGTAAGCAGGCTCCAGATTCCACCATGCAGTGGAACAAGGATCTTAAGCAAGTTTCCTCAGAGAGTGTCATTCGTTGGTATTTGCGTGAGGTCTTCATCCTGCCTTTCCCCAGGCCCTTGGCTGTCCTGTCTCCTCTAAGCAGGGTATTTGGTTCTGGGCAGAGTGCTCTCATGGGGGAATGTGTGTTTAGGCTGCTGTGGGGGAGTGCGTGCTGCCCACAGACTGAAGGACAGTTTGGAGTCGCTGTGGTTCCTCCTGAGCCTACATAACCTGTTGTTTGAACTTAGCAGCCTTGCATGGGGGACAGTGATCAGAGCCTCAAGGCAGAGACAGTCTGATGCTAGAGGCGTTCTGTTGCTGAGAAGCACTGGGCAGAGTGACAGGGTTCATGAGGGTGTGTGTGGCCTTCCACATTGGTTCCTCAGGTCTGTCAGCTCCCTAGCACCCAGTGTGAGCGTGAGACCAGCTCTCCCCTACTGCTGCATGCCCCGCATTTGCCCAATACCTGTTGTGACAGCTCTCCCTCTTCCTGCCAGACTGTGCGGGGGTTTCCTAACAAGCGACGGGGGAGGGATGACTATCGGGGCTTGCCATGCTGTAGAGCAGCACAGTCGAGACCTTTGTATTCAAAAGATTTTTCTGATGGTGGCAACTTGGCTTGTAGTTACAGAAATACTTTCCGGTCTGATTTGTCTCCTGTTTGTTTCTTTTCTCTCTTGATTCCTTGCTAAACCAGACAAAAGAAACTCTAAATTCCTGCTTCTCTTGTGCACAGCAGGGCTTGCAGGGTTTCCTCAGTATAGCAGTGGCATGATTTTGTGTAACAAATCAGTCAGCTGGTAACAGGTCTAAACTTTACAGGGAGAATAGGAAAATTCCTTCAAACATAGCCCCATATGTGTATTTTAAAGATAATCCTGTTTGTATCCAAAAGCAATGATGAGGTCGCAGGGGAGGTTGAGCCCCTGCCTGCTGACTGGCCTTGGTAACTGGTGGGGCTGCAGCAGGAGAGGAAACTACCGGTTTCAGTTAGCACTCTCATTTGGTTGGGCTGAGCTTGGCTCACGCGGTGTTACTGTTCTGCAGCTGACACTGAGAGTCTGCTGGGCTGTGTTGTTCAAGGTTGTGTGAATCTTTTCTTAACTGAGGGGTGTCTCAGAAGCACATGGGCTGGAGGAGTAGGGCACAGAGAGTGGTGATCAACTCTTTGGGGAGAGAAAACAAGGAGCACTTCCATAGCTACTGCATTGGAGGTGGAGAGGACAGGCTGTAGCGTCATGTGGAGCTCAGTGCTCCAGACTCTGTCCTCAGAGCTCAGAGAGACAGTCAGCACTCTTCCACATCTCTCTGTGTGTATTTATCTATTGTCTTCTCTTCCCAGCTCCTGGGCAGGACCCCAACTTCTGGCTTGGACCACCTGAGCCACGAAGGGCTGACTGCTCTGCATCTTGCTTGTCAGCTGGGCAAAGAGGACATGGTTCGGTCTCTACTGAAATGCCATGCCAGCTGCAGAATCATGGGGACGCTGGGCTACCCCATCCACACAGCACTGAAGTTCTCCCAGAAAGGGTAAGTAACCACTTTGGCTGCCAAAACAGGGCTCTTACCCCAGACCCGTCTGCTTGCTCAGGGTTGTCCAAGACTGGACCCCTTTCAGGGCAGTGTTCAGTAGGAAGATGTCCTGTGCTGTTCTCTGCTACATCACCGAGATAGCAAAAGAACATGGAAGATCTGGTGTGGAAAAGAAAGAAACACTTTCAGGAAAAAAAAAAGTTTTTGTCTGAATTTATCTATCTATATAATTTAGTATCAGACATCAGGAGAAAGACACAGACTTTAAAAAAAAATAGTGGTGAAATGTTTTTTCTCAGAATGAGCTGTGAGAAGATGATATACTGATGCTTAAATAGTATTGCTAATTGCTATACCTCTGTTTTTGAGTGCTCTTATCCTAATAAGTTTTCATTTCAAGGCCCAGTTATTCCTGTCTCCTGTGGGCCAAAGGTACTCTTTACTCTTAATAATGCTCTCTGGAACTGAATCAAAAGAGACACGATGTTTACTCCCTGTTTTGTTTTCCCTGGAGAAATTTGATTCTCTTTGTATGTGCTTTATAATACTTAATTTTCATAGAATGTCCGAGCTCTACAAATAGGGCTCTCAAGTCAATGCTAGCTGCTGCAGCATTTTGAAAAATGCTTTCCAACATTAAAGACACATTCACATGTGTCTTTAGACATGTGTGTCTTTACACAAAAACATGCTTAGGTCCCTTAGTTTGCAGTGGGGCTTGATCTCTTTTACATGGTTTATTTGGTGGTGTTTCAGAGCGAAGAGCATATACTTACTGTTTAAGTCTGCTTACCCACTTTTTTTAGGCACTAGATGCTAGTGTAATCACGACAGGTGTGATTTTTCACCTGTAGGGAAGTATACAGATTCTTAATTTAAGCAAGTATTTAACTATCTCAGTCTTATCTCCACATTTGCATGGAGAGAAAGGGACAAGAGTAGAATTTCCCCTCGGGTCTTGAGACTTTCCAGAAATGCCATATTCCTGTATTGGAGAAGCACCTAGATGTTGCTCCACAATTTGGAATTGGGAAGGAATTCTCCTGCTTCCTCCGAACGCTGTGCTGCTTGTATGCTTCCTGTTGCGCCCTTCCTTTCTAAAAAAAGCAAAACAAAACTGCAGCTGAGGAACTTGCAGGTGTTGCAGAGAGGCTGCCGCTGCTGAAGGATTTCCTGAAAGGCTCTGGGTGGGAGGCAACTGCTGATGTGAGTGGAGGTGTGAGTCAATATAGCAGCCACCCATCCCTTCATCTCATTGTCTTTGCCAGGTGTGCACAGGCCATCCTCGAGGTGGATGCCAGCCAGGTTCGCTCCAAGGACCCGCGCTATGAAGCTACTCCGCTGCACTGGGCAAAGAAGGCAGAGGTAAATGGAGCCAATCTGTGGCGAGGGCCTGCGCTGCCACCCCAGCACCTGGTTAATTCCTCCTGCTGGTGACCTCTCCCTTTCCTGAATGCACGTGCAGAGCCCTGTGAGTGTCAGAGCCCAGCCAGCAGCCCGGTGTTTGATTCTCTTTGCCCTGTGCTGATCAGTGCTGGTTGCCATGGGGGATAGAGCAGTGGAGCCTTGCAGTGAAACAAACTGATGGGCTCATGCCTAGTCTGTCATCCTTGGCTGTGAAATTGCCAGCTTGTCCATTTTCCCTTTCTGTTGGGGGAATTGCAGCAGTGTCACTGTTACCCCTGGGGGGAGCTCTCTTCTCTCATTACTGACAGTTTCACGGAAGGAAGCAAACTGATGCCTTGAAAACTGCAGGGAGAGTGTGAGGTAGGCACAGGGTGGTGGAATGTAGGTTATGGTCCATCTTCTGCCAGATCCATGGGCAGATCAGTGGTGTGATATGCCATGCCTGGAGCACCCAAATGGTGCTTGTTGCAAGCAGAGGACATTCCTATGGCAGGACTGTTTTCCCTCCTGCAGTATGACATCCCTCTCAGAAATGTCCTGTGGAGTTTTGGAGCAGATATAAATCTGCTTGGCTTACAAAGAGGAGAATATCAAAAAGCAAACTTTTTCCCTCCAGTCTGCAAGGATTCTGGCCTGAATAGGAACTGGTTTTTCTCCATTGCTCTCAGCCAGTTGCTACACTTGCATGTAAGTCCCAAAACATCCGGTAGCTCTAGCCAGATTGTGCAACCACCAGCTAGTTCTGTGGTAAAACACAGAGAAAACCTATCTCCAGTGCTTGGAACAATGTGGCTGGCATCTGCTAGCCAGCTGTATCCAAGCTAAGGATTCCTCCTCGTCCCCTGCTTTGCTTGCCATGAGACCTGGATTGTTTGAGCGCCCAGGCAGTTGTCCTCATGATCATTTTCTCTCTTCTTGACCTGGCACGTGCATGCCTGGGGTTAGATGACACAGCTGCTGCTTGAGTATGGCTCCGAGGTGAATTTGACCAGCCGGACAGCTGACATGGCTCTGCACATTGCAGTCAAGAGGGGACGTTTTGACTGCGCCATGGTACTGCTGACACACGGGGCCCACACCAATGCCAGGGGTCAGGATGGCAACACACCACTGCACCTGGCCATGAAGGTGAGTTTTCTGCAGAGGCTGCTGGGAAGGAGAGAGAGTTTTTTCTTGAAGGATTGAGGCAGGGACGGACTGCTTTGAAATTCTAGCTGTCGTCTTTCATGGGGGGATCCCTTGTGGGTGCTTTGGCTAAGGAAGAGAGGAGGGAAGGAATGAGAGATTATGAAGCCAAGGGGAGTGTGGCTCTGACTGAACTTTCTCTTGTCCCCTAGCATGACCATCTGGATATGATCAAAGCAATTGTCGTGTTTGGAGGAGATGTCGAGATACCCAATGATTTCGGGGAGACGCCAGGGCTGTTGGCAGCCAGGAGCAGCAAAGGTGAGAGAGCATGTCAGCAGCTTTACAGGGTGAACACAGCATCCTGTCTCCCCTTGGTGGCTAAAACAGGGTCTTGGGGAGAGGTGAAAACATGCCGAGCATGGGTAATTCTCTCCAACATGCTTTCCCAGCTTCTAGTTGCTCACAGGGTAGACGCTTCCTGAGCTAGCAGCGTAGGCTTTGTATTAATAGCCCTTGATGAATTTCTCTTCTGTGAGACAGAGATGCAAGAGGAAAAGCTGGCACACACTCACCATCTTTCAGGCTGTGGTGTTGGGCACTGCAGGCTCACAACGGGATGACGCAGTGCTGCTGAACCGCCCCGGCGTAAGCAGACACGGGCAGTTCTTCAGTGGCAAGAAGTGTGTGGCACACACCCTTGAAGCTGCACAGCTTTGGGTACCACTGCTGTGCACAAGTCCTGCTGCTTGGTGTTAAGGGACAGATACCCAGGACTTGCTTTCCCCTTCCCTAGTTCATCCCAGAGGTTTTATGAGGGTTGGGGCTGCTGTAGATTTAGCAGAGCCCCCGCAGTGTGTGCCTGCACTGATTCTCTTTCTGACCTGTGACTCCCCCTTCGTCACCTAAGGTGTGAACCGGAAAGTGCTTTTAGACCTGCTGCAAACTGTAGGGACCGAACGCTGCCACCCACCCAACCCTGACTCCCCAAGCCTGGCACCATCTGCCGCCTCCTCCTTCCTGGAAGGCCAACCTTCCTCGTGGAGCAGCTCCAACAGCTTAGGTAAAGCCTTCCCTGGCCCTCCCTTGCTCTCCTCCCTTCTTGCTTCACAGTGCTGTCTCAGATCTCTTCTTCAGATGGGCCACGCTCTTGGGGCCAGTCTCAGTTTCTGGTGACTCTGTACTTGTTCAGCTGTTGAAGGATCTTCTCACTTTTCTGTTTTTCCCGTGTGTGTACTTTAAACTCTTGTACCATAAACTTGTTTTATAGACCTGACACAATGCAGCTCTGTAAAACGGAAGGGGAAGACTCATTCCCTCACCCCTCTGAAAGAGGTGTAGGACTTAGTTTCCTGCGTGTACTTTATCCACTGGGTCGTGTACAGAAGGGGAGGTACTTGCTGGTCTGCCTTGAGGACCTCCCAGTGTCACAAGGAAATTAGAAGCGTTGCTTGTTCAGATCCTGGAGGCCAGCAGCTGGGGGAGGGAAGGGATGAAGGCCAAGGATAAGCGACTTTGGTCACAAGGTTTACGTTATGCATAGGACAAGTGAAACTTGGGATATATGGTTGTGTTGTAGCTTGTGCTCTGTACTGTGCAGACTGTGTGAATAAGCCCACGGGTCTATACTAGGTGCTTGGCTTTCCTCCTCCAGGGAGCTCTGGAGCTCGGGCAGAGGCAGCATGAGGGGTTATGGAGGGGGCAGTGGGTGAGTTGGCTTGGAGGGAGGCTCTGACCCTCGTGAGGGGCTTGCAGGCAGGTAATAGCGGCTTCTGGTCCACTTTGCCTCTCAGGTTGGTGGTTTCCTCCCCCCCCAGACCTTGGAGTGTGTCCTGTGTCACCACAAGTGTCACTGGCTGTTGACACCAGGACTTTCTTCTCACCATGGCCTTGTGAAGGCAACCCCCCAAGTTTTAGTTCTGATGCAGTGACAGAGCAACACCCTTTTTCATCCTGGACTCTGGCCCTTGAAGAAACTCCTCACCACATTCGTTGCTATCCACAGCCACCTTCCAGCCTGGGTGCTGGCAGGAATATTTAACTTCTCTCCCCCTGTTCTTCTTTTGGTTTCACAGGCTGGCTTCTCGCCTAGGCTGGATTGGTGCCTCACACCCAGGGTGGCCTGGGTGTACATCAGCTGCGTGGTAATGACAAGCCACCCTGTCCCCACAGCTCTCCTGCCTAGGTTACCTTGCAGGAGTAGATTTAGGTTTTATCTTATGGCTTGCAGTAAACTGCGTAGTGGACATGCTGCTAGGCTCTGCCTTCTCTCTCACTTACTGTGCTCATCATCTGCTTCTACAAATCCTTTGTCTTTGCCAGTGCATCTCCGTCTGCCTGCTCTAAAGGACGGGGTTTCTCCTCTTTGGTGTGGAGTTTAATCTGGGGGGGTACCTGGTTGCTATGGGTCACCTGCAGGGAGCTTTATTTGATTGGGAAGGGAGTTGGATGTTCTTTGTGTGATTATGGTGGAAATGATTTACTGCAGGGGTGGGAGGTTTGGGTACCTTGACCAAGTTTTCTGGGGAAAGAGAGAAAGTAGGAAGAATAATTGAAGGTTTTCAAATTGATAAAGTATAATTTGGTTGACTAATATCTCTGAGTCATGTATCAGAGGGTTCAGGTAGCAAAGTGGTCTCTAATTTCTTTTCCGTTTGCATGTTCCTGGCCCTCTAGGGTACAAGGACCTTCTGTATATTTCCACAACGCTTGGGCAGTTCTTGAAGGCACCAGATGTTGTGGACTCACCCAGTGAGAGCAGAAGAAAGTAAGTGAGGAACAGCTACTGTCTAGGCTTCCTGTAGAACTTGAAGGTGAAAGCCATGTGTGTGAATTCTCCCCGCCCACACCCGTGGGTGTGGCATCCTCAAAGCTCATATTATTTAGTGTCCATTGACCTTGCAGTTTTTGCCAGAACCTTGTGCCTGTTCCTGCCTGCAGCCCTGGAGCTGTAGTGGAGCCCAAGCTCAGCAGGTGAAACCGCTACTCTGTCCTTCCCCTCTGCTGCTGGGCACGAAACACTGTTTTGGTTTTGTGGTTTCCTCATCTTCACGCGCTGCCCTGACGCTCACCCAGCTCCTTTGCCAGGCTGTGCACTGCCTTGACAGTGCCTACACCTCACCTTGCATGGAGCAGTTGGCACTGAAGTGCTGCTAGCAGGAACTTAGGGGTGTCTCCTTTTTATTTATGACACAATACACATTACAGTATAGTAAGGGACTTGGATGCATTTTTGGCTTGTGAATGTCTCTCTGCTGTAGAGGTTAGAGATGGCTAATAGAGCAAGCGGTGTTGCACCAGCTCTGACAAGGCATATCTGGCCAGGTCCAGTCTTATTTGCATCTGAGGAAGCACCACTGGATTTATTTGTTCCCTGACTATGCTGTCCATAGTGGTGTTTTTGTTACCGTGGCATGCTGTGATTTGTAAGCTGTCCCGCAGCTCCCAGTCACGTGTGTCTGTCTCTCTCCAGTCACGACCGCCTCCTGTGCCTAGATGGAGGGGGCATCCGGGGCCTTGTGCTCATCCAACTCCTCCTGGCTATCGAAAAGGCTGCAGGCCGTCCCATTCGTGAGATTTTTGACTGGATTGCGGGAACCAGCACTGGGGGGATCTTGGCCTTGGCTATTGTACACGGTGAGGACAGTGCAAGTAATGGGCCCCTTCTCGCTCCTGTGGGCTTGATCGCTCCTCTACGGGGAGCAGATGTGGGGTGGGAGCTGCCTCTCTGAGTCCCAACTGAGATTTGTTGTCCCTGCCAGAGGAGGGAAGGGGTGTTTGTTAATGAAAGAAAGCCCTGACTTGGCTTTGCACTCGCTTCTCACATCAGCTGGCCTTGAGCAGCTTTCTGGGTTTTGGGAAGTACATGATGGCAGAGTGCATTGTTCTGATCTTCCTGCTCTCTCCATGGGGTTTTTTTACAGCAAGGTGATTGGCACTTTCTGGTAGTGGGAAACAACACTCCAAGCTTGCCTTTTCTCTTTAATCCTTCCTAGTCATGCTGCTGAGGTCTGAGCAGATGACAGGCAGCCTGGGAAGGGAATGGGATTGGGAATGACTCTTCCCATCTCCCTGCTGGTCCTGGAGAGTCCCATCTCTGATGTGCTGTTTGTTCTGCCTGTCCTTCCTCCCACCCTCTGCTCCTGCTGATGCTGTTGCCTGTCTCAGGGAAGCCCATGGACTACATGCGCTGCCTGTACTTCCGCATGAAGGACATGGTGTTCCGGGGTTCTCGGCCCTACGAGTCGGAGCCCCTGGATGAGTTCTTGAAGAAAGAATTTGGGGAAAACACCAAAATGACAGATGTCCAAAAACCCAAGTAAGTCCTGCCTGGGGCTGCACTGGTTGATGCTCTCCTGAGTGTGCTCTAGACCCCTCTCAGCAAAGACGCTCAGCCTCTCCTTAGAGCAGATCTGGAGGAGTGTGATGTGCAGACTATTGAAGCCATGAGTATGGTTTTTTTCCCATTTTACGCGTTCTGTCATGTCCTCTTTTCCAGGGTTATGGTGACAGGGACGTTGTGCGACCGGCAGCCAGCTGAGCTCCACCTTTTCCGGAATTACCCTGTACCAGAGACAAAAACCTCCACTGAATACAAGACAAGCGCATCTTTCAAACCACTCACCCAGCCAGAAGGTAAATGCTGGCACACAGCAGTCCAGTTGGTTGGCAGAGGAGGGGGCCATCCCTCAGAGACACAAGGTTTCTTGTTCTTCCTCCCATTGTTGTGAAAATCAGGGTGTCCCAACAATGGCTCGTCCCTGATCTTGGCTTGTAGCTTGGTCCTAGTGATGGTTCCCTTTTATCTTCTCTCCTCCTCCCTTGGCTTCTCTTGTACTAGGAACAGGGGCTGGCTAGCAAGGTTCATGAAGAAGGGGTCTGCTAGAGGAGTCCTGGATACAGTCAGTACCTTTCCCTGGGCTCTCAGGAGCAGATTAACATAGAAAAACTGTGTTACTGAAGCATGCAGCTGCCTCCAGCTTGCTGCTTGCTTTGTCTAGCAAGCTTAACTGGTTCACCATCAAAATAGCAGCAATGAAGCTGTTAGTGAATTTGACCCAGGTTATGTAGAAAGTGGCAAGAACATCTTTCAAAGCCCCCCAAAATAATCCTGTGCATCCAAGCAGAGGACTTACTGTTGGGAGAAAGAGGCACGACTATCTAGGGCAGGGTCTTCTGGGGTTGCAAGCCCTTCTGCTTTGTGTTGGTGAAGGTGGGGTGCTTCTTGCACACAGGAAAGTTGCTGCAAGAGGCCATATGCTTTCTCTCTCTCCAGACCAACTTGTATGGCGCGCTGCCCGCTGCAGCGGTGCAGCCCCCACTTATTTCCGGCCAATAGGCCGCTTTCTGGATGGCGGGCTGTTAGCCAACAACCCGACCCTCGATGCCATGGCGGAGATCCACGAGTACAACAAGACGCTGATCAAAAAGGTGAGGGAAATCCTGGCTCTGATTGGTAACTGGGGCTTTATTGGCTCCACTGAGCCTCCCTTGAAGCGGAAGAGGATTTGGGAACGGATGCCTCTCTAGTGGATAAACAAGTTGGCAGTGCAGCACCCTAGGAGGGAGTGTGTGGAGGGGGATATGTGTCAGGAATGGTGGCTGAAAGGTGAAATACCTCTTCTGACAAGGGTGTGAGATTGGGAGGCAGCCCCATCAGCCTGTCCTTGCTGCTTTGAGCAATGATGATTCAGTTGATGGTTGTGTGTGTCCCTTGACTCAGCTCTGCGGGGCCTTTTCCTGCCCAAAAATAAATGGATAAGACAATAGTAGGGTACTCTGCAAGGCTGAAGAGTGAATGCCTTCTGTGGTGTGGCAAGTTCCTCAGAAAGATGACTAACTACTGGCAGCTACTGCTCCCTGTAGCTGAAAGGGGAGCTGTGTTGCCAAAATGACTGAAAGACTTAGACTGTTTCACAGTCATCTGGTCCTCGGACTCATCTTTGGGGTGATCCCATGGGTTTGGGTGCAGCTAGGGTTGTAAGGGACAGAACAGTGGGACTGTTGAAGTCGCGTGGATGATACCTGTCTCACCAAGCAGTACTAAAGGGGGAGGACGGGGGAGAGAAAAGGCTACTGAGCCTTTCGCCTTGGCTTTCAGAGCTTCCCCAAGACTGCTGTGAAAGACATGATCCACCTTAATTGTTGGTCCTTGCAAACAAATCTTTTGTTTGTCCACAGGGTCAGAGGCAGGAAGTAAGAAAACTGGGGTTGGTGGTCTCCCTGGGCACAGGGAAACCTCCGCAGGTCCCGGTGAGCTCTGTGGATGTCTTCCGCCCCTCCAACCCTTGGGAGCTGGCGAAGACCGTCTTTGGGGCCAGGGAGCTTGGCAAGATGGTGGTGGATTGTGTGAGTACTGGGAGGAAGGGATGGGGGAAGACCCCTGGGGCTGCTTGCAGTGAGGCAGCAAAGGTTTCCAGTCTTCAGCTGCTTCCTTATAGAAGAAAATTGTGTTTCCTTGGAAGTGCTCTGACCACAGCCAGTTCAAGGAATGGATGTAGTGGGTAACATAAGAATTGTGGGGAGCACAGAAGGTCTGAAGCCCTGTCTGCCTGTTTGGGGTTTCAAATGCCAAGGGAGGTGCGGTTCCTTCAGCTGTAACGAGCTAAGGTATGGGACAGCTGAGGACAGGATGGTGGTTGGTGACCCCTAGGAACGTTTGCAGATATGAGTTCATGAAACTCAGTATCTTTCCAGGGAGCGTTGATTATCATCTGAACAACCTGGACCAAAAAAATCAAATCTCAGAAAACAGCAATTAATTTTTCTTTGGAAAATCTTTGTTATCCCCACTGGGGAATTAGCAAATGCTAGAGAAGTGGGAGTATCACTAATAAAAAGCTGTAGTTCAGAGCTGTGGTTGGGAGTGTGTAATAGGAATACATTCTTGGATGCTTCAGAAAGAATGTTGAACATGAAAACACTCAAAATGAATGATCATAACTGAGGTTTTGACTGTAAACTTAACTCTTTTGCTTTATTTCCTCTTAGCTTTCTAAAGCCAGAAAATACCCAGAGAGGTCCCTCTGCTTCCCCTGTCTTTTATTTCAGGGCTCCCAGGGAAGCTGTCCCAGCATAGCTCAGAAAGCCTGCAGTTAATCACAGGCTCTACTGGTACTGGGCTTGGACAGAAATGGATAGAGATGAAATCCCAAGGAGGCTGTGATTCAGATCATCCTGGGGGTTTCCTTAAGGGAATCCTCTCAATGCTGTGATGGATGGAGAATCTGTAGGGTGCAATTCCTTGTTTCCCAAGGATCAGGAGTACAGTTCTTACATTAAAAAACAAAACCCAAACCAAAACAGCAAAACGTCACCCCACTCTAGGTGGTGAATGTTGCCATCCAGGATGCACTTGCTCCTGGTTTTTCCTCTCCCTCTGCAGCTTGTGCAAGTTCGACTTGGTGCCAAGGGAGCCTCTTGCAGGCAGGAGGAGAGCAGTGTGACAGTCAGGCTCTAACGCTGGGCCTGTTTCTCCTGCAGTGCACTGACGCAGATGGCCCAGCTGTGGAGCGTGCCAGGGCCTGGTGTGAGATGACGGATGTCCCGTATTTCCGGTAGGAGCTTCCTTCTGCTCTCTGCACAGACCTATTTTTATCCCTCTCACTTCAGACCTGGCTGTGGCAGGATTTGTAATCCCAAATAGTGCCCCCTCCAGAGGCATGCCTGCCCAGACCCGTCCCCCTGTCCCCTTCTCCTCATGCCTCAGTGACATATCAGAGGATGCCATGGCCCAATGGTGGACTGAGCACTCCTTGTCTGAGTCAGTTAGTGGGATCTCTGGGGATGCTGTCTAACAGGGTCCTTAGGGGATGTGTGTCCTGCCCTGTTCCACCACACACAGCGTGTTTTGACACTCATGCCTTACTTAAGCGGTGCAGTTGCTGAACTATGGCTCAGCTTTGAGTGTGGTCTTGAAGGAGGGGGAAGGCCTCTGCTCTGCAAACCTGCTAGATACGGGCAAATGAACACCCAGGACAGCAGGAGCCACTTTGCACAAGTCTTGTGCTTGGCAGTCTCGCTGCCTTGTCACATGCGTGTCTGTGACCAGCTGGTGATGCTGTCATGCCATATGCAGGCTCAGCCCTCAGTTGCACACGGAGGTGATGTTGGACGAGGTGAATGACACCGTGCTGGTGAACGCTCTTTGGGACACCCAGCTTTACATCTACCAGCAGCGGGAGCAGTTTGAGCAGCTGGTGCTACATCTCTGCCGATGACTGACCTGGGGGGTCCTGTTCAGCATCCCCACGGCAAGGAGCAGAAGAATGCCTTGGATTTGCCCTTGAACCAAGACGCTGAGGTGGGGGAGGGATTACTACTACTAATAATGAGGAATTAATGATACTTAATAGACAACAGTGCACATATACATGTATTGCAGGACACACCTGTGTATTCCTGGACAGCTGTGAAATGCTGACAAGTACTTTCATGCCGTAGCCCCATCTTTGCTGCTGTGCTTGGTTTTGCTGCTCTGCTTTCTGACTGTACAGCCCTTCCCAGAAGCCAGAGCCCCCACCTACCTGTCTTGAGCTATAGCAGCTGGAGTCTCTCCTGTCTGTGCAGCACCTCCACTGACAAAGCACCGTGCACCTTCCCACATCACAGAATAGTCCCAGGCCAGATAAAGCTTCAGGGATTACTTGGTCCGCTGGGGCCGAGGTGTTTCGGAGTGTATAGTATGGACAAAAGGGACTATTCTTCCCTCAACACGCCCAGTTTGAAGGGGAGCTGAAACGCTGCAACTTCCCGCAGTAGATATGACGCAGAATGTTGTGACTAGCCTTGGGAGAAGGGGGAACCTTTCCTGAGCCAGTTGTCTTCTGAAGCACCTTCCCCTTTCCCCTCCAAGACGGGCTGGCAATGTAAGTAGTGACTGCGCCCAGGGTGGGAGCAGACCACCCCAGAGACTGTTTTGTGCTGCCTGACTTGCTGTGTTACTCTCTCCTCAAGGGCCGAGATGTGAAAGCCTGTCTTTACTCACAGCAAGCTCGAGATGAGGGACAATAACCTTGGCTTGGTTGGTAAAGAGATCGTTTCTCTTTATTCTTAACATGGAATTGAAATACTTTGAGATCAGTTCCCACCAAAGAAGCTGACCCTGTGACAACTTGGATTTACTGTTTTTTTTTTACTGCTGGAAATTCCATTGGGAATGCTACACTACTTGATGTTTCTGCGGTAAATTTTGCATATTTATAAATAATTTATGTACCTATTGGGAGGTGTTTTGAGGAGTAACCTGGAAAACCGAATTCTTAATCATTTGCTTTTTATGGGATGGACTGCTCTTGTGAGTGGTGCTTCTGTGAAAAAAAACTAACATGACCTGAAATAAAGAGAGGTTTGCATTTGGTTCCACTGTCATGCAGTCTATGGGTGTCTTGTCTCTCTCTCCATTGTGCAAAGTCCCAGAGGGGTTCTGAGCTTGTAGCCTCTGAATTTCTTACAGGTAGAAAATCAAGAATTTGGGCCCTTGAGGTACAGGATTATACCCTTTGTACAGGCTGAAGAGGTGAATGGCCTGTCCCTGCTGCCAGCCCTGGGAGCACGTGTGGTGTGAGTGGCTGGTGGTCCCACGAAGTGTGGCATTGCATGCTGGGCTTATCAGTTGCAGCCGGTGGAGAGGCTTTGTACCCACTCCCATGTGAGAATCCTCTTGGTGCTGATCAGGCCTAGAAAGAGGAACACTGAAATCCCTCAGAATACAAATGACTGGAGATGGCGCTTTAATTCTGGTAGCCCCAGGTGGTTCCTGGACAAGGTAACTGCTGCAAGCCTGCTGGACCTGGTGCCCACCAATTCCAAAGGGACTCCGCTGGCAGGAGTGTGGGTGGTGAGTCATGAATAGGGCTAGAAACTGATTATCTGCCTTCTGATTTTCACTTTCACAAATGACATTGTGGAATTACAGGGCTGTTAATGTGGAGTAAAGGTTTTCTTTTTCCTACATAACAGAGGGGCCTACCTTCCTGTGGGAAACCAAACCCCTACATCTCGAGATGGAGAGAACATGAGCTCCCTTATGCTTTTTGCCTGTGGGTTGCATTCTCCCATTCTCTTTATAAGCCTGCACCATCTGCAGGGACTTCCCAGGGTGATGCTGTGCTTGGGCCTCCTTGCACGCAGGCAGGGAGAGCCGGAGGGTTCAGGCACAAGCTCATGCCTGCTGTCGGGGACTCACATTGAGACTGGGAGCTGAGGGAGGCAAAGAGCCAGAGGGCTGAGGCCTGGGGTGGAGGAATAGTGGGCAGGGAAGAGGTGGAACCCGTTTTGACCTTTCTTCATGTTGCCCCCCCCCAAGTTACTTGCTGCCTGTGATCACAAGCTGATAGGGATCTCCTGACTCTGGTGCCTGTGCGCGAGAGACCTGAAGATGCTCTGCTAGCACAGCAAGGTGGAGCGAACCACCTCTGAGCGGTGGCAGTGACCGAGGCAGCGAGCCATAAGGCAGTTACTCTGGCAGGTGGCTGGCTCCGCAGGTGTCAGGGCAGGTGGAGCTGGGTACAGAGCCCGCAATCAATAATTAAAGGAGGTGGTCACATGCCCTTGCTGGCTGTCACAGGATTCCTCTCTTCCCAGAGTCCGGTTACTTCCAGAGATCAAGTTCCAGCCTCCTGGCTGGTGAATTATTAAACTCCAGCAGTGCTCCGTTCCCTTTGTACCACGTCTGTGTCTTCCTGCTGTCCTACCTTGCCAGCGACGGGCTCTTTCCATCCAGTCGGCTCTGCAGTAGCAGAGTCCTCCGGGCTGGTATAGCACCTTGTGCTCTCCTTTGCTCCTTGCTTCTTCATAGAAGAGGGAAAAAGCTCTGGAGATGGACCTGTCCTACAGATCCACCATCTCCATCTATAAGGTAAGTGCCGACGCCAGAGGCTGCTACTGTCAGCATAGGGGATATGTGTGGGTGGGAGGAGAGCTGTTTTCTGCCAAAGGCTCCCTCGAAGGGTGGACAGCCGAGGGCTGGATCTGTCCCCGGGCTGAACTGCAGCAGCTTCTGTGGGCTCTGGGCTGTGTTTGAGAGCAGACCGCTGGCAGGAGGGGGAGGGTGGTGTGGTACCCAAGGCAGATCCGTGAAGGAGCTGGGGAACCAGGGTGGTTTGGATATGGGGCATGTTTATGAAGGGTGACATGCCTTGGTTGCCGGTAGGAAGACGGAGCTCAGTCAGCTGTTTTCCCCTTTGCTGGAAAGAGCAGTCTGATCTCACGATGCTTCCCTACGCACATCGGTGCTGCACCAAGGTGGGGAGGGCTGGGAGAAGGGGGTTATTCTACCCTCTGGTCTGCTCTGCTGCCGGCAATAAACACCTTTGATGCATAGAGCAGGTGAGAGCTGAGAGGCTGTCTGAAGCAATCCATCCTTCTCTAAGGTGCCGAGTCTGGCAGCGCATCACATGCTGGCCAGGAAAAAGTTGTGTTTGTGCCTGGATAATAAGTGGTGGCCCTCCAACAGGCCCAGGAATGAGGGAAAAGTCTGCTCAGATCCCCTTGCAGTTACTCCCCCATTTGCAGCGAGTGCGGGACCTCGGGAGAAAGCCATTTTCAGGTCACCATTTGGCTCTCCAGGAAGCTACCTTGCCCTCTGCCATTGCTCCTCTCCCAGCTGGATGGAGAGGATTCAGGGCAGCTGAAGGTTGCAGCTACCTCTGATGCAGGGAGCTGACTTTGCGCTCAGCTGTACGTCACTGCAGCCATCCAGTGTCATGGCTGGGGGAGCTCTCTGTGTCCCTGCTGCACCCAGCCGAACCGCAGTGGGAGGGCATTGACCTGCTGAGGTCTCTGGGACATGGGGAAGACAGGCGTTAACGTGCTTCTGCCTGGCCACAGAGTATTCTGGAGCAGTTCAACCCTGCGCTGGAGAACCTGGTGTACCTGGGAAACAACTACCTGCGTGCCTTCCACGGTGAGTGGGGTACTGCATGGCCCGGGCTCCAGACTGTGCTGTCACATCTGTCCTGGGCACCTGCTGTGCTGTCACCCAGGACAAGGCTGCTGGTCCCCTCCTCTGACTTGTCCTGAGCTTCTCTTTGGCACTCTTCTACTCCAGTACCCACTACTCTTATTAGGCACAGATGAGGAGAAACTGGGTGCCCTTGCCTATAGGCGAGGCACCAGGGGGTGGCTGTCCTGTGTGCTGCTTGCTGGGGCTGGTGATGGTGGGAAGGCAGGCCAGATCCTTACCTCCCCTCTCCTCTCCTCACAGCATTATCCAAAGCGGCTGAAGTGTATTTTAAGGCAATCGAGAAGATTGGGGAGCAAGCGCTGCAGAGCTCCACCTCACATGTGCTGGGTAAGGCTCTTCTGCTTGCCATCATCCTCTGTCCTGTGATGAGCCACAGCTACGTTTATTTGGCCTTCCCCCTTAGCTCGTTCCTTTCTAGGTATTGGGGGAAGGAAGACAGCTCCTCTAAATGGTGTCTTACAGTGCCTGGCCCTGTCCAGGCAGTAAGAGTCAAATTTATTGTGTATCCTTGAATAACCCCAAGGCCCAGCACTCTCCCCTGTAACTTTCTGAGATCAACAACTGAGCGCAGCTCCTGGGATGGACCTCCAGCAATGGACCTTTCATGGAAACCAGTCCTTGCTGAGGCATTCTGCCCTGAGAGTTGAAGTTTTCATCTTGGAGGAACCATTTTGCTCCTCCTTGCAGGTGTGAGGGAAAAGCTGGAGAGCATGGACTGACAACAGCTGATGAGGTGTTGTCCTCCTGCGCCTGCAGCCAGCTGAAATGGCACCTCAGAGCTGAGGGGCTTACACTCAGCAACGCAAATAATTCTGCAGCCTAATGATAGTGGCTGAAAGTATGTTCAGGGAGCTGCTCTGATACTTAGCATTTTAGTAAAAATCTTCCAGCAGACGTGTCCCTTCTGCAGAGTCCTACCATCATCTGCACCACCCAGCTCACTCTTCTGCTCCCTGTCGTCAGTCTCTTCCCTTCATGGTTTCATACTACCAACACCAGTGAAGCGGGACTGCACACAGCATCGGCAGTGAGTGCTGTAGCTTCTTTCCTGTAGGACAGCCAGAACCACGCACCGTAGCTGAGGTGCCATTGGGGATGGAAATGGGCCTCGTAGGGGCAGCAGCAGAGTGGAAACCCAGCACCCGGAGCCCATGGCAGAGCCGAAGCTGCCTGCTGGCACCTGGGGCTGTAGCGGAGCGCTGGTCTGGCAGCTTCGTGGACTGGAGCAATCCCGTGTTGGCAGTGCCTGGGGAGTGATGGTGGAGCTGAGACCTGGGGAGAAAGGCTACCAGCCTCTCTCAGGGTGCACAGAGCAGTGCGTTGCGATATCTGTTGGACTTTCAACACCCATATATCATCAGCCTGAGTTGTATTCTACTGGTCTGCCTCCTCGGGCGCACGCAGAAATGGCCGTGGAATTTTTCTACCCTCTCCTGTCTTTTTCCCTGAAGGTGAAATTCTGATGCAGATGTCCAACACGCAGAGACTCTTGAGCTCTGATCTGGAAGTTGTGGTGAGTGGTTTTCCTGGGGGCTGGTGCAGGTGGGGGAAAAAGGGACTTCCTTAACCACAGCGTGCTGGCATTTTGCCCGATTTGCCCCATCTCCTGCCTCCCTGCTACCCCTGCTGCGTGTGACAGAGGCCTGTTACCGAGCTGGCATGCCCAGAGCCTGGCTGTTGTTCAATGTTTGGTGCCGTTGGTGGACTGCCATCACCCCTCTACAAGCGTGGTGGCAGCTGTGCAGTAGACTGAGCAATGCCTGGCTCTGAAGATGCAGTCAGGCCATCCTCTCTTTCCCCGGGTGGCAGTGGTGGGGCAGGAGTGAAGGGGTCGCTAACCCTTCCAGATACTGCTGTTTGTGCCTATGCTGAAGCTCAGGGGTTAATGGTCAGGTGGGTGCTGAGTGCCCACCCTCAGGCTGCAGGGCTACTCTGTGGTAGTCCTAATGTGCCCATTTCTGGCTGCTGTATGTGGTCCAGGTGGCAAAGGAGTCACTAGCTCTGTGGGTTTTGTGAGCCACCCCTTCACCCTGTATGGTGAAGGGATGAGGGTGATGGCTCCTTTGCTTCTTCCAGGCTCAGACCTTCCACATGGACCTGCTGCAGCACATGGAGAAGAACACCAAAATGGACGTGCAGTTCATCAGCGTGAGTGATGAACCCCCTTCTCCTCCTCAGCCCTCCTCGTTTCCCTCTGCCCTCCACCCAAGGGCTTTTGCTTGAGCACTTGAGGTGGTTCCTCGACTTTCCTCAGCAGGAATTAGGGGGGGCTTATCTTCTTCTCCCATTATGGGCCAAACCCCCAGTAGTTTGGCTGATGATGGAGGACTAAAGAGGGCAGACAGCTGTTCTCCTTTGTGCAGTGGGATTTGCTGAATGCTTCAACGGGGCTGAGAGAATTGGCATCCCCAAAGCAGAATTCCCAGCTTCCCTGAACCACAGCCTCTGAATAGGTGTGGGTCCTGTGCTGTTGTGGCCCAGCTGGCCATGCTGGTGGGTAGTGTCACGGAGGGAGACAGAACTGGGGGCTTGCTGCCAATGCAGGGGGAGCTGGGCACCAGTTCTTGCTCCTGAGATCCTGAGACTCGGCACTCTGGGGTCTTTAAAAATGAAGAGAAAGGTAAAGAAAGACTTTTTATAAGAGGTCCAAGTGAAGCCTGATTTCAGAGGGACTCAGATGCTCAACCACCCATCAGAGCAGGACCCTTGCTGCATCAGTGTCGTTTGGTCTCCGGTTCCTCACCCAGCCTGGTTTGTCCCTGGCAGGAAAGCCAGAAGCAGTATGAGCTGGAGTACCAGCGCAGAGCCACCAACCTGGATAAGTGCATGGCAGACCTGTGGAGAATGGAGAGGGCCCGTGATAAAAATGTCCGGGAGATGAAGGTGAGCCATGACTGCAGGAAGGGGAGTTGGAAAAAGAACTGGATGATTTCTCTGGAGTCAGGGCTGGTTTCTAAGCAACCTCGTCCTTCCTTAAAAGCCAAGGGGTTGGCCCCAACGTTCAAAAGGCAGCAGGCTTATCTGGAAAGGAGGCAACTCTTTTTCTACAGGGTACTGCTGACCTGTGGTACTCAGTCCTGCCAAGCCCTTTCCTCATTTAGCAACCCTCAGTGTGCAAGGACTTAATCCCTGGCACTCTGCTCTAGCTCGTCTGTGCTGCTCCAGCACTTTGAGTGGAATAGGAAGCTGGTAGACATGATGACCTGTTTCAACCCTTCCCTTGCCGTATGTGAGCCCACTTGGATGGATTTATGCTGATCCCTTCCTCCCTCTTTCCCCTGTGGCCCAGGAGAATGTGATGCGACTGCGCTCGGAGATGCAGGCATTTGTCTCTGAGAGCCAGAGGGAGGCTGAGCTGGAGGAGAAACGCCGTTACCGCTTCCTGGCTGAAAAGCACCAGATGCTCTACAACACTCTCCTCCAGTTTTACAGCAGGGTACGGCCCTGGCAGGCCAGAGAGCGGAGCTGAGGGAGCACCAGCATGGCTGGAGGAGGACCACGCAGGCAGGAGGGAGCCAGGGCTGAGCCACTCCTTGGGTGAAGGCAGCATCTGTGCATGGACTGGGCGGGAACTCTATTTTCTTTCTTGCTGTGGAGTCCAGTCTGACTACTGGGCTGGGAGAGCATGGCCAGGGGTGAGGATGGTGCTGACATGGTGTTAGTTGGGTGCGTGGGCGACGGGAGATGGAAGGGTGATGTAGGAGTTTATGGTAGGGTCATTGGGACCATGGTGTCTCTGCTGGAGGGTGCCATCCTAGAAATTCACTCCCGTGGGGCTCTGTTTAGCCATTCCCACAAACATAATTGTGGGAGGACCTGGTCTCTAATTGAATGTACGTGGCAGCCCTCGGCTCCCTCTGTAGCTGTTCTGCCCTGTCCATCACCCCTACTTTTTCTCTCTCTCTCCAGGCACGGGGCATGATCCAGACCAAGGCACCGCAGTGGAAGGAGCAGCTGGAGGCCAGCCGCAACCCCTCAAACAGCCACTCACAGGGTCTTCTTGCGGCCTCCCACAGCCAGGGGTATCCGTCAGGCCGGCTCACCCCCACCCACCTTGAGATGGTGAGGAGCCCATGGAGAGCCTCTGCCTTGGCGGTGGTGCAGCTGCAGCTTCCCCTTTCAGGCTGCAGACCAAGGGTTGTTCTTGGCTGACTGTGGTATTTGCTGTGTCCCTTCCTGGCCAAGATGAAGGGAAGCATGTGTATGGCCGCAATGGGGTAACGCGCTGGGTTTGGCTTTCTGAGAGGGACTGGGTATCTCTCAGAGCATGTCCCACTTGATGCAGCCCCTGTGGATTCAGCCTCCTTTCCTTCCAACAGCCCCAGAGATCCCTTGTTTCTCCCATGACTGGGAGTAGATCCAGCGTCTTCTCTCCGGAGCCTCCAGAAATGAGACTGTCTCCTCAATCAGATTCCCCCAGGCGGCCTCTGCGGCGGACACCATCAGCAAGTATGACTCATGTCTGGGAGAAACACTGGGGAGAGACACAGTGGTTGGGCCTCTCTGGGATCAGGGTTGGGTTTGGGGAGGGACCACAGCTCTATCAGACCACCAGTCTTCAGCCACATCCCTGGGCATGGTGAGAGGACAGTGTGTTTGGGGGCTGGGGAGGGCAAGGCTGAATGAAGCAGGTTGAGAAGGTTGAGTTCAGTCTTCAGAGAAGGGTCCACCCAGGACAAGGCCAGGTTTCCTGGCTGGCTGTGTGAGGAGGGGAACCCAAGGGTGTGCAATTTTCAAGGCTTGAACCATGAGGGCTGGTTCTTACTGGAGTTCCCATTTTGGTAATGCACCTTCCCTTGTGCTACCTGATTAAATATTAACCTGCCCCACAAAACCTACAAAAAGAGCCAATTACCTCATGTCTCACTTGCTTTTTCTTCCTGAAAGTGTTAAAAAAAAAAAAAAAAGGAAAAAGGCCCAAATTTTCAGTTGCTCTGGCAGGGTTGGGAAGAGGGACATCAGCCAGACATTTAGCAGGCAGTGCCTGTGCCCTAGACATCTGGCCAAAGAGGACACAGTGCAAAGCAAGTGGTTTCAGCTTGAGCTGATTTTCTCCTGCAAGAGGAATGTTTTACCCTTTCCCATGCTATGCCCTGCTCTCTGCCTGCAGAGAAAGGCCATCTACTCCTCTAGGATAAGTACTTGACTGGGGAAGTGAGGGTCCCTTCGAGGCAGCATAGGTCTTGCAGAGGATGCCGGACTCCAGCCAGACCCCTCTGATGCCTCTCTGCAGGTTTGCTCCCTACCGGCCGTACCTCCCGTTCAGGTTCCTTTGGTGAGGCCAGCAGTGGCAGCGAAGGCAGGAGGAGGACCGGCATGGCGAGAGTGCAGGCTATCGTGCCCCACATGACGGGTGCCAACCGGACCCTTCTACGGTTTGACCCCGGGGATGTCATCACGGTGCTGATGCCGGACGCGCAGAATGGCTGGCTGTATGGCAAGTTGGAGGGCTCATCAGTGTACGTAAATTAGCCTGGTGCAGGCTTGTCAGGTCTGGAGCTGGGAGGCTTAAGCCCAAAACTGTGTCCCTCCTTCCCTCCTGGTGTGGCCTGGGCAACTGTGTCTCACCCACCATCTGGGTGGGACATTGCCACGTCATGGGCTGTGCCTAGCACAGGGATTCTCCAAGCCAAGGAGATGCAGTGGGACAGGGTGAGCGGGGATGAACTGCCTGAGAAGGCTCCAGGGGCTTTGGGTGGAAGAGCCAGGGATGCAGTGACCCCCTCCCAGCTTGTGTGACTGAGTGACTCCTGTCATGGGACCCAGCTCAGGGCTGTGAACTGCTGGAGTTACCTGAGAGGCCCAGCGTTTCTCAGCTCACGCTGCAACTGCTGCCGCACCCTCCAGCACAGACAGGGCATGGAAACTGCTGCACCCAGCGCTTACTGAATTACTCCTCATGGTGCTGCCGGCCAACACCTGTTTGCAAAGCAAACGTGGCATCCCTGCACCATGCTCTGGAGGGAAGCTCACGCTCAGATGCAAGATGAGCAAGAGCAGTGCCTTTCTTCTGGGGGAGATTTCTGGGGTGGAGCTGCTTTGCCCTGAGGAGAAGGGATTTCCACAGCTTCCTTGTACAGTGGCCTTGGCCATCATGCTCAGTCAGAGCGTCTCTTCCTGGATTGCATAAGTGTTACTCCCCGGAGCAGGAATTTTGCACCGCCTCTGAGATAAGCGAGTCCTGCTCCAAGCTCAAGGACTGTCTTGCAATAACCCCATGCTCCACCTGGGGGTGAAAGATGTACAGAAACCCTGTCACACGAGGTAGCCGCAGCAGCGGCTTAGTTGATGTATGGGATGGGTGTAGATGAGGAGTGCTTGGCAGCTGGATCTGAATAGCCACAAACCATGGTTGCCTGGACCTCATTTGTCTCTGCTTCTGTGCTTTAGATGCGGCTGGTTCCCCGAAGCTTATGTCAAGCCTCTGGAGGAAGTGAGGGAGATGGAGGAGCCAGCCACCAGGTAACAGGAGAGCAATCAGCCAGGCAGGAGCTGGAATGGCTACTTGTAGGTAGCTGACACCAGTGGGGTGCCTGTTTGGGGTGTGCCCTGTGGAGAGCTGCAGTGCTCCCGTGCTGAAGCATCTGCTGAGAGCCTTGCTGCGCCCTGAGATCTCTCAGGCTTACTCTAGATGGCTCCCCTAACATGTGCGGTATCTTCTCAAAGGCGCTTGTGACTGGGCCAGTCCAAGCCATGTGTATTTTCTCCAGAGGCATCCCAGAGATACATGTTGTGGATAGCACCTGTGATGCCCCCTGTTCCTTGCTCTTTGACTCTCACCCCGCTGTCTTCTCTTGTTCAGGTCCTTCCCACTGCGAAGCAGTCACAGTATGGATGACATCCTGGACCGTCCCAGCACTCCTTCCTCTAGCAATTACTGGCCTGCTGCTGCCCAGCCCAGTTTGCCAAACCCACCTCCCCTCTCGATGGGTGTCAGCAGTCACCAGAGTGCGGTGGCCACTCCGGTCAGTTCTGGCTCCAAGGTGAGTGCAGGAGGAGTGACTGGTGTGTGTGGGTGTGTGGAGTGGGCCATGTCTGACTTTCATCCTCCAAGGCACACCTTTTCTCCATTGGCCTTCTGAGAAAGAAATACACCTTCCAGATGTTGGTGTGTGATCTCTTTCCTTCCTGACCTAAGGGGTCTTGTTAGCACTGGCCTTTCTCACCCAGTCTGTTCCCATGCCACCGTGTCCTGGTGGACCTTGCCAGTTGGCCTTGTATGTGCAGATCTGCAGTTCCTGGCTTTCCTCCCTCAAGGGACTGCTTTTCTGCCAGTGCCCTTGTGATTTCTCTCTCTTTTTGCTCACCAGGGGCCCTTCAGTTCAGTTCTTTTCTCCATGACCTCTCAGCCTGATTTCTGGTGGCTCCAGGGCAGCGCCTCTTTCTGCTAATAGTAGGACCAAGGAGTGATCAGGCTGGCCTGGGAGTGGGTGACCAGCTAACAGAGATGCCATCCTTCTTCTCTCTTCAAAGAATGGAAGGGAGTTTCATTGGGCTCCTCTTCTAAAATCAAGCAAGGGTTGGGTTGAAGTCACAGCTGGGGTACGGGAAAAGCTAGGGGCAAAGGCTGAGGGCGCAGCCATTTTGGAGAGCCTTACAAGTTGTGTCCAACCCATGGCTTATGGATAGCGTACTAAGAAGGAAATCCTCCACTTATCACTGCTTCCAGCTGTGGGGAATTGACTGGTGAGGACAAAGTTAAAGTTGGGGACAGTTAAAGGAGAGGACCTGGGAGAGGGAAAAATGGTGCTGCCCATGGGGCATCACTTGCTCAGTCTCACAGGAGGCTGGGAAACCTCATCTCTGGCTACTGGTTCCAGGCCAGTAAGAGGTTGCAAGCAACAGATGGCTCAAAGGACTGAAAAATGCATAATTTAATTAATCTTTTTTACCTTCATGTCCTGCTCTGTGTTTTCGGGGAGCCTCAGGCTGCACAACACAGAGGGGAACAGGCTCTGCAGCCAAACCCTGCCTCTGGGTCACTGGTTTCAGTCTGGTCCCAGGGCTAGGGTGTAGAGATAGACCTGGGTTTGAGCAATTGAAGTGCCTGGACCATTTGGAGTACCATGGCAGAGCGATTGAGCCTCATCAGAAGTTTGGAAGGACTCAGCCTTGCTCTAAATTTCTGCCCAAGACATCCTCCAGTTGAGCCAGGAGCAAATGTATGTGTGTTTGCCTTCCCACCTGTAATACAGACAGCCACTTGTGGCTTTCTTGCCTGCCATCAGCTACAGAAACTGACATACTTTAGCAGGCCAGTTGTCACTGATCCTTCACCATTTACTGGCCAAGAATAAGGGCAACAGGGCCTAGGTCCATCTTTCTCCATCAGGTTGGTCCACATTTAAGCAGTATGTGGTGTAGGGTAGGTAGCTACAGCTCTCGAGTTCCCTGTGGATGCAGGAAACGTGAGGGCACTGATGATGAACTCTTTGCCAGAATGTGTGGGCAACATGAGGGGGGCATCTCTGGCTGTGCTGGCAGGGTGCAACGTAGCTCAGAATGTCACTGTTTGCTGTGCTCTTCAGACATGACATTTTGGGGATTTGAGGCATCTCCTTTCTTCCCCAAGACAAAGGGAGGTGTCCTGGGGCAATACGGAACCTGTGGTGTAGGGACAACCCCCACCACAGAAAACAGGGTGTTATCTGTAGTGGTGGATTTGTGAGATTATGCGAAGTTTGAATGAATAAAGAGTCAGAGCTCCATTAATAGGACTTGGGCTCCTAACTCACTTAAGTGTTTTGTGGAATCTTCCTCCATGTGTGCAGTGTTTCCTGCCCCACTTTTGTCTCACCATTCCCCTCCCCATCCCGGATCGCTCACTGCTGCCTTTCTTTTCACTGCAGAAATCAGGAGTATTTGAGCAGCCCCCTGAACTCTTCCCACGGTGAGTGAGGTGTGCAGCTGCGGTCTGGAATCATCAGGCGGGGGGGGGACATTATTACAATACTATTATTATTTAATCTATTGGATTATCAAATGTGGGAGGAACAGGGAATGCAAAAGTCTGGAGGAAAGTAATGCACAACCCACCTTCCAGGGCAATAGAGGGGTCCACCAGAGGTGGGCCATTCTGGCTGACTGGGAAGGCTCTCTCCTACCTCTGGTAATACCAGGTACAGCCTGAGCACCCTGAGCAGATGGCCAGACCTGCATGCTCTTTCTAATCCATCTTGGAAGAGCCCCAGTAGCAGCTTGCAGCCTGAGCATGGAGCTACATGATTTTTGCAGCTCTGCCTGCTTGGAAAGAGCAGAGGTGTAAGGGACATGGTTTTTAGCTTTGATGAGTCAGGTCTGTGGAGATGAGACTTGCCATAAATCCGTTTTCCTTCCCTCTGCAGCTGGGTTGGTGTCTCCATGTTTCTGGCATGGTGCTGCGGCCTCTTTCTGCTCCTTGACTCCTTGCTTGGAGGTCAGGAGCCACAAGTGTAGAGTGCTAACACAAGGGACAGCTTTATGCTAGTGCCCCTTCTTCATCCCATGGAAGAGGGAGGGTGAGAAGCCTTGAGGAGAGCCCAAGGGGCACCACAAGGGAACCTGCAGTAGCGTGTGTTAAGGAGGGAGAAAACATACTCAGCAGCCAGCTTTACCATGCTTTCCTCCTTGGCATGGCAGTGGCTCTCCGGCAGGACTAAGTAGTCTTTGCTTGGTCAGCAGGACCCCTGCATGGTCTTTGCAGATTTCGTGATGGTTGCCTGTTTCCTTTCCCTTTCCAGAGGTACCAACCCCTTTGCCACAGTCAAGCTGCGTCCCACGGTCACCAACGACCGCTCAGCACCCATCATCCGATGAAGCAGGGCTGCAGATGGAAGAGAATTTCAGCAGGGAAGGGGGAGGCATACAAGCGATGGGCTGCGACCCCCTAGCTGGGCAGAGACCTCGTGTTACCACTCATGGAGTGACCCCTCATTTCCTCTCCCTTCCCTCCGGGACACAGGGACCCATCTCGCCTGGCTGTCTGGTGTTCTTTAGCCAGCAGCGGACCCCTGCTGCTCTTTTTGGGTATCCCCCTGTTCCCCTCCTCGTGTGATGTGACTGTACCTGAGTGGGAGAAGTCTGCTGTTACTGGTGCTGGTGGCCTGAGAGAGGGGATGCTGTTGGTCTGGGAGGTGGAGGGATGGATGGGTAAGATCATCTGTGGCATGGGGCAGCACTAGCAGGATGAGGAAGGCGAAGCTTTGCTAGCCCGGCTGTGGCCAGAGAAGGACACTCGCCGAACATCTCTTTGCTACCGAAAAATGAACCCCGAAGGGAAGAGGCCACAAGAAGATGTCCAGCGATGTGGTCTGGCTGACGGGGTCTGCAGCGTGCAGCTCTCTGCTTTCGGCCCCTTTGGCAACTGTGTCTGTTGGAAGCAGCATCTGCCCCTTCTTGTCCCCAGGGCAGCCCCTTCCCTTGCTGGGCAGCCCTGGGGCAAGGCAGAGGCAGGCGACAGTGCCCAGTGCCGCTGCCCTGCTCCTTCGCCTATTGTCCTGTGACAAAGATTTGGGTTATTTTTTTTTTTTTTTTAAATAAAATGGAGAGCACTGCTTCTGTAGCTGTCCCAGCGGTTGGGACATTGCGTTGGTCAGAGGATGCAGAGGCGTGGGGTCCCCATCAGCACTGGGGCCATGATGGCTGCCTACGTTGAACACTGCCGTGCAGTGGCTCCGGCTAAGGGCAACCTCCAGCAGAGGGGCCCAGGGGAGACATGGAGGGCACCAGGAGGGCTGCACGACCCCACCGCCAGCCACCCCCGGCTCCCTCCAGCTGTCCTGCCACTGGAGGGCAGCAAGCCCCAACTTCACAGCTGCCATGCGTGGGCAAGCCTTGCCCTGGGAGGACAAGGCCTGGTGGCCATCTTCTCCTCACCCAGGCTGTAAGCCCCAGGGGCGCCCCAGGGCTGCTGGGTGTCGGGCGTAACGATTCCCCCCAGGGGGTCCTGTGGGTGCCCCACCAGCCTGTCCCCACCATTGGGGGCCAAAGGGAGAGGCGGCGAGGGAGGGAGCGTGAGCAAGGGCCAGGGCTTTAGCCGATTAGCCTTATTAATAGAAATTAAACCCCAGCTGCGAGCGCTGCAAAGCCCCCGCAGCCCCCCCTCGCCCTGCCACCGTGGAAGGCACAGCAGTGAGGGCTGAGGGGCTCTGGGGGTTTAGAGCCTGGGCCTTTCACTCCCCCCTTCCCCAAAATCCCACCTGGGGCCAGCCCCAGCCCCAGCCTCCTCCCTGGGTGTAAAAAGGGTTCCCCCATGTGTAGCCGGAGACTGGCTTGTCCCTGGTGCCCACCAGACACCCTCCTGGGTGGCAGCTGCTGAGGGGGTTCATTTTGGTGGGGAAGGGGTGTTAGTTTGCTGCCAGGGGTGGGCTGGATCCTGCCCTTCAGGCCACAAACAGCAGCGATGCCTCGGCTGGTCCACCTTGTCTTTGCTCTCTGCTGGGCACATGCCCTGCAGGACCATGTCAGCGCTTCTTCATCCTCATGCCTGGCGGCTGAGGAGGTGGTGGTGGTGGGGGCTTTGAAAGCAGCCCCTTTCCTCCATTTTACCCCTTACTGAAGTGTGGGCCTGTGCCCTCGTCCTGCACTGCCCCCCTCCCTGGTACCCACCCTCCATCCCTGGCACCCACCCTCCATCCCCAGCACCCCCTTCCATCACCCCCTCCGAATCTGCTCCTGCCAGCCTGCCCTGGTCTAGAGGGAAAGGCGAGGAGCCCCATGGCAGCAGGATTACTGGGGGATTCGGGCCGCGGCAGGCAGCCACCTCCTCCCCATTGGCTGGAAAAGCCTCTTAAAAGTGGAGAAGTGCTTTCTGCTCGCTCAGCACCCGCCGGTCTCTGCCGGCCTGAAACCATAAGCGGCTGCTGACCCACATCCACGCTGGGAGCGCCGCAGGGCACTACCTGCACCCCCGGCAGGTAAGGGGGTCCCCTCTCACGGGGAATCCCCCTGGGTTGGCCACAGGTGGCTTTGCTGAGCAGCATTGGAGCCAGAGGAAAGCAGACTGAGAGGGTATTAGCTCTCTAGAGAGGACATAGTTGCCCCAAAGGAAGGAGCAGGGCACAAGAGAGCACTCGACAGGTGCTGGATTTCTGCAGGCATCGCCCCGTGTCCGGCTGACGGCGTGCCCACCATGGAGCAAAGAGCCAGCGGGACCATCTAACCGGGCACCCTCATCATCAGAGCTGGGAAGTGCCAGCCAGAGGGAGAGGGGAGCGCTGCGGACAGGTGCCCTCGGAGGCTCAGCCCGTGCTTGGGAGGTCGTCACTTTGTTGCACAGGTCAGTGGCGCGGAGGGATGCTTGCATCCTGGCACTGGCTGCCAATGGAACATCTCACCCAAGGGCTGCACTTGTTTATTTCTTTAACAAATGCTTTCCCAGGGTGACGTCTGTGAGGTGGGGGGGCTGGTGGCCTGAATTGTGGCCCTTGCGTTTGATAAACAGACCCCCACCCACACCCCCATCCGTATTGTGCGGAGGCATGAGGAGCCATCCTAGCATTTGTGTAGACCTTCCTGGACACAGCTTGCCTGGCACAGCAGGGCTTTGCTGGGAATTGTCCAGCACCGACTGCTCTGTGTGCATCCAGGGGCTGGCAGCCACGGCTGAACCTGCTGTGGCCTTCGCCCTCCCCACCTGGGCTTGTGACTTCTGGTGTCAGTGCAAATCTTCTCCTGGCACCCACCTGCAGCTAGCTCTGCAGCAGAGCCTGCTCTAGCCCACCTGCTTGTGATGCACGGGGAAGGGCAGGTGCCTATGCTGATGAGCTTTTAGGTGCATGTGAACTTACCAATGGTATTTTTACCCGTGGATAAAGCTTCTTAACTGAGGAGAAAATAATAGCAAGCTGTAGAGTGTGCAAAGGCAGGTGCAGGATACATGATGTGACCACTGTGTGCAGCCGTCAGCAGAAGAGCCAGGCGTATGCGCCACGGTGTTAGGAGCAAGGCAGCTCTGAAACGCCTGGCCCAGAGTGGGTATAAATCTCCAGCAGAGTTATGCTATAGCATATTGGCTTTGGAGGCATCTCCACAGGTGAACTCTTCTGGTGCACCTCATCTTTTTCAGCCAACATCTAGCTGCAAACAGGTAAAAGCCCCTTCACGCCTTGCTGTACAGTTGTGTAGCACTGAGCAAGTGGCTCCTGCAGAGGTACCCATCCAGCTCCAAACACAAACAGTACTGACAGATACTTGTCTAATGTGCTCTTAAAAATCAGATGCTGTTGACTCATCATTGACAGGCGATGCTACAGAAATCTCTGAAGAGCATGCCACAGATGGATAAATATTTTCTTGCTAGGAAGCTGGGAGAAAAAAAAAAAAAGATGAAATGCAATAGTTTGATTGATTCATTTGATTTGTGGTGCAGGACGAGATCAAGAAGGGTGAGGCTGGGAGAGGGGCTTGGATAAAAAGGCTTAGGGTGTATTTAGTGTCAGTCGCTCCTATTTGAGGCAGCTATGTGCAGCAGATGGTGCAGTGGTGAAACACCAGCACTGATCAAGAAATCGTTGCGCTTTTGCAGCAGGTCACCTTTTGTACAGCTGTACCTACCTTGTTAGTCCGGTGGAGCTGGGAGATGGAGCAGCAGACAGGTAATGGCAGAAGCTGAGTGAGACTGTTCAGTCTGGCTGTCCTGGTGCTAGTGATCCAGATAACACCAGAAAGGATGTGAGGGGGAAGGTGTGGGTGCCTGGAGAGTGTATAATTAATCTTTTCTTCCTTGCAATGATTCTTTGCCTTGAAAATGTCTTTATAGCACCCTATTCTCAGTTCATATCTCTGTCCCCTGCCACAGTCCCTGAGTCCTGGGCTAGGGAGGAGAGTCTGGAGTAGCCTGCGCCGTCCCCGTGGTTCGGCCCAAGAGCTATCAAGGTATGGCCATCCAGAAGAAGAGCTGCCCCAATTCACACTCAGAGACAGGTCCTGCTCCCTTTTTTCATGGCTGATGGGGTCCTGAAAGTTTGGGGATCTCTGCTGCAGGGACCTGTGGTGGTGGCAGATGCCTGGGTACTGCTATGAACAAACCCTCAAATATTTTCAGGGGCAAGGTTTCCCCAGGGAGGGGAAAGAGGCAGACCACTGTGGGTGGCTGGTGACTCCGATTCCACCCTTCCTAGGTGGTGCTAAGGTACCTGACTAAAACCAACTGGTCAAGACCATTTTGTGCCTCCTTATATTGATGCACTGTGGGTGCACGTGTCGTGTCCTTTGTGGGGGGGTCCAGAACTGGCCTAGCTGTCTTGTCTTGCAAGCCCCTCCTCTAGCATCCCCTAAACTATGGTTTCAGACCCCTCTCAGAGCACTTCCCTGTTTCCAGCCTTGGCTCTGCATGCTGAACCTCCTGCAAAATGAGAAAGACCAGTCACTTGCTTTTTCTGCAAGATTCAGGGGTGTCACAAGGTAGGACCACCTCTTGCCAAGCAAGGGTCCTTTACCTGGCCTCTGCCCCAGCCTGTGACATCCATGCTTTTGCTTATAGGATTTGCACTTGTTCAACCTGCAGAGCAACGGCAGGGCCATGGGAATCAGGGCAAGTCCCCCCTGTTGCTTAGAGGACACAAAGAAGGGGGGCTGCCTTGAGCAATACATCCAGATCCACAGCTCTGAGGTGCTAGCTCTGTGTCTGCCATCCATAGGAGTGTCCTTGTCCCTCAGTGGTCTCCAGTCAGCATGTGACTGCTCACATTTCTCATGATTGCCAGTGCAAGGGATGGGGACATTAATGCCATCTTGTAGTCCTTCAGCCAAGGGAGATGGGAGGAGACAGGACTCATGTTAGGGGTGTAATGCCAGCAGGATGGTGATAGGGCAAACCAGAAGCAGCAAAACCCAGGTCAGGCACGGAGAAAGCCGGACCGCTTTCTAGCACCTGTCTGATGCTACTTAGGAGCATCTATGATCAAAGGCCAGTGATGTTTTTGCATACAGGTGTTAAAATAAGCCTGGCTGACCAAGAAACTGAGGCCAACAGTGCTGGAAGGTGTATGGCAGAGCCCTGGTGCCGAGGGGAGATATGAGAAAAACATACCCACAGCAGCCAACTGGAGCAAAATTCTTGGGCAGCTTAACAGCCCCGAGAGCGACTCACAAGACATCCCCTCTAATTCCTTCCTTCTCTCCCCCTTAGGCTTTGTTCTGGCCACTCCATGTAGGTACAGAGCCCTAATCTCTCTGGCATGCAAATAACCACCGCCACCGGTTTGCCCATGCTCTCCCCCTTCACCCATTTCCCAAATCTGACCACTTACGGCAGGGAAGGGAGGGCAAGGGAGAAGGCTGTGCACAGAGGCTTCCCAGAAGAAAGCACAGCAGGACCTCCTGTGCCTCACTGCTGGAGGCATCTGTAGCAAGGCAGGTCCTGAAAAGCTCCCAGCTGGAGCAGATCAGGAGGGGAGAGGCTCAAAGGAAGATCTTGGGAACTGATCGGGGTTCACATTGCTGGCTCTCACCTTGCATCAGCCTGCAGGCAAGGCTAGATATGGAGCAAGTGGGGTGCTGCAGATCCTGATGCTCCACCACATCAGATGCAGCTCTCCAGTCTCAGCTGGGAGCTGTGACCCTGCTTGGCTGTGTCTGACCAGGGGTTATGGAGCTGTGGGCTTCCCTGAGCTCAGGGGGACCTTCCTCCCTCTGCCCAGCTGTGGCTTGATCTTGCACCCTAAAGCAATCCTGCCTTACCTGGCAGGATGAAGGTGATGAGAGATGATGTGGTCCCCCAGTGAGGCTCCTGGAACTTGGAGGTGGTGGGTGTAGAGAGAAACCTTGTAGTAAATGTTTTACTGCTGTGCTCTTCTCTTCTTGCACTGCCTAGAGATTTTTTTTCTCTCTCTCTCTGTTGCCCTACCTCCTCCTGGTCTGCCTTTCCCCTCCCAGGCTAGACGATGGGGAGAGCTGACCCAGAGGAAGGGCAGCTCCCAGCTCCTGTGAAGCCCCCAGATGGTGGCTGGGGCTGGATTGTGCTCTTTGGCTGCTTTGTGATCACTGGCTTCTCCTATGCCTTCCCGAAAGCCGTCAGTGTCTACTTCAAGGAGCTCATGAAAGATTTCCACGTGGGCTACAGTGACACAGCCTGGATCTCCTCCATCATGCTGGCCATGCTCTATGGAACAGGTGATGCTTGGATATGCTTCCCCCTCCCTAACTTGTGCCTTCCCTGCCCTGCTACGGGCCCAGACCATGTCCCCATGGGCTCTCCTCACACTCACGGGTCCCGTCATGAACCAACATGCAAAATACAATTGTCCCACCGCCTCTCTTTTAGGAGTGTGCTGCATTTCATGCCCCTGTTTCCTCTGCCCTAGGAGACCTCAGGAGTCACCCCATCTGCTTCTCAGACAATTAACAGGGGGTTTGCTCCCACTGCTGAAGTGCTTTCCCTGTCACACTGAGCCCTTCTTGTTCCCAGGGCATGGGGAAAAACAAAGGTCTCCACACGGTAGTCTCTCTCCCTTGGCTGGGCCCAAGGGCTGTGTATCTAAGCAGCCAAGCAGTGATCTCCATCATTAGTGTTTCATCTTCCCCTGGTTCCCTACTTGTGCAGGCTGCACCTTCCCATTTGTCCTATCTCCTTCTAAGTCTTCCACTGTGTCTCTTTTGATTCCTCCCAGGACCAGTATGCAGCATCATGGTGAACCAGTTTGGCTGCCGGCCCGTGATGCTCATCGGTGGGCTGCTAGCTTCCGCTGGGATGATCCTGGCATCTTTTACCACCAATATCATTGAGCTTTATCTGACAGCTGGCGTGCTGACAGGTGAGATTCCCAGGAGCTGGGAGGGACAGACTTGCCTGTGGAAGAACCAAGACTATGTTGTATCTCCCCTTAGCATTGATATTTCTAGCATCAGGTTTCCCCTCACCTATTTGCACCTGCTCACAAGAAGCATCTAGTCCTGAACGTTGCACTTGTGGGAAATGCATCTACTGCATCTGAACAGACAGGGCCTGTGGTTGAGGGGAGAGTGACAGAAGAAATGCAAGTGATGCCCAGTAATCATGGCAGCTGGGATGGCATCCGTATATAGCGATAGGGGAGGGGAGGGAAGCAAAGTTCCTCTTTAAGGCACAGGTCCTGTCTAAACATGGCCACAGCTACCTAATTCAAATACAGTTCAGGTAGACAGGCTGTTTTAGCCCATCTTCTCTGGGGGTAACCCACCAATGTGAAGGAGCAGAGACTTGTGAGGAACACAAGTTCTTGAATCCCATCATGGGACTTCAGGACTTGGATAGTCTGAGGGGATTTTTCAGCTTGTTGCAAACCATGTCTCATGTTCTTGCACCCCCTGTCTCCCTCCCGGCTTTCACCCTCACATAGGTCTGGGTATGGCATTGAACTTCCAGCCCTCACTGATCATGCTGGGCACCTACTTTGACAAGCGTCGTCCTCTTGCCAATGGACTGGCTGCTGCTGGGAGTCCTGTCTTCCTTTCCTCCCTCTCTCCACTGGGGCAAGTGCTGCTGGAGAAATTTGGTTGGCGAGGAGGGTTCCTTATCATGGGGGGCCTTCTGCTTAACTGCTGCACTTGTGGGGCAGTCATGAGACCCCTGGATATGGGCATGAAGCGAAAGACGGAGAAGGCTCAGGACAAATACGAAGCCAAAGAGATGCTGCCCATAGGAGGGAAATCAGAGGAGGGAATCAGTGCCACTGAGGGAACCAAGAAAGCCACGAAAACCAAGAAGAAGCCCAAGAAAGGAAAGAAGCTTCTGGATTTTAGTATCTTTTCCAACCGAGGGTTTATCATTTACACAATTTCAAAGTTCATCCTGGTGTTGGGTCTCTTCGTGCCCCCAATATTGCTGGTCAACTACGCCAAGGACACAGGTGTACCAGACACAGAGGCTGCATTCTTGCTCTCCATCATTGGTTTCATAGACATCTTTGCCCGCCCAGCCTGTGGCATGGTGGCAGGGTTGAAGTGGGTCCGCCCTCATGTAGCATACCTGTTCAGCTTCGCTATGCTTTTCAATGGCTTGACAGACATCTGCAGTGCCAGGGCTAGCAATTACACAGGGCTGGTCATCTTCTGTGTCTTTTTTGGCATCTCTTACGGCATGGTGGGGGCACTGCAGTTCGAGGTGCTGATGGCCATCGTTGGCTCCCAGAAGTTCTCCAGCGCCATCGGGCTGGTCCTACTTATCGAGGCTTTTGCTGTGCTCATCGGTCCACCTTCTGCAGGTAGGTCTCTTGCTGCAAAACACAAGTGATTTGTTTGGCTGCCATTCCATGGTATTGCAGGTATTGGGCATGGGCATGGTACTTGAAGAAAGACTCTATTTCTCAACTTCAAATTTCCCCTGGAAGCCGAGATTTGAGGTGAGAGCTCCCAATCTCACTCCATGCACCATAACGCTGAATCTGAGCAGAGGCAGAAAATGGCAAGTGATACTTCTCTCTCTGCTTTGGTCAGAGACCTGAGCAATGGTGGGTGTACAGAGCTATCCAGTGGCATGATTTCCACTGTCCCTCAATCCTGATCAGGGGCAATTCCCTCTCATTCTGGGATCCAGGTTTCTGCCTTCACTGCGAACATTGCATAGAATCACATAATGGGTAGGGTCAGGCACCTGCTGCAGGCAAACCTTTGAGAGTCTTTGGTAGGTAAAGACAAGGATCTTTCAAGTTCTTCTTGGTGTCCGTGGCCTTTTGACTGCTGCTGTGAATAATGACCTGAGTTTGTGTTGATTCCAACTCCAAGGCACAGGCATTTTGGTGTCAATCAATTCAAAACAGGTTGTGGAGACACCTGAGGCATTGGTCGTTACTTTTTTTTAAAGAGGATGAAGCCACTCACAGCTTCTCAACCAGTCTAGTCTAGGCCACAGTCCCTGGTAAGGTTCACGCCCCACAAACAGCCCATAAATAGGCTGTTGAATGGGGAGAGACCCTTCACCAAAGAGGCTGATGTAGGTTCCTGTTAACTGTCTGATCTGGTCTGAGAAAGCTAAATCATGCTAAAGGATCACTTCCAAATGAAGTGCAGTTTCCTGTATGTGTGATTTGTGAGGAAGGGGCCGGGACAGACCATGGGCAAATCCCCAGGCAGGCACCACTCCGTTGCTTCCTATGTTCCCTTTCTTCAGCTGCAACACGTGGGCTAAAGCCCATCAGTGAAGACCTCTGTGGGAATGAGCTTTTTCCCAGCATGTACCCCCAGCTCATAGTGAAACCTGCCCTCAGCAACTCCACTCAGCTCTCATGTAAAAATTGGTGGCCAAGAGAAGACCCTCTTGATGCTAACAATAATTCATGTCCCATCTTACAACCTGTTGGGCAGTCGCCAGTCCCAGGCCAGGGAGAGTCAAGAAATATGTGTCTTAGAGGCAGCTACAGAGAGATCATGAGGGGAGAGGGGGATTTAACAGCTCCTTGGGACAAGGCACACCAGTGGCTGGTGATGGGGGACACCCCTTAGCCCCCCCTGCTTGGTTCAGCTGTGCCTTGGTATCATGCACACACACAATGGGACACAGACGGTGCAGGGTCACTGAAGAATGGTGGTGGTGGTGAGCCAAGTTGTGGTTCCCACCTTCCCCCTGGTATGGGAAGCTTGAGTGTGTTGGCAAACCCCAGGGCTCGGAGTCAGTGGAGCAGCACTTGGCTGGAAGAAGGGAGTGGAACAAAGTGGCTTTGTTTGGTGTAATCCTCCTGAGCTGCTTCCCATTCCGTGGGGCTGAGGGGGTTTGGCACAGGATAAGCTGCACACATACACACACACACGCGCGCGCGTGCGTGCACACGGGCTCCTTGCCCACCATCCAGCTTGGGTGAACAGGGGCACATTCAACCAGAGAGGAATTCGCCACGTGCCTCCTATGACTTCTCAGGGAGGCACCCCAGCGTGCCCTGGGGCTGGTTTCAGACCATGCACCATAGCGCAGTAAGGGCTGGGGGGTGATATATGCAGTCAGGAGCACTCAGGACCGGGATGAAGCCTCTAGTCACCACGGCCTGGTCCTATACTCAGTGGGTGCCATCCTGACCATAACAGGATGGCTTCTCAGGCTCCCCAGTACTGAGGGCTGGGAACTGTCCCTCCAGCTCCAGTGCATTCAGAAGATGCATTGAGAACATCTCTTTGGCAGATAAATCATCAGGTGTGGGCCAGCCAAAGGGATTTCTTTGCCAAAGAGATGTTTCTTCTCCCCCCTCTGAATGTTCTCCTGTCATGATAGCTTAAGAAATAGTAATGCCTTCTCAAATTTTATTTCTTTTCTGAGACTGGACAAGCCAAGTCCCCAGAAGCTTATCTCACCTTGGCAAGAAGAAAATGGCCCACTACAATGTAAGACCATAACATCAGCGTGTTGCAATTATTTAACCTTGTCCAAACAAGGGAAAACACCAAACCTACACTCTTACAGTACTTTCCCTGGTGGTACAGTGTGGCTTTTGCCGAGAGTGATTTTTAGATATTCGGTCTTCTTGCTCTTTCCTTGAGAAATGGGTCCTCAGCCAAATACAGGTGCTGCCCATCTATGCTGGGCTGTCCATGCAGGAGTGCGTAGGCTGAAGCTAACTGTCTCATTCCTTCTCCAACCACCAGGCCGCTTGGTCGATGCTCTCAAGAACTACGAGGTGATCTTCTACCTGGCAGGCTCAGAGGTGGTGCTCTCTGCTGTCTTCCTGGCCGTGGCCACCTACTGCTGCCTGAACCGAGGGAAAAAGAAGGAGCCTCCCCTGGAGAAGAATCCCTCCGCAGGTGGTGGGAGTGACACTGAGGAAGCAGAGTCCGATGTGCAGGAAACTGAGGAGCACAGCAGCGACAACCACCAGCCAACCCACAGCACCGACAACGCTGTGGTGGCGGCCAGTGAGGAGGCCAACCACGTGGCAGAAGAGCAGAGTGGGGAGGGAGGCGGGTGTCCCGAGGGGGACGGGGAGGTGTTGGCACGAGATGGCTGCAACGCTGACCAGACGGTGGAGAGGGACAGTTTTTAGCCAGGGCAGAGGAATGGGGATGTATAAAACTGGCCATGTTTGCATGCACCTCAGCGTGGGATGGTAAGTGGGATATGGGGTGGAGAAAGTTGAGACAAAAGCAGATGTAAGAAGTAAGAGGGAAAGATATAAGAATAGCTGGTCCTTATGTACATATGTCCACATACCTACCCAGTGACATGTCTACTTGCATCCTGCACCCATGCTGGTACAACACAGGCTCAGAGAAGCCCAAACACCAAAAAGAAAAAAAATAATAATCTTCTTTCCTCACTTCCAAACCAGCCCTGGAGAAAGTCTTTTGAAGAGGCTGCCAAGGACTCTCCTTTTCCTTCTGCATTGTCACCATACAGAACAGAAACAATTAGAGACTCTTTGTAATCAGATCTGGTACGCTTTGGTGTGGTGTCATTGTTTCCTCAGCCCCACTTCCACGGTCGGGATAGCACCAGGTTAGCTGGCAGTACGCTTAGGAGCTGGTGTAATTCCTAACTATTATCCAGACCACCTCCAGCTGCAGCCAGCATGGGGGGAAGACGCTGCGTTCCCTGCAATACCTCCCTTGGGCACTGCCAAACCGGTGGGACACCGGCTCCAACCACCTCTGTCTGGAGCATCTTTTGTGGGTGGTAAAACCAGGGCAGTGACATATGATGCTGCTTTTCCAAGTAGGGAAGCGCTGGGTTAGGGGCCGCCGCTGAGGTGCCAGAAGAAGACATCTGAGAAACACTAATGCCATTAGGCGAGCAGCCACACGAAGGAGCCTCGCCGACAGGAATAGCAGCAATCCAGCTTTATCTAGGCTGAAGTGAGTCCTGTTGACGTGTGAAGGGAACAACCTGGCCCCTTTGGGGGTGGGGCTTTCAATGCAGGTGAATAACTGCATCCCCAGTGATTACCCACTCGGCGGGAATGGCACCGGACACGTGTGTGTGTTCTGTTTAAATAGAGAAAACCCCCTTACGTAAAGGAATCAAAGGTAAGGCAGAAGGACAAGCCGCAGCCCCCGGGTGCCACTAACGAGGGTGTTGGAGCACGTGGTAAGGCAGGCATGACCCTCCTCATCCCTGCTGCAGGGGTGGATTTCTAGATTCAGAGAGGACAACCTTCCCTGGCATGCTTAAACCACTCCTAATCTGCTTTAGGACTGGATCTTTTATAAACACACACACACACACACACACCCCAGGCCAAAGCCCTTTCTTCCGGTTTCCCGAACTGCTTCACCTCAGAGGCCCTGGGGGAACCTGTGACTATAGCGAGGGATCAAAAAGTAGGCAGAGGGCCACAGGGAAGGCAGCTCCTGGGATCATCAAAATAGGCATTTCATTCCAGACTAGGCTGAGTACAAGTTCACAGGTGATGAGTGAAGCCTGCAGGACCCGTAAAGCCGTTTAAACCCAGAAGGGGAGTGGGGACGTGGAGGAAAGGGTTTTGTTCTAGATGCTCCCAAGCAAAGAGCAGTAAATGACGAGCAAATTAAAGCCGCTGAAGAATGTCAGTTTAAGAAGAGACATAAGAACTGGAAATGGGAGGGGAGAAGGCAAAGCCCATGGAGCTGTGCCCTGTCCCACCTTGGTTAACAACACTGTGAGGTCTCCTTGTGAGCCAGTCACAGTGGTGACTTTGGGCTTTTTCCTGTTCAAACACACTTAGAAACATCCCAAATCAGACTAAGCACCACGACAAACCCCACATGCAAAGCTCTGGGAGAACGAGAAGCAGCAGCAAGGGTGGTGGAGCCCTGTAGGCATTCATTCACTGCTCCCCTCCCCACAAGATAAGATCCCTGTTTCTGCTCTGCTCCACCATGTTGCCCTGCAGCTCTTTCCCCAGCAACCCCAAACCCCGTCCCCCCAGGCCGGGTTTTCCTTATTCACCAATATGCCCTCCAAGAAGCAGCCTACAACTCCCCAGAGGTCCGAGGTCCAAGGTCCACAGCGTGAAAACAACCACCCTTGTCAGCACCCGGCAGGTCACTAGAACAAGGTTCCCTCTGTTTACTTGTCACCAGTCAACATTTCCCACTAAGCCTCCCGCTCTTAAATCTTTTCACAAAGGCACATAAAAGCCCTGAGGGTACCGCATCTCACCACAGTCAGTGCTGTGAGATACCCAGCCCTCTTCCTTCCCCTCCACCAGCTGGGTTGCAAAAAACCCAGCTACACTGCCTCCCACTTTGCATTGGTGGCTTTCAGGCGGGCTCTGCTGAAGCATTTTCTCTGTTCCTCTTAATTGCTCCATATTTTGGCACAACAAACAGCTCTGAAAGAGGATCAGGGACTTAAGCATCAGCTCAAGCTTGTGATGCAATTGCGGAGCTGTGTGGACAAGCTGGCCCTGGAAGGGTGCAAGGACGCCACCGGGCTGGACTGAGGCAACGGGTGGCTTTACAAGGCTGCTGTTCCCCTGGGAAGCCAAGATGCAGAGAAGCTGGTATTACATGGATGACTGGCCATGCTACAGCATTTATAAGCCGCCTCCTCTGGAAACCTGTGTTGCAGTGACCATTGCCTCTTGGCCTAGAGCTTATCCACCAGTATGAGCAAGAAAATAATGGCCAGCGCATGACACTCCTTCTTCCTGTCATTATATTTTAAGATTAAAACCAATGGAGGATGAGCAAAAAAAAAATATCACTAAAGAAAACCCATGAAGGACAGGAAATGAAATGTCACATTTTTCTTTATTAGAGACAACAGTCAGTACAATCAGAGTCCATTTAAGTCTTCCAGGGCAGCTTGACCATGGATGGCTCTCTTCCAGGCACCCACAGAGATAACAAAGCTCCAAAAAAAAAAAAATCAAAGAGAAAAAACAAAACAAAACAAACATCTCCATCATAAATTAATACCCTTAAATAACTTCTTTCACTACCACTAGAATGTAATGACAGAGAAGTCAAAACTCTTGCCTCTGAGAAGAACACCACTCCTGGCAGATGTGTTGCCCGCCAAAAGAGAAAGTGCCATCTGCATCTGGGATCAGCCCACATGGATGGAGGGAGGAGAAGAGAAAAGGAAGGAGAAGAGAAAAGGAAGGAGGAAGGAAGCAGCCTAGCTTACCTTGGTTTTCCTTTCCCCCCCCTTCCCTTGTGCTGGGGAACAGGATGTTACTACTGCTTCTGGCTGGCCCAAAGGCAGCACAAAATGATTGTGCAGAGAGGAGAGCAAGGGGGTGGCACACTATTCATGCTTCACACTAAAAGACATCTCAAAGCCTCTGCCTACAGGCCATGTCTTCCTCTCTCCACAAATTTTCCCATCTCTCCGCTCTAGTTTAAGGAGTTTAAGGATGGGCTACCTCCTTTGCAGTTCTAAGGTGGCTCCTCTTGGCACCTGCACAAGAAGGAGTGTGCAGGACTGGCTGCACGTCCTCTAGAAGCATGTTTGGTTACTGTCCATCGCAAGGCGCTGTAAGAGAGGACAAGGATGGAAAGGAAGTGCAGGCAGCTTTGCTGTTATTCCCAGGAATCTGACTGCCTCAGACAAGCACGCTCACCTCAGCATCTCTGCCGAGCAGGGGGGCTCCTTCCTCAGCCAGGTCTCTCCTTCCCACAGGGAAGGGCAGAGCCACATCCTGCTGGATTCTAGCCCTGGGGCACAGCTATGGAGTGTACAGACAGTGCCAGCTGTGCAGGAGCTCAGGGACTATGAAGAGGATGGTAACCGGGGGAAAAGGCTTCCAAATCTTGGCAGCAGGGCTGCAGCAGCTCAGCATGCCAGGCAGCCACTTCCACCAGCCCCTGCTTTGAGAGCTTACCCCAGCCCCATGGATGGGGTGGGGGGGTGATCAGGTCACATGTACTACCAACAGTTCGGTACCACCACCAGTTCGAGGCATCACCTCGAACGCGCTCCTATTTCTTAAGAACAGTGGCACAGAGAGCTGGGAGTGGTGACAGTGATCATCCTACAAAATTCAGTTCTGCAGCCCATGGGGACAGGTGGAAGAGACAGAAGCAGCTTAAAACAGGCCAGAGAATGGGAAGCTTGAAGACAGCGAGCAGTGGGGTGAAGAAAACAATGCTGGTGCTAACACTTTCCCATAGTACAAGGGGAGGACAGAAGGGGGCTGTTCTCAGCATTTGTAATCATCTCCAGATGTTTAACTGGCTTCCTTGTGCCAGCGGGGAGTGGTGCATCCCATGTGCTCAGCAGCATCCTGTCTGCACAGAGTCACCTGGCAGTGCGGCAGGAGATGTTTCCTCCCCACACCTCAGTACCCAAGTTGGGCAGCAGAAGTCTCTGGAGGACAAAGGAATATCCAGGCAAACAAGCAAGGGAAGAGAGAAGAAAGCAGAGGTTGGTCCCAATCCAACCAGCTACCCCCACCCAAAGCAGAGGAGGAATCCCAGGCTGAACATACACAGAAATCACAGAGGATGAATTGCCATGTGAAATACATGTTTTTATAACAGTCTGCAAAGTCTTTCCTTTGGCGATGCTGGCACACTCAGGCATCATCTATGAGCTTTTCACCATTTGCGTCCTCCTTCCCGCTACTCTCTCTCTCGCTTCCTCCTTCTTCTTCTTCTGCCCCATCCGTGTACGTGTCCTTCTGCCCATAGTTGAGAGTAGTGCGGGCAAGGTCCACCTCAATGGGAAAGACATCTGCATCTCGGAGCACGGCATAGCAGTCGTCATAGTACTTGGACATTGTGGAGACAAAACGCTGGAGCTGGAACACGATGTCTTGCACTGTAGTGGAGACAAGTTGGGAACAAATCAGGCAAAAACCCCCTTCATAAGCAGAGCATGAAGGCTGTGATCAAGCCACCCTCACCAATATTAGTTACAGTCTTCTACACATTAATCCCTCTTGGCCCCTGAGGGCAGATGTCTCAGGCACAGCCACAGAAGGATTCTTCAACAGACTTCTGAGCTGAGACAAAAGAGGAGCATGAAGGCCAAAGCCATGTCTGCCTGACCCCTTCAGGTGCTGGACACAGCAGTGGTACTCACCGTGTTTCTGGTCCAAGAGCTCTATTTTCTCTAGCACGTCCTTCCTCATCTTGGCAAAGCGTGTGCGAGCCTCCTGCCGGCAACGTAGTATAAGGCGGTATTCATAGTTCCCAGTGCTGACACGGTAGAGGGGTTCACCCAGAGCCTGCCAAAAACACGGCGCCGTTTTAGACTCCCACAACAGTGCCTGTACACAGAGTTTGCCTACCGATGCGAACTCACAATGACCTTGGGTTATTACAGCCCTCTCAAGCTCACTGGAACTGCACTCAGGAAGCTTGAAGCATTAGGAATGCTGAGCCACATCAACAAACTGGCAGTCAGCGTGGCCAAATACACACCAACCATGGTAAAGAAATGCACCACTACTAAGCAAAGACAGAAGGACCGGCACCTTTCAACCCAGCATGGAGAAACGGAATGGCTTCTTATCTGAACTATTCAGATAGGCACTATGAACAAACAAGTCTAGGGTCTGAGGGATATATTAATTTCTATCAATCACACAAAAAAATCTGCCCTCTGCAGTCTTCACCCTATATTGATTGCATGATGACATATACATCTACACAGGGAACCTTGTGGTATCTACAACCATCCAGACACAACGCTGCAAACCAGTAGCGATGGACCTATACATTGTCCCAGAAAAAAGTTTTGAGAGAAAGGGGTTAGGTCTGTCAGCAAAACAGCATTCTTCTCTTACACCTGTAAACATAACATATATAAAAAACATGTTACTGACTATGGCTTGGCATGCTGCACGTGCCAAAACCCAAAAATGTTACTCCACTGGGTAAGACTGGGATTCTTTCCTTCCCATTTAGCAGGAAAGATTTAATTAAATGTTGTGTTAGGAAAGTTTTATTCCGTCATGGCACTGGGAACTGGACTTTCCAAGAATTCAAATCCCTGCTCTGAGATCAATACCTAGGAGAAAACAAGATCTTATTTTTATGCAGGGAAACCCGGCATGTAGGGGACACCTTTAGGTATCTTAAACAGAGCTGTTAAGGATTAGTTGTAAAACTCTAAACCAGACAGCAAACTGTTACTGGAGAATGTTGCCAGGGTTTTTTTTAAGTCTTCTGATTTTAAATTACCCATTTTGGGGCAAAAGTCTATTGTTAAGACAGATTCTTTAATCAATATTCCTCAACTACAAATTCAGCTTTCACATGTGTTCTGCTAGAGAGGCTAAACCGCCATTTCTCAGAAACAAGTCCGGAATTAATGATAAGCTGTACACTACACACAAATGGAGTCTGTGAAGATAACACCTTAATCCTTCTTACACAAGCTAATATTACTTAAACACTGAGACAGGCAACCACTGAGCAAACAAGCTGCCAGAGAAGATGTCTGGTCCCTCTACTATTCCACAGCAACAGTGATTCATGACAGTTATTGGCAGGGTTTCCAAGGCATCATTTAAGGACCTCCAATTTCTAATATGTTAAGAACAAATGTGTGTGATTCGTAGGATGCACACAGGCACAGGAGTGCTTTTGCAATTACAAGGCAATGTGCACAGGGAAGCTGCAGAAACAGTTGTCATCGCCACAGTACTGGTACTCACAATGCAGCTGTACTCTTCATCATCCATCTCTTTGACTTTCAGGCAGTAAGACTTTGTAGGATTATGAAAAAAAAAAAAAGGCAAAAAGCAAACCAAGAAGGACATATTAACAATTAGAAGCAATTTCATTATCACCCGTAGCCATAGGGTTGTACCATTTCAAGCCTTCCTTCAATGCTGCAGCTAGGGACACTGGGGAGAGCACAGTGGGATCAGAGTATATTAGGTGGAAGGAAAAATCTGCTTAGAGAAAGATGGGGAGAGGAAAACATTGGGGGAGAGAGAAGGCGCTTAATATTTATGTTACAGGAGCAAATACTTTAGATAGGTATAACCCAAGTAAGAGAAAAATCCTGCATTCATCTACTGTTTGTGAAAACAGTACCAGAAAAGTATGAGGTGGGAATAATTCAAGAGCAGGAAAACCAAGAAAAATTGTGGGAAGAGATGCTGCCATATTCACTTGACTTAGGGCTGCAGCTCCATATAGTTCTCTAAACTGGTAAAAGGAAATCAATTCTTACAGTTACAAAACATATGCACTTAACAACCCTACCCTGTTTTTTGGGGTGTAGAAAATGAAGGGTGAGTGGAATGGAGAAGGGGGAAAAAAACACGGTCTAAATAAAACCAAACACAATTTGACAGTGGTTTAATCTGGCTAAAGAAATACTATCCAAAACTACCTGAAAAATATGGACTCTGAGGCTGGTGAGCTGTTTAGGGGAGTTCAAGAGTGTAAGTTGCATAGGAACTCTTTACAAATAAATAAGGAAATTAATTTGGCCATTTAGAAAATAAGTCATCTGGGTTCTGGGAGATCTCTTTTACCTGTAAGAACTATTGAGTCAAAAGCAAGGGTATGAATCTTAGTAATGTGGCAATAGACAAAGAATTGGAAAAAATAATGCATTCTTGCATGGACTGTGGAAGGATGGACATGTGATTGCATAGGCTCTATGGGACCCTCAGGATATGATTCTAGGAAACTTAATTTCATCAGCACTAAAAAAAATAAATATAAAAAGCAGCTCACCAAATATTCAAACTTGACATCCAGGTATTTTTTGATAGTCAGCCTTGTGTCGGGAATGGCTTTATTCAAATATGTATTCAAGTCAGTAAGCATCTGCAAGGGAAACACATCCTGTTGCTGAATGTAAGACCAAAAAGCATGACTACAATTACTCAAGAGCAACCTTCTAACGAGCACAGGCCATGAGACTGCCTTCAGTTAACTCTTTTTAACTAGAGCGTATCTGAAAGAAAATAATTGATCTTGACTCAGAATTGCTATGGTTAGAGAATCCATTACAGTCACTGGCAAGTGGTTCCAGCGTTAGAAATGCACACCTCACTTCTGGTCTGAATTTGTGTTCTTTCAAATAATCTTGTTTCATTTTCAGCTAGTCCTGGAAACTGCTTTCCCTGACTCAGAGGCCTATTAACCAGTGCTGTCCATCCAACATGGCACATTAAGTAGTGCCCAAATCAACATTTAATACTCTCTTTGCTAAATTAAGTGGACAGATTCCCTGGAGACTCTCACTCAAATATATTGATTGAAATCCTCAAATTGTTCCTGGATTACTCAACTAAACTCTTAAATTTAGTAAATAAACAAACTCTTAAATCTTTCAATTATGGCAACCTATATCAGGGAAAAGGCTCTAGGGATTACACTGATCAAACTACCCTCTCATCCCCAAAAGAAAAGGAAAGTAATACACTCATGTGCAAAAGTGAAAAGCACAAGATTGATATATTCATTACATTATCTCTTAGATTCTTCATGAAGAGAGTTCCCTGAAGGAAAGCAGACAAAGAGTTCTTCCCAGAATGAATGATTTGTAAGACCACACCTTCAAACACACACTTCTGTCTTTCTAGATTCCCCTCTTCTCCAGACCCTTTACTCCTACGGTTAAATTCTTTACCGGCTTAATTGTTTTCAAAAGGTGAATCCCAAACTTCTCAATGTTGCGATGGGCATCAGCAAATTTCACGAAGGCTTCACTGGCAGCTGGTTGTGGCTCCCGTACACCAATGACAGAGAAAACATCTCCAAATGCTAGATAAGGGTGATAAATACAAACAGACGAAAGAAGAGGTTGACTCCAGAGAAGAATCTTGCCTCCAGTACTACAACTCCTTCCCATAACCTTGCAATTAGCTGGGGAATGATGCTACATATTTCCTAAAGGCCAGTGGTTGGCAGGGCATTTCTTCACTGTCTCATGTGAAAGACAGGGCCTGTGCTAGCACTATGACCGCTAATGCCAGGAGAGCAGCCCTTCCCGGCTCATTTTTGCAATACTTAGTTTGCTTTGAGTGAGGGAATCACAAATGTAAGTACGGACTAAAACTCCTGAAACTGGAGGTCAAACATTTCTGTTCCCTTCATTCAAGATTCTTTACCTCTGTGTGTCTGAGATAGCTCAAAGAAAGCCCTGAGAAGACTCTTGGTGTGCTCTGTCAAGCCTGTGACAGAAGACAGAAAAAAACATTTAAGTCATTTCACTAAAACGTAGTAGAAGCATCTTTTTCTCCCATCTGGTGTCTGATGGAAGACACAGTTTACCTTTGTATAACTCTGCAGTCCTCTCCAGCTCCTCTAATCTCTTCACTAGTCCATCTAAATGGAAACAAGAATCAGAACACAGAATTACAACAGTCAAATCCAACATGGTTAAGACCTGACGACCTAGAAAAACACCAGATTCCTATTTTTGGTTCAATTTTCACCTCTAAAGCTTGCCCCCTGGTCCAACATGGGAAGTTTTTAAAATAACTGTCAACTAGTTTTACAGTATGGTGTCATCACCTATCAGCATTCAGTAAGTGGGTCCCCACTTTAAATTAATTTGACCTTAGCTAACATTTAAATGGCCCCAATGACAGGATATATCACTCAGGAAGGGCAGAGACAATCACAACAGGGAGGTATAGCAGAAGGAAAGAATTATGAAGGAATAATGTGGAACATGCAAGAACTATAAAAAGTTGGTAAGCACAAGAGGGTAAATGTTCCCTTAAGAAAATGTTCTTCTGGACAATACTTACCATTGCAAAGTATGGCTCGGCTTAACCCCAGGGCATCTGCTGTTCCTGAGCTCATATTCTCTACCAGTCGATGCTTTACCTTCTTCAATACTACAAGTCAAAACAGAGTGGCAAACCAGGATCAGAGTAATTTCTACGGGCATGAAAAGCACACTAGCATACTTCACCACTTTCTCAGGCATTGAATAAACTGGCCAGTCTGAACTTAACTCACTATAGAGGTAGTGAGCAGAAAAAGAACACCAGCCATGCATAGCACATCTTCTATCTTCTGTCTGTTCTGGTCTCACATCCTATATACTTCAATCAATAGAGCTCCAGAACTTCTTTTGGAAGACTATTCCAATAAATCACTTTGCTATAAGCTACCTATCATGAGATTTGGAACTAAACTTTGCTTATGCTACTTGCTGTATTATTTCAACTGAAGTCAGGAGACAAGGCTGAAAGCAAAACAAATAGGATTTAATGATCAAAGTTTGCTTAACTTTTATCTTTTGGCTCTTAGTTAAACCTTTTTGTCACCCCTTGATGGAATTAATTTCTGTCTTTGGTGGTCATACCCTGCAAATTGCTAGAGACAATTATGCCTTTGGAATCAGATGATTCAGCTACATTTCTTTAGAGGTAAACTTGCAGGGGTGCCAAGTGCCTGCAGCTCCCAAGAACTCAGCTGGAGCCACAGAGTTTAGCATCTCTGAAAAATACCATATTCTCACCGCACTTCTGTTTCCCCAGAAATCCATCTCAGTCCTCAACGTTTTCCTGAACCTCTGTCAATTCATTAGCACCTTAATCACCATGAAGAGAAATGAAAGCAAAAAGAATAGATGGATTTTTTTAGAAAAGTGAGAAAGGTAGACCATATAATGGAGACAGATACATAGGCTTAGTTTAAAACACACACTTTGTTTTAGAAATAAAGCCTTCTCTCTCTCCTATAAAATTTATGGTTGTACAAAACTCAGTATAGACAGGTATTGCACCACTGTTCTTCACGCTGAGAAACTGCAATCAGTGTTTTCTGACAGATGCATTTGTTTGTATAGCCCAAACTCTCAATAGATGAGCATAACTTACGTGTATTCAAAATAAATAAATTAAATTATTATCTAGTTGAATTTCATCATCCATGCTAAACACAGCACAGGAAAACAAGCCTCCCACAAAAACAGTCAAGCCTCAATTTGACTTTCAAGACTATTTCAAGAAGTCAGGGAAGGGTTTTTATAAACCTGCAATTCTTTTTGACAGTATCCATCTGAAAATGACTGAGTTAAGAGGAAGAATGGAACCAGAATTTTACTTTGGTTTTAGCTGGGACCAACCTTTCACCCCTCCATGTCACTTCAAGACTCTAGGGAGAAAGAAACCAGTCTTACCGATATCCAAAGACTTGCCCTGCTTTGGGTCAGCCTGAAGCTTGTTGTAGTGAATCGTCACTTCTCCCTGTAGAAAGAGCAAATCCCAAACTGCTGTGCTGGAAGCAAGTAGCAGTGGCTTCCTTTACCAATGGACAATAAACTGTAAACTATGACCCAGAAGCTCCAGTGGCCCCCTCCTACCTCTCACCTTTACCATCTGTATCATCTTGGCCACCTCCACCTTGGTCTTCCCTTTGACGGACTTCCCATTCACTCCTGTGATTTCATCACCAGCTGCTACGGTGCCATCTAAAGCTGCTGGAGTGTTATCAAATACCTAGCAGAGAGGAGAGAGAGCACAGATATTCTGGAATCAAGAGGAAGAGGAAGGTGAATCCAAGGCTGAAGGACAATTACATTCTTCCTATTTAACTCAGTTGCATTTTGTTCATGGTGAAGTCATAGTTTTTCTCCTTTCCTAAGAGGTGGGCTGATCATCTTGTTCTCTCAGGCAGTTCTTGCCTCCAGGACGTACCTCCGCAAGCTTAGGATTCTAGATGTTGAGCACGTCACACCATTCTCCTGTGAATTCTAACATGCTCTCCAATGAGAAGGATAATTTCAGAAGTCTTAATTTAATTCTTCCACACCTATTAGGTACCAGGGTAAGGAAATGTTATTCACTGGGAAGTGACATGATCTATGCTGTTTGATTTTCTCAAAGTGGGATACGACTCTCCATGCTTTCCATCTCTCAGGCCAACACTGTTTTACAAAGACGGTTGATTCTTCCTCCCCAAGTGCCCACCTGGACAATGTAGAGACAGGGGCAGTACTGTGCTCCTCCCCCAATGCTGATCCCAATCAGGTTCTGAGAGTCCTTCTTCAGTGTCACTGTCCCAGGTACAGTGGGGATCCCCCTAAATGAGAAAGGGTGGATGAGCAACTGAACACAGTAGGCAGAGCTGCATGTGTATGAAACAACTCTGGTATCTGAGTCGATACAAACTGGAAACACAATGGGCACTGCACATTTGGTTACAGAATCGCAGAATGGTCAGGGTTGGCGGGGACCTCTGGAGATCATCTAGTCCAACCCCTCTGCCAAAGCAGGTTCACCTACAGCAGGTTGGACAGGATCACATCCAGGCGGGTTTTGAATATCTCCAGAGAAGGAGACCCCACAACCTCTCTGGACAGCTTGTTCCAGTGCTCCGTCACCCTCAAAATAAAGAACTTTTTCCTGATGTTCAGACATCATTTCCTGTGTTCCAGTTTGTTCCCGTTGCCTCTTGTCCTGTTGCTGGGCACAACTGAAAAGAGTCTGGCCCCATCCTCTTGACACCCACCCTTCAAGTATTTATGAGCATTGATGACATCCCTCCTCAGTCTTCTTTTCTCCAGGCTAAACAGACCCAGATCTGTCAGCCTTTCCTCAGAAGAGAGATGCTCCAGTCCCTTGAATTCATCACATTATCTCTGCCATAGAGTCTCTCAGCGTGGGCCAGCAGAAGGACCTTCTGGGCTATCTTTTTTGAGACAGCATGCAAGGACTAGAGGTGGGAGAGACACCCTCATCCATCACTAGGCACTGAGGAAACACTATCATGTTTTAGAGAGTGTTTCATCTGCTTAGTGCTGGAGCAAGAGGAAAACTTGCACAGCATAAATGAGATGCCAGACAAGCACTCTATGTCAAATTCATTGCTAAACTCATCAAACTTTTTACTTGCTCAGGAAATTCCACTGTTCTCCTCCTTACAGACCTAAAGAGTGCAGTGTTTCTCTCCATTTATTTGTGCCTCTTATTATCTTTCCTCTATTGTAAATATTTTTATCTCTGGCTAAGGTCGGTAATTTACAGAAGATTTGTCAGCACCGCTTTGCAATCAGAAAGGCAGGGTAGTCATCGCACAGCAACAGAAAGCGTTCTCCTTTGCTCACCAGCACAACAATGCCTCATCCCCAGTCCCCAGAGGGAGCAAGAAATCAGGACTGAACAGCAAGTCTGACTCTTCAGCACACAGCGTCAGGAGGAGGTAAATTTATCCACTCCCATTAGGTCTTGGCTGCAAAGACTATTTCTATTGTTAGCAAAAAACAGGAAAAGGCAAGCTAAATACTCACAGCTTATCTTCCTCAATATCATAGTCCAAATCTGCAAACATTGTTTTGGTTAATCGGAGCTTGTTCACCCGAAACTGCTTATTCCAAACTCCCTGGGAAGAAAGAACAGAATAAACCCCAATAAACCAGTGATCTCAATAGAAAACCCCAGAGAATCAACCTGTCCCCCTTGTAAATCTCCCTCTTTTTCTATTTTTTTTTTTTGAAAGTCACATTGTGGTCTCTGTTCTTATCTCAAAGATAAAAATCACGTCAAATGTCTCTGATTCTCTGCTCTGAATGAGACAGGAGAAAGTCCTCGAGCTTGAATGCTGCATGTTTCAAAACCAACACATGTGCAGTATTTCCAAAGCACGAAACAAAATGTGGTCCATTCTGGAAGCTGCTTCTTCACATGCTCTCCCTGCCTAGCCCCCCGGCTGCTACAGACATTTACTTTCATTCCCTATGTCTGCTAAACATCTCCGTTTTGTTCTTGACTTCATAACAATTTATATCACTTTTGGACATTTATCTCTTATCTTGGGAGGCTACGACGCAAAGCTTTTTGCAACTCATTTTCACACACAAAAAAAGCCTCATTATTTCCTCCTGTTCGGACACTGATTAGCAGACGCGGTTTGGTTTCCCTCGTCCTTCAGCAGCACCAAAGGCAGGGTGAGTTACCACCATATCCAACCCCAACGGCCGCCAACAGGCCAGGGCTTTGCCGGCAGCTCGCCACGCCGCGTCCCTCCCGGCAGCGGCCTCGCATATCGGGCACAGCCCTTTGCCGCTAAGTGCTGCGAGCGTGTCCGCCACCCCTCGCCCTCTCACCCGGCTGGGCCCGGGGGCGACGGGGCTCGGGCCCGGCATGGGGGCGGGGCTCGGCGCTGGGCCCTGATGAAGAGGTCTCCCGGTGGCCCGAGCCCCCGCAGACCCGGGAAGGGGCGGAGGGGGGTCACCGGGCACCGGCCCGGCCGTTTGGTGTGTGTGGGGTCGCCCTGACAGGGCCCTGGGGGGGCTGGAGGTGGGAGTGAGAGGGGGGGAGCGTCGCGTGCTCACCGGAAGTAGCCACCCGGCGCGCGGCCCCCGCCGCCACCTGCCGCCCGGCGCTGTCAGCTCGCCGACACGTCACCGCCGAGGGTCAGCCCGGAAGCAGCCCCAGCGCCGGGCAGGGCCCCGCCCCTCCGCTCGCGTCGGGCCGCGTTGCCATGGGGACGGAGACCCGCAGGGGCGGGGCCAGCCTGCTCCTGTCCGCCATCTTGAGAGCGGCGCGGCGGTGGCGCTGACGGTGTCAGGGCGATATCAGGCCTGCGCTCGGGCTGACTTCAGTCTGGGGGGAAGGGGCTGCCCCCCATCTTATCCGCCCAGTCAGCCCCCTCTGGTTCAGGGAGGTGGGCCGGTGGAGAGGTGTTCTTGGGAGAAAGCAGCCTCCGGGTGTGTTGTGTCCCTCCTGCCCCAGCCCCGTGGCCTTCGGGCCCCTGAAGCCACCATAGTGTGCAGAGGGGGCTGGGCTGTATGGTGAAGCCGGGCCTGCAGCCACCAGCCCAGGTTTTAGGCTATGTCCAACTCCACTTTAGTTTTCTGAAGTACCCCAATCACTGTGGGGCACACGGAGGCAGAGCTTTTGGGCTCAGTAAATTGTAGAGGGGGAGCTGCAGTGGTGGCAGCAGAAGACGATGGGAACCGCTGAGTTGAACAGGTTTATTGGCACACATGAAACAGCGGCTGCTGTTATTAGTGGATCATGGGGAGCTATCAGCTGTTCAGTCACCAGGAGGTGGACCCAAAGTGTGCCCACCTCAAGGAAAAGATGCTCTCTTGCACTTACACTTCGAAAAAGTGGCAAGGTGATGTACCCTGTACTACACCCAGTGCCTGCCTGCCTTGGAAGGCAGTGTTTCAGAAAGACGTTTGTGAATGTGAACACGTCCCAGACTGATGATTCAGATGACAGCAGGGACACAAAGAGCTTTGAAACTGGTTGGCACAATTGCCCCTACTGCTGGCAGGCCAGCGGCGACCTGTGGAAGCAGTGATTTGGAAGCCAGTCAGCACAGCTGTATGCAAAACCACTGAGCATGCCAAGGTTCTGCGTGTTTTTCTCCTCTGTGGTGTGTGTGTGTGCATAGTGGTTAGGTGTTCAAATGAATTTTCTGCCTTCATCAAGACAGTCCCATCACTGAGAGAATGCTTTGATTTCCCAGAAGAATGTGGTCGCCTCTTACATTATGTGTCATCTCTTCCAGCCGCTGTTGGCTTCTGAGCAATTACCAAGCTGCAAAACCTGACTTACTGACGTAGATAAAAAAAAAATAAATTGCACTCTTTGAACTGAAAACTCCTCTGTGACCAGGAACAAGGACTGGCTGATGACGATGACCTCTCTTGCTGTCTGAGAGGGTGGTTAGTGTTTGCAGTGGGCAGCCCCATGAACCTCTCGACTGCACACATCAAAACACCAACTGAAGCCACATACACTGCTGGAGTACAAGGGCAAGAGTGTGTTGTTAATAATCACTTTGAAGTCCTGGGTCTAAGAGGTGATTTATTTATGAAGGGAAGCTGAATGAGAAATACAGTCCTTCAGGTGGGAGCTCTCTGAAGAGAAGAGGTTGACATCCTGACCCTGGATGCTGACAGGAGTTTTATAACAGTGAAGTGCTAGAATTGATGAGCCAGGCCCTGATCTCTGCACATGAGGAGCTCGCTGGGGCTCAGTGGTACAATGGCACTTGACTGCGGCTGAGGATGATAGAGAGAAGACAGAGCCAGACTCTTCCCAGGGCTTTTGCACAGCAAAAGACAAGGGGCAAGGGTCACAAGTTGCAGCATGGAAATTCCAGTTAGATAAAAGAAAAAAAAAGTACTATAACAGTGGGTAATCAGTGTTTCAGCAGCCCAGACTGGTGGTGGAATATCCATCCCTAGAGATGGTGAAAATGTAACTGGACAGATTCTGCAATGCTGTGGTCCTGAGAGAGACCCTGCAACATTTGGAAACATTTTCCTGTGTAATTCTCTTTCAAATTCTTGGATCAAAACAACTGTCTGTAGCCACCTTCTTAAATACTTACTCTGAAAATAAATTAAAAAAAAAAAACCCTGTCCCCCTGTCCTACTCAGACCATATAACTTTGCTATTGACAGCTGGGGGTTAACATAATTGTGACACAGTTACATTGGAGCCCCCACTGAAGTCCAGCCCCTGGCTAGCTGGGCACTACCAAACACAGAGGACGCTCTGCATAACCCTCCCCAAAGTTGACAGTTAACATAGACAAGAGCTGATTAAACAAGTGTCACACAGCAGATCATTGGCAGAGGCAGCGGTTAGGTCCATGCCACGGCAGGACTGCTCCGTGCAGTGGGTTAAGGGTCCGGGAGTTGCACACTGCCCCTTTGCTGTCTCCTGCTTCGTGACCATGGGCTTTGCAGGGTCACCTCGGAGGAGGTGACCACCAGGCCAGCCAGCTGGGCTTCGTTTGTAAGGGGGGAGCTCCACCGTGTGGGCCCTGCTGGGAACTTCTGCGGGAAGGGGGCCTGGATTCAGGCGTACTGGGTGTGCAATGGGGGGATATTTTTTCTACTTTACTGCGGGCAGAGGGGAGGAAGTTCCCCCCCCGCCCCCCCCAGGAGAACACCTGCATAACATAAATCATTTGGTTGTGCCCAAGAGGATTGCTCAGAGCCTTGTGAATTGCGGTGCAACAGACTGGTTAAAAGACATCCCAGGACCCTGTTTCTCCCATGTTCACTTCTGCTACTGCGTCTGCAAGGAAAAAAAAAAAAAGGAGCAGTGAATTTCTCATTCCCTGGCAGCTCCTGCCATTAGAAAGAAAGACAAGAGACAGAACTGGCCTGGGGTAAAAAAAAACAGACCTGCTGACACTGACAAGGCCAAAGCTTGTAAGTCTCATGTGCCTTGCTTTTGTGCTGCTCCACTGACGTGTCTGCATTGTGCATGTCCTTCAGTATGTCCCTGAAGCATCGGCTTTTGTATATGTGTGTTGACTGAGCCTGCCTTTTGTGTACAGTCGCTCCAACATGTCCAAGATCGATGGGATTGGGATTTTCTCTATATGAGATGGAGAATGAACCTGCATGTGCCCTAAAGCCATGTCTGTCTCAATATTAGAAATCCAGCTGATTGCCTCCTCCCAAGGGAGGAGTAATTAATTACTGATGAAAAGGGTTATCTAAAATCCAAAAAAATAAGTCTAGCTAACGTGTAAAAAACCTCAGGAAGCTGTTCATTTTCAAGAATAGGTCTGATTAATTGTTGTATCAAAAATTTGAAATGCAGCTTTATCCTGAAAAGTGGGCTCACCGCTTACAATCTACCAATATGGCTTGGATCAAGAGGGCTCAGTTTGCAAGTACAGACATTTTTCCACCCTTAAATGGACAACCTATGGAAAGTCAGTGCAGGCTCTGAGAGTCAAACTCCCTTCTGCTTGTCTTTCACCACGTGTAATAAGGAGTATAAGGAGTCTGCAAGCAGATCACACGTTGCATGACTAGTTAGACTCTTGGCACTCAGATGCATTTCTCTGTACTGGGTTTGTGCTGAATCTCATATTTCTGGCTGCTTTTCTGCTACTGTTGTCAGCATCAACACAACTAATGCTGAGCTAACATCCTCTTCAATTGCTGTCCCTTGAGCCATGTTGTCTGTTTTGGGGGGAACTTTCAGTGGGTAAGTGTGGGGATTGTATTCCCTGCCCACCACTCCACAGCCTGCCTGCTCTGTCCCTGCCCCACTTCTGCTGAGTGCTCCAGACCCCTGCAGGAGCCTCTACATGGTCTAGGTGTGAGATAAAGGTGGTGGTGGTGGCCCCATTGAGGTAGAATATGGAACAGTCATACACAGGAGTAGTTTAACACACACCAGGGTGGGTGTTTGCTGTTAGCACTTGCACCCTGGGGCTACCAACTCAGCGGAAGGGGTGAGAAACATTGAAAACAGGCTGCAAATGACCTGACAGCTTATTTCCCAACCTATACATCTTATCATTGCTGTATTCAAACTCCTCCCAGAATGAGATGTACCTTCAATTCATTCCACTGAGAAGCTGGAGATACCCCTTCCCAGGGGGGCCCCCAACCTCCAAGTGTTTGCCCCATAAAGTTTCAGCAGAATACAATATTGCTGTCCTTCAGAGTTCTAGCTGGCTTAATCTAGGTGGTGAAATTTAACATTTTGGGGATGAAAAGCAGTATTTTTGTGCATTGATTAATTTTTTTTTCCTGGGTGTTTTAATTGTCCCTCCTCTGAGATTTCCTGAATTTAGGCTTATCCTGGTGAAGTGGACAATGCTCCGTGGTAGATGCGTTGTATTTCCACATGCACCAAACACATTTCGTTCCCCCTTGACTTCCTCCCCATGGATTTTTTCTCCTAGTCAAGGAGATAGGTCTCAGGAGCATCTGTTCTTACCGACCACTGATATATTGCTCAGTGCTGACCCCCAGAAGGTCTAGCTGTTACATATATGAAAGCATTACACACAAAAGAAGCATTTACAACCTGAAAAAAACCAGTGACTTAAAACCTAATGGTTTTTCTGAGACACTGCAGGTGGAAAGCACAGGTCCTGACTTGGCTGATCATTTTCAATTTATAAGGCAACTTTCAGCCTTTCCACACCAGAGGCATGACCACACGCTATTGCATGGCCCAGGAGGACTGCCAGTTTGGCGAGGTGCTGACCAAGCTCGTGGTCCTTGGGTTGAATCCCTGGGATGTGGAGCCTCACAATGGAATAGCAACGGGGCCTATGGGGGATCACATCTCATGAGCAGTGGCAGAGTGGAGGGTGGGAAACAGGCAGAGACTTGCCCTCATTATGCATGGGTCTAACATGCCCAATTACCCCATCCTCTCCTCACCTCCACGATGTAAAAGACTCTTGTTGAGAGTGGTCATAATTCACGGTGAACACCCAGCCTCCCCCTTACTCCCTTCACACCCGCTGCTCTCCATTTTCCTTCCAGAAAAAAATGTGTCTTTGATGAAATGAAATGGCTCAGTCAAAGAACCCCTCAAATGGTTGGGGACCCCTGCACTTGGCCACCCTTGCCCACTTCCCAGCTCTATTTCTGGCTGAGTTTGGAGTTTAAGTGGGCTGACCTTGTGCCCTGGCTGCCCCGGGGGTCAGTGATGAAAGCGGATGGAGGCTTCACAGTCAGGTCTCTTGTGTGTGACTCTTTTGTTCCCGGGACAGGGGTGTGCAGTGCCTGGGACAGTGCTTAATTGTTCGGGGGCACTGCTTTACCCGTCATGCCCTTCCCCGGGTGGCCCCAGCCCTTCTTGCTCATGCGTGGGAGGGAGGCAGCTTCCCCACTCGGGGTAGGGAGGAGGAAGCAGAGTCTGAGTTGCTCAGCATCATTTCTGGCTGTTTATCAATCTGTGTAATAAATTTTGTGGAGTGTTAGAAAGCCAGAAAAAAAAAAAAGACAGACAAAAAAATTACTTCCTGGCATTTTGTGACTCCTGTCTGTCACTGAGTGCATTCTCCATTGTCCTGCCATGCAGACAAGAGCAACATCAGCTTGCTCTGGCCAGCTCCTGGGTCCATCTGCTGTGCTCTGTGGCATGCACTCGGTCACCAAGACCTCCCTCTGCCTTTCTGCAGGTGTTCAATGAGGAAAGCCCAATGGGTCAGGCCTGAGGCACTTGGCTTAGTCCAAGTGGAGGCAATGGGTTTGTACCAGGGAGTGCAGAAGTTTTGGGTTGCAGCACATCAACAAAACCAGGTGGTATTGTGGGTGAGCAAGCCCAGGGCTGGAGGTATTGAGGCTCCTGGAAAGCTTCACTAGACTTGAGCTGGGCACCCACACCTTGCACTGCCCTGAGGACTTGCAGAGGAGCGGTGGGTTTGCTGTAGGTATGCGTGGGCAGGGGATGATGCTGGACAACCTGTGGGCGTGATGATAAAGAGTTGAAGGTTTACAAATGTCAATGACGGAGGTAGGTCAGCAGAGCTCAGCATAAGCATGTAGGAAGCATTGTACCACTCAATACCCATTTAGCTGCCCCCTCAGCATCTTTCTTCTTGCAGCGAGTCCTTCCTGTGCTTTACCTCTTCATTACAGCTGGAGGCTGGGGCAGGAGCCTCCACAGTGGGCCCTCCCCTCTGCTGTTTCAGGGAGTGACTGCGTAGAGGAAATGGATAAAAGGAGTGGAGGGTCAGGGTTTAATTACCCCATTGTGTGCAGAGACGAGTGATGGACAGAGACTGTCAGTGGGTCACCGATTAGCTGCCATGGAGCAGACAGAGGAGGGGGGAAATGTGATGAGCCCCCGGGACAGACCAGTGTCAGGGAGAGCCTTGAGACATGGAGATGGCAGCTTCTAATGGGAGACACTTTTTCTTTTCCTGGTTTCCCCAGTCCTTCATCTCCCTCTTTGTCCCAGCTCCATCAGGAGCCCTGTGGGCTCAAAAGCCTCCTGCTGGGCGCTGGATGCCTCACTGGTTAGGGACAAGGGCTTCTGGGGTGGCAGGTCCCCTGGGGCGATGGAGAAGAAGGTAGCACTGCACTGAATGCCAACTGCACTGAGTGTCCCTGTGGGGAGGTAGCAAGGAAGGATGGAGGAAGGGAAGAAGGGAAGGAGGAATTAAAGGGCAGGATGGAAGGAAAGGAAGAAGGCTGAAGGAAGTGGCTGCTGGTGGGTGAGGTGTAGTATACACAGAGTGCTCCTCTGTGCAGGTGTGAAGGTCTCCTGCAGAGAGATGAACCTGACCAAAGTGGAAACCAGGCTGCCTGTTTCCAGCCCCACTGCTTCACCACTGCCTCCCTTGGACATGGCTGAATGCCTCTGGTAATAAATCTCTCTCCCCATCTGTTGTCTCTGGGGCTGTGAGAGAGTAGGATTATTCTCTTGGTAAATTTGGTGACCTGGTTTTGTGTAAGCAAAATGCAGATGTAACAAGTTTCGTTAAGTCTTACCCTTTCTGCTCCCAACCCCATAGGTACTGCCCCCTCCTTTCCTTCTCACACTCATATCAAGCCCTTGTTCCTCATCCTACCACATTGTCTCTGAGCCCAGCCTCCCTTTCTTACATACTTGACAACTCACTCAACTCTTATCCCTGACTGTGGCCTCAGTCCTGCCATACAATGTCACACCTAACCTTCTTCCATCAGTCCTGTTACCCTTGGTCTCAAGACTCCTCTTTCTTCTCCTTTTCCCTACAATCCCTCTACACATCCTCTTTTGGATTCTGACCTTCAGTTTCTAACTCCATCCATAGTTGTCCTCCAAAGTTCTGCTTCCTGTGTCCCCCCTCCCTATCACTCCTACCCTTTCCGCTCCCTTTCTTGCCTTTCCTCACTCATCCTTTACCCCTCTTTGCTATCCCCTTCACCCCTCATCTCCCAGGATTGTTTGCATGAATCGTCTCTGGAATCATGAGATCACTGTTTTTTTCTGTCTCTGTCAGTGGGAACATCACATTAGGACCGTGGATAAGTGACCGGGGGCCATTGGGGTGACTCTGGCACCCCCCCTCCGCACCCTCCCTACCCCCCTCTTCTGCATCAAAGAAAGCTTTGTTGTCCAAATGCAGAAAGAGAAAAGCAGATAAAAAGGCGGAACATGTGATCTCATTGGCTTTATTTAGCCATCCAGCTATCCCTCCTCTTTTTTCTTGATTCATCCAAAATTATCTAAGTAAGAATCCATAATCCATCCTTGGGCTTCTCATCTGTGAAAGAGATGGTGGTAGATTCTTTTTTCCAAAGAGACTTCAACAGCTGACCTCTTGGTCTCCACAGGGTGCAAAGATGACCCTGACCGGGGCTCTCTGGGCAGTGTAATGCCTTTGACTGCAGTAGTCTCCACTGCGGGACTGTGGGATCCCACCCTGTGAAGGGGAATTGTGACCAGGAAAAAGCAATTCCTTCACCATTGCTAAATGGGTATTTCTAAGAGGATCCATCAATGCATTGCTTCATCAGGTGCGCTGCTTGGTGGGGAGGTTTATGTTTATAGCACTAGATGCGCAACAGTTGAATTAACGAGTTTCTGGATCTGCCAGAGACTTGCTTTTTTGACCAGGGTAAACTACTTCATCTCTGGGTGCTTCAATTGTCCTTTGTGATGGAGATCGGTGTTTATCTAGTAAGGCTGACTGTACACTCCTGGTGAGCATCCTGTACCACAGAGCTACTGTGGGAGCAGTGGGGCACAGCTGGGATTGCAGTAAGGATCTCTGCATCTGCGTTGGGATTCATTTAGATGTTATCAAGCCAGGAGGCAGGAAGAGGATTATTATATATTTGCAAATTATTACATATTAGATGGGTTTGATGCTTTACAATGAAAGCTGCTCTGCATGCAGTTTTGAAACAGATATGGTTGACTTAGCACAAATCTTTATTGTGGGCACAGTCAGACGAGTAGAAGAAGTTGGTCAGTGCACCATTTTCATGGTGTTTTAACCAGATTGGTTAAAATCCACCAGACAAGAAGTCCTTCTAATGTGAGAATATAATGGCCCTTTTATCTGTATAGTCCATTCCCCTTCTGTACAGGAATAAAAATTCTCAAGATAACGCCTTACATCCACAGCTTTGTATGAGGGTGTGCGGGAAGTCACTAAGGCTGCAATTTAATGATTGTTTCAGTAGCTTTCCAAAATAGTTAAGGCTCTGAATGGGAGAAGAGTGCAGAAAGCTTGGCAGATGGAGCTAGGCAGCATATGCCATGTTCATCTAAAGCACAACACGGACTGAGATGGACTTGGGACAAAGGGTAGTCAGAGGAGTGAAGAGGGTCGGTAGAGAAGAGGATGAGCAGAAAGGCAGAAATAGCAAGATTTGCTTCAGGTGAGACTGAAGAATTTGATTTTCTTGCAGAAGGCAGTATCAGTGAAAGATATACCCAAATGCTCTAAAAGGCAGGGAGGTGGGAACTTGGCTGGGGAATTGTTTCTATTGCAGAAAGGTCATTGTGGAAGTTGCAGTGACTTTAGTGTCATGTGAACTTTTACATATCTATGTACGTACGTGTAAAATGACTCAGGGAAGGAGTGCAAGGAGACTATAGCTAGAAGGATGTCTGTGGGCATGCCTGAGGTATAATTTCAATGGGGTGTGGGAAGACATGATGTCCATGGAGATTTGCCACAGCTTTTCTGTGGTAGGAGATCATGCACAAGAAAATTTACAGCAACGGTGCGGAGAAACTATACGACATTACAACCCATCCAACAAAGTGTTGGGTCCAGCTTACAAACAGCTGAATCAGTAAATGTGGAGGCAAGAAAGTGACTTTTTTGTGCCTCTTGTGTGTTTTTTAATAAATACAGAGTTCCTATAAAAAATCTAGACCCATTGAAGCTGCCACCAGACTGCCAGTTCTGGATCCCTATCATTTGATTTTCCTGAAACAGGCACTATGACTCCATTCGCAAGACATTTCCATTAGCATGTTGGGCTGATTCAACATATATCCTGCCCTGTTGTGTCTGATTCATTCTTCCCCATTTCTAGAAGCCCGAGGGAAGGCAGAGGGCCCTTCTCATAGATGCTCAAGGTCTCTATCAGATAATAGCTGAAGAAATATTTGCCATGACCGAGCTATGGTCATTTTTTGCCATTCCTTAGTCACTTGGCAGCCAATGGAGGGAAGAGGCGAGAGCAGGGTGGGGGAGAGTAAAAGAGACAGAGGGACAAGAACAAAAGATTCTTTTGTGGTACAGAGAGAGAAAAGGGAAAGCATCACCAAATGCCCAGAAGCCATGTTTGTAACAAGAGACCTATTCTCTCAGCTACTTGGAAAACAACTTGGAGTAAAAGGCCCTGGTTGAATTAACCCTTCATGGAGGCGACTTACTGAGCGTGCAGGAAAGACGCAGGGCCATGGGAGGTGTAATCTGTGTGGCGAAGTAGCGGCGTTGGCTCTTGAGCAATTTAAAGCAAGGATTGGCTGTCTGAGAAGAGGAAGTAGGGATGACGTTGGGTGGTTTGACCATACCAAAGTTTTAAAATGTCAGATGTCCTTTCTTCATAGGAGCTTTGGTTTTGGCAAAGATCACTTGAGGGTTTTTTGCAGCATATGAGGCGATGACTTTTTTCCATTGACATTTTTTCTAGGGACACTGGGATCTAGGACTGTGGAGAGAGAAAGGAAAGGAAAACACAGCCCCCAAAGTATATGTTTTACTGCACCATAATCTTGTCCTATCACAGCCTCTGTGAATTCAGTTCCTATTGTTGGTGTTCAAAAACACTGTTTTCACACATTGCATCTGTCTTGCTCATGTCTTAGAGAGTGTCTTTGGCTGAGAAGAACAATGTTACTGGAGTTAGGGGTTCTCCATACAAATGAATTAAAGGTAGGCCACATCCCCCATCCCCAAAGAAACAACCAGCTTTATTCCATTGTGAACACTCTCCCTTAGCCTCCTCCCTGCACTTTCTAAGGAGCCTTCCTCTTTTATTGAGAAGATCTTTGGGTGAAAGGGTATGATTGTAGAAAAAGTTCTACCCAAGGAAAGAGAATCTGCACTTATTTGAAGATCAAATATGAAATATCGGCATATGACAAATGAGTTTGTATCTGAGCTTGCATATTAAAAGAAGTGAGACAGCCAGATCTGAAATAAAAGCTTTTTTTCCCCATGACAGTACAGCAGGGACAGCACCCTGCCTCTGGAGCCTCCTCACACAGTGCCAGGCAAAGTGAAGCAAAGAGCAGTTTGGAAATAGAAAGACAGTCCTCCTCTCCTCTTCCCCGCCTCGCCAGTACAGGAGCGGTGTCCACCCATCATGGGTCACCCATCCCCCTGGGCTTGGTGGCGCAGATGGGGAGGATGCAGTGGGTGCCCATGGAGCCCGCAGTCAGGTGGGCTGCCGAGCGGATGTGAGAGGCACACAACATTACGACTGTGCTTTCGTAAATAAGCAATCACATGGGACTCGTGCGCGTGTGTTAGAGCAGTGCTTTGAAAACAACCAGGAAAATCATGTGGCAACAGAAGTCTGCAGGCTGCCGGCCCTCCCCCACTCCCTAACCTTCTCCATCCCTTTCCTCTCCTTTCTGTCTCTCTCTGTGTCTTATTGAGATGGTAACCACAAAGGCTGGAGCTGAATTCTGCTCCCGCTAACCTCATCCTGGGCTTTGGGGTGTTTGTGTTAGCACTTGGTCTTGGTGTCCAACCTACTTGTGCCACTCAGACCACCTGTGCTATGTGATGTCCCCTGCAGCCCAACCATGGAAACTTTCAAGTTCAGTCTCCTAGAGGGACTGAAGGACATTTACCCAGAGATGATGGTAAATATGATTAAGCTCAATGAGATCTTCACTATTGCAGCTCTGAGTCTGGGAGAAATTGACTTTTTCTTGGTGCTATGGTTTTAATACCTGACTGGCACTTACTGGAATCACTTGTAAGGTCAGAAGAGCGAGTTCTGGAGTTTGAAATGTAGTTTGGAAACTAAGAAACTTGAATTTCTCCACTGCTTCCTCATACAACTCATTCACAGTATCACAGCAAGGCAGGAGTCTCAGAGCATTAAGACCTCAGCCAAGCTAAGGGCAGGTAGAACAAGTGTGTAGAACAAGTGCCACCACACTGTCAATAAATGCATGTCTTTGAGCCTTGGCTCCACTAACGGCCTCTTATTGTAACTAAGTTCTTACGTGCATATGGCTACCAACCTTGCTGAGCGGAAAGTGCTCAATGAGTCAGGAAGGACTGAGAGATTTAGTGGGCTGTGCCAGGTGAGGCTCAACCTGTCCCACTGTCCTAGCACTTGGGTGGTGTTGCCGCTTACACCTTCTTCTACTGTACTTTCCTCCAGCTATCATTTCTTCCAAGCTGTCCTTTTCTAGCTTAGAAGCTCAGTTCCATTCCGGAAGCTAGTCTCCATCCCACAAGACCTTCACCTTTCCCTGCGTTACATGTTCCCCCAAATGCATTTCTGCTGACTGCAGTCTCTTCCTCTCCTCTCCTCTCCTCTCCTCTCCTCTCCTCTCCTCTCCTCTCCTCTCCTCTCCTCTCCTCTCCTCTCCTCTCCTCTCCTCTCCTCTCCTCTCCTCTCCTCTCCTCTCCTCTCCTCTCCTCTCCTCTCCTCTCCTCTCCTCTCCTCTCCTCTCCTCTCCTCTCCTCTCCTCTCCTCTCCTCTCCTTTCCTCTTTTTCCATCTGTTCTTAAAACAGATGGAAAAATTTTAAAATTTTAAGGCAAAGTCCTTTTTTTTTTTTTTTTTTTTTGCAAGAGATCCATCTGGATTTGAGTCAAGAGGATCTGCTGGAGGCAAAACGATAGGGCACAAGGTGTGGAAGAGAACTGAAGAACTAGTGTGTCTGTATCAGTATGATGTGCAGTGCATTTCAGGGGGACCAATGCTGTTAACCTGTTCGAGATAAAGTGCCACAAGCTCCTAAAGCCATGGTGACCTCTGTAAGATACAGACATTTTTATCTGAAAACACATTTCAAGTGTCTCAGAGCTGAGCTGCTGTTGCCTTGCAGGTGGCACATCCTGGTTCACCCCCTTATTGGGTTAGACTTTGAGTGCAACTGGACAGACTAGACTGTACTCATCCCTGAATGGAGTGTGGCTTGAATTTGGTCAGAATGGCTGGGGTATGGCTGGCTTGGCCTGAGTTACACTGGCTTTGATCCAACTGAGCTACACTTACATGCACTGAGTGCAATCGGAATGGGGGTTTGAAATAGCAGCTTGGGATAGGCATGTTCTGGGTAGGATAGATGTGACTGGGTTAGCTGCCTTAGACTGTTGAATTTGGAGCTGAAAATGGAACTGGTTTGGACTGAGTTAATATTTATGGTGGATGGGAGCGGGGTGATGGAAAGCGTTTGCCTGGGTACAGTGCTGCTGAAAAGGGGCAAGTGGCTTCACTGTGGCTGCTTTAAAGGCCTTGTTTTTCTTACACCAAAACCTGTCGCCCTATCTGGGAAGCTGTTTGCTGGACCAAGCTTCCATGGGTAGGAAAAAGATTATTCAGCAAGTGCTGAAATGGGATCCCCAAAAAGCTGACAAAAATCTATAGTTCCTCAGTGTCCAGCTGCTCCAGACCATCTTCTCCCACAACCTTGCATGTTCATGACTGGTTCATGCCAGAACATCTGCATCTCCTTCCTGATCTGGTCCACCAAGTCAAATCTGTTCATTGCTCAACATCCTAGCCTTAAAAAGGAAAATCCTCCTATTTGGGAAATTCCCCAACCAGGGATGGTGACCAGTGCTTGGAGTGAGGAAATAGGACCTGAAAACTATGCACATGACTTCCTTTTTAATGACTAGGGTTCCTTGATGTTGCAAAATTTCATGCAGTCTAATATGAGTGTATGTAATGCATTGCCACAGTGTTACTTATTAAGGGGATAAAATAAATACTTAACTTGAACTCAGGATTAAGCCCCAAATAAAGGAAAATTCAGATTGTTTCCAAATAAACATTGTCTCAACATAAAACCTGTACCTGGATGACCTGGCAAGTCAGTCTAGGTGACAGTGCTGCCAAATCCCTTCCCTCCCAATTGTTCTGGCTCTGCTTCTACAAACCAGGAAGAGATGTGTAGCAAAGGGTGGGAGATGGTGTGGTCCTGGGGAGAAGCAGAGCCCCATCTCCTTACAGAGCTAGCAGAGAGTGGAGCAGGAGAGCGGAGGGTAGCACAGCGCTGTACAGCTGCAGGGCTGCTCACAACAGGGCAGAGCTCCCAGAGAATGTGCTCTTTGTTCCCTGCCTTTAAAGGGTAAGAGAAACACTTATGCATGGCAAATTAGCCCAAAAATGTATTTCTCTAAAACACCCGATTGTCTGGCCAGCTCTGCAGCTGCAGGGAAGTTCCAGGGAGAGAAGGGGGAGGCGGCGGGAAGGAGAAGGAGGGAGGCAGGGAAGGAGGATTTTGATGGCTGGGGGGGAGGGAAGGCAAGATGATTGTGCGAATGAGGGAGAAATTCTCATGCCTCGATTCAAACAGAGCTGACCAGTGAGCCAGGGACCCCTGAGAGAGGGGCCACGTCGGTGGCAAGGGGACCACAGATGCCATGCAGTCTCCTTGGGGGCAGGGAGAAGAGGGGACATGAGACAGCTGTGCTCTGGACAGTGCGGGAGCAGGCACTGGTGCAGCCGGCGGTGCCGGGGAGTCCTGCTGCCCGGCAGGTTCAGCTGTGCCATCTGGGCTGGGATACTCAGAGAGCAGTGCCATGCTCCTCTAGTCACCGTGTCACACATCCCGGGGGGGCGAAAGGCTGTGCCTCCTCTCCCACTTTGGCACAAAACGCGCAGGGTGTGACTGTCTGCAGAGGTGCAGGGCCTGTGCGGTTCCCAAGAGGTGGCATTTGGGTTTAAAACATCCCAAATGTACCTCTGATTAGGAACTTGATCTGGGCTTGTTAGGAATTTCCAGCCTAATGCTGATACCCATTTAAAAACTCCCAGACCATCACTGGCAGACAAGTGATTCCTTGAACTTCCCTGGGGTTCAGAAAGCAAAACCTAATGGTAAGATTCTTGCCAACTGCTCAGACTGTGACCTTCATGGTGAGTGCCACAGTCCTGTCCCTGCCCCAAGGGATGCCACTGAAAGCAGAGTCAGGCGCACCGTGAGCACAGCTGAGACCTCAGTGTCCAAGGAGCGTCTCCCATACTGTCTGGGATGAGATGTCCTCTTTGTGTGCATGATGAGAATTTTTTTTCTCTTCCATTATCTGCTGATGTGGAAGGAGAGGTTCTCACTGCTGCAGACTACAGTGCTTTGCAGGCACAGCCTTGAGGCAACCTGACTGGTCCTCATTACTACCCACTGGATGCTCTTGGGGATATCGGTGGTGTGATCCAGATTCTGCTCTCAGTGTTCCCCTGAGAACTCAGGCTAGACTTTGCCTGTGGGGACACTCAAAGGTGCACTTGCCTGCTTTAAATCCAGATCCCAGCGCTCTGTCCTTTCTGTGATGTGACATGACCTATTCTGGGTAGAAATGAGCATCTCCTTCAAAGCCACCAGTGCCACCTGCTGCGAGGGCTGATGAGATTGGTAGGTAGCCTTAGGTTAGGCAAAGCTTAGACTGCCCATGAGAAAAAAGGGGCATAAGAGTCTCAGAAGGGAATTTGACTTTGGTACATTCCTGTGACTGTTCAGCTCAGGTGTAGGGTTGATATTGCCACTGGTTCAAGTTGGCACAGGCAAACTGTACTTTGTTTCCAAGTTGCTGCTAAACTCATTGCGTGACCAGATTTTTCCAAGCAAAACTCTATAACTCTTCAGGTTTGTAATCCAGAGGTCCTGTGAAGTCCCCTCTCACTATACTGGAGGAAGGGAAGGACAGGTGGACCTGGACGTTATATCTGAACAAGTAGTGATACTGACTGCTGGTGGGAATTATTTATTCTTTCTTGTCAGAGGTTACATGAAGATGCTTTGGATGACACTGGGTGTGGAGGGACCTGCTGGGTGTGCAGCAGTATCTGACTGCGGGAAGCCAGCATTAGATTTGAGAACTTCCTATAGTGGAGCAGATCAGACTTGTGTTGGAGAAGGAGTGTGATGGGCAGAGGAGGAGGTAGGGAGATGAACCACTCTTGAAATAGGAAGATGTTGACAACTGTATAATCCTGCTGTCACTACCTGGCTCACCTCTATGTGGCTACCAGGATGGTCCACTCTCTCATTTTATGTTTACATGGGAGAAGTAGGTACGAAAAATGTTAGCTTTAATCAAGTCAGCAATTTTTCTCAGCTTTGACACACTTCATTTTCCACTCAGGTGAAAAGGAGTCCCTCTGCATGCATTGCCGTGCATCCCTGCAATAAGGGAGAGTCCATCCTGTCCCCTCCTCTCTTTCCCTCCACTTCTCCTACAGCTACAGACCTTCACAGCCCTGCCACCCAGATCCTCTTACGTCCCTTTAGAAACACGCTGAGCTGCAGCCACACAAACGTGCGACCACATTACATGAGTTTAAGTCTCTAGTTCTTAAGGCCTCAAAGCTACAGCTGTGCCAGCACTGAGCTTCACGCCTGACCTTCAGGGAGTGGGTGGCACAGATTGAAGGCAGGCCTGCCGTGAGTCCTGAGATACTTGCAGCAACGTGGGACTTGGGAAAACCAAGAATCCAGGCACACTCCAGCAGTTTGTGGAGACCTGGAAACCTCCCAGGGATGGCAAGGATGTGGCATCATCTGAGGGTGGGAATGACTGGTACTGGGGATGTATTTATTGGTAAATAATTTGCCAAGAAATGGGACTTTAGGGGGATGAACTCAGTTGCAGATCCAGACCCAATTCAACAAGCGCTTTTGGCTGGAATGCAAGTGCGGGAGGGGGATTTTTAAAATATCAAAACATTTCATTTCATACAATCTTCCTGAATTATTCTGTTTTCTAAATGCCATAATGTTGTGAGTTTCTGACATTTCATTTCAAACCAGCATCTAGAATTTAAAACTTGACCCAGGTTGAAAGATGAGAGGTCAGACACAAGAGCCTAATAACCACAAAATGAAACCTGAAGAATGTTTCAATCTCTGACTTTTGCCATTTGAAAAAAATAAAAATAAAAATCACAGCTGATGAGCTCCTGTCCGTGTCCAGATCAACGTGCCCCTACGCGACACCTCTGAGATGATGGAGACACTGGAGCAGAAATGGCTGGTGTGGTTGGGATAAAACCAGCCAGGTAGTGGCCTGAGATGAACTAGATAATGCCCTTGAGCATCCCAGACAGAATTTCACTCTTATTTCAATAAATTTAACTCTCATTTCAATAAGGCTGTTTATGGTGGGATGTGCACCTCTTAGAGATGCTTGCATCTGTTCAGCTTCATGGGTAGCAACAGGCAGAGCAACGACAAGCAAAGCCCCTGTAGCTGTGACAGTTTTACCCATGCTGTCATCTAGCTTTAGGCAAAGTGGCAACCTAAGTGCCATCATCTTCCAGCACTGTCCCACTGATCCCTATGAAAAACAGTGGAGGTCTCCATGGGCATGTATCCATAGGCAGCTCCAGGGGAAAAAATGCAAGTGTAAGCCAAATCTGGGAGTAAGAAAATCTCTGCTCATTTGAAAAGGGGCCCTGGTACTTCTCATAATGGGTGGGTAGGTTGGGGAATGATGACTAAGTGCGATGAAGGACACTGCCAGTGCTTTGAGAAGATGCTGTGCCCCCCAACTGCCCCTTCTGTACAAAGGCAGGTTCAGACTCTAGGGACATGAAGAATAACCTTCCTACCCCTTCCCCGCTGGCCCCAACCCCTTGCTCCCGCCATCCCATCCTCTTCGCCATGCGCATGTGGTCCCCACTGGCCATGAATAGGGTTGGCACGGGTGGGCCCAGCCTGAGCCACTGGGGCTCACGACTCCTGACCTGAATAAGCAGCATAAAGGCACAGAGCAGCCCCGTCGCGGCTCTGTCCCGACCCATCCTCCCCAGCTGCAACAGCATCCGCCGCGGGCCCAGACCGGCCATTCTTACCAAGTCTTTCTGTGCTGTTTGTCTTTCTCTCTCTCCCTCGTCTCCCCTCGCCTCTTTTTTTTTTTTTTTTTTTTATTTAATCCCCTTTTTTCGAACATATCATTACAGGAGCAACAAAAAAGATGGGACAATACAGCCATTGATGAACTGCTCTCGTCCTCCCGTCCTGGTCCCCCCCACTCCCTCCCTCCCCTCCTCTGGTGCGTGCCAACACTCTTTCCACCCGCCCAGGGCTGGAGCCAGCGCCAAACAACCTCTGCTAATAAACAAGAGGAACCAGATAAACCAGGAACACAATAGAGGGATTTGTTGCACTTTAGTGATGGTGGGAACAATGTCAACTCCGTGGCGCAGCTGCATGGACCCCCTCCCATCCTCTCCCCCCACCGCCTTGCGCCCCCCGCGCACTCGCAGCCCAACACTGTGATTTATGAAAGGCCAAAGGTCACTGTGCATTAAAGGGCTTCTTTCTTGCATCATTTATTAACCCCTCTAAGACAAGGGGTGCTCATTGTGGTGGTGGTAGTGGTACAGGGAGCGGGGAGGGGGTGGAGGAGTCCATCCCCGCAGCACCACACGTATCTCGGAGGATGCTGAGTTGCAGAGCTAGTGTTTAATCCTGGTTTTGCACCAACCTGGTGTGCGTTGGGAGGAGGGGAAGCTTTGGTGAGATGCATTTTGGCCACCAAAAGCCACTCGTGTGCTGCAGCATGGCTCTGTTCACATTTCATGCAGGTCACTGTCTCCCCGACCTGCACTCGCTGCCAGGCTGGTGCGGTCAGCTCACAGTTGGTGCTGCGGCCATGCACCCACCTAGGGCTGACCTGAAGGGTTGCCCTGAAGACCCCATAGTCCATATGGTAGTGTTGACCACAGTTCATCAAGGGGGTCTTGGGCCACCTTGTGCCACCAGGTGTGGTCATGCAGGCCACCAGCAATGCAGCCAGACAGAAAGGAGGCAGGTCAGTCATGGAGCAGGACAGGCCACTCCAAGGTCCACTTCTCAGGCTAGCAGGGATGTGGCCAGAGTCTCTCCTTGTCTTACCAGAGTTGGTTTCCATTACAGGCAACAATGCAGTGTCACCATGGAGCACTTTCAAGCCTCCCTGTGCGGCTTTGAAGCAACGCCGTGAAACACTAGCATGATAACTCACTGGCCCGATCTTTTTCTCCTGAAATTGCAGTGACCAAAGTCAGTCTGGGCAAGACGATGCAGCAGTAAAGGCGTCAGCACTGAAGTTTGTGGTCCCCTGAGCTACCCTCCATGTCCCTAGCTGTGCTTGAGAGCTCACTGGGGACCGTCTCCTTAGGCAAGCTTGCTTGGCCGGACAAACCCCACAAGCCATCAGAGGCTGGGAGTGATGGGCGAGCCCTGGAGAGGGGATGTGTGCTGGAGTTCACGTCCACCGTTAGGGCAGTGGGATTGTGCTGGTGCCTGGTTGCCTGGCCCATCCCTCCTGGCTTAGCAGGGGGACAGAGCGGTGTTGACATGTTAGGATATCTTTTTCCCCTGGGATGAAGTGATGGGTAACAAGGGACAAGCTTTGGAGCTGGTGGGAGCCCTTTGAGTACAGGTGTCAGGGTGAGCCCCTCCAGAGGGCAGAGGGGACATGGAGGCTGGGGTGAAGGGGAAGACAGGTCCCACCACCCGAATGCCTGCTGGTAACGCTGGTTACCAGCCGAACTGCTCCTGCCCTGGCTTTGGTGCCTCAGCCTCCGGCCGTGCTCCCTTGATTGCTCTCCCTTGCATTCCTCTGGGAGCTGATCAGGGCTTGAATGACACCCCAGATGACTCTTTGCTATTAATTCCTGCAAACAGAAAGGGCTCCTTGTTCTCCCAGTCCTACTCTCTGGAGGAATTACAGGGGCCAAGGCAGCAGGCTGAAGCCTTCCCGACTTAACCCTTCCGCCGGTTCCCCAGCAGCCTCCCTGCAACCAGAGGACTGGCAGAGGTGAACGTTGCCCCGGAGCCACCCTGGCCACCACTGAATGAGCCCACCGGGGTCACACATCACTGTTACAACCACAGGTCCCATCGGGAGGGTCACCTTTTCTGGTTGTTCTGCCCACACTTGTACAATTCCCTTCCTTCCACCTCTGGGCATCTCTCCTCTGTTGTGCAGACTGAGAGCACCCAGTTTCCTCCATTACATCGCACTGGATATGCCACACTCCATCCGAGAAAAGGCAAAACTAGTTCCCTTCTCCCCCAGCTTGCCATCCCTTCAGTGCTCGCTTTTTGGCGTTTGCTTTTTGGAAGTGCACCTGGCCTCTCTGGCAGGAGACGAGGGGGTTAACAGCCAGGGAGGCTCTGTGCCACCCATCAAAGCAGGTAGCAGACAGACATGCCTGCCCCATTCCTCTTTGATCTTCTCAGACTCAAGTAATGCAGGAAAATTGCCCCGTTTATCGTTGCAAGTCCTCCCCATGCCCATGAAATATTGGGCTGGCCAAGACAACAGGCCAGGAGATGCCTGGGTTCTTTGTGATGCTCAGAGGCAATTCTCCCCTCTCCTTTCCATGAGATGTCCCCTACACCTCCTCTCCGAAGCAGCTGGCACCGTAATCCACTACTTTAGAGCAAAAAATGCCGCTGAGTAAAGCCTTCTGCTCAGCCACATCAAGGCAGCACACCAGCGGCAGCAGCGGCGCTGCTTCCTGCACCTGCAGCAGCCTTCACCATGCCTTGGAGATGGAAACAGGTTTTCTCCTGCTCTGGAGCCAGATGGGACTCTGCAACTATGACCCAGTCCGAGTCCCCAAAGAGCTTCCTGAGGTCTCCCATTCCATCCCGGGATGATGGGAGCACAGGGCTACGTAGCATTTGTCATCACCCAGCCTGTGTCCCCCACGGGGAATGATAACCCCAGAGGAGAGCAACCATCACAATGTTTCTTTTGCAGGACACTGGGTCTGACAGAGAGAGACAAACAGCCCAGTCACACGGTAAACAACTCCAGGTATCGCATGCCTTTTGTTTCCCCTGATGATACCCCATGATAAAAATTACTGCACACCCCCTGCAGCTAACTGTCCTGTAACCACTCGGACGTGGTATGGTGCTGCCAAAACCCAGGCAGGGCTGCAGGCAGCTCTTTGCTTTTCATGAAGGACCCACACCACTTTCTTCCTCCTCAGGCTGCCTCGAGGGCAGCCAGTTCAACAAGACTCCTGATGGTTGGCCCATAGCTGGAAGCAAAGAGGCATCTGGGAATGTCTCGGATCAATATTGGAAGCTTCAGCCAAAAACAGCGAGGGGTGATGAAGACCGGAGCCAGCCAATGGTTCCTGTGCCCAGCGCCCCGCTTGGAGGACACCTATGGCACAAGGCAAATTGAAGGGCTTTTTGGAGATCACGGCCGCCACAGAATCGTGGAGGGTGACACAAATGTGGGCTCTGGGGACCCTCTGCTTTTCCTGTTCATGGAAAGGACTTGAAAACAACCGACATGCTGGGAGCCTGGGAGGGCAAGTCATGACATCAGATCAGGGAGGAATTTGGAGAGAAAGGCATGAGGAAGTGGTGGAGACAGGGCTGGGCTTGGGTGCTCCAGCAAAGGGTACAGCCTGGTCCTGATCTCTCCCAGGCTGCCATCAATCACGTCCCATGATGTCTCACGAGTGAGACCAGCTGCAGACCCATAGATTCTCCAAGCGTTATGGTGGCCTCTCCCTCTGCTCCTCCCTTTTCCTTGAAGCATCACACTCGGGCGATCTTCAAATAAAAAGAGTACAATTTGAAACCTTGCTATTTTTTCCAATTCTTTCATTACTTCCTCTGTGAATGGTTTAGGTGGTCTCCTGGCCATCTCCTCACTAACCTTTGCTTCCCTCCAGAACTGAGTAACCAGCTTCCCAGCTGTTTTATGGTCATGGTGATGAGGTGTGATAGGGCCCTGTGGCATCTCCACACCAAAGACATGCAGTCCTCACTGTTATATACTATTTCTGGATATACTATTTCTGGCTGGGGCAGCGGGACTTCCAGCATTGGTCAACTGCCCCTGCCATCCGCAACCTTCCCACGACCACCTGGGTTGCCTGGTCCTCTCCCTTTCTCTTTCTCCCTCCTGGGCAACCATGGGAAAACAAATCCATTCAGATCTCCCTGCACCACAGATGGGGGGGGGGGAAACATCCCCCCTTTCCAGCAGGAGGGCTGCCCCTCTCCTCTTTCTCACCAAGCCCTCCTCTCCAGCCACAGTGGGACCAGCAAGCCTCATGCTGACAAAGGTGCAAATCCCACATGGGAGCCAGGGAGGGTCAAGGTCTTGGCTTCGGTGCGCGAAACCCAGCTCCCCTCCCAGGCAGGGAGAGAGGGGGAGAATTCTGCATCCCCCTCCCCGGCATGGCGTTGGGATGGTCACCCTCTGTCCTTCCTGCAGTGTCATGGGGGGGGACGCGGCCAGTGCAAACCCACGCCAGCCTGCCTGGTGCAAGCGAGAAGGCAGCAGGGGCAAGACCCCCTCCCACCCCCAAATCCCAAACCTTGCCCCCTGCCACCCCTCGGGCCCCTCATTGCCTCACGTGCCCACCTCCACAGGAAGGGGATTTTGCAGAAAAGCAGTGGCGCCCGCTCATCCATGCCAGTGGCCGTCTCCATCCCGGCCACCGCTGCTGCCTCAGCTCCTCCTAGCCCGGGTCTCCTCTCCCGTCTTTGGGTCTGGAGCAAGCTGGACGCTCTTAAAAAGCTTTTTATGTGCGTGCGCGTGTGTGTGTGAGTGTGTGTTAATCACATGATTGTCGTTCACCTGTATCCCGAACAAAGACAGCGCACTGTTTAAGGCCCAAACAAGAAAGCCGGCAAGGGAAGGAGGGGGGGTGTTGGGAAAACTGAAGGGGCCGTTGAGAGAGCGGGCGCGCGCGGGAGAAAATCCTTATCAAACTCCCAATTCATGGGTCTCCCTTTCCCTCAGCACACTGCGGGTATTGTTTGGCTGGGGTGTGTGTGTGTGTATTTTTTTTGCATGTCTGTGTCGTCCCCCCCTCGCTCCCCAGCTCTGACGCTGTTTTACTGTATGGAAAGATTTCACAGGGAACCCCTCCCATTTTCCCAGGCAGTCCTGGGACAATACTAGTGCTGTGCCCCCGAGCTGGGCAGGGGACAAAAGCTGGCCCTGGCTCTCCTGCTGGGGATCCTGCAGCTTCTCTGCTGCGGAGCTCTCCCCTCTTACTCCTCCCTTGTCACAGGTGCAGGGGATAGGTGTCATCTAGCAAAATTCCTCCCCAGCAACCTCAGTGGTCCCACCTTGGTGGTGGAGGTGTTCCACCAACGTGGGACCCTCGTTGAAACCCTACTGAGCAGGTGCCCCTGCCTGCCCCTGAGACGATGCACCTTGCTCGCCAAGCACCCAGCCCAGAGCAGGGCATCTTTCCCATTGCCCTTGGGAGCGGTGCAGATGCAGGGGCACCTACCATGGTGGGACATCTCCACTTCCCACCCAGTTTTACCCATTGTCCTCCTGACATGCCTTTATGGTGGAGAAGTGGCATCCTTCCACCTTTGCATACTGGGGACTGAGGCCCAAAGAAAACATTTCACTGACACGTCACAGGAACTTTGTGGCTTAGCAAGGTCTCCATCTCATGAACCACCTTCACTGATAGACCTTTCGTCCACAAAGGACTGTCCCTTTTTATGGACCTGGAGCACCTTGTCCATAGAAATACATGGTGCAAAGAAGGGGTGGTATATTTTCCACAGCCCTACCTCCTGCATCTCTTGTAGCACAAGAGATGATACATGGACAGAAGAGACTTGGAAAAGGATATATGAGCCATCAGTGCTGTGAGAGGGGGCTGGAAACAGGCACTACAGGGACAGAGAGTTCAGAAAGAAGAGGCGGGACCAAAAGAGACAAAAAGCAAGAACTGAAGAAAGGCAGAATGAAGGGAAAAAAACCTTCTCTGCCATTTAAATGTGAGAAGGCACTGAGACTGCAGATTGCAGAGACTGTGTGGCCAGTACATGCTCCTTTGATGATGTCCCTGTCTGCAGCTGAGGCACCCACAGCTCTTCCAACAAGACAAGAATGGACCCAGCTCCTGTCTAGCAGGTGGCAGCAGCCACCGATGGGGATGGTGAGCAGTGGGACAAACACCAGTCTAGAGCCCTGTGGGTTACTGAAATCTCTTTTGTGTTTGATCCCTTTCTTGCCCCAGTTGGGAGTAGTGGGTCAGCTACTCTTCTGCTCACTGAGACCCTGTGAGCACGCAGGAAGATGTGAGCCCCACCACTCACTGTTTTGCTGGGGTTGAGCACCGTCTTGTTCTCCCTGCCAAGCCTGCCAAGAGGCCGCTGCATTTGGGGTATGAGCTGAGCAGGCTGTGAAGCTCCTCTCAGTACCCCGTGGGGCTCCTTCATCTTCTGATTGGGGATCTTCTCTATCAAAGTACTAGGAGAACCCCCAGCCTCTTGCTCTCTACCACTTGGTGCCCAGCACCCTGTATCTCCACTCTGGAGGGAAACAAGAAATCCCTGCCCCATCACCTCTTTCCCATGGGATCCACAGGAACCAGCCACCTGAAGGGAGGGCAAATAAACACCCTTTTCTGGCCATTTTATGTGGCGTTATTCCTCTCTAGCCCAAGTTGGAAGTTGGCTGCAGCCAGGGGAACAAGCAGGGCCGTGTTTTCTCAGCAGTGGCTATCTCCCTGTGGGACAGGAGACCAACCCTCCCCTCTGTTGTGGTCCTCAAACCAGGACACCCTCCCTCCAGTTCTCCCACACCTCATATGCAGAGTCCCTGCAGCTTGAGGATGACCTTTGCTGGCTGGGGGAAGATGCCATGAGCTCGGCAGCATCATTGACCCTGCATCCAGTGGGCCATGGACAACTTTGTATAAAGTCACCTTGCCTGCTTCGTTTTTGCTGGTTATCTGTCTGCCAGGCAGAGGGTGAGCTGCCAAACTGCCCCGATCCGTGCTGTGAGACCCCTTCTTGTGACAACCACAACAGGGGTCTCTCTTGGTGAGAGAACTTCATCTCATACTGCAAGACTTGAGGTTCACCAGCCACTGCTTTGGTTGAGGAAACAGGACCTCAATGCTGTTTCGATAGACTCTCCACTGGGTTTTCTCAGCATCCAAGAGAAAGGCACCCACATTCCTCTCTTCCAAAGGGAAAAAGGCATCATATGAAGAAGAGTACCTGAGCCCACCTTTTATCTGGAGTAGGTAGTGCTGAAGAGAAGAAAGGCAGGAGATGATGCCTTGAGTGTTTTTTTGAGGGATGCAAAGAGCATCCCTTTAAGCACGTCTGCCTGCTTGATGCCAATGGCATGCAGCTGTTACCCCTCCCAGCTCTGTTCAGAAAAGACTTCTCACTGGGCTCTAGTGAGGTTTTCCCTGCAGCCACCCTTTGCTTTCAGAGCTTTACTTACTCCGGACAATGGTAGATGTGCAGGGAAATGTCCCTATGCTGTCAGGCAGGTCTGCAAGGGCAGCGGCCAGCCCCACAGATTTGCTCTGAGGGCTTTAGCTCAGGTGCTCAGCACCATCCTTGGGACCGGTTCCCTTATGCTTCATGTGGTGCCAGCCAATGGTTTGGCTGGATCTTTCTAACACAAAGATTGTGGAGAGAGAATATCTGCTACAGGAGTTGAAAATGTTCTTGAAATCCCTTGAAGATGGTTCCCTGGGTCATAGACATTCATCTCTCTGTATTTTCTGACTTGGCACTGAAGCATCTGCTGGTTGGTTCTCCAGCGAGGAGCTGGGGCAGAAGCTAGGTTTATCTCATTGCTAACTGCAGAGTACCTGGGAGGATCATCAGATTTTTCATGGGTGACGTCGCAGGGTTACAGGTTTAGTGTTGGTCTATAGCAGCCCCTGTGACAAAGGAAACTGAAGAAGCCAACTATCTGAGGCATCTGGGAAGGAAAGCAAGCTAGAAAATGGAAGAAGTGATGGAGAACATCCATTGAGTTCTGAGATCCTCTACCTGTCCCAGTGCATGAGCAGCAAGAATGAGGGTGAGTGAGTGAGTCCTTCTCATCAGTAAATCTCCCTTTCGTCATGAAAGACCCCACATTTGCCTTCAGGAGCAATTCTGCATATTGGAGGAAGCAGAGCCTGCTTGTCTTGGCAAGACCTTACTGAGACAAACATGTTGTGACAAGCCCATCCCTAGGGTGCAAAAGTCCTAAGAAGGTTCAAACTGGTATCCACTGTCCAGCAGCATGGTATTTTCCCTGGATCTGATGTCTTCCATCCTCAGGACACCCCTGACCTCCTGCATCCCCTTCCCCACCCCACCGACTCAGGTCTGAATGAGGGTACCCTTTTGGCAGCATCGTGACCCTGGGGTCCCAGGCCAGCTTGTTGCAGCACATTGGGGTTCCTGTGAGACTCTGTGACAGAGGCCAGGGACTCATTGGACACATGGGGGGCACCAGACCCTGGAGGAGCAACTGTGCTAGCATGGGGAATGAGGGGGATCCCAGTCCTGGCATGCACACCCATCTCCCCAAACCACCTCAGAGCCCTTCCAGCACCCAGCCACCCCAAACTCCCTGGGGCTGAATCCTCCAGCACCATCTCTGGGGTGATCACACCGCCGAGAGCAGCCCAACGCCGGCGATGCTCGTGAAGAAGACAGCACTGGGGGAAAGAGGGGATCGTGCCAGTGGCCGAGGTGGGGTGGGGGGCTGCCCGCGTCCCCTCCCTGTTGTCCCTGACCGACCATATTCTGGCTCTGAGGAGTGCTTGGCTCCACCTTCCGCCCTTCCCTCCCCCGGTGCTAAGCAGCAAAGCCAGCTAGAGACATCCAGCCGGGGTATTAGTAAAAACCAAGCCTCCCTCTAGGAATGGCACTCGCCTGAGAGCCTCCCTGTGCCGCGCGCCCCAAAGCCGCTGGGGCTGGGAGAGAGAACAGGGGGGCTATTGGGATACAAATCACAGCCCTCACAGGATCTGCCCAGCACACCGGCCAGCCACGTAAGTTTTACTACCTGAGCTCGCTCTCACACATGCACACGTTCGCTCGTGCTTTTTTCCCCTCTAATTTCTCTTACTTTTTTTGATTTCCCCAGTGAGGGTCCCTGTCACCCTCTGAAACTGGAGGGATAGCAGCCCTTGCTCTGCATTGGCTCTTTTTCAGCTAAGAAAGTCATGCTTTTCTATCACTTCTTTTTAAATTTCTTTCTTTCTTTCTTTCTTTTAAATTTCTGGATGGGGGAAATAGAGAGGCCTTTATTTTCAGAGTGTTTCTTTCTCCAAGGGGGGAACGGCTGCACGGCGGCAGGGACTTTTAGAGGTGACTGCAGACAGGAGAGAGGAGGAGTGTGTGGGGCAGGCAACCCGAAGCCTTAGCTTGTCTCAAAGTTAAACTTGGTTTGTGTTTGTATCTGTGTGTGTGTATATATCTATATATGTGACTGTGAGTATGCATACATACATGTAGACAGGAGTGTATTGGGGATGCAGTGTAGATGTATTTTAAGTCTTTGGTTTATGAGCTGCGAGAGGAGGGTGAGAGATGGGGTGTCCCTGCAGAAGTACTTTCCCACAGCCGGGATCAGGGTCTCCGGGTGCGGATTCGGGGCCCGGGCTGGTTCCCTGCCTGGTGGTGCTGCCTGCTTGGCTTCCCCGGTAGCTGGGATATAGGTCCCTTCTGGTTTATCGATATGGTGCCAGCGCTCCCCCTCCCATACCTCCCCCCGGGCACTGCGCTGGCATTTCACCGCACTTCTTCAAAAGAAAGGGGCACTTACCCACACAAGTTTTGCAGCTGTCCCCACCACCCCAGTCCCCGTGGGGAGCTGCAACCAGGCAGGACAGTCCATGTCTCTCTCCTTTCAGGTCCCCAGCCCCCCTTATTCCTCTTGCCGCAGGCCCATCCGCACATGTCAGCTCCAGATGATTGCAGAGATAGGGAGCGATATCCCAATTAATCAGGGGGCCCGACCCATCCCCACCCCCATCGATCACGGGTTTTGTGGTGTGCACAGCAGTTGCTTTGCTTGCGCTTTTATCGAGCGGCCCCTGTCTCGTGGTCAGCTCTTCGGAGAGCTTGGAGTCCCTTTCAGATTTGGTGGTTTCTTCTCCTTTTCTCTCTTTGTCCCCCCTCTTTCCTTTCCTTCCTTTGTTTTTGTCTTCCTCCCTCCCTTCCCCAGTGAGAAGAAGGACACCAAGAAGGAAGAGAGATAGGGCTTGAGAGTGACGATGGCTGATGACCAAGATCTTTCGGAGGTGGAGATGAGCCCAGTGGGGTCTGAAGATCACCACTGCCTCTCACCAGGACCCTCGATGGCGTCGGACAACTCCCCACACCTCGCCGGCTCTGGGAACGGGGAGATGGGGAAGGTCAAGAAGGAACAGCAAGACTCAGAGGCAGATGACGACAAGTTCCCGGTGTGTATCCGCGAGGCGGTCAGCCAGGTGCTAAGCGGCTATGACTGGACCCTGGTACCCATGCCCGTCCGGGTCAATGGAAGTAACAAGAGCAAACCCCATGTCAAGCGGCCCATGAACGCCTTCATGGTCTGGGCACAGGCTGCCCGGAGGAAACTGGCTGACCAGTACCCGCACCTCCACAACGCTGAGCTCAGTAAGACCTTGGGGAAGCTCTGGAGGTAAGAGCGGGCGGGCGGAGGGGGAGTGCGAGGGCTGAGGTCTGGAGGTGTCCTGGAGAGGGCTGTGTGGTCAGGCGAAAGGATGGAGACTTAGTAGGATGGAAAGGGTGTCCCTTGAGGAAATTCCTTCCCTGTAGGGAGCCCCCTCACAGGAGGCAAGGTTGGTGTCTGGGGCAAGAGTGGTGGCTGGATGTAGTGAAGGCTTCCTCAGCAAAGCTCACCTCCACCCTGGGCAGCTGCCCTTTCCACATGTTTCTCACTAAGATCTTGTTTTCTTGGCTCACCCTCTCTGTTGGGCCAAGTTGTGCACTAGCAGGAGCCAGGCTGAGCCCCATCCAACTTAACTCACTAGTGGCTGCCTCAAGCCTGTTTGAACTCGGATCCCAATGTCAACAGGGGTTATTTTCCATGCAGTGCTGCAAAGCAAGCGTGAAACCAAGTTACGGCCAAGGAGGAAGGTTGGGGGAAGGGATCCATGCAGTTGGAGCCCCACGCTCATCCTTCCCAGGACGGTGCCAGTTTTGGCAGATCATGCAGGTGCAGCGAGATGGACAAGGAGAGACCCTGCTAGAAAGGGGGGCTGAGGCTTAGCAGAAAGTAAGAGACCTGCAACAGTCCCAGCCTTAACAGGTTCTCTTGCAATATGTTGGCTCAAACCGTCCCCATCTCACTTTGCACTCAGCGAGACGCTCTCCCTTCTCGCCAGCACACACACACTCGTCCTTCTGGCCCCACCAGTTTGTTGTGCCCATTTTCATTTTGGCTTTGTGTGGATCCCCGGGTCCTTTACGTACCCTCCCCAACCCAATCCTCCTTCCTCCGGTAGACCACCAGGCTGCCTTGATTTCTTGCAGCCAGCCCTAGGATGTGCAGAGAGCCGTCATGCCCAAGCCAAGCGTGTCAGGCTGACCGTGCCACTTCTTTCCTATCTGAAGGTCTCTGCTGATAACCTCATCAATCTGTAAATAAATACTTTCCGCCACAAGTCCCCAGCACCATCCCCTCCTCACCTTGCACCAACCAACGCAAACCAAGGCTCATGGAAAATGGGGTCTCTCATTCTCTCTCCTGCCCTCATGGCATTTCATGGAGGAAGCCCTCAACCTTGGGTGGGCCAAGAGGTATTTTTCCAAGCAGAAGCAAAACACTCCCCGTCCAGCAGCTGATACCAAGGTCTCCTTGTGACTTCAAACCTCCTTGCTCACAAGGAACTGAGCCTTTGGGCATTAGCTTCTCCCTTTGCTACATGAGCCTGTTTACCCTGACCCATCAGCGTCTAGTATAACCCCAGCAAAGGAATTTCTTTGGGAAGTCAAAGGCAGGGCATGATTGTGGATCTCTCATCTGATGATCTTCCCCGCTTTGTTCTCCGCTGCCTTCCATTCCCTTTACCACGGCTCTTGCTCCCACCCCGGGGCTCTGCTGCCAGCCTCCAGGCTGTGAAACTGTGTGTGTGTGTGGGGAACCACCTCTTTTGTTCCCAAAGTGTTATTTCAAGGTATCATTCCTTTATTGCAAAATATTGCCAGATTTTAGAGCAACGGCCTCCCTCTGGACACTCTTGAAAATATAGCAGAGCAGTGAAACCCTCCATAGGTATCGCACTCGGAGCACAGGGAGACAGCCCCCAGCCCGTGGCCGCATTCATGCACCCAACTGCCTCCCTGCTCCCAGGGCACAGCTCCTGCTGCTGGCCACATGGGACTCGGAGCAGGGGAACACTGCTGCCAGACAAAGGTCAGGGTCTCTGGGTGTTTCTTAGGGCACCATGTGGCCAGGGAGCATGGGTCAGCTAGAGAAGCTTGCGGGATCAGGCCTGGGGTTGTTCTGTGCTGCTGGGTTTGGCACCCGGCTGCTTTGCTTGAACCAGTATCTCCTCTCTGGCTGTCCTTAGAGCAGGCTGCGGATCTCTGAGCCATGTCAGCCCCTATGCAGATTGTACAGCAGAGTAAACTGGGTTATGGATGCAGTTGGTGTCTGGCGTGGATAGGACTACATGCATAATGTCTTTCTGTGAGGCTGGGGAGAAATATCAGTCCACAAAAGTTACCAGGATAGTAGCCCCGAGCCTCACCTTCTAGCCACAGTATGGTTGGGTCTTCCTCCATTGAGGTTCCCACTGCCCTCATCTATGCTGCCCCCAAGGTACAGTTCCTACACACCAGTACAATTGCGAGCAGCCAGGCTGAGCTCTGGACAGCTTTATCTCAAACTTTTGATGAGGGTCCCTGCAAAGGGTGGCTACCTTGTAAGGATGGGCATACGTGACCACCCAAACTCTACAGCCTACAACTCTAGTTGCTTTGGAAAATGTGGGTGATACATATTTCCACGTGGGCTGCTCTGAGTTTATACAGGCAAAGGGCACATTAGGCAGACAGACAAACGCTGGTGAGCATGGAGACTGCCTGCAGACCACCATTAAACTAAGCATGTCCCCAGCGATCAGCGTTGGGTGGGGACGGCAGAGGCTGGGAAATCTCCTTGAAAGGCAGCTAGCAGATTGAGCGATAACCCCAGTGCCGTCCCACGTGCTCCTCTGCAAAATGGGCTGCAATGGCCCAGGCTTTTTTTTTTTTTTAAGCCTGGCATTTACCCCGGCTCTGTGCCACCACCATGTCCTCCATGGGCCCAGCCCTTGTTGGGAAGGGCTGCAGGACATGCCCCGACGGCCATGCTACCTGCCTGGCCCTCAACTGCAGTGCCAGGGAGCTTATGGCCCCATCCGTCTTCCCCAGTCTGTACCCACTTAGGGTGCACGAGGGGTGTAGCTGATGAACCAAATGTACTGAAAAAGAAGAAGAGAGGGTTTTCATGCTCAACAGTCATGAAATCTCGCCTTGGCTGCTTTCCTTCCTCGGGGTGGGACAGGGAGCAGCTCTCAAATGGAGGCCGGCTGCTGAAAATGTCGGCATGACTCTCAGCCAAAATGCCAGCCTGCACCACCTCTGGAAAACAAACAAGGCATGGGAAGAAGGGGAGGAAGGCTCAGTAGGGAGGAGTGAGGGGAGCCAACAGAGGGATCTTTGCATGGAGGAGGCAGCACCCAGGGAATAGGGTCATGCCCACAAAATCCGGGGCTGCGGACGTGTAGGAGAGCTTTCTGCTTTCTGCTCCCAGCCAGCCCTTGCCTTGCATCAGCCCCGATGCCCAACACCGTCACTACACTGACTCATCGGCAGCTGAGTCCCGGCATAGGGTCAGCCCTCTGGCCACCGAGCCGGTCGCCTGGCACGCAGTGCGGTGCAATGGCAGGCGGCAGAAGAGGCGGCTGCAAGAGGCGGGCAGAAAGATTCTCGCCCTTATTTCTCCTCCCGGAGCGGGGCACTGGATGCTTGCCCCTCTCCCCTTGTCTCAGGGGTGAGCGTTCAGGTTTGGGGAGGGTGGCAAGGGCTCGGTTAAGCCCCATGAAGGGCTTTGCTCTGTGATCCATAACTTCTCTGCCCGTGCGAGATTCCTTTGCATTATGGCTGGGGGAGCGTGGGGGGCAGGAGGGGGAGGGCAGGAAGCAAATGAAATCCAAATCCCCCCAAATCTCCTGGCCTTTGCCTGCTCGCACCAGTTTCACTTTGTTAAAGCCGATTTGAGCTCTGATCCCAGCAGGAGGGAGGAGGGAGCAGGCAGCCTTGGAAAGGAGAAGGCAAAGACACCGGGAGAGGACTTGCTGCTGTCCTGCTGGTGGCACTGCCCATGGGCTGCTGTCAAGGGGAGAGGAGGCGCAGCACTCAGGCATAGCTCAGAGGGCAGGGATCTGAGTCCTGCATAGCCTCAAGCAGCTCTGGTTCATGCCATCCACAAGACGGATCTGGGAGGCTGAGCTCTGGTCTCCATGGGAGGCTCTGCTCTGAGCTCACCATGCAGATCAAAGCTGACTGTGCAGCCTACAGCCCTCTCGCTCTGAGAGGTGCCCACATAGAAAGAGATCTTTCATTTTCAACCACAGCATCTTATTAGCTTTACCACCATCTCGGCTGGGAGTGCAGGGATGCTGGAGCCTGGCTGCCTAGTAGTGAAGCATCCCAGGTTGCAAGACTGCAGGTTTTGCCTCTATTTTTCATCTCCTGTGGAGAGAGGGCATTCTGCAAGGATGAAGGTTTTGCCAAGGCAAGGCCGCCTCCCAGTCCACGATGCCTACAAGGGTTGGCCATGACGTCCCTTAGGGCACCTTGGAGGGCTGTCTGGAGCAGCTGAGGGATTAGGGCCCTCTGGGACGTGTGAGCATGGTGTATGGTGGCGGGAGGAGAGACAGGAAAGCCGGTGTTGGATTCACGGAGGCTCAATTGCTTTAATCTCTGGGATTAAGGCAGTGGAGGAATGTGGTGTGCGGCTGTGACCTGCTCAGGCTGCCTGGAGTGAACCCAGGTCAGCACCATAACGGGCTCCAGCCCATGCCACACACCTTCTGGCTGCTGGCTGAGAGGATGCACAAGAAGCAGGGGGAAAAGGGGTTCTTAGGAACCAATCCATTACTTGCTGGAGACCCCTTTGATCCCCCACCAGATTTACCCGTGTACTTCTTGAACCACGCCTCCTCTTTGTCTTGTTTTTCAGGCCAGTTCAGGCCTTTGTATCTTCCTCAGTGCCTACAGCTTAACAGAACTGGTCACATTTTAGTGCTGAGGGCTTCAGTGGTACCAAGGTGCTGGCACAGCCCCAGCCCCAGGTAGTTCTTTTGTTGGGGAGAAAAAGGTGTGGACATCTCAAAAGTGGAATATTTTTTGCCGTTTGGGAGCCCTGCCATTTCTAATGGCTACTGGAGTTGCAAGTCACGGGAAGACCGGTCCCTTCTGAGAGCACTGGCTTCTGGCTGGAAGCAGGATGACATTGAGTCACGAGAATATTTGAGGGGAAAATCATAAAATGAAACTGAAGTGCTTCCAACCGAGATGCTGCTAAAGGCTTGAGCAATGAGGTTGATCTCATCTTCAAGTGCTCTGAGCCATCCTGCCCGCACATTTTGCCATTCTCTCTTCGGAGAGCCTATCTTAACTAGAGCAGCCCATGATCTGGCAGGAATACAGAGAAGGAGCTTATATTTCTGCAGGGCCTTTCATCCAGAGACCAAAGCTTTACTTCTACAAGGCTAGCAATGTAGCAGCTAAATTTTTTACAACTGCTCGGCTAAGTTCAAGAAGGGCTGGTCCTTTGTGCTTCAGCCTTTTGCATTATGCATGTCTGGTGAGCAGGAGCTCCAGGAATAGCAGAATACACTGTTTCTCCTTTTCAAAATTTTCTTTAATTCCCTTCTAGGATATTGCAAGATGCTTAAAGGCCCAGCAAGCTCCACGAAGCAACATAAGTACTGTGGAGCCAACAGCAATTGCTGCCATTAGTGCTCAGTAGAGCCCCAAACTTGGAGCAGAGCCTATGGAAGGGTGGGAAGTTAAACTGGAATAAACACAGTCTGGGGAAGAACAAGAGACATTCAGGAGGCAGTGCGACAGGTAGCAAGGGTGTGCCACAGTACCTTAGGCCAAAGGATGATCCCAACTACCTTTAATTTGCCCAAAGTCTTTGAAAGCAGCTTGTCCAGCCTTATTTTACAAGGCTATGAAAGGCTGCGCTTTGCCTTTGGGCAACGTAAAAGAGGGTCTTGAACTTACTAAGGTGAGAAGCATCACGCAGCTGGTGAAGGGGGACCCAGCGCTGGGAGCAACCAGTGTCAGGGCTTAATAATTAATGATGAGGAGGAGAACATTGCTGTCTCCACTGAAACACTTCCAAGCTCTCCCTGTTGTTCTGGAAAATACCCTCAATGGGGCAACACCCTCACATCTGGATTTACATGCTGTGTCCCACGATGCTGTGTACAGGTGGTTTTTTTTTCTGACGTACCTGCCCCTCTCCTTCCCCTCTTCTCTTCTTTACCACCGTGGCCTCTGCAGGCTGTTGAACGAAAGCGACAAGCGGCCCTTTATCGAAGAGGCAGAGCGGCTGAGGATGCAGCACAAGAAGGATCATCCCGATTATAAGTACCAGCCCCGCCGTCGGAAAAACGGCAAGGCCACGCAGGGTGAGGGCGAAGGCCAGGTGGAAGGGGAGGCTGGCGGGGCTGCCGCCATCCAGGCCCACTACAAAAACACCCACCTGGATCACAGGCATCCCGGCGAAGGGTCGCCCATGTCCGATGGTCATCCAGAACATTCCTCAGGTAAGTTCCAGGTCTCCATGAACCTACTGATAGATTACAGCCAACTCAGAGGCTCAAAAAACAGACGAGTCATCACAGTGAAAGCCTTAGTGATATATCTCACACCTTGCTCATGACCCAACAGACTCTGCTGGAGTCAGCAGTATAGGGACATGCCTGAGTTTCAAGGGCACTTGCATTCCTGTGGTCAAGCAAGGTATTGTTGCACCCTCCCTCTTTTTCTACATGATATAAAAAGGTTTGGTTTTGGTTGGCTATTTCTCTCTCCCTCCACTGAAGTCTCCAGTTGCTGGCATGCTGGGAGGAGTGTAGCCGGCATGTGTATAAAGCCCAGGCACAAAGCAGTAACTCATTTCTTCTCTCTCTTTCCTCCTCAAAATGTTTTTTACATTGCAGGTCAGAGCCATGGGCCCCCCACACCTCCTACCACCCCTAAGACCGAGCTGCAGGCAGGCAAAGCCGACTCCAAAAGAGAAGGGCGTTCCCTGGGGGAAGGGGGAAAGCCACACATTGACTTTGGCAATGTGGACATCGGGGAGATCAGCCATGAAGTGATGTCCAACATGGAGACCTTTGATGTCAATGAATTTGACCAATACCTTCCACCCAACGGACACGCTGGCCACCCAGGCCATGTTGGGGGCTATGCGGCAGCGGCGGCTGCTGGCTACGGCCTTGGGAGCGCCCTGGCTGCAGCCAGCGGACACTCTGCCTGGATCTCCAAGCAGCATGGAGTCTCCTTGTCCACTGCCACCTCATCGGTGGTGGACTCCAAGGCCCAGGTGAAAACGGAGGGGTCCGCCCCTGGAGGTCACTACACCGACCAGCCATCCACCTCCCAGATAGCTTACACATCCCTGAGTCTGCCCCACTACGGTTCGGCCTTCCCCTCCATCTCCAGGCCACAGTTTGACTACCCGGACCACCAGCCTTCAGGACCCTACTACAGCCATTCCAGCCAAGCCTCTGGCCTCTACTCTGCCTTCTCCTATATGGGACCTTCCCAACGTCCCCTTTACACTGCCATCTCTGACCCTGCACCCTCCGTGCCACAGTCCCATAGCCCCACACATTGGGAACAACCGGTGTATACGACTCTCTCCAGACCGTAGGGAATGGGGAACGGTGACCGAAGCAGCGACGGAAAGGCTCCGAAGAATCAGCACAGGCAGAAGAGCCTCCGAACTCCGAGGTCACTCAGTGCCATGCAGCCACCAGAACCCACTGAGTATACAGAAGTGCCTTTCTTGACCCCGGCTATCGCTGGCTTACCCGCCTAGAGGAAGGTTTTTCGTCCTTTCGCCCTTTACCAATTTCACGCAGGCCACGGGACTGGCTTGTGACACCTTATTGGCCTTCTAGATAAGGAGGATTCTAGACATGGAGTGACTGGTCTGTGGTGGGTTTTGTTGTGCGCACTCTGGACTGTACAATGAGAGAGACTGTCCTTTCCTTCCCCTCCCCAGACTGCTCCAGGGAGTTAGCAAGTGTTTCCAACAGGCCGCAACAGCCAACCCTTTGTCACCTGCTGCGGGTGAAGGGTTGTTGCTCAGCCTTGGTGAACATGTTATGGGAGGAGTAGTAGGGAGGACGGCACGGCCGGCTTCCTTGCGATCAGTGTCGTGCAGCAGTCCTACCTATGATTCACACATGCATGAATCTTGAACCCCATTGGAAGACCAACCTACGCTTGCTTCCCTGCTGATTTCCACAGCTGCATCCTAGCTTTTCTCCCCACCTATTCTCTCCATCCTGTCTCTCTTTAATCCCACACTCTTTCCTGCATGGAGATTTTAAGTCTTGCCCGAACAATGGGTAGGACTCAGGAACCGCATTGTTAGTCTTAATGTTACTCATATCACAGCCTGTGTGCGCATGTGTGTTCATGTATGGAGGTGCAGGAGAGGTGGGGAAGGACCAGCAAATCATTAAGGTGCTGTGGGTGAATCCTCCTTTCTTACAATTATTCTATATTGTTCATTTATGTCTGGCATTTCTGGCATCTCAGTCTTTTCTAATGTCTTCAGTATCCCAAACAACCTCTGAGCAAGCTTGGTCCTTGCTCTTCCATGTCTGACTGTGCCTACCTAAAATGAAGAGGAACCAAGAAAGCTACTATGCACTTGCCAACGTCCCGAGTTGATTCCAATACCCCCTCCAAACTCAGGCTGATGGGGTGTGCATCCCTGCTCATTTGTTCATCATGTCTTCCAGTCAGTCAACACCTCCCTCCTACCTACGCTGAGGATGGAAAGATACTCCTGCGGCTTTAAGCAAGGTACATACACACCCAATCTTGGATGACTGTAAAGAAAAGATGCCTATTCAGGTGCAAAGGAATTTGTTTTCCCCTTTGGGTTTCAAACTGGAAGCGACCAGCTCTCGCAGTCAGATCAACCTCCGTTTTTCAGCCCAATGCGTGAGGACAGTCTCCTTACTTCTCCTTTGTCACATCCAGGACTGGGGTGGTTTGTCATGCCAGGGAGTGAACTGGCACAAAAGTTGCTGCAGGAAAAGATGACTCCTGGCAACTGATCGCAGAGACATGTTGTGGGACCTTCCAATGGATATTCCTGTCTAGAAAGACAAAATATTTTGACCAAACGTGGACTGTGATCGGTGCCGCTGTATCCCTCTGCTGATATGACTGTCAGATGCCCTTCCTGCCTCCCTTAGCTATGGATGACTCATCCTTGTGGTGTCTGAAAAGATCATGTAGAATGTTTGCTCCTTGTACGCATGTAACCTCTTCCAGCCCTGTCCCCTTATTTATGCAAGTAGCACCTTCCTCCCCCACCTCCCTTTCCCCAGTCTCTACGCTGTCCTAGCACCATTAACTTTGCATTAAACATATGGAATAATAAACTTAAAAGTTTCATTTTCACGTGTCTGGGGTTTTTTGACCTCTTTCCTGCAAGTCTCGTTTTTTTCCCCAGTAAGTGTATGATGGATCCCACCACATGGATCCTGTGCACAGCATTCCTCTGCCTGTCATAAAGAGGACACAGGCAGAACTCTGCCTGGCTTACCAGACGCCTTCACGGAGATGAAACTCATCTTCTGTTCACACTCCAGCTCATTATTTCATCAGTGATAAATGTAGTAACACTGATTTCTGTTCTTCAGCTAAGATTCATCATGTGCAATTAAGAAAACCATTGTTTTGCATGTGCTTCACCCAAGAATTTCTTAGCCTGATTGTTAATGCTCTCCAGAATAGGAGCATGGGGGTTCTTGTCTTGGTACCTCATCACCAGGTGGCAGATGATGGACCTTCAAATAAAAATTTCCCCACATACATAAACTTGTGTGTTTTGGAAGCAACCATTAGTTTCGCTGTAGAAACTCAACCTCCCAGCCTCTTGCCTTCCACAAGCAAGAAGCTAAATACAAACACTCACACAAACAGAGTACATTCAAGAATGGATGTATACATCTTACTTGTTGAAGACAACGTCCTGGGTGTAGTCAGGTCCTGGGAGGCTATCTGAAGATGTTTGGAAAGAAAATGTACAGCAGACATCGGTCTGCTTAAGAACATCTCTCAAGGCCAACAGCAGCAAGGTAGGACCCCAATTAACACAGAGACTCCAGAACAATTACAAATTGATTTCAAAGTGTTTCAATGCTGATGCATGTGATTGATGCAGTGAATTTGTGTTCACTAAACACTTTATGGGTGAGTAGAGTAAGCAGGATGTCTAGGAACTGTGGAGCACGTTCAAAGCTTTTTAAAACTCACAGCACTATTTGGACGAAATCCGGTATCAGGCCAAGAGCATCAGCAGCAGAATGGCTTAATGGGTCTAACAATGGTGATGCCAGCTAAATTGTTCCATGCAAAATAAGACTGTGGCCATTCACTGGAGAGGAGGAGAAATCTCTACCCCAAATTACAGGCTGTGGGAAGAGTACAGAAGGGAACTACTGCACTGCTGAACAGGTCAGGAGCATGTGCGGGGAAGAAGGGAAGCCATGGTGGAGCTAGGGGTAGGAGAGCTGATCACAAGGGTGGGAGAGAGAACAGACGTGGTGTGGACAAACAGAAGAGCACAAAAAGAAAGTTCTTAACCACACATGAGTACCCTCCTCCAGCTCTTCAAAAAGCAAATTAAGAAAGCAAGTGGGCCCTGCCTAAACCATTCTCTAGTGGAAGGGGATGCCTCCTCTCATCTAGGAGGGTCCTCACAACTAAGAATGCCACTGGTAACAGAGGGGTTAACCATTCCTCCTGCAGCCTAGCAGGAGCTGGCCCGGCATCCTTCCCTATCCCTTTAATCGTATCTGATACAGATGCAAGGCTGGGGAGGGGAGGCTGGTAGGGAACAAAGAATCCATTTAAAAAAAAAAAAAAAAAGGACAAGAAAACGACCCCCGCGCTCCATGGCGGACGCCAAAACGATTGCACAAAGGCACCATTTCAGGGCTGAAATTTCACCGCACCAACGTGATTAAAGGATTCCATGGAGGGTGGGGGGAGAAGGCTGAAGGCCACAGTGCTGCAAATTAACCTTTTCTTGGTAAGGATGGCCTGGACCAGGAAGCATTTGTGCTCCTCAGTCAACCCCCTTCCCACACCTGCAAGCATTTCCACATTCCCTTTGACCTGTCATTTTGCTCAGGGACCCATTCAGCTCTTGCATTATCGCCTCCAAAAGCAGCCCTTCCTGTGCACACCAAAAGAAGGATGGACTGGTGCTTTTACAGGGAGCAGTAAGAGAATGACATTCGTGGCTGGTTATATGAGCTGAGTTCCCAGGCAAGTGGGTATAAACTCCCTTTGGGACATAGATGCTCATGTGCAGGCACCGACCACACATGCAGCATGGAGAATGAACACTTTATGTACAAGCATAAGCTTTAACACAAACTAGTTGGAAATATTCTCCCTGGACTAATGTAAAGAGAAAAATGAAGGTAAACCAGAAACCATAGGTGAGGTGCACCCTCCCCCTTCTTCTCTTTAACAAAAGAAAACAAAAATTCCACAAGGACTTTTTAATAAGATAATTGAGAAAGACTCAGTGTGTTCTGCCCAAGAGCTCAGATCTTCCTCATGCAGAGCAAGAACCTTGGAGCACACAGATCAAGAAATGAAAACCAGGTAGTGGCTGGCTGGAAGCCTGTGCAGATTATAATGCATCCACCCAACTCTTGACTTGATCATGTCACCTCCCTGGATACCAGAGGCGAGAGTGCAGGTACCTAAAGGGGACAAATGACTGATCTTTCATCACACTACAGATTAAAGGAACTCTAGGATTGAACTACTGTTATGCCACCATAAGAACCACTAGAGTATGTATAACTAAGATGGCTTGAGAGCACCCACACACCCAGGACCATTAGTTCCACCATGTGTCAGAGAATGGCTATACAAGGAGTAAGAACCTACAACTACCGAGCTGGTGGGACTGCGAGTGGCGACTGTGCTTCCGGCTGGGGCAGTGCCGCTGAAAGGGGATCCCCACTTCTGATAAGCAGCAGGAGCAGGGAAACAATAGGTGATTTGATGAGAGCTGCTCTACGATACTCCTGAGAAGCCCCACAGCCAGCCCCGGCCAGAGAGGAAATTGGGGGTTTCCACAGCAACCTGCTCAGGGCACAAAGGCCCAACTGTCTAGGGGGAAGCAATGGAGGTGTCCCAGCACTCCCATTTTAAGAAGGGAAAGGGGTGGAGGGCTGGAGTCTTTCTGAAGCCAAAGTACCTGCAAAACCGTTTTTGTACAGCGGAAGTTTAATTGGCTATCGGTCCTATAACCAGGGAGGAGCAGTGCTGGAGGAGGAGGAGGAGGAGGAGGAGGAAGTAGTTACTGCAGTTTTTAGCCTAGCTAAAAGCCAGGGCCTTCGCAGGTGAAAAAAGGCTATGAGAAAAGCATGGCACTTGGCTCCCTAATCTTACTAATATAGCCCATGACACAGAAAGAAAGCATAATGACCAAGCTTGTAGAGAGAAGAGTCTTCTCTTGGACACACAGGACTGAGAGAAAAGAGAAGGTGGGAGGGGAAAAAAAACCACCACAAACACATTTAACTTAAAATTGGGAGGTTTATAATTTATTTACACAAATATAAACAAAAATAGAAACATCTCTGGAGAAGGAAAGAACCAAAACAATGGCTGGAGGCTGATCAGTCTGTGATAATTAACTCATCCACACCCCAGTCTTCATAGCTCCCATCTGGTAGATAACGACGGATGATTATGGGGATCTTGCGTGCTCTGAAGGTAGGACAGAGAGGTGAGCAGAAATGCCAGAGCCTTCACTATACCACTTCAGCATGCAATGGGAACTGAGGCATTCAGTGGCTTCAGCAAGCTCATCAGGTTTAACTGAGGGATCTGTGTGGCACCAGGGATTTTGTGTTATATAGTAGAGGGAAGTCCCAACAACCTTCTCAGTTTTGTAGGTGCAAAGCACTGAGCACCCACAGACTCAAAACAACCAAAGACCTACAGAAGGTCACCCCACTGTTGCTACTGCAGGAATCGAGCCCTGTGATCTGAACTCACTATGAGACACCACCAAGCATCATACATATAGGGGAAAAAAATAATCAAGGGGCTTGAAGAACAAATACATTTTTTGTTCGATGGAAGATTTTTCCCCACCAGACACTACAAAAGTGAAGACACTACAAAAGTGACAGAATTCTGAAAACTTTCACAACAAACTGATATTTACAGAGTATTTTGCATCCTGAGAGCACCAGTTACATTTTAAGGATACATGAAATAGGGACTATTCAGGTACGAAAACCTGGTGCCGCTGGGGTGGAACATAGCATCTGCTAACAGTGCTTCCAATTAGAAAGCATGAAAATGCTGAACACAATTTAACTTAATGGAAGTAGATTTAAGTCAGCAGAATGTAATCAGACAGTCTGGAATCTAACCAGGGCATCAGGTTTCAACTGTATCAAACTTGAAAAGTAATACAACTTCTTTAATGATCATATTCAGGGCCATTGCTTTTCCAGTAGCAAAGCAGCTCCCTCATGCCAAGAATTACAACTGAATTTTGGCACAAAACAGGATGCCACTATACTTTGTCACACCCTGACTTACTTTCTAGAGCTCAGGCCGTGACCAGAAGCAATTCAGACTGAGCTTGGAGATCTGACAGGAACATGACCTAAGGAGCTTCTGGCAATGATAAAGGGAGCTGTAATAGATATAAAAGCTGCAAGAGCAACTATAATGCACTGAGAAACTGGGGGAGCAGAGGGACAATTCAGTTCAAGAACAGGGACTTAATCAGTAATGGAGTCCAGTTACTCTGCCTGAAGGATACCTGCATGTGATCTAGGTCACTGACCATGTTGGCAAACTGCGGGCCAGCACTGAGCTCTGCTGTAGAAAGGTGGGCCTGTAAAGTGGTCATGCAAAAGCTGCCTCTGCTACAGTCAGAAGGCATTTATTTATCTTTCTATAAGCAGGGATGTGCCTCCCCGCAAGCACAGTAAGCCAAGTGTGCGAAAAAAGAACATTCTTAACAGGGTCTCCACACCAGCAGCCTGACCCTTATTTTATTTTTTTTTTTTGCCAGCACTTCATCTGAATACAGGTCTGTTCAGAGGGCTGCTTCAAATCAGTTCCATTCAGGGAATTAAACAGATTCCAGAAAGATGAGGACCTTGGGTTCTCATCATAGAAATAAAGAACACTTGGACTCCAAAGTAAAAGAGGTCAGAGCACTCCTCATCATCAGTGTGTTGCACAAGCAGCTAGGATGGGAGAGAGCAGCTGTGGAGAAGTCCCAAGGTGAAAAGGGGGAAAGCAACTGCAGGGCTCACTGTTATTGAGGGAAGGCAAGGTTGTCTTGGAATAACATGCTAAATGCTGGGACTGCTGGCTTTATGGAAATCAATATGCTCACCACGAAGTCTGGGACTTACTTGAGCTCTTTCATGGCAATCAGCAAGGGGTCTGTCTCTCCTTCCAGTTCCACCATCACAGGGGCACACATCCTGGGACAGAACATCAACAAGCATTTGAGCAAACACACAGAGAGAGAAAAGGGACAGCTAAGCACATGCCTACATATGTCACCTGGACAATGGCCAGTAAAGTAGGATGGTGGGACCTTGGCAAATCTGATTTGTTCTTTTATGCACTTTGGGAAGAAAATTCCCCCAAGTGGTTACGGACTGAGCTTTCACTTGAATGTTCGTCTTGCCCCATCCCTCAACCTCTGCTGACCAGATGGTGCTAACGGGCTGGTCAAATCCACACCCTTCTAGTAACCCTCTGCTGTCCTCCCTATGTGAGGGAAAAGCAGTTATAAAATTAATCCAATGAAGAGGGTGGAAACACTAAAATGAGCATGCCTCCTACAACTCCAGCACATCTCTTACATTCTGATACACCTTCCAAGCTTTGTTTGGGGGGAAGTGAGGGGCTGGATTTATGATGCACTCTACCTCTAGGAAGAAAAAATTAAGCATTTTGCAGAGGGTTGTAACAACAGAACAAACATGGGTGATGATATCTGCCCATTAGACAGTGGCAGCAAAAAAAGTTCACGTTATGCATGAATAAGGCCACTGGGGGCTGCTGCTGGCCTAGGTTCAGCACCGACGTCTCAATATGTAGGTGATGCAGAATCAGGCGCCAGAATGTTTGGGATTAAAGGCCTGGCATAGGCCCATCTTGCCTCCCCCATTTTTCTGGCCTTCTACCAGTTGAAAGAATGTGCACAAAAGAGCTTCACAGAGTGAAGACTGTGCAAAGAATAGCTTGGCAAAGTGATGATTAAGGCAAGATATACTCACTAACTATGAACTTCTAAATGATGTAGAGGAGAGGCATCGTTTTGAGGGTGGATATAACCAAAATGAAACTCAGAGATGTGCTTTTAGACAAACCTTGCCACAGCCTAACAATCTCACTCATAAGGCAGTTTATATAAAGCACAAAACTTTTTTATATCTATTATTAAAACAAGTCTAGACAGGTAAATGGATGAAGTTAAGAGCAGCCAGCCTTAACAGCACTTAAAATAGGATTTAAATGGTATTACTTATTATACATGAGGTCCCACTATACCAAATACTTTAAAAAAATTACAGCTTGCCACAATGCAATGGCACTTAAAACACATATCATATTGATTACTCCATTCCCAATTCCTATAGCCCTGTGGTATCAACTGAAGATGTTATGGAGCATCCCTCCCTCCAACACTGGCTTTTGCAAACCAATTCTGAGTTTTCCAGCCCCCACTGGCTCCCTTATGAAAGATCTTAGTTTCTACTAGGATCAGGTTGTCACATTCCCTACTCATTTTGCCTATGACTGAGGGAAGTTCACTGCAGCTGCTGAATGCCTTTCTCTCTAGGCACAAGTACTACAACCTTAGCCAGGGAGAAATACAGAGACTTCACATGCAACTAAGAGATGGCTGCATGTGACCACTGGCCCATGGTTATGTGCTTCAATGTTGACCAAGATGGTGATCTGCAAGCTCAGTAGTCATGTAAAGGGATAAGATGAGATCCAAGAGTTTTTAAGGAAGGAGGAAAGCAACTTTCACTGGGAAGGGAGGAGAAGCTGTGGCGACGCTCAAGATACAGAGCAAAATACTCACGCTATCTGGAGAGCACGAGTGCCCAGGACTCTAGCTCGCTCATATTTGGTCATGTAGGGGGTAGTGATCCGCTTCTGGTTCGCCTGCTGCCGCTCTCCCGAGGGGAGGATTTCCACGTTCTCCTGTCCCTCCTGGGAAAATCAGACCAGCGCTGCAGCTCGGCTGTGCCCACCACGGAGGCCCCGCGGCACTGGAAGAGCTCCTGAGGCCTCCTCAGTCCCAGCGACCACCTAGCTGGGCCACAACGCGGGCCTAAAGTACCAGCAAAGCCTGCCCGGGTCGGCCGGCGCGGTGGCTCACGGGGCACCCACCTCCTCCGCGTTCTCCAGGTCCTCCAGGCCTTCATCCTCCTCCACATCGTCGAAGTCGTCCCCGTCAAAACTGTGGGAGGGACACGCACGTCGCACACGGGACCGGACTGCCTCACCATGGGCTCCCCCCGACCAGGCCCGGCCCGGCCCGACCCGACCCGACGCCCCAGGGCGCGATATGCCGTCGCCGCCCCTCGCCTCACTTCCCGTTCCCCTTCCCGCCCCCGGCCGAACCCCTCTCACTTGTCCTCGTTGTCAGACATGTTGCCTCTCCACCGCCTTCCTGCCCGGCGGAAGTAGGAATCACTTCCGGGTGCCCGCCATGACGCCGCCGGAAGTGACCGTTGCCGGAGCAACGCGCCGCCGCGCTGCTCCCCTCCCGCCCCCTTTCACTCTTCCGCGCCTCCGTTACATCCCGGGGCGCCGCTCGTCGCTATGGAGACGTCGGAGCGCCGCGGCGTGATGTCAGCGCCCACGGCGGTCGGGCCCGGCGGGACCCCGGCGGCGGCGGGGGGAGGCGGCGGCGGGCGCGCCGCCGGGCCAGCCCGGTACAGCCCGGGGACCCGGGAGCTGCTGAGAGGTAACGGGGGAGCGGGGCGGGGGCCGGGATCGGCTGCTCGGCCGCCCCGTATCCCCCGCATCGGCGGAGCGCCGGGATCCGGCGGCCGCTGCAGGGAGGAGCCGCCTTCCCCCGTCCTCCCCCGCCACCTTCTGCTCCCCTGAAGTGAAGCGTCCTACCGCCGTTCCCCCACCGGGGCGGGAGCGGGGGAACCAGAGAGCCCGGCACCTGGGTCGAGTCTTCCGAAGCTGCATCTTCCCCTTTGGGTTGTGAGGGGGAAATCAGTCCCGGGGGTGTTCCCCAGCCCGGCCTCGCTGGGCGGGATGGGGAGCATGGAGCCCCCTTGGGCTGCCATCTTCACCCACACATCATGGATGTGATGGGTGGACTGTTTGGTGGATGAGGAATTGGTTGGATGGTCACATCCAGAGGGTAGTGGTCAACAGCTCCTTGTCCAGGTAGAGATGGGTGACAAGTAGTGTTCCTCACAGGTGCGTTCTGGGACCAGTACTGTTTATTATCTTCATTGATAACATAGTGGGATCAAGTGCGCCCTCAGCAAGTTTGCGGATGACACCAAGCTGAATGGTGCTTTTGACATGCCTGAGGGACAGGATGCTGTCCGGAGGGACCTGGACAAGCTTGAGAAGTGGGCCCGTGTGAACCTCATGAGGTTCAACAAGGCCAAGTGCAGGGTTCTGCACCTGGGTCGGGGTGACCGCCAGCATCGACACAGGCTGGGGGATGAAGGCATTGAGAGCAGCCCTGCTGAGAAGGACTTGGGGGTACTGGTGGATGAAAAGCTGGACATGAGCTAGCAATGAGCACTTGCAGCCCAGAAGGCCAATTGTATCCTGAGCTGCATCAAAAGTAGTATGGCCAGCAGGGCGAGGGAGGGGATTCTGCCCCTCTACTCCGCTCTGGCGAGACCCCACCTGGAGTACTGCATCCATCTCTGGAATCCTGAACACAGGGAAGACATGGACCTGTTGGAACGGGTTCAGAGGAGGGCCACAAAAATGATTAGAGGGGCTGGAGCACCTCTCCTGTGAAGAAAGGCTGAGACAGTTGGGGTTATTCAGCCTGGACAAAGCTCCAGGGAGACCTTATTGTGGCCTTTCAGTACTTCAGAGCTCTGAGCAACCTGATCTAGTTGAAGATGTCTCTGCTTATTGCCAGGGATGTTGGACTATATGACCTTTAAAGGTCCTTTCCAACCCAAACTATTCTATGATTCTATGTTTTTCAGCAATGATGGAGGAGTCAAAGCTGACACGTTTCCAGAGGCGATACCTGATGGACTGCGTGAAACGTGAGTGACAGCCCTCTCACTCTCCTGCCCACTGCTGTACTGTGGTGAAGAGCTTTTGCTGCTCACTGTGAGATGGGGTCAGTTGGCCACAGCCTGCTTGGATGGGCACGTGCTTCGAAACAGCAGCACAGCTGCTGCTGACACGCGGGGATGTACAGGGCGAGGTGTCTCCAAGGGTCATCCAGGGAACAAGACACAATGGCGTGACTTGAACCACAGTCTGTATCATGTCAGCATGCACCAACAACCGGGGTGAGACATCTGTGGCACCCAGGGTCTTCACTCGTGGTGCTACGGTGGATCAACTGGCAAATCTGCTGGCGGTAGCCCGGGGCCATCCATCCAGGCTCCTCTCTGTCTGACTTTACTGTTGTTCTCGGTTTGTTCCTAAGGAGGAGATACCCTGCCCCTCCAGTGCCGCCCCACATCCAGTAAAGAGCCAGCGCCTGCAGTGCCTGCTTTCTCCCCACCGGTTTGTCAGCCAAGCAGGCTTTCGGCTAAACCACATCTCCGACCTGCCAAGGTCTGCCAGGCAGGAGATGCCTACACCCGAGAAAAATTCAAGCCACAGGCAAGGCGTAAGTGGACAAACACCGCTAATAAATAAATGATGCTGCCCAGTCCCTCTTTTCCCCTTCCGTCCATCCCCTGTCTGCAATCTCCACAGCAGCAGGGTGTATCTTAATTGCTCTTTGTCCTCACGGTTTCTGTCTTCAAAGATGCTTTAAAATGGATCTCTGAGAGAACATCTGCTGTAAGTGCTCACTGGCTTCCGCTTGCTTGCTAGGGGGGGTGATAGGTGATAGTCCTTGCATAAGAAGGGGGCACTACACAATTTTCTAGCTTATAAATGTGAATCAAACCTCTGATGTCAGTTTGGTTGGCTCTGTACACCTGTGTGTTATTTGCGCGGTTCAGTCTGGGGATGGGCTGTCATTAATGTAACGCTTCCTCTGGCATCATTAGCAGGGAAGCGGTGTGGCCATGCTCCTCCCTGAGGAGACAGGCTGATAATAATTTATTTCCCCCTTGGCATCCATAGGAGATTTGGAAAAGGAGAAGCAAAGGCTCCAAAACATCCTAGCGACAGGGAAGGATGTGGTGGAGTGCAACGTGAAGCAGACGCTGGTTCAGACAAAGGAAGAGGAGATACCTGAGCCTGACCGGTTTGAAGAACGTACGTCTTTACGTATCCTGGAGGAAGACAGGCGGGAAGCCTGGGAAGTCGGCTGCCTCCGAGGGCTGGGGTGGCACGCCATGTTGCCGGTAACCCGAAGCCCATTGTGGATGAGGCACAAAGCCCAGTTTCCAAGAGAAAGGACTTGCTGCTGTGACACTTGTGATCCAGCCATCCTCGCAGAGGTTTGCTGGCAGATTCAAGCTCCCTGGGCTGCCCGCACAAAATTAACTCTGCTGGCAGGGGAATACCCTAGGGACGCGCAGGGTGACCTGGGCAGGAAGCCCAGGTACTGCGTGTCCTTTTTCCAGCCAGCATAACTCAACATAGACTAGGACGCTTGCCAGCCTGACCATGGTTTTGGCTGTTTTTTTTCCATTCCAAGATCAGAGCAGTTACGCTAGCAAAGCTTAAATGTTGAGCAGAATTTTAAGCAGTGATGGCCTTTGGCCTGCAGAGTATTCTGGGATGGCAAACCCCTGCCTAATAGCTTTCTGTGCTTGAATCTTCAATGTGTGTGTGTGTACACCCCAGCTAGCCCTTCTCTAGCCGGGGCAGCACACAAAGATGGACAACGCTAGAATAACATGTAAAGAAGGAGTGTTTTGGTCCCTGCTGCAGGGAAGCCAGTACAGCTGGCTTCAGACATGCTTTCTACCCTCTGAAACTTGTCGCAAGCTGAGCGTTGTCCTTGACACATCTGAAATATCCACGTACTTTGTACTGTGGCAAGATTTGGACCAGCTGGCTGCAGGTCTGTGCTGCAAAGCGGCAGCTAATGTTCTGTGCCTGTGCTGGTCCTGGGAGCGGAGATGGTTGTGGTCACTAGCTGCTGCGTGTCAGCTAATGAACCTCAACGGCTTTAAGCAGGTTTTGTCACCATCCACAAACTAGTTAAATTGACCTTAAGCAACAGAGAATTGTCTGTACAAAGAAAACTAGAAAGTTACCTTTCCTGCAAGGTGGGGAGCTGTAAGAAGATGGGCAGGGGGGACATTTCCCATTGCATAAGGGACTACTGAGGTATTTTGATGATGTGCAAGACAAGTGTTACAGCAGACATCACCCTTCCTTTGGCAGGACCAGTTCAAGCAGAGCTGGGAAGTTGTGGGTTCAGATCTAGATAGAAATGTGTTTTCTTGCCTTTTGGCTGCATCCTGTTTCCACAGTGTTTTCTCTTATCTGTCAGTGGTGAATGAAGTTCAGGAGAGGAAGGAGTTCCTGGCAGAGATGGAAGCTCTAGGACAGGGCAAGAAGTATCAAAGGATTATCCTCACTGAGATCTCACAGGTATGTGAGGGTCCTGGCAGCATTGGCTGTACAGTGTGTGGAGGGAATCCCTAGTGTCAGAAACCTTAAAGCAGAATCTCCTCCGATAACCTGAGCAGGGAAGTAAGGAGAGAACTGGGTGTTCCCCTTCATGGCACGGGACAGGAGTGAATTTGGGGAATAGAGGTTTTCAGCCCTTCTTTCCATCTCTGCGTGTAACTTAATCAGGGAAACAGAAGCTTTATTCTTGTGGTTTGCAAAAGAAGAAAAAAAAAAAGCTGCCAGCATCTTCCCCACTCAGCCCTTTCCCTTTGTACTTTGCAGAAAATGCGTGAAATGGAGATCATTGACAAGAAGAGAAGTGCAGAAATGAGAGAGATCATGACAAAAAACTTCCCTAGTGGGAATTCTTTTTTCCCTGGTGGGAAATCTGATCCCCACCACTAGGCCAAGGGAAAAAACACAAGTGCAATTTTACCTACCTCTTCTTCCCAAACTCTCCGCATCAGAGTCTCAAGAGCTGGTCTGTGTCTGTGCCCGAAGAGGGGGCAGCACCACCTGTTGCCTAAAGCCGGAAGGCAGGAGCAATTTGTACATAACTGGTAACAAGAAAGCTGTTGTAAAATCCTACTCATGCACTGGATCCCTTCTTGCTCAATGATATTAAAGAGATGCAAACACAGAGCAGCGGCAACCAAAACACGACAAAGCAGTCTCCTTTTGCCTATGCAATGCCTCAGAGTACAGCAATCCACCGATAAAATGTCACTCCTTTCCATCCACCCAGCGGTGGAGGTTTCTCGTGACAGTACGATGTCAACACACGTGTTGTGACCCACGTCTATGACCTGCTCCTGTCCCCACAACTCTGGGAATGGCTGTTCTGGCAGACAGTGGGGAGGAAGATGCAGCCGCCTGGCCTTGTGCAAGCACGAGCCTCCGGCACTACTGCAGGTCAGCGTGATTGTATGCATCAGCAAACTTCTGGGCAGCAGCTGAACTGAGTAGGCGCTCAGGAACACAGCTGCGCTGAGGAGGGAGAAGGGATTTCAGCCCAGTGCCTGCTGCTTTTTGCTGTGGTTTTTGGTTCCTGAAAGCACGGTATGCAGAAGAGCCATCAGCTTCCCACACAGCCTGGAAATGGCTGTTTGTTCACCTCATGCATAACCCCCACCTCTGTCCTCCTGAAGGCTGGAGCATGATGCCCTGCTATTCCTGCGTAAATCCCAGCATTAAGCCCGCCTCCCAGTTTCCTTAAGTTTCTGTCATCTGCTTCTTAGTAATACTCATCAGCCGCTCCCCAAAGCCAGGTAGCATACCCTGTCCCCAGGAAAGCAAGACTGCACAAAGGAATCAGAAACCTAAGCCGCATTTGGTCTTTAAATCCATTGTTTCTTTTATTTCTGTTCAGGTGAATGGAAGTCACGGAGTTAGTACAGTATAATTTACAAATCAGAGTTCTGAGTGGGCATGAGGCCAAGGGGTGTCAGGCTGCAGCGATCCCGATGGCCTTTGGCAACAGTGATGTGACAGCAGGCTCTAAAGCAGATTTGTTTCTCCTTGGAGAAAAGTTGTGCTTTGGGATCTCCCCTCTCCTACCACCGCTCCTCATCAGCCTGCTGGGGTACGGCAAGAGCAAGATGGTGTCACCAGCACGGGGCTGAGCTTGCCACCTCCCAGCCACAGGGACCATGCTGGGATGGAGGAGGGGCTTGGGTCCCTCAGGTTTTGGGAAATAAGAATCCCTTTCCAGAATGCTATGCCAGCCACCTTGCAAGGCACGGCTCTGAGAGTGTTTTGGCTAAAGCCTATTGGGTTTTTAGAAGGGACTGCAGCAGCTTGGGGCTGGTTATGTCTAATTTGCTAACGGGAAGGCATGACAAACAGCTGACCAACCAGACACCCATGAAACTCTTAATTCAGACTGATCCAACAAGTCAATAAATAACTCCTTGCCTTGGAGGAGAAGGCAGGAAACAAAAATGGAAGGAAGAAGGGATGGTGGGAAGAACACCGCCTCCTCTCATTCCCTCCTCCATTGTACACACACGCGCACACACACGACAAATAAAATAAGGGGTTTAAAAAGTTTTAGGGTGGGTTTAAATTCATCTAGTAAAGGAGGTGTAAAAAATAAACAGCCAACCCCTGCACACTTTTAAAGTATACATAGATGAAGCTGGGCAAAGGTCAGTTGTGACTGTGCCTCTCTCCCCAGCCGCGCAAGGGTGGCAGTGCTAAGCAGGGGCACAAGCTTAGTGCCCCTTGCTGGCACTGAGTCAGTCTTGAGCTCTTCTGCCCTTGCCTGTAAAAGGAATGTTCCTCCATCCCCCTGAAGGCGATGTTTAGCAGCAGTGGGGGGTAAGATGTCCTGAGTAGGGAGAGTGAGCTACATCCTAGCAGCTGTACACCATCCCCCGGGGTCCTCTCAGCCCTGTAACAGAGCCCACCCAGCCCTGGCACTTGAGGGAGGGGACAGCTCAAAATAAATAGGGCACCAGTTATTTTTTTGGCTATGGCTCTACAGCCTTGTGATGCGGGAGTGTTTTCTTAACATTTTAGTTTAGGCCAGTAAAACCCAAAGAATCTTGATTCTAATGCCAGAGTTTTCTCCTGAAGTTAAAAATGGGACAGGAAGGGGACAAGAACGGGCAGGCAGGGAGGGATAGGCAGGCCCAGTCCCCTCCTGGTAGAGGTCGGAGGCACGTGGAACTGTCACAGTTAGAGCGGGAGAAGGGACAGGGGGCAGTTAGTGCAAGTTTTCCCACAAACACCAAACTCCTTGGCTTGCTTCTCAGTTAATAACAAGAACACGCAATGGGGTAACACATCTGAGAAGCAAATCCATCTTCTCCCTGCCTCGTTAGCAAGGCTTCACGGAGGGGATGATCAGGTTCCTCTGCAGCCTTGGGAAGGGGAGCACTTTGGTCGGACGCCCCCACTCTGGGCAGAGGGCTGGCATCTCCCTGGGGCGGCAGCTCCAGTGCCTGGGGAGGGAGCTGGGAGAGAGGCAAGGGGAGTGGAGGGAGACAAGCCCCCCCTCCTGGCAGGCATCCCAGCCAGCTGCAGAGAGGCCAGGGCAGTCGGGCAGCACATCCCTCCCACTGCTGGTGTTCCCCTGCTCTAGCTTTTCTCCTTGGGCGACTTGCTCTTGGAGTCATGCTTGTTGCCCAGCAGCTTAAGCACCTTCATGGGCTTGAATTTGCCTTTCTTCTTGCTCTCGGTCTCCGTCTCCTTGTGAAATTCTGGGGTTGCAAAGGGAGGTTGTTACTGCGGTATGCTGATGGTTGTACACACACACATACACGCACAACAGGGGCAATGCTGAGAGCCGTGAATCAAAGCCCTCCACTGTAAGCACACTTCTTTCTGAGATAACGGGGTGCTCAGCACAACTGTGCCCCAAGCTTTAACAACCCTAAAGGAAAGGCTCTAGAGTCTACAGAGAATAGATTCAATCTCTCTTCCTGCACACAATTTCACGAATGGCTTATGCTGCCCCTCGCTGGGGTCAGCAGTGAAAACATCACTCCAAAAAACTTCCTGGTTGTTTCTTACCTTTCCTTTTAATCATGGCTTCCAACATTTTATCCTCCTCCTCTTCTCTGAAAGAAAGAATGGTAAATAGGTCAGCAATTCAGCCCTGAAAACAGCTGCTGTATTGTTTAAGGCTAGAGAACCTCCTACTTATAAGCCGCAGAGGGGTAGATCCATCACTGTCTTGTGAGCACTTGCTACCAGCAGGATAAATCCCACGTGCTGCAAGTCTTTCCCACACAAGGCATTCAAATAGACAAGAATCGGGAAGCCTGGGAAAGACATCAGCAACAGGGACATCTTGGGACACCCCCATAAGACACTGCGTGGTGTTGAGTCACTTCTCTCCTCCAGCCCACCCCACCCCACTCCTCACTCACCTCTGCCGGTCCTCATCCAGGCAGTTCACAATAGCATTCCTCTGCTCAATGATGGTCACCAGCTCCTGCATCAGCACCTTCTCCCTCCCTCGGTCCTCATCGGTCCAGTCTTTCTCTACCCAGCCGAACCCCAAGAAAGGACAGGCAATTAAGTGTCTGAAGGTGCTTTGAAATTCAGAGCTTTGGGGCAGAAATCCTCTAGCACGATCCCCTGCTACCCTGCCATGCTGCAGGGCCGGTTGGGCTAGCAGTGCTGCAGAGGGAGAGCCCTGTAGGTGGCATCCCATGGGGACAAAAGGAGCACATCCCTGCACAAGACTGGGGCATGCAATGAGATGGGGCAGCAGGTCTAAAGCTGGCTGCACTGGCATTCCTAAAGATCTGTCTCTTCACCTGAGACCCACCTAGACAGAGGGAAGATGACACCCAGGGGAAAAATTGAGGTAACTGCACCCAGAGTGATGCTCTACCTGGCTTGTTGAGGAGGCAACGTAGTTCATACTCCACATCCGACTGCCGCTGCTCAAGGTTCTGCTGCTTGAAGCTGCAAGGGAAGGGGGCACTGCCAGGAACCACTGCAAGGCTCCAGAGAGGCAGAATATCATCCCAAGGTATGGGGTGAGCTCAGAAAGAACAACCGAGATGCTGGTCTCATTCTGTAGAGCCAAAAGGCCAGAGAGCCACGTGCCAGCAGGGACCAGCCCTGGCAGCTCAAGGCCTTCCTGGAGGAGATGCTGCAGGGGCTCTGGTGACTTGCACTGGGTTAGTTCTGAGTGTGTCTGGATACATTTCTCTGCTTGCCCTCTTTCCCTCCCTTCTCCAGGCAAGGAGGCCGTGCGAGGCTCTCCCCTGGAAGCACTATTTCAGGAGAACTGAGACAGGGCTCCCCACAAGGGCTTCAGTGCCTCCCCACACGCTTGCACACACTTACATGTAGATGAGCTCTGATTCGTGGCGCACCAGCATGTGCTTCTCATGGATGAGTTTGAACCAGTCCACCAGCAGGCTGTCCTCAGGGCTGTCTGCCAAGCAAATGGGCGATTCAGAGCCATCCCCAGCCCTGCAGGATCCCATCACCCCGCAGCAGGATGGGCTCTTCCAAGCCAGGAGAAAGGCATGGAGCTAGAGAAAACCTGACCTCAGCCTGTTCCTGAGCCCCAGAGAGACCTTATCTCTTCTCCCATCTGTTTCCACTCTAGGGATATCTCCATGTCCAGGGTATGGCAGTGACTGTTCTTGGAGCCCAGCACAGCTCCTTGTGCTCTTCCAACCCCAGCAGCAGCAGGGAGGAAGTCACCACTGCTATCTACTTGGCTGCACACAGGGTAGACATAGAGTTCTGTCCTGCTCCACACCCACAGACAGCCCACCCCACATACCATTCTCAGTGCTGCGAAGTTTTTCCTCCAAGGCCACCCCACGGTGCTCCAGCTGGTCCAGCTGGTGCTCGATGGCATCCATCTCCCCATAGATGTCTTCCTCGGGAATGTACTGATCTGTCTGCACCTGGCAAACAACAAGGCAGAGACTTTCATCAACCCTTCAGTTGCCAGGGGTAACCCTAAGGCTGGTCAACACTAACAGGGACAAGGGGCACAACAGAACACTCTACATAAGCATGGATCCAAAATCCCCACCTTGCTCTGGAGCAAAGGGAGACCATGGTGCTGCCATCAACAGGGTCTAGCCTGGACACCGTCCTCCTCCTCACCCACACATGCATCAGCAGGGTGCGCGTATACAGTTATGGCCCTGGGGGACAGTACAGGGCTGGCTTTTGCCCCCCTGCTCCTGAGAGCCCTTTTACCTTGCGTTTGATCAGTGGGAAGCCGTGACCCGGTGCAGGAGGACGCACTGGCTTGGAGCCTTTGGGAGGTTTCTTTGCAGAGGGAGAGGCGGCAGGTGATGGCTTCCGGTTGAAGGGGTTCTCTTTGCAGGAAGACTGGAGTTGGGGGACAAAAGAAGATACATGAGGGTCCAGGAAAGGGAAGGGATATAGCATCCCAACAGCAGGGACTGCACAGACAGGGCAGCCCTAGGGTTTGTCCTGCCCCACACCCTCTTAGAGGTGGAACACAGCTCTGATCTCCACCAGCAGCCTAGCCATAAGGCAAAAAGACAGCCATGCTCCTGTTTGGCATCAGTTCCCCAGCTTCTCTCTAACAAGCCTGCTGAAATATTTTCCTTCACAGTTCCCTTCCTATTTCCTCTAACCACACAATATTCTGCCTCTTCTCTAGCACGGTGGGGCAGGCAGAATACAAGCAGAGCCACCATTTAATGAGCTCATGCCTGAGGCTTGCTTCAGGGGGTCACACACCAAACCTACCTAAAGGGCAAGCCTGGACTCATGATTCCCACTGTGACCAAGTGATGGATGGGGAATTAAAGCCTCCTGATCTGTATGGGAGGCAGGTCACCATCTCACCTTCAGCTGTGGCTTGGGTGAGGAGGGGGTCTTAGGGCTCCCAGCACCCCCATCTGAAGCCAAGAGGATAGGTGTAGGGCTACCACCAGCAGGAGGCCTGGGCGGCAGCCGGCTTGGGCTGGTTCTCAAGCTGCTGGTGGAGATGCTCCTGCTGGCATGTAGGGTGCTGGGCTGCACCTCCCCACTGAAGCTGGCCAGCTCGCTGGAGGAGGAGAAGGAGGAGTTGGTGGAGAGGCTGGCTGGGGCAGCAGGGCTTTCATTGGAGGAGACACTGGCCAGCGGTGTGTCAGTGGTAGAGGTCTTGGTGGCTGTTGGCGTGTGGACAGTGGGCTCAGAAGAGCTTTTGGGAACTGAGGCCTCATCGGCGTCACCCAGCACCTTGGCTGAACTCTCAGAGTTGATGCTCTCGAGGCTGAGGGCTGGAGATGGGGTGGAGGATGATGGCTCGGAGTGCGACAGCCTGGAGATAGGGTGGTGGGCTGCAAAGCAAAGGGAGAGCTTAGGGAGGAAGGGGGGGGCAGCCAGGAGAAAAGGGGAGAATGGTATATACTGGGGGCAGCTGTGAGTGCAAAGGGAACCAGTGTCTGTCTCTCTTCAGAGAGGACAGATGGGACTCTCCAGAGAAAAGGTCTGGTCTGCAAACGCTGTGCTCCAGTGGGTAGAGAGGACATGGCTAACACAAGTCCCAGCACAACCATACCTGCGTAAAGGCCTGGGATGCCAGGGTGATGCAGAGGCGCCCTGGGAAGGGGGAGCCTTCAAGGGGCCACACAGGGGTCATGGAGGAGGGATAAGGGGGTGGGGGGAAGCTCACCTAGTGGGGAAGCACTGGGGGCTCGTGGAGCTGTCCGCTTCTTCGCCTTTGGGCTGCTGGTGGGAGTGATGCCGTACCAGGGGTGGAGAGGCTTGGCAGCCGTCTCACTCTGCTCCTGCTCAGGCGTGCTCTTTTGGGCAGCAGCACTCTCCTCTTCCTCCTCGTCCTCCTCCTCAAAGGGGTTGTATGGTTTGGGGTCTGTGACATCGGACCTGTTCTCCTCACTCCTGGCTTTCTCCACCGCCTCCCCATCCTCCTCCTCTGAAGTCCTGCTTGGAGTCTCATGGCTGCTGCCCGGGGGAGGAGGGGGAGCTGGCTTCTTCTTGGGCTCTGCTTGTACTAAGGCCATCCACGGTGGGTCCTTGGCTCTTGCAGCAGCTCCAGCACTGGGAGAAGAGAGATAGAGGTGGCAGTGAGCAGAGACAAGCCAAGAGGGTGATGGACAGGAGAGGGACTTAGCCCTCAGGTGAAAGGATGGATGGAGCAGGATGTCTCCCATGCAGAAGCAGCTTTCTCATTTGGTGGCTCTAGTCTTTGCCAGACACAAAATGTCTTGTTCTCTGCGGGCAAACCTACAGGCCCGAGGGAAGCATAGCCTGCCTGACTCACCTGCTGGGCCCAGCGTTCTGGTTTCTGAATATTACAGCCTCCATCTGCTCCCCAGGCTGTGCATGGAGGGGGAACTGACAACAGATATCTGCCCTCTGTGGTCACTCTCCCTTCCTACACTTCAGAGGGCTGTCTGTCACTTTACTGCCAGAGTGTCCCAGGGACAGACCCCTCCTTGCTAACTCCCGCAGCAGAAAGCACCGCTGCTCCTTTGGGGGCACAGCTCATGGCAAGCCCCCACCACGGCTCAGTGGATCACTGTTCATCAGGAAAGCGGCTGTCACTTGCTGCACACACCCACTTTTTGGTCATTGTGAATGTGGGGCGCTTGTGCAACCTCTGTCCCATGAGCAGGCAAGAATGAACCAATGCCAGCGGGCTGGGTAGGAGCCCAGACCGTGTAAAGGTTGCAGCCAGACATTCACAATGTCCCTGCACCGGACCCTTCCTGGGACAAACCCTCCATAAGGCAGACAAGTGTCCCCTTCTCAGCACCCAGAAGCAGGTCCATTTCAGAAGGGCCTTGGCAGTCTGCATGTGCCACAAAAAAAAAAACCTTTCTGAATCCCCCAAAACTCTTTACAAACCCTAAGAGACAAAGACCCTGGGAGGTATGGACAAATACTGTCAGCCTGACTGTACTGGGCTGGCACCCGTCAGGTAAAGGAAGGGACCTGATCATAGCCTATGTTCTCCAAAGGGCTGATGGAGGTGGGAGAGGAGACCACAGCTGAGCCATCCCCACAGCCCCGCCTGGTGACCTGTGAACAGAAGGACCTACCGATCAGAAGAGCAGGGTCTCCCTCGGGGTTTTGGGACAGGGGGGCTGGTTTCAGGTACCCTACCTAGAAAGACACAGGGTCAGACTGTCACAACAACAAAAGGACATGAAGAAAGAGGTTAAATCAACATGAGGCACTTCTTATGCACCTCCCTGCGGAAGGCTGGCTGTTTCCACTCTCTGAAGACCTCATGGCATTTCTCCCACAGTCAGTGCAGTCAATTGACCCCAAACATCCCTCCCTTGCCTTTTTCTCCCCACCCCACCCCTGAAGCTGCACCTGGAGAACTAACCTGCCCTTCTGTCCCCAAACTTGTGAACTGCCCTAGCACTGCCACCCTTCCTCCATGCTGGCAGCATCCCCCCGAGAGCTCCAGAGAAATACAAGGGAGCAGGCAGGTGTGAAACCTAGCGCTGCTCTTCCCGCTATGGGGATGGCTGGCAATCAAGGGCTTGGTGTCCAAGCCAGAGATTTATTTGGAGGCAGAAGGGTGTCAGGCTGCAGAGAAGGAGCAAAACTAATCTAACCTGCAGCCAACCACCTCGGCTACCGCGGAGGTGGAGGGTAACTCCTGCCACCGCTGTGCTCTCTTACCGTTCACCATGCCAGGCCCATATTCGCTGCCATCGCCCTGCAGAGCAGACCGGGGCCGGGGGACAGGGTGAGAGGTTGGAGGGGAGAGGGCTGATGCATCGGTGGCTCTCCTTGGGGCAGGCGTGGGCCGTGTTTCTCTGAGCTGTCCATCCAGTGAGCTTGCTTTGTCCTGGTTTAGCACTGTGGGCTTGCTGGGAAGGGGAGGTCTGGGGGGAGTTTGAGAGACGGGTGCCCCGCTGCCTGCATGGGCAAGGGGCATCACTGTCTCTGCTTTGCTGGGCATGCTGTCCTTCTCTGCTGGGCTGGCTGGCCCCTCCGCAGGCATACGTGTCTCTGCCATGGTCTCCAGGAAGTCACCGTCATCTTTCCCCACTTCCACTCCTGTGGGGAGGGCGTCCTCACCCCTGCTGCCAGACTCAGTTTCAGTTCTTAGCTCTGGCAACTGTCGGTCTGGGCTGGGCCTCCTCTCTGCCTTTCCACTCATGGCCAATTTACCACGATGTTGTGTGCAGACGAAAGTCCCTGCCTCCGACCCAGGCTTGTATGATCCCGGGAGCAGCGTGCTGGAGCACTCCTTACACCTGCCAATGAGAAGAGAGAGCCCTGTGAGATGGGGGACACCACCCTGCCCCTCAGGGAAGGCAACGCACTTGGGAGATCTCTGCAGGTCCATGGAGTTAGTTCCCACCCCTGCTACTAAATCCTAGCACGGTCACAGGGAAGTCATTCTGGAAGGAGAGGAACAGAAAAACGTCACCGTGCCACTGTATGAACCCATGGGGAGTTCACAACTCAAATCATGTGCACATTTGGGTTCCTCCTTCAGCTCATAAAGGATTTAATAAACGTGGAAGGGCAACAGCTGGTATTGGGACATGGCATGGTTTCCAGACCTGGAAAAGTAGAAACCCACAGTTTTCCTGGAAAAGATGCAGCTGGTGGAGGACAGGAGAGAGAGCTATGAAATCACTGGTGGTGCTGGGAGGGGGAAAAGGGATCAACCGTTCACAGACATGAAACAGGGAGTATCAACTGCAATTAGGGAGCAGCCAGTTCAGAATTGGCACAGGGAAGCTATGGGCTGCCTTATGGGGGCCAAGGGTCCAGGCAGGTTAAAGAACATTCAGACACATTTGTGGAGGGAAAAACTAAAAAACACCACACACCCCCCCAGACTCTGAGTATTAAATAAAATTATGCCGCTTTGAACTCAGGAAATCCCTACACTGGAGGCTTGAAGGGCAGACAGGAGAAGCAGCATACGAGCCTTGCCTGGTCTCACACTCACCCTCACTGGTGCTGACCATGGCCCCCACCAAGGTAACAACATTTGGCTGGAAGGATGAGGGAATTACTCAGTAAAGCCATTCTTACAGTCTGCCTTGCCTTTTGAAACTGGGCTAATAGCTTCCCCGTCCTTCACTGTTTGCCACATCTCCTTGGATCATCCACTCTTACCCCCACTGAGTCTTTGAATCTTCCCTAATGAAGCCCTCCAGGCACAAGCGTAATGCACAGCACTGGCAACCAAGTCAGCCCTTTTCCACCTGGGAAGGGAGGCGGATAGCATACGTGAAAGAGAGCCAACGGCAAGGGTCTGATCAAGCACTCCCAAGAAAACCAAGCTTGTTCCTTCTTGTCTGAAGACCTGGCACTCGCAGCAGCTGGCTGCCCTACACTGCAAGCAGGTAATTTTGGTGAGGAATTCTGCTCTGGGTGTCCAGGTGACTGGGATTCCCTTTGAAATGTAGAGCAGAAGTGTGAGGGCACAGGGGCTCTAGAGAGAAGGGGTGGCAAGTTTGGACATGGGGAGAAAGAGGTTTGTTTTGGTTTTATCTCCGTCAACCCACAGAGAGCACTGCCACAGGACATTCCTGACCAAACAGCGCCCATGAATCAGTGGAGGGGAGTGGGGAGAATAAAAACAAGAAAAGCATAAGGAGGCAAAACACTCAGCATAAAATTACAGGGATGTCACTGCTCAGTCTGAAGGGCCATGAGCTGTGCCAAGGCAGACACGGCACCTCTCCTATTCCTGGCCCGTGAACAATGCTGCACCTGCACCCCAAAGCTCCTGCTTTTGCCACAGCTGCAGATGAGAAACTTGATGGGCCCCAGCTCAGCTCCCCTCCTGCAACGCTGTTTCTATGACACATTCCCAGCTGGCTTAGGCAGGAACTGTTTATACAGGTGAATGAGACCTCCCAGATCTTCCCAGTGGCTCAATATTTCTGTCCTCAGATGCCAGCTGCCCGCTTGCCAGCTCTTGTCCTGTGACCCACAGGAGAGATCTCATCTTTTCATCATCAGAGCAGGGAAAGCAAAGTGAAATGACTTCACAGGTGCTGCAGGTAAGAACCTGCACCCAGGGAGTAACCACAGAGCTGCTGACGTCTAATCCCTCATTCCTCAGTTTGGTAACAGTCTGCAGCTCTCCACATGCTCCCCTTAGAGCTCAGCACTACCGCGGGCAGCGTGAGAGCCTGTATATCCTGTTGAGGATGTGGAGTGTAGGTGGAAGAAGGTCTGTAGGATGATGTCCTGGCTTAGACCTCATTGGAAGGTGGTGGTGGGGGTTCTGGGTAGGCAGGCGGTACAGAGGCAGAGTATCCTGTTTTACGGAGATGGGAGAAGCACAAGGGGCTGGGATCCCCAATCGGGCAAGTGGGAAAGCACAAGAGAGTAGGGGAGGCAGGGAGAAAGGGAGGCAAGCAGCACAGGGCTGGACACAAGGGGCTAGTCAGACCTCTGGGACAGGGGGCTGGCAGGCAAACAGACCCTCTTCAGCAACATTTTGGGCACTATCATTGACGCTCCGTGTTGCCCAAGGACACGGACATACAAAGATGGGATGTGGATGGCCACAGATCTCCAGTTTGCTGAGGAGAGTGACCACCCCACCAGGCCTGGCCAGGACATACCTAAAGCACTGGCGGTGGTAGAGCTTGCCTTCGGCCAGGTAGCGCTGGACCAGATGGACGTGCTGCTGGCAGGCTGCGCAGGTACTGCTGAGCGTGGTGCGCTGGGACTGCTCTGACGGGTCTGAGGGGACATCGTCCTGAGGCACAACACATGGGGAGCTCAGGATGGGGGCCACGAGCTGCTCCCCAGCCCATGGCTCTTCCAAGAGCAGCTGCTCCCTGCGCAAGGCCATCACTGAGTGCTTGTGGCACAGCTCAGGGGATGACAAAGCACAGAACAGCTGCCCCCGAAGTCCAGGCACAGGCAGGCTGTCTCTTCCCAAATTAGAAGGGGCCACTCCCAAAGCTGCCTTGCCCCTACGTAGGGCTGAAGGGCTGTGGAAAGGACTAATCTAAATCACAGGCAGCAGGGACCTGCGAGAGAAACCCCCTCTCTTTGGAAAATGTGCCATCCTAGACATCTGCTAAAACCTGAAATAAAGGGCCAAGAAAGAAAAAGTCATCTTTTCTGCTCTTCTAATCCCACGTTCCTTCTCTTTCCTCACATACAGGGTTATCCTCCCATAGGAAGGAGGGTGCTTGTGCCCTGGGTGGCTCAAGGAACCATCTGACACTAATCCATCCAACTTCTTGCCTGCCACAGACAAATTTCAGTCCACAGACTCCTAGAGAGAAATCACTCTCTCAGCTGGGCCGCCCAAAGCACCAAAATCCCAAACAGCCCTCCCATCTCAAAATACATAGGTAGTCCCCTGCAAAGATCCATCCCGCTGTGAGGGACTCTCTCCCATCTCCTCACCCGCAGCGCAAGGAGCACCACGGCCTCAGGCTGGCTTTGAATCGAGAAATTAGGTACCTGTGGTGCCAGGGAACTCTCGACCGCAGCCACGGGCTTCTTTTGGGACAGCAGAGGAGGTGAAGAGGCAGCAGCTGAGCGCTTCATAGGCGGAGGGACTCTGGCTGGAGGCAGAAGGCAAGGAGGATCAGGCACCGAGAGGAGCAGTGACTCACACCACCCGTGTGGGGGAAGGGGAGGGGAAAAAAAAAAAAAAAAAAGAAAAGTCTAGCCTTGTGACACAGGACGGGAATTGCCGCTCCCGACACTTCAGTGCCTATTTTAGGTGGAAGAGACAAACACAATCTAATAATGGGTTGGCTACGAGGCTGCCAGAGAGCCTGACCCTGCTGTGGATCCCCTTCTGTGGCCCAGGGACACCAGCCTCCTACGGTGATTTGATTTACTCATCACATGCTGCTTGGCTTCCATGTAACCAACTCCCTAAGCAATGCTTCAAGCCCAGAGCTGCTGATGTATTGTTGTGACCCACTGGGCCCCAGGGCTTCCAGGCTGTCAGCATGTCTTCGAAACATCCCCTGCCTATTAGGGATGGCTCTCACAAGCCAGTCCCCAGCAGGAGTCCTTGGCTGGGAGGCCAGCGTCCCTGGAGAAGTATACACACGTGGACGAGATTTATATGACGCTGTGGCTGGAGAGCGGAGCAGAGGAGACCTGGAGCCCTCATCTCCACCCAGGAGGGATGTCCTGGAAGAGCTGCCTCAGAGCAGCACTCGGCTCAGGTTGCAGTTGCAAGGACAGATGAGCTGACTTGATACACTCCACTCTGGCCCCCCTCCCTGTCCTCCAGTCGCTTTACACTCACCGATGTGATAAAAATTAGCTGTGGTAGGCAGGTTACCTATCTAGCTTTCTCCCATTTTAGTGGGTTAAAGCAGATCACAAAGGGGTCTGGATGAGCACCAGGGGTGGTGGCCCAACCCAAGCAGCAGGAATGCAGCACAGAGGGAGGAGAAACGAGGCGTTCCTCTTTCCGCAGCCTGAGCTGTTAAATCACTCCCCACCTCTTGTGAAACCTCATCCTACTCCACGCAATGTTCCAGGCCTTCCTCACCAGCACCAGCAAGAACCAGTACAGGCAGGTACTACCCACTTCTCTCCCCTTCCCCACAAACACATACGGCTCCCATTTGCAATAGGAAGGAGGAAGCACAAGGTAATGCTGGGTTTCCTGTACTCAAGCTGGGGCAAACTGGAAGCCACATGGGTGGGAGGACACTCACCTTGGCTGGGGTTGTTGAAATGGTTGTAATACTGAGACACATAAGTCATGATGCTGAGGCAGTCGGGGACTTTCATGGAGACCATGTCATTGGGATCTAACAGGGCTGGGATGCCCAGCTCCCGCTCCGCCAACTCAAAGGCCTGCAGGAACAGCAGAGAGAGAGAAGAAAGGAGAGAAAACTGATGCTCTCTGAAAAATAACAGAGAAATAAAGTTGGAAAGGGCCTGGGAAAGGTTAAGTAGTAAGCCTATAGCATCCCTGATGGACAGAGGCTCCCAGACATTCCGCTTGACTGGAAAGGTGGCATCAGAAGCAAGGGAACAAGCTGCTGCAGCTACCCTTTCTAAGTTATTTCAGCTGCCTGTGCCCCTGCAACTCCCACAGGTCTTGGCATTTGGCTGCTGCATTGGGACAGGGAAGGTAACTCTCAAGAGGTCTCAGTTTTCACTGGAAGAATACCCAGTATTTTTTCAACCCATGAAACAGGCACACCACCAGTGCCTTCACGCAAGAGCCAGGCACAGAGCTGGCACCACGAGGGGCTGAGGACTGGTGGATAATTCCAGCAATGCAGCCAAATACCAGCTTTATTGAGCAGTAGCTGTGGCCACCCCAAGTGCTCACCCCACAGAAACACTGACCCTGCCCATCCTTTCAGGCTCTGAGGTGCCATGTTGTCCCCTCCCACCATTAACATAGCCGTCTCTGTTCAACAGCCAGCAGCCTGCCAGGCACAAGCCACTTCAGTGCTTTTCTGTGTCTCAGCGAACAGAAATGACAAAGACATTGTGATAAGAAGCACATAGCTCCTACAACTGCATATATGACTACTTAGAAGGAAGTAGAGAAGGAAGAAAATAACTGTTTGAAAGCTTCCCACTTAGTGGTGTATGTGGATTACTGGTTATACACCAGACATCCGACTGTTGTGCCGAGGGCAGCATAACCACAGTGATCTCTGAGGGAGAGGGGATGCAAGACTACGGCAGGGACTGAAGAGAAAGCAAGTCAGAAGGGGATGGGAGTGGTGTGGGCACTGAATGGTGAGGTACCATGTACAGGGTGTGGGTAAAGACTGAAGGTGCCTGGTCTCTGGGGCACATGATGCTGTGCAGGGTGTAGGATCTAAATAAAAAGGAATGGAGAAATAAAAGAAAACGGATATCTGCAGTAACTGGGGGTGTAAAATGCCCACTGTGGACACCCAGCTCGGCTCAGCCCAGCTTTAAGCTGGTTCTCTGCACTGAGTTTTGCTGGTCACAAGACTGCAAGCATCAGGGAGCGATGAGAGACCCCAGCTTAGGCAAGAAACCTGTTGCATGGCTCTCGAATGGGAAGATAGCTGCTAATGGCTGAAAGGGGCCACTTGGTCTAGGAAAGGGCATGGCCAGGACCCTATTGGACAGCCCTAATCCCCAAAACCCAAATGACCTAGTTCAACTCGTCTTGGGAAGGTGATGGCCCATGTCTCTCCACAGACTATCAAATGGAACCTGTGACAATTAGGTCTTTCTCTCAGCAAAATAACAAGGTTATTGCTGTTCTGTCCTGCCCCTAGCACCTGGTGTTGGCCATCTTCCCATTCTCCACTGCCTACTTCTGCTGTTGGCTCCAGCTGTCCCAAGCAGGTGGGGAACGTTGCAGACCAGCCAAGGTCCAGCACGACCTTCCTCTCTGCTTATGCTTGGAGTAAACCTAGCTTCCTGCTTCCATTGCCTGCAAGTTTAGAACAGCTGAGGTCAAGAAGATGTTGCACCATTTTAATCTTCACCTGAGATGTTGTCTTGGCAACTATCAGGATAAGCATCTTATCTTATCTTCAGTCCAGGCTGGAAGCTGATGTTTCAGATTCCCTTATGTTTCCAGAGAAGCTCCTGCCTGTTACAAACACAGATTTTTCTCACCCCCTCACCACCATCATGAAGTCCACCCGCACTTCATGACCTCCATCAAATCATTCTAATGTCCCTTCTTCCTTTTCTGTACAGCATAAAGGGGACTTACCAAGCGGTTATTCTCATAGACATCATCCTTGGAGAGGGAATCAAAGTCTCTGAAATGAGAAAGCACAAAAATGCCACATGAGATGCAGAGGAAGAGTGCCCCAATGCCACCACATGCGGGTTCTCAGGACAGCCAACCTTCCTCGGGCATTACAGCTCAACATAAAAGACCCTAGATAGACAAAACCTTGGCAAACCGGATTTCAGCTTGAAAAGGGACAAAGAACCCAAAAGGAAATTGCAATTAAAAAAAGAAAGCAAGTCCCAAATGGGTGGTGGCCAGGAAATTAAAATGTCATTCTCGTCTCTCGTTACCTGCTTGTTCTGTCCTCATGGTTAAAGGCTGCAGAAATACCAGGGCCATGTTCCAATTAGCACCACACACCACTGCACGAAAGGGTGCACATCGCCCCAAACTTGTCTCTCCAAGGCCACTAGCACAACAGCAGGAGGAGGACAGGGAAGCAGTTTCCCCACCTCAAGAGAAAGAGCGGCCTGTGCTACATCTCTCCCTCCTGTGAGGGTCCTTAGACAAACCGCCCGGCACCACCTCAAGGGATTTGAGGTCACCCCAGGATTTGGGGTGACACAGAAGGTCTTAAACTGCACTTCTGTCCTCACTTGCCTCCCAACACTCACAGTACACAGCAAACCACCCTTGGCCACAGCCTTTACAGCGAGGCAGCTTGCCGAATGCAAGGTGATCGGGGCACAGTGAGGAACCCCAGCAGCCCCAAGCCGGGCACGTTGTGGCATTTCATTTGTTCCCCTGGATCCCCTTGGGGGATCGAATCAGCCCGGCCACAGGGACTGACTAGTTGCGTTCATTAGAGGAACTGAGGGTAGAGGGTTAAGGCGGTCCTCAGGTTTTCAATAGAGGGGGAGAAATACAGGAAGGAGTTAGTTATGCCTTTTGCATGTGCGCGTGGGTATAATGTGTGAAAACAGCATCATGCTAAACTGATTACAGCCCCTTCCTGCCAAGGATCTCAGCTGTGTTACCAAAAAAACCCTCATGCAGCAGCTTGGTGTGCCTGTGAACTGGATTCACAGAGAAGGACGCAGCCCTGAGAGGTTTAGGGTCAGGTGAAGCCACCCCAATGGTCCAGAGAGAGGTGCCAAAGTTTGGGAGACCGACCCAGAGAGACAATTCAGATTAGGGGGGGAGAGTGCCCTCCATAAAAAAAAGTGCTGTGCAGGAATTGGGCGAGATGGTGAATCCTCATCCATGCACCCATGGAGAGGGGCTATGGGAGCCTCCCTTCCTCCATCCCCCTTCGGGTTTTATTGCCCTTTCCTGTAACACCAAGCCAATTCACCCCGGTGCCACATAGCAGGGCAACCAGCCCCTTCTGGAAGCCCCTCGGGCGCCTTTCCTGATGCTGCAGAGGAAGTCTGTGATGAGCTCAGGAAGATTTTCCCAGCTGCCTGTGACACCATAAAACCACACTTCCTCCGTTCAAAAGCAAGAGGCTGCTGGTGCCGTTTCCTCCCGGATAAATGAAACTGCAGCCGCTCGCTGCTGCGGGAGCGAATGCGGCAGATACAGGAAGACGGGCCAGACGTTCGGCTCTGTGTTTAGCATCTTTCTGAAAGCTCATGCAAATACATGCACAGAACTCGACCTGTTCAAAATACCGCAACTTTTCCCTCCCTACAAGCTGGTGAGAAAAGGCTTCAGCCGTAGCTTTCGCTTTGATGTGAAAACTGCCTTTTTTGTATTTATGACTAGCTTCCACTGGGAGATGCTTTTTCCCTGCCTAGAGAACTCCTTTAACCTTGCTTTTTTTTTTTTTCTTCCTTTTAAAGAAAATGCCAGCTTGGGAACACAGGAGAAGCAATGACAGCAAAGTTATACATCAACTGCCCTCTAAACATTCATGACCTTCATTTTGAATGCCTTCGCTTTCAGGATATGGGAGTGGTGCAGCTGGAAGCTCAAAAACTCCTTGGTGGCCTGGGCTGGGATAGTACTTTTTGACAGACAAAACATCACGTCCATTCCACTCTGCTCCAGCAAACCTAAGCCTTTTTAGTAAACCAAGGCAAATCTGCCTGGGAAAGTGGATGTCAGTAGAGAAGACGCGAAGCTCAAGAGGTAACAAGGGGGCTACCAAGCAGCAAGGGAATACAAGGCGATTTTTTCCACTAATGCAGAATCACAGACTCTCAGCTTTTACCCGAGGAATTGAAGTCCATCAGTACAAGGCCCTGGGGACCACAGTTTATTCAGTTCCTCTCTGCTGCATTTTCCAGCTCTCTTTCCAAACAAGCTGAGCAGGACCTTGAAGGTCTCCATCACCCCCGACATAAGCACTCCCAATGCGCCACTCTGTTGCGCAGCATCCCCACGGCTCGGGGCACATTCCCTGTACCAGCGTGCAAGGAGACATGCCTCTCGGGCACGGGGGAAAGTCACCCCAGACATATCCCCTTCCTCTCTATAAACTGCCTCCTCCGCAGAAAGACCAGAACTTGCCATCCCACAGCTCCGTGACATGTCACGTTATTTCCTTGTCCTGATCTCAGCAGCCTTTCATCCAGCCCTGCTCAGGCTCCTCTCCTGACAACATACCAGTCCAAAGGATGGGATGTAAGAATAGGCGAGACTCTGGCTATCCCAGTCGAACAACTGTCTTGACTCAGCAAACCCCAGCGTCGTAGCATATCCTGGAGTAATATTTCCATGCAAATAACATCCCAAGCGCTTACCTAATTAGATACATACAGAGCCACTAAGCACTCCGGGGTTTAGGGCAGCTGCCAGGGAGCACAGCAGGCCCAGGGAAGGGGGAAGGGTGCGCCATACAGCTGAAACCAGAGCAAATTCCTGGATTCCTCAAATATAAATCATGAGCACTTTAATCGCAGTGCCGCATAATAAGCCCTTCAGCTTTCCAGGTCTTGTCAGGGAAATGCAGGCAGTACATGGGAAGGAACAAATAAGATTTGTGATCCTGCCTGTAACCGAACCCACGGCTCCAGGAACACAAAATCGTGTTTCTAATGCACGGCTCTCATCTCCTGTTTTCCTCAAGCCTCCATGTCTCAGCACTTGAAAAGGCACGTGCCATGCTCTCTTATTCTTCTCGCCCCTGGACGCCAAGAACTTGCCCTGGGCTCCAGGGAGGCTGCACAGCTTGGGACGCTGAAAGATGCTTTTTGCTTCACTAAGCTGCAGCAAATGCCTTGTAAACACTAATGTTGTGCTTTAGATTTCTAGAGCACTAAGCAAACAAACTCATTAATCCCCACGGTCCACTGTCAAGTTGGTCTGGATGCTTCCAGCTTAACTGACAAAGGAAAAGAAGAGATTAAATGTCTTGCCTCGAGATCACACAGCGCAGTCAGAGGCTAAATCGAGGTTTCCCCGGCTGGGAGAGAGAGCCAGTGGAACCAAGCGAGGTGTGTACAGTAGCAGAGCTAGAGTCAGGGACTTTCAGCTTCATGGTTCAACACACAGCTCCTGGAGATATGCACCTCATCCTTGGTGGTGAGTTCAAGACACCTTTAGCTGGATTCAGCAGACACTGGGTACTTCCAGTCGACTTCTTTCAGAAAACAAACCTTCCAGTGATTCCAAGAGATCTGCAGGAGCTGCTCTGAAACTCACCAGGGGAGCATTGCTCTGATGCCACCTGCCCTATCCCAAGGCAATTGTGTTCAAATCAGGGGTCACGTGGAAAACTGTCCTCAGCCTCACTTACCCGTATGGCCTTTCATGACAGCCTACCCCAGCGTGTCACCTACCAGCACAGCAGCACAACAGGGACACATCTGGGCAGGGTCAGACAACCAGGACAGACCAACAGCCACCACAGCAGCAGAAGAGGATCAAGGTGCCAGAAGAGCTGTGCCGCACAGGCAGAGAAAAGAGCTCCAGCTCAGCTCTTGTATGGATGTGCTCGTTCCCCCCTTCTGCGGCCCAAGGGGAAGCCAGCAGGAAGCGGGGAAGCAGCTGAGTACAGAGGAACTTCAGCCTTCGGGGAGCAGCGGAGCCATCTCACACAGGCCAGGAGAGCCCCGCACAAAGGAAGACCACCCAAGGTCAGCAATGTACTCGCAGATCCCTGCCAAGTCCCATTACTGGGCTGACTGAAAGCACTTTAGAAGAAAAGAAGGGCAACCACTTTTCCTCTGCCGTCAGGAGATTTACTGCCTCTGATCCGATCTTCCCACTTCCAAATTGGGACAGACTGAAGAAGCTGGAATCAGATGAAATGATGCTACTCTCCTGACTGCCCTCTGAAAATCCTTCTACAACATGCCATGTCCTTGTAAGGCCCTGGGCTTCGTCTCCACAATACAGCTCGTGCGGAGGACCTGTGAAGCATTTAGTTAGGACATCTGCCAGGAGCAGATTTAAGCCCACTGACAACTTCAGAGCAGCGGCTGCTGCTTAATGGGATGGTAAATACGGTTAATGGGAAAGCATCAGGTGGTTTTAGTGGTGCTGATTACAAGCTTTTGCTGAACTTCTGTTTTGCAGTTCCCAGTTGCTGTGCCACTCACCAAAAAAAAAAAAAAAAAAATTAAGAAATTCAGAAACACGGGAGTTGCTGGTGTTCCTGTCCTTAATTTGCCTCTTCCCCCTCCAGCAGCCTTGCAACCAGGAGAGTTTTCAGAGGCTCTATCCCAGCTACACCAAACCGGAGCTGATGGGACACAAGACCACTCAGCTCCCTCAAGACCCAGAGCGATGCAAAGCCACCGTACATCTCAGTGGCTCCTGAAAGCCATGCTTAGGGTTTTGTGGTACTCACCTGAAACACATCAGGCAGAATTTCGGTTTCTAGCCTACCTGTTCAGCTTCTGCTTGTAAGAACCTGGGGCCGTTTTGCCCTCTCATGGGCACCACAGCTCCACAACAGTGTCACTGTCAACCCTCTGCCTGCTAGAGATGATAGCATTTTTGTTACTGTCGTGACAAAAGGCTGTCCCAGGGCCAGCTCATAAAAGAGGATTTGGTCAATTCAGGCAACTTCAGAGGAAGAACCAACAGCCCCAGAGCAGAATGCGACAGGGGATACAACCACCGGGCTTTGCTGACAGCGCGTGTGCGCCAGAGGCACGGCAAGGTGGGGCGATGGCTACCTGCATTGCAAGGGCTACCAAAGATTAGAGCAGATGGGAGGCGGATTCCCAGCAGCGCCAGGGCACGCAGGGTTACGGCGGCAGGTCGAGGCAGATTCCTTCCAGCTGCTCAGCCAGTTTCTCCAGCCTGACACTGTGCCCCAAAGCAATCCTAAATCACCATCTGCCTCTTGAAGCTCATAGTCCCTCTTCAGAGCCGCCCTGCTAAAGGGAGGTGGACAGAGGGAACTCAGCTCCAAGCCATGTGCCGGGGAAGGCCAGCAAGGCTTGATATCCCTGATGGTATCTGCTACCTTCTGCTTCCACTGTGGCATCCACAGCAAACAAGCTGGAAGCAAATGCAAGAAGCAACATGGTCCACGGCGTCTGGCAGCTGGGAACGTCCCTGTGCCAGGCAGGACTCTGGTCCTGGGGAAGTGGGAATGTCCACCTCTCACGGAGGCGAAACACCCCCAACGCCCAGCTGCCAGCCCCGTGTCTCCACCCCGGCAGGCGCCTCTCCCAGGGGGTTGTATGGCAGCACACTAGCTCCAGGCCAGACTTAGCCTACCTCCGTGCTCTCCTCGGCCTTAAACCACACAACTCCTGCTAACCCTGACCTTGACAAGTGTCCGAGCCCGGGTCAGAAGGTCGCTCACTGAAACGTGGCATCCTTCATCCCGGTACCCAATTATTTCGGAAAGCGACGGAGCCACAGCTGTGGCCTCTGCCCCTGAACCCCCCCCACGTCCGCGCACAGGGAGACTCTGTCCCTCCCTGCCAGCCAGCCAGGAGCAGTTCCCTACGGCGCCTCCATCTCCCCCAGCTCCCTGCGAATCCCCCCCCACCCGCCGCCCGGGAGAACGGCAAAGGGGGCACGGACGGTGCAGCCCCTCCACATCGGGGCTCCCGGCGCCCACCGTGCCCCAAACCTCCGGGCTCCCCCTCCTCCTCGTCCTCCTGCCCCCAGCGACCGCGGGCCGGAGCCGTGCCCCGCGGCGGCCCGTCCGGAGCGGCGGGCGAGGCGAAGCGAGGCGAGGCCGGTGCCGCGCGGCCTGCAACCCGCCACCGCCGCCACACTCACAGGAGGTCAGGCCGGTGCCGGTGGAGGATAGCGCAGAAGGCCAGGCCGTCGCGGAAGGAGGCGCTGAGGTCGCGGATCTCCACGCCGCGGTACCCCTCGCACTGCCGGCGGCACCAGGCTTGCAGGGCGCCCCGCGGGCCCGACATGGGGGCGGCCGCTCCGACTGCCGCCGCCACCACCGCCCGCCGCCGCCGCCAGCCCAGGGGCGGGGCGGGGGGCTCGGGGGGCGGGGCCTAAATGGGGGCGTGGCATAGGATGGGGCGGAATGCAATTTGGGGCGTGGTATCGAGGGGTGGGGTCTAGAGGGGGCGGGGCCCGCAGGCCCCGGTGCACCGGCGGCCAGGGCAGGCGGAGGTGCCCGCTCCCTTCCCCGGGGGACGGCACAGCTGCGGGCCGGCGCCCGCCCGCTCCCCCTCGCAAGGGAGGAGCACCGCGGCCTCTCCCCGGAGAGGAGGGGAAGGGCTGGGCAAGGGGTGGGAGGGTCAGACCCCGGCGGGGGCAGGTAGAAGCAGGAGAGAGGAGGGAAGGGGAGAGAACGGTGCTCTAAGCCGGTCCCCGGGGCTTTCTGCTTTCCAGGGGAAGCAGGCTGGGGGGACGTATCTGCTCCCCAGCTCTCCCCAGCTCAGGGAAGGCCGAATTCCCAGAGAAAAACCCTGAACAAAAGTTGCAGCCTTTCCCCGTTACCCCCGGCTCTGTCCCTGAAAGGTGAGGGAGGACTGCAAGCAGGAACTGAAAACAGTTGGGACTGAATTCCAGTTTAACTTCAGCTAAAGAAGAAGAAAAAAAAAAAAAAACAAACACACACACACACAAAAAACCCACCAGGCAACCTCATTTCTGGATCCTCTGCAGGCTTAGATACAGGCTGCTCGAAGCAGAAGCAGTTCTCAGCAGTCCTTAGGGGCATCAGCTATGGCAGCAGAGGACATGGAAACATCAGGCAGTGGAGTAAGTGTGGGATGTAGGTGGCCCCCGGAGTAGGCATGGGGCCAGGGAGAGCTCTGAAGATAAGGACACTTGGGAGTCGCAGGCAGCACTGTGCAGGAAGCCCTGGAAGAAGTGGAGGAAGGGTGCGATACAATCTCAGGAACCCACGACATCGAGGAGATGGATTGTCATGAGAGCTGGCATGCATGCTCAGTGTCATGGTCTGACAAGGAGGGGGAGAAAGCACACTATTAAACATTAGTTTATTTTGCTAAACATTTTTTTAATCTCCAGTTAGGCAAGGAGGGGGGCAATAGCTACCTCTGTGGAAGACAAATCCATCCCAGAGATGTTGAGCTTACTGCTGCCAGTCCTAAACCAGGAGTCCCCTCTCCAATTATTTTTATAGGGGCTCTATATTCCTTTCTCCACTCAGATCTCATGCTTAGCACCCTCCGTCCTCTATTCCACTGTTTCATTCTATCACTCCATGGCCCCAGAGCCATAACAAGTGAAAAATAAATTCTCCTTGAATGGCTTGTGCAGCCTCCCCTCAGTGGCCGAGAAGCTGTGGTGTAAATCACTGGAAAAGCTACTATGTAGAGAAAAAGGAAATTAAGTATTGTCTCAGGTTTGTAACAACCAAGCTGGCTGCTCAGCATCCCCCAGACCTGCCTGACAGCAGCTTCCTGATGTATCTCCTAAGGGAGAGCAGGATCAGGCATGTTTTCTTGACTGTCTTTTCCAGGGTCCATAATCACACTCATGCCCTTCCCAACTGCAGGTCAGAGAGATAATGCTGCGCTGTGGTTCCCTCTGATAAAACCATTTTGACCAAAATTGCCCCAGAACACTTCCATTAACCCAACCCTGCTGCAGCAGGCAAGACTTGAGCTGTAGCAAATCCACCCCAGCTCCCTGCAGAGCGCCTTTCCAGCAGCAGCAGGGCTCTGTTGATGCTGCTGAACACCCTGCATTCCTCCAGCTTCAAGCAGTGCCAGGCACCACGGCTTGCTGAGCCCATCTTTCCGCTCCCTGAGCGAGCTGCAAGCTCTTCCTGGCTTGGTTCCACCAAGCGCCAGTCTCGCTCAGTTAAACTCCAGCGGCCCCTTGGACAAGGCGTGGAGCCAGGCAGGCGGGCAGACGGTCTCTGTGCATCCTCTGGAAGCTGCTCCGGCAGACACAAACACAAGCAGCAGCCTATTCATACCCGAGAATAGCCTGTCACCCTTGGAGGATTTAAGATGATACATACATGCATTAAGTCTGTAATTCCAACATGCCAATCACAAATTAAAAACAGCACAAATCCCAGTAACACATTGGATTCCTTTGCTAGGCTATGAAACAGAACTGATCATGAAGATACTGCCCTGCCAGAGGCTCTCCTGTTATATATCAAATCTGCCTTAGCACATGTTCTGTGAAAGATTTAGGCTTTGGATAACAAGAAAGTAGCAAGAGAGTTGCCGTTGACAGCTACGCTCACTGTGCTGCTGTTGGTAAATACACACAAGCAAAAGTGACAGCCCTAAAAATAAAAAGGAGCCGACTCTCTTGGTATGAGCCCAGCTCCTGTGGGCTGCTGCAATGCAGTGGCATCTTAGTCCTTTGATTTCCTTAATGATACGGCTGCCTCAAACCCTTCAGAACTGGAGGCAGTAAATCTTTAGCATGTGTAACACTAACAGCAACAGCTAGAAGGCCAGCAGGAGTTGCCCATTGAATCTCACTGTGTGCTGCCTGTACCCTGCCCGCCTGAGTTATGTGACTTTTTGATGGGAAACAGTTTACTTCTGAGCAGTATCTAGGACACCAGAAACTTGACCCTCATTCAAACACGGCATATAATCCAACAAAGGCTAATTATTCCTGAATTCTAAACAGATTCGCATACGAAGCCAAGCTGGACTGCCAGGACCCCTCTCTCAGTGGAAAGGAACGAGAGGGAGGGGGTATGAAGAGGCAGATGGTATATATGAGGCATGCTTTGTGCAGCTTTGCTATTACACATGCAGATTTTTCACTTGCACCTGCTTCTACCAATCAAACACCAAACTATTTAAAGACAGTCTGCAAAAGGAGACAGGAGAGAGGGTGCAGAGGGTAGATGAGATTGGATTCATTCTTTGCATTCTCTTCCCCGATATTTACAGGTCCTCGATTCCTTCATAGGGCTAGTTTTCAACTGTCTTTTCTCTGTCAAGGCACTGCAAGTTTGTATCGAAGAATCCAAAGTGGCTGGAGAGCTGGGAAAATCAGCATTTTAAGGGTTTTTACAAATTAAATGCCCTCGAGGAGTTTTCTGGAGAAACTGAACTCCATTAAATTAAGGGCCAGAACTCAGGCATCACTTGTGCTGAAATAAAACACAACCTCCAGCAAGGACATCTGATCAGATGACCAAAGTTAATAGTGGTTGAATGTTTACAAAAATCCTCCCCCTTCCTTTAAAAACTTGTCAATCCCCTTTGGAGCATTTCTACTGCACAGCAACTAAGGAAAAAAAAAAAAAAAAAAAAGAGGGGTGGGAAGGCAAAAATGCAACCTTCTAGGAAAGCAACTACAACTCAGGTTTATTCAATGTATGGGGCAAGAGCTAAAAGGAATATTAGCTTGCATCTCTTTCCCTATCCTGTGGAAACACTGTGGAACAGCTAATTTTCTCTTCATCAGTTCCACAGCCTTCACTGTGCAGTGTGTCTTTACAGAGCATGGAAAGAGATCTGCTCCCTGCTGTTACCTGCAACAGCATGGACCAAAGAGAGCACATAACAGCAGCTGCCCACGTCTCCAGAGGCAATTATATCCTTCCACAGAAGAAAAAATAAATTAGTACATCAGATACCAAATGCTCACAAGGAAAATTCCACTAATTTATTAGATGTCTTGTCCTTTGTAGGATACTTTGAGCCAAACGAGTCTGCTTATTTAAGTACAAAAAACCTTCAGAATCACAGGAGATTCCAGAAGTGCCAGAACCCTGAGCTCCCCTCCCTCACCGCAAAGAGAATAATGTCTCCCACCCACTTCTCTGCACAGACCGATCACTGCATCCACAGAAGTTTTAGGGTCTCTGGCCCATCTTCTTCAGGGTTCGATTCAGCTGGAATTAGAGAAAGCAAAGGTCAGAAAAATACATAGTGATTAACATACACTACTGTTCTCCTCAGTAGCCTTTATCCAATGCCTCTACTCCTTCCTCTCCAACTCTCTGACAAAAAGAGCTGTCGGGCCAACTGCAGGCAGTGTGCAAAATAGAAGGGGAACTAGTAGAACTCCCTCCTCCTCTCCAAGACAGCAGAGGAAGATATGGAGAGAAGAGAGCGTGCAAACTTCTAGTAGTGGCATCACAACCCTGTATTGCTCAAGTCCCCACATCTCAGGATTTTGCTGCCTGTTTCCAGTGCACAGCAGCCTCTGTTGGGAGAGTGGAGCAGTGACAGAATGTCACCCCCTGGCTGAGCACAACGCTGAAGACATCTATGCTCCAGGAATCTTTGAAGCCACTTTCTAGAGCCCTAGTTATGAGGGTAGAGATACGATTTTGGTTGTGTTACTGATAGGAACACCACAATTGTCTAGGGACAGTGGAGTCAGTGCCTTTGGACAGTAAAACCCTCCTTTTCCACTGTGGTTCAAATGAGCACTTATCACACAAAAACATATCATTCTTCAAAGGCCAGCAGCTGCTGCTTAAACCACCTACCTTCGCCCAGTGTGTCGCAGAGCTGTCTCACCAAGCACGCCTCCTCCAGTGCCTGCACAACCCAATGCTTACCCCACCTTTCCTACAGAGCTACACAGTTCTCCCGCCCTCACCTCCTCAAACTTGTGGATCTGGCGGATGAAGAAGTCCCCATAGCGTCGAGCAACCTTTGTGTCTGCGATGTGGATCATGTCCTGGGGAGAGAACAGCATGAGGTCAGGAAAAGGACTGCGCTAGCAGGGAGACAGCAAGCACTACCAAACGGGAGGAGCAACCAAAGGGGCTTCAATCCAGCCCTGGTTCAGCATCACACATACCTGACCTGTGCTAGACCCAGAGTAATCATTCAGTTCTGCGGGCTGCCTTCCCTATACCTTTGCCTGGGATGGGTCACACCCTATTCATTTCCCCCATTCTTGCACATTCTGACTGGTTTTGTCTCTTACTTTTGTCAGTTTGACAGTCCCAACCCCGATTCACGCTCTGCTTCCCTCTAACCAGCAGCTACGAGTCGTGCTGTCTACCAGGAGAGCCAGGCTGAGACATAGCATGAGACCTTGCAGGAAACAGGTCTGCTCTAAGGACCAAGAACAAGGAACAACCTGTTCTTCCTAGCAAGAAATGTAATGATTACTGCTATCTTCTTTGAAAAGGAAGTCCTAAAAGACTCTTTGCTATGCTTCCTGATGCCTGGAGCTCCAAGGCCAGGACGGTGACAGGATCATACCTTGTGTTTAGATTCCTCCTAGAGCAGACAGAGCTAAATGCTGCTCCAGTGAAAAACGGACCTGTGACATGACCAAGCAAGATCCCTGCTTTGTCAAGCAAAGGAGACGTGGGGGAGACCTACAAAGCTGACAATCCCACCTGACACAGACAACACTCTAACACCCAACTGTCACCTCCCAAGAACAATTACAAACAGTTCCCTCTGTCCTGGGGAAGACATTTAGGACCTTTGTTTTCTGGGTGCAACTGCCAAAGCTGCCTGTGATATCCCATCACTGTTCATCCACTGATACGCCTACTAAGCAGGGCTACAGCTTCACTGTGGACAGCCAAGCCCTTCACATGGCAAAGAAGGAAGGGATGCTTCCCACAGACTGCAGCAAAACCAGGTGCTGCCACCACTTCCAGAATTTCCTAGCCAGCAAGGGGCAGATACCAACCTTGTCAATATAGAAGTCGACCTCAGAGGCAGATTGGAACTCTCCATCCAGGGCAGATATGCCACTGGTCCATACCAGGTTCTTCATCTTGTGCTTGAAGACGAGTAGCTGGATACGAAACTCCTGTTCTGTGAGGTCTAAGAAGCCAGCCAGCTTGGCCACAGGCATGGTGGTGTAGAGCTTGAGGAAGCTACGGATGGTGGAGAGCTGGGCCTGCTGCTGAACCTCATCAGCAAAGACCTTGAGCTGCTGCAGGAAAGGCTCCTTGTGGTAGTTGGGGTGCACGTTGTCGTAATTGGGCACCACGGGGGACAGGAACTTGGGGCAAGCATAACTGAAGAGCTCCTCATAGACTTGTGCATCACCCTTCTGCATGCGCAGCATCTTATCCCCGTACTTCTCACGCAGCTGCAAGTGGATGCTCTCATCTATGCGCATGGGGTACATGGTGAGGGCGATGGCCAGGAGTGCGTGCATCTGCTCATTCTGCTTGTTAATCTGAGACAGAGAGAACCTGTTAGCTTGTCAACGTGCTCAGGCCCTATGGCGTAGGAGGGAGCTGGGAGCTGCGTTTTCAGAGAAAGACCCTTTACCAGAACACTGATGGTGCTCAAGGGGGACAGCACAAAGCAGCAGTGATTCTGGACACTCTGGGCACAGCAGATGAATGCCATATCAAGGCACTCATCAATGAAAAAGAGGTCTGGACAAGGGTAAAGTACAGAGTGAATGTATCCAGAGCCATAGAGAACCTGGATGGCCAGAAGCAGGTTTGACTGCTTTGGTGCAAAAAAGGGCAGAGGAGAAGGGAAGACAGACTGCTTAACAGCCATCTCCTGACAAGGGACAGTTATCAGGGAGGCCAGTGAAGAAAAGACTGAGAAGGAAGATTTATCCGAGTGTAGGATGAAACAGACAGCTGTGTGGTTGAAATGGACATACCAAATTTTTGAAGTATGGTGGAATTAAGAACAGCAGGATTTGGCTATGCAAAGAGTTAGAAATGAATCATAAGGATGAAGAGGAGACAGCAGCAACAGGGGGTAAAACTGGCACCACAGACAGCTTAGGCAGAAAGACAGGATCTTCGTTTCAGTCACGCTGAGTGAAACAGCTTGTGAATGATTATCTGATAATGGAAATATATTAAATAACGGCAGTAGCCTGAAATCACAGAATCACAGAATTATCAGAGTTGGAAGGGACCTCTAGAGATCATCTAGTCCAACTCCCCTGCTAAAGCAGGATTGCCCAGAGCACATTACTCAGGACTGCATCCAGGCGGGTCTTGAAAATCTCCAGAGAAGGGGACTCCACAACCTCCCTGGGCAGCCTGTTCCAGTGCTCTGTCACCCTCACCGTAAAGAAGTGTTTCCGTGTATTTGAACAGAACTTCCTGTGTTCTAACTTGTGCCCATTGCCCCTCGTCCTGTTACTTGGAACCATTGAAAAGAGCCTGGCTCCATCCTCCTTCAACCCACCCTTTAGATACTTGTACGCCATAAGGTTTCCCCTCAGCCTTCTCTTCTCCAGGCTAAAGAGTCCCAGCTCTCTCAGCCTTTCCTCATAAGGCAGATGCTCCAAGCCCTTAATCATCTTAGTTGCCCTTCGCTGGACTCGCTCCAGCAGTTCCCTGTCCCTCTTGAACTGGGGAGCCCAAAATTGGACACAGTATTCCAGTTGTGGCCTCACCAGCGCAGAGTAGAGGGGGAGAATGACCTCCCTCGACCTACTGGCCACACTCTACCCTATGCAGCCCAGGATTCCATTGGCCTTTTTGGCGACAAGGGCACATTGCTGGGCCATGGATAATTTACTGTCTACCACAACCCCCAGATCCTTCTCCTCCGAGCTACTTCCCAGCAGGTCCGCCCCTAACCTGTACTGGTGCCTAGCATTCTTCCTCCCCAGGTGCAGGACCTTGCACTTGCTTTTGTTGAACCTCATTAGGTTCTTCTCTGCCCAGCTCTCCAGCCTGTCCAGGTCACGCTGGATGGCAGCACGAAATGCAGGAGTGGATTAGGAATAGGACAGAGTTTGAAGAAGCACTGACAAGCGTACCATTCACGGCTGATATCCATTAACAACACTGCCGAGAGGGAGAGAGCAGATGGAGCCAGGGCAACTGCATGGTGAACAACCAAAGGAACTACTAACACAGCTAAGAGGAAATATTGCAAATATGGCAAAGAAGATCAAAGGATCCCCAGCCACCACCAAGCAGCACAGTCCAGGAAAATAAGGCTGGACTATTAGATGTAGATTATCAGGTGACAGAGGAGGGGCAGGAAAGAAGACAGAAGGATTTTCTTTTGGGAAGCCTAGACCTATTCTGTATCTTACCATCTCGTACTTGTAGGTTGTCCTCTGAAACATGCTTTTGGTCCTCTGGATGTAGAGGAGGATGTTGGCAAAGACACGGATGGCATCCTGGTAACGCCGCATCATAAGGTATGCGAAGCCCACGTAGTAATAGGTGGTCACCTGGCACTCAGGCACCCGGGAGTACATGCTCTTTGAAGGAAAGATCAACATGCTATGTTAGAGGGGAGACAACCACCTTTGATCTAAACAGCTTGTTACCCAGAATCCAGCCACCTCTGCCTTCACTCCCATTCCAAATATAGAAAGGAGAGCTCTAATTCAGGGTACCTCACCTCCTGCCCATCTCTGCAGCAGCTTCCTCACTGTTTATTAGATCACCCCACTTTCTATGTTTTCCAGTTTCAGCTTACTGCAAGCAGAGGACTCTTGCACTGTGCCTAATATTGCTTTGCTCAGTTCCCTTTCCCCTTATGTCACTCCACACCCTGTGCTAGACAGCACACACATAGATCTGTGCCAAGCCTCGGGCCAAGCCCGTGTTGCAGCTGGACTTGTGATAACAGTGGCTAACAAAAGTAGCACCCAATTCCAGGGCAAACACATGCAAGGTGGGAACAGGCACAGTTAGAACAAGAGTCAAAAAAAAAAAAAAAAAAAAGAATGAGTCATTGACCAAGGTGGGAACAACGTGTTCAGGTAGCTATCACTGCGTTACCACTTACAGTTAAAATAATATTCCCTATAACAACACTGCCTTGCACGACACAGCAAACCTCCTGAAAAACATAGGCATTTGTGCTGCAACAGCATCAGGCATTATCATATGGCTTGATTTAATGCCAAAGCTCCAGCTGCGTGCAGTGCACACAAATGTGGAACTAGACACCTCTGCCAGCTAACCTAGAAACAAACTCTTGATAACAACAGCTACAAACAGCTCCTCAGCTGGAAGATTCATTATGGCAATCTTTCACCAGCATGTTTGAACAGAGGCATTTGGAAAACTGCAATGGAGGGTTTAAAATATGTTTTGTTACCTTCTTGTTGAGCTCAATGTTCTCCAAAACCTTGATTGCTTGGTAGTAATCCCCCAGCAGAGAGTGCAGACGCAGCAGTCCAACCAGGCTGAAATAGCCCAGCATCTTGTAGAGGGAGTGACGACCATATTCACCAGCCACGCTTTCGGGATCACCTAGGCAAAAAAGGAACCATGATGCTTTCCTCCAAGGGAGCAGGCTCTGCTTTCTACACATCCGTGTTTACAGGCAAAAGGAGCAAAACCTCAACTGCGATTACTGGCATTTCTCACATAAGGCCAACAGAACCTCTTCCCAGTCAATCCATCCACGGATGAAGGGTTTGATCCAGCTCCCAAACAAAGCTAAGAGAGCTCAGTCAAAACAAAGCAAGGCAGCACAGACACCAGTCTTGCTTGACATCACCCAGCTAGCTCACCTCCACTTGTATAGACCTCCAGCTGCCGGTTGATGTTAGATTTGTCCACCAGAGAGTGTAGCACATTAAGGACACTGTGAACATTCCAGATCTTGGGGTTGGAACGAAGGAAATCAATTTCCTCTTCAGACTTCTTGGCTGTCTTGCAGCGGTACTGGCTGAAAGACTGGAACTACAGGAAAAAGCAGAGATTTGATTATGAGAAGCTAGTTTGGAGATGTTCAGCTAAGTGCACTAAACTCACAAGTTGATCACAAATGCATTACAATAACCTACAAGTCACATATAAAAAAAAAAAAAAAAAAAAAAAAGAGTTTCATCTGAGATCACCTAGAACAAAACCAACAAATTAAACCACCATTAAAGCACCTAGGGAAAAGCCTATACAATGCTGAGACAATCTGAAGCAAAAGGCTAGCAAACAGCATGAAGAAAAGGATCTCTTAGACAATTAGGACAGGCAACTAAACAGAAATATGCTGTCTGAACAGACAGCAAAAAGAACGACCAAGTCGTAAGATATACTTGCATACACACACATCTTTTTCTACATATGCACACATCCTTTTTCATATAAGCCTGACAAGACTGCACTTGAGGAATTCCAGGCAGGTCTATAATAAAAAGTTATGGGAAAAGGAATCTATAGAGAAAAAACAGTAGCATTTCTGTTTTATGGCACTCAGAACAATAAAGGGAAAAATATTTCCTAACATCAAGATCCTAGACCTTAGATTTCAAATCAGGTCAGCAATCTCTCAGTGGAAGCATAAAGGCCCTACTGACTAAGAAACACAAAACTACAGTAAAACCATATAAACCAATAAAAATAGTTTGAACAAGTATCTTAATAAGGTGATTATAGCAGATTCAAGCCAGGCTGCTTTGCACAAACCAGGCAGAAATGAAGGTGAGTTTAAAAATAAATAATCCCCTAAGCAGCAACAGAAATATCAATAGAAGTCCAGACCCCCGCAACTTAAACTTTACATTTACAACTACTTCATCTACCTGGTGATCCAGCAATAACAGTGCTCACCAAAGTTTTTTCACCTGCAATGGTGTCCTAGCTATGAAAAATCACAGAGAGGGAGGTGATGGAAAATTTATAGCGCTAACAGAGGCAAGGCCACCCCAACATAGCCGTCTTATAGTTATATACCTGGTATATGAATTCATCAATGATATCCCAGAGCCACTGGTTGGGCAGTTCCAGAGGAGCAGGGCCATCAGCATCTGCAGAACATAAGTAATAAATGAGAGGCTTAATACCTTGAGCAAGAACAGTGGCAGAACTGGAGGAATAGACAAAGAACAAAAGAATTTCCCTGAAATGGGAGATGCAGCAGCAGATGAATAAAGCTTCCAGTAGGGTCATGATATGTAGCTACCTCAACTGCCTTCACTTTTAAAGAATAGGAGCGTGTATGGGGTTAATGTCCAGAGCATGGCTGCTCAGCAGCAGCGATTCTCAGAAGCTGCACAGATTGTAGGGGTTTATCCTAAATGATCTATTCTCCACAAGAAGTCTGGCAGGGAGTCATAAACACTAAAATTTTTTCCAAGGGGAGTCAACAACAGTAAACAGTTGTGAAACACCAAGTTTTCTCTAGCTTACACCTTCATTTTCCTCTTTAATAAAGACAAGTGAAGCAGCTCTCAGCAAGACAGAAAGCTAAATAAGCCTTATACTTTACACTATTTCAGAAAGCACTGGAAACTAATTGTGCTTTTTGTGGGTTTAAATGCATGGATGTAAAGTGCTCTTCATTCAACAAACTCAAACGTATGGAAAGCTCATAGACTACTTCTCCCTATATGATCTAAACCCAAACATGTTCCAGTTCTTCTGACCCTTTCTCTAGCTCTGTCCTGTCCACTCTCTCTTCCTTTCCAAAATTCACAAACCAGAAATGAATTGCAGTAACTCACTGAGAATGTAGTTGAAGAGGTTGCAGTAGTTGTAATAGGATTCAAATCTCTGCTCCAGCGTGGGCCCCCCCTGCAATGAGAAGTCAGTACAGTCTGTTTAGTTTTAAGCACAGCAAGAGTGAGTTTATGGACAACAGCATATGAAGGACAGTCAATAGTCACAGCAGTAGAGGGTCTATTTCAGAAATGTTAGAGCCAATATTCAACCGGGACGCCCACCAGCACCACTCAGAAAAAACAAAATTGTATCACTCTTGTCCCACAGGATAGGGCTGACTTTTCACATACAGGTAGCTTTTCACAAGATGACCGAGCTTTCAAACCTTCTGTGAATAGGATGCATTAGCCTTCCTTGTCTTTCTCTCTGCTGTCCAGACTTAAGAGCTTCCTATTACCTTAAACAGCTTTCCTTCCTTCCTTCTCCTCTCATGAGAGGCCTTAATAAACTGACAATTCTGCTTCTAGACAATATTTCTAAATGCTTTGAAAGACCAGTAAACACAGTAGGGAATCACTCTTCCGAGAATCATCCTCCTTTCACCTGGAGGCACCCTAGGGCAGTCTGAGAACCACTAACAGCACATCTCAAGAAACCAGTTTCTCCTGTTAAAGCCTGACTCAGGTTAATACAGCAGCCTTTTTAAAGTTCCCATTTCTCCACCCTCTGGTCCACATCAAAACTGCAGTTATTACTCATTTACCCCATACATCACATGCCTGCTGAACTTCTTTCCTTAAACAACCAAGTACTACTGTGATTTTCTCATTGACTTCAAATTAGCTTAAGGGAAAAAAAAAAAACAAAAAACAAAGACCAGGTTTTATTGATTTGGGGTTTTTGTTTGGTTGGTTTTATTGACTATTATTCCTTCTGCTTCCTTCTCTTGTATCCTTTATGGAGCCCATGTTTCCCTCTCTGCAAGGCACTCTGACCCCATGTGTTTTCTTAATCACAAATAATGCATCCTCCTATTGTGACACCCCCTCTCACCTGCCTGCTAATCTGAAGAACAAATAAAGAACCATAAAGAAACAAACAAAACCAACTGATCTATAGGTCTTGCAATTACAGTTCCATCAAGAAGAAAATTCAGTTCCCCCCTCAACACCTCCTTCTTCCCTAACTCACTAACCACAACATTTGGTGTCAGTAAAAAACTTTTACAAAAGTCTCCTGAAAACTCAGACCAGGTTTTCTTATTCATATAAGCTGCCAGGAAAATCTGCACACTTATTACAAACCAGCTTTGAGAAGACAGCTAATGAGCCTTAGAAAGATAAACAAGTCTTTCTTGCTTTTCAGCAATCAGAAAATCCTCACGAAACCAACAAAAGGCAAGAATTTTAAGCTTCCCTAGAAGCAACTCGACTTATAGCTCATAAACCCATCCAATCCTGTCTTGCAAAAATTATGGAACCACTGATGCTGTGGTAGCAGCAAAATTTGGCAAGTTTTATGATATGGAGAAGCCAGCACGCAACCAACAGGAAGACACAGGACAAACACTCACGCTGACTTTGGCGTAGATGTGCCTATAATACAGCTCCTTGTATAGGATGAGGAAAACAGCATCTGGAAAAGATGACAGAACTTGACATTAGCAAGCCAGAAGGCCTAGGCAACTCTGTCTCTTGGATACACTGGTGGCGCTCCTCATGCCATAATAATAAAGGGAGAGACAAAAGGATACTTCCTTCAGTTTTGAATTCTTGCCAGGCATCTACTAAAGGACTTGCCAGAGTGAAAAATGATGACAAACTCAGGTGGCAGCAACACAGCGCACCTGCTCACTCAAATATCAAGTGATTTACTTCCTTCTCTGTCTGACCAGCAAAGAGAAAGTAAAAGACTTACCGTTTCCAACCTGAGGGGCAATGGCCTCGGCCTCTGGCCATGGGGTATTCTTAAAAAACCTTTCTGTCAGCTTTGTCCAGCTGAAAGATAGATACACATGTGGTATTAGAATCCATTTCTCAGTATGACAGTGTTGGAATTAGAAATCACAATACAGAGGCCTTGGATTTGATGAAAGTAGAATACTACCTCCATCGTCCCTTTTTAGTAAGTCCAGTGTTGAAGCAAAGGATGAGAATGGCAAACAAAGCAGTTAAAGTCTTTAATTTATCCCTGAAGTATGGAACAGCTGTGTATGTTACTTTCACATTCCCCTCATGGTAAGCTAGCACAGCTACAAGCAGGAGTGGGAGCATCTGTATGGAACACACACAACAATTACACCTCACAGCTTTCTGCAAACTGCCTAACTAGCACTACTAAGGTCACTTTTTGCTGCCCCGATACCTGTTAGGCACAGGATTAGTATTTTCCTTCAGACAGGTGACAACTCAGACTTCTGTTAGATTAATGGCCTGGAAATATCTGCTATTTCCCCAGTGATCAAATCAAACCTCATGCAGTGTTTTGGAGAAAACTCGGGTTGGGAACAAGACAGCTAGTCAACCTTTCCTTTTAAAAGCAGGGTGCACTTTCATCACAGTTTAAACAGCGATCTCCACTGTGGGACGAATAGTTTTGTACCTGTTTTCATAGATGTCCTGGATCTCGTACACCTTCTGGTCAATAACATCACTGGAAACACGGCTGGCCTGGAGTTCGTACACCTTCTGGTCAATGAGATCCGACACCGTCTTGTGGAAATACTGGATGAAGTTTTTGATCACTTCGGGGATCACCTGGTAGGTCTGCTGCTCGTACTGCCGCTCGTAGGCCAGGTCTTGCTTCGGGTCTCCTGAAGGCAAAGAGGAGCAGTGAAGAGGCTGCCGCAGGGCCCGGCCCGAGCCTACAGACCCAGCCGGGCGCCAGCAGGCCCCGCCGCACCCGACAGCACACGACGGCGGCGCGGCCGCGGCCCGCACTCACCCGTGTGCATATCATAGTCGTTGGAGTAAGCATAGGGGTCGTAGGCAGCCTGTGGAGAGAGGGCGGCAGCGAGTCACCCCGACCAGCCCGGACCCGACTCCCCCCCCCCGTGGGCCCCCTCCCGCTGCTCCGGGAACCCCGAGCCGCACCTCGTTGTCGTAGTCCTCCCCCGGGTAGGCCATGGCGGCGGCGGCGCGGCAGGGAAAGGGCTCCGGGCGGCAACGCGGGCCCGGCGCCGAGAGGGCAGGAAGAGGGAGGTGGGACCAGGGGTGGGGCTCGTGCCGGAAAGAGCTGCGGCCGCGGAGCCGGGTGGGTGGATACCGCCCTTCTACTGGTTGAAACAACTGTCTGTCTTCAGCGGGCAGATCGGCAAAGAGCCTGGTGCGGCCCACCCCTCGCTCTGATTGGAGATTGTGCCCGCCAGTCAGCCCTGCCTGGGCACCGCCTCCAACCTCCCGCCTCGCCTCTCCCCTTGCCTTTCTTCTGCCTTCTCCCTCTAACTCCACATTGGCTGCACCCACAGGGATGCGGCGCCTCCCATTGGTCGAGAGGACACTGCCCGCCTCGTTGCTATAGCGACGACCCGACCCTCCCCTCTTCCCCACCGCGCCCCGCCCGGCCTGGTTCGGCCCGTGAGAGTATGGAGGGCAGCGGTGGGGCCGCAGCAGCGTCCGGCGCGGGGCCGGGGCCGGGGCCGGGGCCGGAGCCGGAGCAGGAGCCGGAGCAGGAGCAGGAGCAGGATCCGGATCTAGATCTGGATCTGGATCTGGATCTGGGGTCCAGGCTGGCTCTGGGTCCGGCGGCGGACGGCCCCCTCGGCTACCTGCATGTCGTGTGGCAGCGGGAGGAGCCCGCGGGCAAGATCCCGGCCCGCCGCTTGCGCAGGGCCGCCCGCCTCCACCGCCGGCTGGGGCCTACGGGCAAGGAGAGCCACGGTGAGCGAGGGGCGGCGGGGAGCGCCCCTCCCTGGGACGGCCCGTCCCTCCCACGGGGAGCGGCTGTGCTGAAGGCCGGGTCTCGGCGGGGTGGAGAGGCTCCGATCTGGGGAGCCGGTAAAGCTTCGGCTTTCCCGTGTGCGGAGTCTCTGGAAGGAGGTCGGATCTGTTCGGTGGGCGGTTTGGGAAGGCACCCTTGTTCCTGCCAGGGGAGGGTGTCCATCGGGAGTGGGAGGGCCCGTGGTCGGCCTCAGGAGGAGACAAGGAGCGCGATTCTTACCTGGCATCTTGATCTCCTGCTTCCCGTTCTCGGGGCTGAGCCAGCACCAGCGTGGTTTGGGCCCTGCACCTGGGCTCAAGCGCCGGGATGAGATGTTTCGGTAGGGAAACCCTCCTTTTTCCTTTATGCTTTCCAGTGATTGCTTTCTTTTCTCCATAGCTCTGAAAAGGCTGCGTGAAGCTGCCAATAGCAACGACTTGGACACAGGTAAGACTTCTGCCTACTTGGAACTTCTTCCTGGAACGGCAGTTTTGTAAAGGACCTCTATTTTAGGAGAGGATGGGGATGGCACAGATAGTTTGCAGATATCATGCTTTGGATGCTGCAAATCTAGAAATTGCTTTTTTGGAGCCTTGTTTCATTCTCTGAGCAGAGTGAGGCTGGTTATAATCACTTTTTCACTGCATCCGGTTAATAGTGTTAGTTTTCCAGCTGCCTCAAGCTAATCAGCACTGCACTTAACCAGCTTTTTTGGTATGTAACTTTTGCCCAGTTGTAAGCAGCAAGAGAGTAGTGTTTTGGTAAGGTGGAAAAGTTACGATTATCTAAGCTATACCCAGTGTGATGAGACAGCGTGACCCAGTAGATCAGAACCAGGACCAGTTCTGGACTAGGCTTCTTACAGTGACTTCAGAGAAGGTGGGATTTGATATGAAGTGTCTAGCAGCAATATTGGTGTATATTACCTGCCCCTTATCGTTCTCCTTCTTTAGACTGTACTGTTCTCTCAGCTGTTCTGGCCTAAATGTTTATGGAGCCATTCTGTGAACAGAACTGGAAACTAGTTTGACTTGTAGAAACTCCCAGATTATCAGGACGGGGGTCTGTCTGGCGTGCTTCACCCTTCGGCTCCACAATATACCTTGTTTCATGAACTGTTTGGTAAAGTTCATCTGTGAGTTGTCAGTACAGAAAGGCTTGGCTTTAGTCACGAAATCAAGAGGAAGAATGAAAGAGTCAGGCTTTATGAAAGTCTTGGTTTCAATCCATCTTAGAATTTTACACCTGTATTTGATACACAGGTTTCCCTGTTTACAGTCCTGCTGTGTTTTGTGTACTCTGCAGCTTGAGGAAGTGTCTGATGATGAATTTATTCTTCATCAACAAGTAAAAATCTTTGCTGTTTCCTGTGGTGGCACTGGGTGGGAGAGGTTATGTCATTTCCTACTTACTTCAGGGAAGGACTAAGTAAAGCATTCCCCATTAATGCTTCTTACTGATGGCACTGTCAGTCTCTCTGTCTTTCTTCCAGAGTATCAAACGTTTGCCATTAATACAATTTCCATCTTTTCAGGTTTTTCTTTCACTTCTCTACCACACTTAAAGCAGCAGGTGTACAGGAAGAAATTCATATGTGACTGTAGTTTGATCTCTGGAAGTTGAGACAAACAGTGACTTTCAGTGGTCCAAACTATCTAATTTCTTATCTTCAATACTGGTCAGTCATGACTGTTGCAGGATGTGCTATTAAAGATCTCAAAGTACAGCTAATCTGTCAGTATTTTTAACAGCTTCGGAATGAGCTTTATTTTACACACTGATTACTATATCAGGATAATCTCAAAACAATAGGAGTGACAGCCCATACAGGTGCCCTTACTTATGTTGCTGTAGATGCTACTTTTATGTCCCTATCTTTTCAGCCTTTACTGATCTGTTTGCCTTTGTTATACCCAATACTGGAGAGTCATACTAGTTTCTCCATCTTTCTGTGTGAGCAGGTTTTTCCTCCTTATCTGAGAAAAGGAGGTAGTTCAGGTTACAAGAAATGCCTGTGGTGGCGTTGAAGAAGTAGCTGGGTGGAAAAGCATGGGGGACAAGTGTGAGTAGATGATGGTATGGCTACTCGGGCTGTTCACTACCTCACTTCCGTACATCATCTCCTGAGGGTACATTTGCACTGCTGTTGGCAGGTTGGTGCACTCACCTGCCTGCTTTGCAGTCAGTAGCCATCATTAGTATGGCAAAAACTAGGAGTTTCAGATGAATCTAGGAAGGGGGCGTATTCAAAACAGGTGTGAAGAGGTGGTTTTTCTCACTGCATGTGGTTACGCTGTGAAACTTCTCACCGTGGGTCCATGTTGATGTGAAAAGTTTAGACAGATGCAGAAAATGACCACGCAAATCTATGGAGGGCTTATAAGCACAGGATGCTAATTCTAGCATGGGAAGTGCCTGAGGTGCAGCTGACTAAAGGCTGTGAGAGTTAGCCCTGCATCCTTGCCATCTTTATATACTCTTCTGTAGGCATTTGCTGCTCACTGTCCTAGGGGCTTGAATATTTGGCTAGATGGATCCTTAGCCTTAGCCATTACAGCTGTTGGCTTATCTTTTATGGCAGTGCATGGAAGCTGGTGAAGGCTGTAACAGAGGGTGGAGAGTACGCTGCCTAGGCTGGTTCTGCCGAGCCGGGATGCTCCCTGGAGCTGGTTCAAGTCCAGTTGACTTGACAGCTGTCAGAATGCGTATCTAAACACAGAAGAGCAGGTAGCATGACCGCTTTCTGATCAGGTGCCCCTTAACTTACCTGCTTTCTTCTCCTCCTTGGCGCTGTCAGTGCAGCAACTCTTGGAGGATGGAACTGACCCCTGTGCCGCGGATGACAAAGGCCGGACAGCCCTGCACTTTGCCTCCTGCAATGGCAACGATCACATTGGTGAGTGAGGAGGGGGAGTTCTGTCTTCAGCCTCTCTGTGGCAGAGATTTTGAAGGATGGTCTTTGTTTTGGTTCAGTGCATGACAGAGATTGCTGTTTTCCATGAGTTTTGTGGCGAAGTTGTCAGCTGAACTCTGGCTCCTGGGCTTGCCACGTCCCCTTGCTGAAGGGGGAGGAGGGTCTCCCAGCTCTAGGGCTGTACTGGTACAGAAGGATGTTCTTAGTCCCATTCTTCCCTTCAAGGAGTCCAGGGCAGTGGCACTGCCTAGATTTGTGCTGGGTCCTTCTGCATTGCTGTGCAAACCTCTGTCCCCTGTTTCAGGGAGGAAGTTGATGAGCTGAACAGAAGCAGCCCTAAGGCAGCCTGATGGCTGCCACATAGACCTGTGGCCTGCGTGGGCATGACCCGTGTGGCAAAGGGAAGGGACTGACTCGGCTCTGTTTCCTTGTTTCCAGTGCAACTGCTTCTGGACCACGGGGCTGACCCAAACCAGAGAGATGGGCTGGGAAACACCCCCTTACACTTGGGTAAGTGCCACACAGATGAGCTTTGCATACAGAGAGGTGAGGTGAACACTGCCTTGCTGTTTCTTCCCTCTCTACCTTCCTCTCTCCTGTGCACCACAGTATGCATCCTCAGCTTTAAGGACTTAGGGGGGACTCTTTGCATTTCACTAGCTTCACCCCTTATGAAGTTTTCAGGGTCAGAGGTAGAGAAAGTCCATCTCCCTCCCTCTGCCAGCCCCAAGGAGCATGACATCTGTTCCAGAGAGAATACCTTGACTTGTGCATGAGGTTACCTTTAACAGTTGGGCGGTTCCTTTTTCTCATGGCAGAGAGCTGTTTGGGAAGTGGCAAGCTCCAGACTTGCAGAAAGTCCTTTGTTGTTTGCTAGTACCTCTGAGTTGTGTGTCCTGTGTTTTTCCTCCCCAGCTGCCTGCACGAACCATGTTCCTGTCATCACCACACTGCTGCGCGGAGGTAACATTTCCTATATAACAGTTACAGCCTGTCCCTTTTCTGCACTGCCCCTGTTGGTACTTCCCAGGGACACCACGTCTTGAAGACAGACCTCACTTTCTGTCTTTGCTCATGCATCTTGCAGGGGCCAGAGTTGATGCCTTGGATCGAGCTGGCAGAACCCCGCTGCACCTGGCTAAATCAAAGTTAAACATCTTGCAGGAAGGACTCTCCCACAGCCTGGAGGCCGTACGCCTTGAAGTGAAACAGGTAAAAGAAACAGTCCCATGATCTGGTAAGGCAGTGCAGCCCCTAGCAGTCTCCTGCACCCATTATTTAAATAGTTGTCTGCAGGCTCTTAGCTGCTCTGGGGACAGTTTGACATTTTCCTTCTATTTTCAGAGGCCTTCCTTTCTCCCAACCGCTACTCTGCATTTTTACAGGACCCCTCTTGGCTCTGGTAGGCCAAGGATGCATTGAATGTCTTAATTCTCAGGCTGTATAGAGCACTCTCTTTTCTTCAACCGCCATGTAAGACCTTCTGGCAGGATGTAAGAGACCTTCTGGCAGGACAGGGACCACAGCATGGAGCTGTAGCTATAGTATATGCATTCCAGCAGGGACTTTGCATTCCTAGCGCAGTCTGCCCTGCTCCAATATGTGGAGGCATGGGGTAGGAAAGCAGTCACGGGGCTGCATCACAAATGCATGAGGTGTGGGCCTCGCTTCAGGAGCCACAATAATTTTCATCCTCAGTGCACAAAGCACATCCTGCTGGAGCGGGAAGTCCTTACTCCTCACAATGAGAGAAGCTAGCTAGCTATAAAGAAAAGCTTGGTGCTTTCAGGGCTAGACCTTGTGCTTTTTCAGCTGAACCTCTCTCTCTTCCCTATTTTTCAACAAAGCAGAGGGGTCACGACTAGTCTGTGGCTGATCAATGCCTCTGGTGACTCACTGGGCTCTGATGCTGCCATTAGTGCTCTCTGGTTGCTTTGCATGTGTTCTTCTCTGTGGGTCATGTGCTCTGCCATGTACCGCAGCGTCAAGGGTGTGCTTGGCAATTTAACTCCAATTTAATTTTTCCTGTAAAAACATCCCAGCCTGGTGCAGCTGTCTGATGTTTGCCTCTTATGCCTGTTGGTTTCAGATTATCCAGATGTTGCGGGAGTACCTGGAGCGTCTAGGGAGGCATGAGCAAAAGGAACAGCTGGATGACCTCTGCTCCAGGTTACAAATGACTAGCACAAAGGAGGAGGTAGGCAGCATTGAACTACTGTGACTCACCTACTTGCGTTCTGACTTCTGTGTTTAGGAGAATGCAACTGCATGAGCAAGGTGACATTGAAGGCATGGTTATGGAAGTGTTCTTGCTCACAATGGGTAAAATGGCCAAGTTACGTGATGACTCAAGGTCATCCTTTAGGTTGGAATTCAAAATGCAGAAAGCATCACTGTGCCTGGCAGCTCAGCAGAAAAGCTGAAGATTAGGTGGGCCAAGGGAACAGGCATTTTAAGGCTAGGATGAGCACAACCACACAGGGCTGCAGGACCTATTTGGGTTTTTTTTCTACAAAAGATGGGCCCTTAGAAACAGGCTTAGAGGAAACAGCCCTAATACTATTGTTGAATTCTGGGTAATGCAGCAACACACTTCTATTTTCAGGACTGGCTAAATCACGCAAGGTGGAGGCCAAGCATCAGCCTCCTGAGGAATGGAGAGAGGCTCCCATTGCCTTAGGACTTGTTTGATCGTGTGGACTAGAGCCCTCCTACACAAAAGTGGGGCCAAAGGGATCCCATCCTAGTATAAGCTCAGCGTGGACATTACTGGCAGTCCTGGTGCAGGGGTGGTCCCTGCTGCATGGGGTTTTCTTCTGTGGTGGTGGGCGACTGCACAACTGCATTCCTCTGCCTAACAACTAACTGTATTCTGTCAGGTGGACGAGGTTACAGACCTCCTGGCCAGCTTCACGTCACTCAGCCTGCAGATGCAGAAAATTGAGAAGAGGTAATGGGTTTCCAAATCATCTTCGTGATGCAGCAGGAGGAGCCTTAAAGAGAAAAAGAGGAAGCTGAAGCTTGCTTCCCAGATCACTGAATAAACATTGCTGCCAGCGGCCGTTCCTGCCAGATCCACTCTCCGGTGGTGCTCAGACGGTCCCTGTGGGTGCTGCCACAGCTGCCTCATGGGGAGGCAGCAGGCTTTGGACAACAGAGACAACAGAGAGCTGTAGCTGAGACTTTTGGAAAAAAAGAGCTGCTCTTTTTTTTTTTTATCAGATGGGCTGGTGCTGAAAAGGATACCCCTTCCAGAGATACTCTGCCTTCTAAGCACTTCAGCTCAATGTAGGTGGTGGCTGATGCCATGTGCAGTCACCAGCCCTGACTAGCGCAAGCAGCAGCTGGCCAACATCACAGAAACGCTTGGAACAGGCACCTTTTGCCACCTCTGCATGCAGTACTCAATTGCATGGGGGAGAAAGCGGATGCCTTGGACAACAGAAGGCTTTGTGCTGCGAGAAGAACACACACTTAATTCTGCATGCTAGCAGCTGAGCAAACATACTGCCTTGAGAAGTACGCACTGAGGCTTAATCCCTAACCTTTCCCAGAGCCTGTGGGCAGAGGACAGAGAATCTGTCTGGTTACAAATGGGATACAAAGCTTTTAATCATTAGACTAACAGCTTTCAGAGGCCCTGGTTTTTAAATCACTGCTGCAAGTTAGTGCTTAAATGCTACAGTGAAACACTTGCAAAGAATACCCAGTTAGGCAGCAAGCAGGTCAGAGCTGCCTGATGCAAGAATAAGGTTTGGGGGGTGACTTAATCCTAGTGCAGTTTTAGGCGGACATCTACATCTTGCAGAAATACCCACCGTAACGGGCTTTTGTGTTTCTGATTACTGGCGGTCTCAGGCAAGAGGTCCAGTTGCAATAGAAGGTGGTGTGTACTCAGCTGTATTATTCAACTGGGATGGAGATGGATTTACAGCTGCTTCAGTAGCACCAAACCCAGAGCTGACCCATTCTGTGCTTTTTGCTTGTCATGGGGAGGTGCTGCTCCAGGACCTTAAGTGCAGGAGTAACTGAGGAACAACTTATGACCTCTGCTGGGACCCTGAAGTGATGCAGCTATGAAGGATGCAGGGAATTGCCCTTGCTAATCTCTTGCTTCTGCACCACTGTGGTTAGTAATGAAGATGTAAATAGCTTTGTTTTGGAACATGGATCCATAAGATCTTGGTGGGGTGCAAATAGCAGCAAGGAGACAATAACATGCCCAGTAACAATCTGAGTTCCTGCCTGTGTCCCACACCTAAATGACACAGTGTCCTGGTAGCAATACCCATCCCACAGCTTGGGAATCACTGGTTTGGAAGCGCTTATTCTTAGGATTCAGCTTAACCGTGCAACAGCCACAGTTTGGAGCATTCTTCAGAGACCTTCAGGTCAGCATGGTCTCTAATATCTGGCCTCTTGTCCAGGTAAAGACTAAGTGGACCTCCATGTTCAAGGCTGAGATACCAGAAATACGCATGGCTTTTAGATGGGTTCATCCATGGGGTGCTGGAGGCCATGGCTGGGACTAATGATCTTGTGGTTCTGCTGGAGCTGTCACTGTGAATACTGGTACTTTGTTATGATATGCTGGATGGGAAGGATACTGAGGGGGTAGGGAGACAATCTGACCTTTTTGCATTTTGAACTTCAATAAAATCTTGTCAGCCTTTTCAGACTCCTCAGCCAAGTTCTCTTTTTTTCAGAGCAGCTCATTCCTCTTTCTTTATGTATGTTCCATGCCCCAGGCACAGCACCGGACTTGGTAACTGCTACTCTCAGACCCGGTACTGAAATTAAAAGCGACAACACAAAGTTGTTTGAATTCAAACACCAGTCTGTTTGCAGATCAAAGTACACGGTTGCTGACTCATCTTCTGATCTTGACTCCCAAAGCCCAGAAATCCAAACTTTAAATCTCGTTAGTTGCTGTGAAACCGTACAAATAGAGGAAAGAAAATCTCAACGGGATTGCTTCAAGCTGGAAGATGGGATGTTTTGCAAGGAGGAAAAGCAGCCTTGCACAGTCTGCACTCCTACGTAAGTATGAAGCTGGTGGGGAGAAGGTGGCTGAACTCGTGCCTTGCCCCATGCCAGATAAAATGGCCATGCTGTGAAGAGACGGCAAGGGGATGAGGGGCTGGGGAGAGACATCTGGGCAGGGCAGGGAATTTCCAGGGTGGTTCCTGTGTGAGGAGCGGGTGACCTTCGTGTCCAGTCTTTACTTATCTTGTTTCTTCACAGCCTAGTCTTGGTGTTCACATACACCCAGCTGCTGACGCTTCTGCACCCAGCAGCCTTGTTGGCGAGGAGACCATTAAGATGCCCGAAGAGCAGGTGGCTGAAACGCTCTTTATCACTGCAGTTACCTTAATTGCTGATGTTGTCCACAAACTAGACGCAGCTTGGAAGCTTCCCTCAAAACCAGGAGTGCACCTAGTTGGGACTCGGAGCGAAGCTTTTAGCACATGATGCTGTTATCCACAGCTCTTCAGGGCCTTTGTCTTACCTGGTGCTGGAGTTTTTCATAACTGCTCCTGACTCTACACTCAGAGGGGAAAGGTGGGGGTGCTGCAGCCCACCAGGAGTGTTTGCTGTGCTTCTTTTGCAGCACTGCTACCTCCATGGGAGGTGAGGCAGCACTGGCAGTCCCATGGAGACTGACATGATGAGCTGAGACATATAAAACAGGCAGGCTTATAGGAAGTCGCTTTAGCAATAACACCAGATAAGAAAAAGAAAAGGGAATCTGATTTTCAGGGGCAGAAAAACGCATCACATAGGAATCACTGCAGTCAGTTCTGCTTTCCTGCCTCAGGGCTGAAGCACTGGGCTGCTGAGAGCTGTGTCACGTGTTTGGCACTGTACTGAGAAAAGTTTTAGGTTTCTCTGTGTCAGCTGGTCATGCCAAAGCCTTGACTACACTGCCATGCTCAGCAGCTGTATGTCAAAAGAGAGTTAGGTGCTGGGGAGGGAAAGAAGGAAAGAAAAGGTTCCAGGAGAAGAGGAGAGTGTGGCTTCATGCTGTGCCGAGAGCTCTTCACTTGCACTGTTTGCTTTTTCTGCTGTTCCTGGCCTGGAGTCTTTGGCCTCTCCCAGCAGCTTTTCCCCCTGCCCTTGCACCCTGGGTCACAGATTTTCCTGTACAGCCTATAGGTGTGAGGCTGGTGGCAGCTTTCTGCCTGTCCCAGAGGTGCCTGCTGCAGTAACAGAGAATGGAAACAACAGCACAGGTTTCCCTCTGCTGTTTATTTTGCCATTAAACTCAGTCCAACCTCCTCATTTTCCTTGTGCTACACGATCAAACACACCTCCCAGGTCCCTTTCCCGAGCGCTGGTGCATCTCCCTCCTCAAGTGCCATGATGTCAACCAGGACTTGATCCAGGGACCTGCTCCCCCCTCATCACTGCCTGCCCTCCAAATACGCTCCATTTCCCCTCCTCATTCAGAGCACGGCTCTGCAGTGATGCACTGAATCCCCAGCCACTGAACCCAGCAGCAACCTCCAGGCTCTGCAGCTGCTGCTGTGCTGTGAGACGCAACTGAAACCAGACGGGTTGAGGATCGGGCTCATCCAAGCAAGCGAAGACTGAAAACCTACTTGTCTCTCACCGAGGACCCCACAGCAGAAGCAACAGCCCTGGACAAAGCCTCCCAACAAAGCTGCATGGATGTAATTAAGCAAAAGACCCTTCTCTGCAGCGGCTACTCACCCATGCAAGCAAATGCGAAGTGCGCACTGCAGTATGTGCAAACATCAAGAATCTGTTCCACTCTTCAGCAGCTGAAATAATTAAACTCCAGGGTATCAAGACAACATCTGAACTCCATTACTTCCTCCACCTTTGCCTTTCTAGCAGACTCCAAATCCATCATCGTAATTATCTGCGCTGCTAAAGCAGTCCCATGAAGCATCTCTGGCAAACCTCCCACCCTTTCATCTGCTTCCTCCGCTCATTCCGTGAGCAACACAGATCTCCTCTGTCATGGAAAGGTACTTGCAGAAAGATGCCTTCCTTGTGCACCATGCCTGGCCAGAGTGGGACAGGAGACCTGGGCAGCTCAGGACCCACAGGGCGACTGGGTGGAAGAGCCAGCAGTTTTGATTAGGAAGCTGATAAAGGAGACACGGAAAATAGCATTCCTCTGGGATTTTCTGAAAGCTCTGAGAGAGGAAGAGAGCATGTGTTTGTTGGAAGAATTAAAAATAATCAGCTGGCACCCTGTTAAGGCTGCCCATGGGTTACAAACCAGCAGCTAAACCCAAAAGCAAATAAGCAGAATTCCCTGTAGCTAACAGTGCTGCATGCCCTGGCCACCCCTGTCACACCGCCACCCCTCTGGCTGGCAAGGCTGCCTGGCTACTGGGTGCCTTTGCAGTGCTGTCCTGGCTGTTTGCAGAGTGTCTGTAGAAGGTCCTGTTCCCATGAGCGCAAGGGTGCTCATTGCTCTGCTGGGGAAATTGGAAGCCATCCTTGTCACAGCTTACCCTGGCCTTCTGCCTCCCTCAGCCCCATGTGTCTGCAGGCAGGGGAACCCCCACCAGGGCTGCCAGATTAGCACGTGAGCTTCTCGGTACCTGGGTCTGACACCTCCCAGCAGCACCAGCCTCATAGCACGCATGCTGGGGAGATGCTGGGGCACCAGACCTGGCACGCAACTGGCAGGACTGAGTTGCTCTGCAGAGGGTGGCGATGCCTGGCTTGCAGGGGAGCTGGTGCTGACCACTAGCCGCAAAGCCCCAGCCAGCCCTCACCTCTGCTGATCCCTCTGCCCTATGCCATCCTCCCCGCCGACTGCGCAATGTGGCTGTAAGCAACCCCGATTACCACAGCCCAAGTTAAAATGCCTTTTCCTAGATAAAACCGTTTACACTTGGGATCTCCAGGAGATGGTGTTGAAAGCATATGAACAGGTTTTTCCCTTCTTTTTGACACTCTGCTTTTTGGGTTGCTGTCTTGGGTTATTAGTCTGTGCCATAATCTTATCCAAAATCTGTGTAAATATTGATTTTCTACTTTTTTCATATAAAACCAGTATTCCTTTTTTTTTTTCCCCCTCTCATTTTCTGAAAAAGCAAGGAAGATGTTTTAAGAGCTCAAAGAAATTAAGGCACTTTAACAAAAGAAGCTGACTTCTATATCTTGACTATCTCTATCTTCCTGGTGCAGCTGGTGTGGCAAACCGGCCTCTGCAGGGTTAAAGCCAAGCTTGTCATCCCAAGTGATGACAAGTAGAAAAGAAAATATAAGCAAGGAGTCATTAATTAAGGCAAGAAGCTGGGAGCAGAGACCGCAGAATGCTAATCAGTCTGGAGGGGAGCCTGTGTGGAAAGTAGCAATCAAGCTCCTTCAGCTTTAATTAACTTCGGCTCTAAATCAAGGACATGACACCTTTTCTTCACCTCTACCTTCAAGCTGTGAAACCAGTTGGAGTGTGTACGCTGTTACTGAACAGACAGGAATTCCCTTCTGGCTCCAGAGCCTCTCCAAGTCAGGATCGGCATCTGCCTTTTCCACTCACATGGTCCCCAAAATTGGGGCTTAACACCAGGCAGAGCTTAGGGATGGGATCCGGGGCTTGCAGATGGTTTCCATGCAAAATGCACCTTCTCCCCAAGGTTTTCTCCCTGTCTTCTATGTCCTGTTTTATTTAGGGTTCACCCCAAGGTGCAGTCAGTCCTGCTGTGACCCACTCCCTTTGCAAGCCGGGACCAGGAGGAACAGGATCATGCGTGAGCAACAGCCTGGCCGCATGTGGGCAAGAACAGGCAGCGTCCGTCTGGCTGTGCCACATCACTGTTCCCGACCGCCATTCCCTTCTCCCTCCGATGCTTTGGGCTGTGAAGTGGGGCCTCAGCCCCAGAAACGATGCAGATATTCGTGTTACCTGGAGGCCACTTGTGGCCACACAAGCTGGCCACCAGCCACGACATTGCATGCAAAGGGCAGCTGCAGGACTAGCCATCGCCGGGAAGGTAGGCAGAGCATGCCGGACACACTGCTGAAAGGCATCAACTGCAGAGGAGCAGCAGCCACTACAGAGGAAGGGAGCCAGAGATACCAGAACCAGGGACAGGAGACGAGGGAGGCTCAAGGTGCAGAGAGCAACATCAAACATTTGAATGGAAAAAGAAAAATAATTCCCAGCGCAGCTCGTCGGCTGGCCTCCACACGGGGAAAAGGTTGTCCACAGAGCTGAGCTCTAGTGAGGCATGCAACAGCTTCAGCAAGAGTTAGAAATACCACGTTGCCTGGGAATTTTAAGAGCAGGCAGGACAAAGCAGTAAGGGAAGGTTTACACAAGCAGAAGCAGGGGATGGAAAGAGAAGAGAAATAACGGGGTGGGAGGGGGGGGTGGCTCGTGGGTCTACTCATGCACACCACAGCTCTGCAAGCCCCTTGCTGCCTGATGTCCCCCATCCTCACTCTACAACGCCTACAGCACCGATAGTGTCAAAGGGCAAGGATGGGGCCAAAACACCTTTGCTTTGGACACGGCCTCCAGCTGCCTTGCCAAGGTCCCACCATGCATGGGGACAAGCAAGGACACCTGTGGCTTCTGCAGCCCCTGTGGGACTCGGGACACCACTGACAGGGCTGCATAGCCTCTAACAACTTCACGTTTGCTGCAGGCTCATGTTGGCAATCAGCTCCTGATGATCAGGGGGCTGGCAGTAAATGGCTCCTCTCTGCCAGCTGAGGCTCCCCCATGTTAGCTCCCTTGCTGTTTTAATTAACTAAAAAATGAGCAATGTGATCTCTGCAGATTTCCAGCTTACAGAGTCTGCTGTGGCACACCAGTCCTTGCGTCTCTGCCTGGAAAGTCAGCCTGTAGGATTTTGCCAGGAGGGATATCTCCATGCACATGCATGCTGTGGGCAGTGGGGCAGCAGAAAGTGAACTGCCATGGACTGAGAACCATTTGCCTCGTTGAGGGCAAGCACGTTCACTCTGAAACCTACTGCTGCCGTGACAATCTGTAACTGTTTCCCAGTTTCACTGCAGAAGTCTGGAGTGTCACATAATGTCACTGCTTTCAATAAACACTTTCTGCCAAGCTTTTCCTCTCATCTGCTCTAAGGGCATTACGGGTGAAGATCTGCTTCATGTTACACACTCAGGAGACACACAGCACTAATTAAATGCCATATTTAATTAAGAAAAAAGAGGGCTGTTGCAATCATGTAAAGTTTACTGTAAATATTGAGCTGGGACAGCGGCAGGTCTAATGATTCGTGGCTGAGGCATCCCAGGCCTGGCTGCAGTATTACAGAGAAGGTCGCTCAAGAGCTGTGTGGGGCTTGAGCTCAGTTTAATAGGTCTGAATGAGCGAGCTCATCTCTTTCATTGCCAACAGAAAACCATCTCAGTGGGGATAAGGTGTGGGCCTGATGATCTCGGCCTCTCCTGGAGGAAAGTAAAGCCCCTGGGATGTGACCAGAAAGTGTGATGCTAATGGAGATTTCTCCCTTGCCTCTCACCATGGAGGTCCTTCCACAGGCTGGTCTCTTTCCCTTCCTCAGGGATTGCCTGGCCAGTAAAAGCAGTCCCTTTCCCCCCTCCCAGTCTCTCAGCTGACTTGACTTTGTCCCCTTCTTAGGGCTTCTTCCTGGGCTTGTCCTGCGGCATCACCAAAAGCTCCCAAGCCATGGGACTGATGCTCAGGGTCTACACAGGTGGTGGCAAGATCTGTCCCACTTGCACTCACAAGCCAGGTGGCATCACAAAGTTTGTGTCCCCATGGCAAAGCTGTCTCATCCCCTGCAGAGGATGGCCTCAGGTGGCTGTGATTACTTGTGCCATGGGGACTTGGCACACTGGGGAAGCCGAGTACCCTGCTCAGTCCCTGTTCCCTCATGTCACGACTATGTGACAAAACCCGAGCTGTGTGAAGCCAGCCACTTGCATTGCAGCAATGCAAGTCCCACCGGCTCCCTCCATACCATGTACGCTAGGCTGATCAGAGACCTTGCTTGGATGATGATTCTCTGGACTTCTCCAGCAGCCTGACAATGAAGAAAAACACTAGAGAAAGCTGCCACGGCACTGGGGTCCAATGTGGCCGTGCGATGGTCACCCCAGCTCTGGTGCAGCATGACCCTGCTGGGCAGGGGAGAAGGGGAGAAGGTGAGAAGGCTCCTGCCAAAACACGGGTGCTCTGACAGCACATTGCTTCCCACCTCCCTCATGCCCCCGTGTTGTCCCTTCAGCCCTCTGCTGCTAATCCCTCACTTCACCCTGCTTTCTCACCACCGCTTTCTGCCCCTGTGGATGGCTCCCACCCAGCCCCACACATTTATCACCTGTCCTCCACCTGTCCTTTCACCATCCCGCCTTTTCCCTTTCTCTGCTTCTGTCTTCCTCTCCCATGACTTTCTCTTGAACACCAGCAGTGTGAGATCCATCTTAAACCCCTCAGCTTTACTTCTTCTGTACACTTCTGCAGTGTCCGTAAAGTCAAGAAAAAATAAATTACGACCTGCTAGTGACTTGGGAGCACCAGACTGTGCTCAGATGATTTATACAGCTTCCACCACCTCCAGCCCAAACTGCCGAGCCCCACGCCGGGCAGAGATTGTATCCAGCACACAGCAAACATGGCAGATGAAGGAAATTACTGGGGTTTATTCAGGTCAAGCAGGGGAGAAATTCCAGCACCTTCTGATGAATGTGATTTTTGTCCCACCACGCCATCCCCACAGCACTTCCCACCCTTCCCATGGTCAGGCCGGGGGGATGGTTGGCTCTGCTGTGAAGTGCTATGGAGCTGCCACACCGCCAAAAGAGCCTCCACAGCTGCCCAGGGAAGCAGGGAACAGAGCAGAGGAAAGTTTTGCTCCCAAGCAGACATGGATCCCACAGCAATCCCACAACGGTGGCCGTCTTGGAAGATGTCCCAACCCACTGAGCGATGTTGGCCTCCCACTCCCCTGGAAACCCTCTCCATCAGGTAGCAAGGGACACCAAGGAGACAGGATTGAACTAAGTGCACATAGGTCTGTTTCTTTCTCCGCTTCACTACAACTGTCGCCTGGCTCCGCAGCTCGTTTGCAACTTAGCTACTTTCTTCTGCTTTGGTGACAGCCATCAGTTCACTCACAATCACCGTCACGTGGAAAAAACTGCCTGGCCAAGTCAGTAGACCACACACACGGGGGTGATATCAATGAATAACATCACTGCTCAGAGAGCAACGGGGCCTTCATCCCCAGAAGGAAGGGATGAAACTCCATGTAGCAAGGAAAGATCAAAGAGGAGGCAGCAGTCCCTCAGGAATTTGAAAAAGGCAAACAGAAAGTAAGCAGAGGGATGAATCAGGTGGAACAACTTGGTGGAAGGAGGAGTCACCAGGTTTTTTAGGAAAAACTGGGGATGGCTGTCAAGAAATATTTCTGAACTGCAAGCGACATTAGGAAGTGGGACAGTGTCCTGCAGGATCTGCTTGCAAGAACACAAGCCAGGTGAGACACAGCTCTAGGAAACATCCTCCAGAGAGTACTTCTGGTGGGGCAGGGTGGAGGGAAGAGTCTGGACAGACGGTCCTTTCCTCCTTGAACTTCAGAGATGCCACAGGTGCAGAGGGGAGGCATGCAGAGGTGTTGGCACACAAACCTTTCCTTTCTTCACTTGCTGTGGTGCAAATCATTTGAGTATGACTAGTGACTGCCGCAGAGCTTGCATCATTGAGCTGTTGGCACAGGCGGCCAACTGCCTTGCACATGAGACAATGTGGCAAAGGCCCTCTGATCTGGATGGAGGGGATAGGGAAAGGGATGGAGGTGGACTAGGGCTGCCCCTGGACCATGGGAAAAGGACATGGGGGTGGGGGACAGTGTTTTACCGCTTGGGGTTGGGCACAGCACCCCAGCCCTGCCAGGGAGAGAGACTGTCAGCTACCCTATGACACTCCGGTCCCCATGCACTCTCTCCACCCTTTGCACCCATGCTCTGATATCGTCTTAAGAGCCTTCGTTTCCTACCAGGATGTTTTCATTTTGGTTGCCTCCCTCTTAGACTTTCAAGTTGCTGCACAACATTAGGAAATGAAGGACTTAAACCTGTTGCAGGAATGCCACCCAGGTCACTTGGCATCACATTAACATGTCCCTCCACCCTGCATTTTTGTGGGTGGATTGTGCCATTCCTAGATGAATGCTGTGGGCCAGGGAGTGAAGATGAGTGGGGAAAATGGGTTAACCATTTCCACAGGAGGTTTCAGTGGCTCTGCTGTGTCCATTCCCCTCCGTCCCACATTATTCTGCCCGTTTGGGTATGGAGTGGTTACTCACAAGCTAGAAAACAGGCTTCTTCACTTTGCTCATCTGTAATGAACAGTCAGAAACTCCTCAGTTCCTCTTGTAGGTGTCATGGCTAGGGGATGGTCAGCTGTTGCCAAACTTTCCTCCTCCAGCAGCTCCTTCTGCACAGAGACCATAGCATCTTGTAGTTGGTGAGTCCATACTCTGGCATCATGACTGGCACCTTCAGGGAGCCTCTTCCTGGTGTTGTCCTCTGGGACCTGGGTCACCTCAGTGTTGCCTCCATAGAAACCTCTGGTGCTGTTGGTCAAACCTTTGCCCACATGGACCACGTGGACTTTCTTTCCAACTCTCTTCTTCTTCTTCTTGGTCTTGTTCTGGAAGAAGAGGCAGGTGAAGACCTGCTTGAAACGCTTGCGGAAATGCTTGGAGATGAGGGCGTAGACGATGGGGTTGAGGCAGGAGTTGGCATACGAAAGGCAGTGGGAAGCCAAGCGGCAAGCGTAAGTGGCTCGGTTGAAGGGGAAGTGGCCAAACCAGAAGCACAGGATGACCAGGTGGTGGGGCAGCCAGCAGAGGCAGAACAGGATGGCCACAGCCACAATCATCTTGGTGACCTTACACTTGGCCTTCCGGGACTCCGAGATCCTTTCTACGGGGTCTATGGAGGTCCACAGGAACTTGATGGTCCTGGCGTATGCCAGGCTCACCACGATCACGGGCAGGAGGTATCCAAAGACAAATGTGAGGATATCCAGAATCTTTCGGCGCTGGTCCTCCCAGATGGGGACGCAGATGGGCACCCTGTGGTAATGGACAATCTGGTAGTAACTGAGGTAAGGCCCTGCGAAGAACAGCGACAATGACCAGATTGCTAAAATGGCCACTCCTGCATTTCGGGAGGTGCGGAGATCCCGGGACTTCAGCGGATAGCGAATGGCCAGGTACCTGGTGGGATGGGGAAGGAGAATGAGAAACCAAACACTGTGTGGGTGAGATGAGATATCTCTCCTGCCCTGTGGAGCTACCATCTGTGGATCCCTACCCATGCAGCCATCCATCCCTCCCTCTCCTCACCTCTTGGGAGGGAGGGTTACAGTGAATTCACATAGAGATCAGGGTCATCCCAGCAGTGGGTCTGGGGTCTCCATCACCCACTCTGCTGTGCTAGCTCGGGAAGAGCAAGCAGAGTGCCTCTTGAACCAGGGAAGAGAAGGACAGCAGCAGGACCCAGAGGGCTCCCTCTTTTTTCTCTGGTGTGTTGCTGCCCTGGGACTTTGCCATTTTTGGTTTTGCAAGGTGGACACCAAACCTCAGCATATGCCTACACTCCTTCCTGAGTGAGGGCTGGGTAACCAGGCTGAGAGCTTGGCTTGATGCTGGGAGAGGGCACAGCAAGAAGGGGAGGTTGACTTTGCTGGCCCTGCCTCTGGGGAGACCCTACCTGCTTCTTACATGACTCTCAACAGGGTAAGGACTGGCCTTTCTCCCACCCCTTAGCTCAAGGGTAGCAAACATGTTGTCCCTGAGCTGAGGGACTCAAAGGGGAGGGGACGCTTGCCTGTCAACAGAGACGGCGGCCAAGGTGAAGCTGCTGGCATACATGGTGAGGTAGATCAGGAAATGCACAGCCTTGCAGGCAAAGGCCCCAAACAGCCACCCATCCAGGGTATAAATGGTGGCCTGGAAGGGGACACAGCAGACGATGAAGCACAGGTCGGCCATGGCCAGGTTAAGGATGAAGAGGTTGGTGGTATTGTACTTGATCTGTCTGTTCCGCAGCAGCACGGCCAGCACCAGCCCGTTCCCCACAGTACCCAGGAGGAAGATGAGGGAGAAGATGACGGGCACGATAATCCCTGCGGCTCGCAGCTCTGGGCTGTCAGAGGAGGCATTCCAGCCTCTTGGCATCTCCCCATCTAACTGCGGGAACCTGTGTGGGGACAAAAGGAGACACAACACCTGTGCATGGCCGTAAGCAAGCGGGTGCTGCTCAGTGTTGACTACAGCAGCCACCAGAGCTCTGGCGCTAAGGTGCCTGATCCCAGCCTTTGTCTGACACCCTTGTTTCTCCCAGAGATGCCAATCCCCACCGGCTGGTTAAACGATGACATCAAGATCCTCATGACATTGCTGGCAAGTATGCCCTTGGCATCAGTCAGCCCACATCTGCCTGGTTCGTGTGGAGACGAAGCCCCTTTCTCCTGCCTGCATTCACATCCTCACCATGGCACCTCCTGTGCTCCCAGCCCCCTGAAGGACCCCCTTGCCCTGCTGCCTGGCCTCCCCTTCATTCCTCCTACAATCCCAAAGCCGCTAAACCTCTGGGATCGCTTGCTTCGGCAAGCCTAAATCCTGGCTGGTGTTCAACAGGGCTCGGCCGCGAGGCTGTGGGGAAGGGGGCTCCCGTGGGCTGGGACTGATCCTGCCACCCTCACCCCAGGGCTGTGACACCTCCGGCAGCAGGGACCTGATGCCTGGGTGACACCCCACAGCAGCAGCACCCCACCATACTCCCGCCCCAAGGGAGCTCCTTAAAAGCTGGGACCACCTCCTCCCCGGAGCTGACTGCCCTTTGCTCCCTTTACAGTAGTTATGCTCCACAGAGGAGAGGTCACTCGTGGCAGCTCTTCCTGATGCTGAGAGGTGGTCACGGCCTGGATAGTGGTGGCTAGAAGAGGATGGAGGGAGACCTCAGAGCTGCCTGAAACACAACACAATGATCATTGCGATGGAGTGTAATTATTAGCACAGCTCAAGGTACTGTGATTTGCAGCAAAACTTCCTCCAGCCCTGAGTAACACTGCACTCAGGCGGGGAGCACCAACAGCCTATCTCCTAATGAGCCTTCCCTGCGTTGTGCTATCATTAGAACAAATTGTCCTTCACTGAGCAGCAACCAAGACGGAAAGACACTGTTATCTAGCAACTGTTGACATGCAATTAACTCTTTTTTTGGGTCATGCAAGCTCCTTCGCCCCAGTCTCCTCCATCCTTCAGCTCATCACTTCTCCTTCCCAGCAGTCTCTGTATTGCACTGAAAGGTTGTCCCTGCCTCTTTGGCTCTGCAGTCCCCTCTGTCCTACTGGTAACTATCTGGCTTCTCCATCCTGGCCCCATGGGATCTCCTCGATGAAGCAGAGGACCCTGCTTGCCCTCTGGGCACACACTCACACATAGGCAGTGTGGTATCTCTGGGCACTGTTGTGTCTCTGCTCAGGGAGCCTGAGGCCACCCCTTGCTTGGGAAGCCAGCACTCACCTCTGTGAGGAAGATCCTGCAGCTTCACCACTTGCTCAGTGGAGACCTCCGATCCAGCCTGGGCAGCAGCAGGGAGGACACAGGCTACCGAAGAGTTTGTCCGGGGCAGTGCTGTCACCCCTGCCTGGTGCTCCGCTGCCACCCGCTGCCAGCTCTGCTCTCTCTTCTTCTGTCTCCCACACTAGCCTCTCTCCTGGAGCTCCTCTCCTCTCTCTCTGTTCTCCCCCTTTTCCCTCCCTCTGCTCTAGCTGCTGATCCATTGATCTCTGTTTTTTTTTTTCCCCTCTCTCTGAGGTTGGCTTTGGAGTTAACTCCTCTCTGCCCAGCCTTCCCACAGATGCTCCCTGCTCCAGCAAGGAGAGGGCAGCCGAGAAAAAGCCCATTGCTTTCCAGTGGGAGGGTGGAAGGGGAGAGGGTCCCACGACCCTGGTGGGCCCTGCGGGCACCCCTCGATGCTGGGTGTTCAGGACCTGTTGCCCAGCACCTCCAGGGAACATGAATATCCCACCACACTGAGCCTGGACCCTGCCCAAACCTCGGGATACGGGTCTAAACCTTCTGGAGCACGAGCAATTAATTGCTATTACTAGCTGTTATTAATGAACTGTTAGTAGCACAGCATAGAGCAGATCAAGTCTCTCCCACAATGTCTGACCTGGGGAAGAAGGGCAAAGCAGGTTTTGGTGTCCATCCAGCCCAGGTCCGCCCTCCACCAGCATTGCTAGGGCACTGCAGTGTGGGGAATGAGGACAAGCCATCCAGGGAGGCCATCTCCAGAGGTTCAGCTCCCTCACTGCTACACAGGACAGCATGGCTGATGTGCTGGGAGGTGACAGTGACTTCCCACCCCACTGCCCCACCACCCTGCCACCACATCCACCCCTGCGGACTTCCAGGTGCGCTGAGGCCGAGCGCAACTTGGTAGTCCTTTCCCAGCAAGACCCAAAGGCCACCACCTTCCCTTCACTGGGATGGTCCTGGATGCCTCTTCCAACAATGGGGCAGGATGTGGAGGAGGAGGAGGGAGGCGCCGGCCCCCTTTCCTCCACTGAAACCCCGATGGCCCCGTTGGCGGCACTCCTCGACCTGAGGAGGGACGGTGCGTCCTCCCCTCCCCGCCTGGGAGCGGGGTGTCCCCGCCGTCTTGCTATCAGCCGCTGTAACCAGGGGAAAGGGGAAGGCCATGCCTGGGGATGCGGCGATAACCCGGGGGATGCGGCGAAGCAAGAGCCCACAGCCCGGCACAGCCCGCCGCGCCGCCACTTCACCATGGGGGGACCCCACCGTGGCTTCCTTCTCCTCCTCCTCCTCTGCCTGCTACCGCCACCGGGCACCCCAGGCCCACCACCGCCACCACTGCCGCTGCTGGAGGAACCCCGGGAGCCACCGGCGCCGCCATCCGGCACCCCTGACCCTGCTGCCCACCTGCTGCGTGGCCACCCCTCGGCACCGGTGCGGCCCTACAGCCTCTCCCTCTCCCCTGAGGACTACCGATACTCCCCCAAGCCCCGGCACCTCCGCCCTGGGCGGCTGCGCCGGCTGCTGGGCTCGGCCTTCGACCCCTTCTGGATGGCGACTGAGGAGCCCCGTGGCCGCAACAGCAGCGTCCCCGAGGAGAACCTGGAGTCCCTGAGCCGGGACCTGGCGGAGGGAGCTGGAAGGTACCGCCGCAAGCTGTGGCGGGAGGTGGAGGGGCTGGAGCTGCCCACCCTGCTGCCCCCTGGCCCGGGATTGCCTCCCGAGCTGCCGGGGACCCTGGCCCGTCGCCTGCAGCAGTGGCTGGTGGAGCGGGCCGCCTGCCGCCTCACCTCCACCTGGGTTGACCTGGGACCTGTCTTCTGGCCCCGCTGGGTGCGCCACACCGCCTGCCAGACCGGACCCCCTGGCTGCTCCTGGCCCCCCGGCATGACCTGCCGCCCCGCGCACATCACCCACATCAAGCTGCTGGCCTGGCACTGCTGGGCACCCCAGTCCCCCGGACCTCCGCACTGTGCCTGGCGGCAGATCCCCTACCCTGTCGTGGCCGCCTGCAAGTGCTCCTGCCGCTGAGGGGACCATGGAAGGACACCCCCACCCCCCAAACCTGTTCCTGCAGCCTGACGGCCTGAAGAAGCCAGCAGCTACCTGGATGAACCCTGAGGGCAGGGGAGACGGGGGGTCCCAACTGGAGAAATAAACCACCAGAAGGAAGCGGGGAGTGGCTGTGGGCATTGCTGTTTTTCGTCGAAGCCCCTGGGTGCATGTGGGGGTACACACAGCTCCTTCGCCCCCTTGCCTGCCAGCACGGAAAGGTTGCACTGGTGGGGGCCCTTGCATGGCATTTATCTCCAGTGAAGAATGTGGGATGGGAAAATCAAGGCACCCGACAGCAAGTTCAGACCCCATTCACATTGGCCGCAGCAGGCTCGGTCCGAGCTGGGGCATCCCTGTGGGCACAGAGAAAGGACAGAGGGATGCCAGCTGGGAATGGTTGGGGAAGGTGGGTGGCACCTTGGGGTGGAAAGTGCAGCATAAAGAGGGGCTGGAGGGGGTCGGAGGGAAGAGGGGGGCAGGTTTGGGGCTGTGAGGGGAGAGCCCAGTGAGGGTTATTTGTCCAGGCAGGTGAAGGAAGTCACAGGGGCAGCAGATACTCAGGGCTGGAAGCATCCATGTTGTGGGTATCTACGGAAATGGGATGGGACAGGACAGTCCCCTACTTGGAAGTACAATGGGAGAGATATGGGGCTCCTGCTGGGTAATGGCTGGGGGCAGGAGGGACACTGCAGATCAGCATGGGGATCTGGGGTGGGTTGGTGAGCCCTGGCGTGGGAACTGCATCCTCAAAAAGTGTCATCTGTCTCTACAACCCACCCAGCAAAAAGTCCTCTGCTTTTTGGGCTAAAAGCTGCAAAGAGCTGCAGATCAGACCTGGGTCGGGAAGCCTTGAAGAAATAAAAGAGCTGGAGGCTTTGCCTGGGAATGCAATATTAACACAGCGCCTGCAGTCGATGGGTGCTGCATTATTCATTTCCAGCGTGCCATCGCCTGACCCTCTTCTCTTCCCCAGGCTCTGGCACTCACCGTGCAAACCGCAGTCTGCTGCAGAGCTCGGCCTTGAAGTAGGCGGAGAGGCAGCCGGAGTGGGGATCGGCTGCCAAGGGGCCTGGGAGAGGCGGAGGGGAGAAGGAGGTCAGGGCACCTGGCGAGGAGAGGAGGAGGAGGAGAAGGGGGGAAGCACACACGTGCACACAAGAACAAGTGTGTGCATCGCAGGGGAAGGAGGCTGCTGCTGCTCTTGCTTGCAGTGGAGCAGTGAGACGTCTGTGTAGGCTGTTCTTCCATGGAGAAGGCACTTGAAAGCTGGAGCAGGGTTAAGCTGCTTGGGCTGGCTGCCCTGAGAGGAGCAAGAGACATGGGCAGGATGGGACAGGTGTGCAATGGAGGTGTGCAAATAGTGGGGAGCAAGGGGTGCAAGCACATCAGGCTCCAACAGCAGTGATTCAGTGTAGGGACTCAACCCCCCTGTAGGGACTCAACCCCCCTGTAGGGACTCAACCCCCCTGTACAAGCATCCATCTGGATGAAGCTTCATCTCCTCCAGGTTGCAAGAGGGGCCTGAGCGCAACCCCCTGCCGTTTCCCCATTACATTCCCCATTCCCAAAATACTGCCCGTTGATAAGACAGGGGGGAGGGTTTGCAGCACCGTAAGGGCTTGGCACCACACAGAGGGAACTCTGTATCTTACTTTATCAGTAGGCTGAGCTTGGGTCCTCGTGGAGGTGGAAAATTAAATAAAATTGGCACACAGTTAGGCTACCAGGCACTCTGACAAGGTCTGGCAGCAGCCCCACAGAAAACACATTTCTCCCCTGCCCTTCATAGCACGGAAAGCGCTGCAACCCTGAATTAACTACTATATTCGTCAGCAGTTGCTCTGGTTCAGGTCAGACATGTTATCGCCCTCATAGCTTGCTCCCTCACTGCGTTTTCGGAGTATGTCGTTGCTGATGTGACCCAGTGCTTCGGCACCCGAGCACAGCACAGCCTCAATTCACCTGGAGTCTGCCCGTCCCCGGCTGCAGGCAGCTGGTATCCAATTCGACACGTGGGCAGAGGGCAGGAGACACATGATTTCTCATCTAGAGCAGAACTGATGCAAACAAAGCAATCCTGAGAGACGCCCTGAACCCACTTGTTCCTGCTCGAGTGCTAAATCGCTAGCCCAGCACGGCTCAGAGGAACAAATCCAGAGATCCCAGCCTGCTGTGTGTTCTCTGCTGTGCGAAAATTGCAGCTGATGGAGGAAAATTACAGGTTTCTGTCACCTGCTCTGCCCCCAGCCTCAGCCCCAGGCAGACACAGGCCTTCTTGCCAGGCTACTGGCCGCTGCTGCCTCACTGCCCAGCAGCTTCTCTGGGTTGAGATGCAGCTCCCAGGGCAGGTTTGGGAGCACCGCAGTGATGGGCAAAGCCTTAGAGGCAGCCCTGGAGACCAAGTAAGCCTCACACCCAACACCCAAGAGTGGGAAGGGGAGAAAGGAGGACCGGAGCTTTGGCCAGCCCATTGCCCTCTTCCCCAAACCAGCTGCCAGTGACACAGGTTGCCAAGACCTTGGGAAACCCCCCTGCCTCAGTGGGGAATTACAGTAGGAAGATCTGCTGGGGTGACACTACTGGAGCCACAGGAGAGGTGGAGGAAGCAGGAGAACTCAGGCATACCAGCAACCATCGGCAGGAGACAGCAGGAGCAGCAGCACTTCAGTGCCCTGATCAAAGCTTTAGGGAAGACGCAGCAGAATGTCCGGTCACAGGAAGAGAGGATGGGGATGGGCTGCAGTTCCTGGCTGAGAAAACAAGAGCCGGACAAATATCCACTGCATTGCAGGACACCTTTAATAACACAAGAGCTGGTTGCCAGTGCTGCTGCCAGCACCCTGCAACAGCCACAGCCTCCCGCAGGCTGCGATGTCTTGAGGACCGGTGCTGCTTTTGGCAGCGTGCTGCTCAAGCCTTTTCTCGCCAGCACAGGCACTTGGGTCATGGGCAGGGAGGGCACTGGAGGAGGTGTTTGCTGGCCCCTCAAGGCAGTGCTCCGTGTTTCCGTCCCACCTCAGTGAAGGCTTCCACGCAGCGGTCGATGTCCTCGTCACTGTGCACGGCCGAGATCTGGACCCGGATGCGGGCCTTTCCTTTGGGGACCACGGGGTAGCTGAAGCCAATGACATAAATGCCTGAGGACAAAACGCATGGAGAGTCAGAGCTGGCTAGAGGGAAGGAGGCTGAGGTGGTACTGGGTGACAGAGAAAGGCTTTTGGATCCTCCCTCCCCTCTCAATAACCATTTCCAGGCTTCAGGGTTTTCAAGTGGAATCTGCTCCCAAGCACAGAAGTGAGGGTTAGGACCAGGGATGGGGATGGAGTCCAGAACGGCAGGGCAAGAGAGCTAATGTAAACCCCTCCCCACCCCAAAAGAGAAAGGAGGTGAAGCCAGGAACATCTGTGGGAGATCACAAGGAAATTTGCAGCTGGGGAGGACAGAAAAAACAGATTTCATGCAGGAACATCCCCTGGAGGCTGTCCCTTCCCTCAAGGCATATGTCTGCATCCAGAGCTCCCTCCCTGTTTCACCTCTGTTCAGCATGTCCTCAGCCATCACTGAAGCCAGCCGAGCATCCCCGAGCATGACAGGACAGATGGGGTGGTCTTTGCCCGCGATGGTGAAGCCAGCTGCCGTCATCTTGCTTCTGAACCTGGTGGAGAGAACAAGAGGATGAGTAAAACCTCGTCACTCCTGTCCTTCGGGACCGCTGCCTTGCTTTCCCCTGGCAGCCCGTGCATCTCCCATGCAGGGAAGGGATCTCTCTTTTTGGAGTGACCTTTTGCTGTTTCCTGCTCAACGCGAGGGGGACTGCAGCTGCCTGAGAGGCAGATGTGTCCCAGCTCGCAGAGCATCCAGCTGTGACACATCTGCCCACACATCTGTCTGACACACAGAGGCACATCCTGTGGTTTCCCCTGAGCATCCCCCGGCCATGACTTGCAAATTGCCTTCATGGCTATCACCGGGGGGGTGAGTAAACACACGTGGACAACTCATTCCTAACAAACCTCTCCCCCTGTTCCCACCCCAATATAGCCCCCTCACCGTTGGGTTTTGGCAGCCATGGACTGTGCAATGGCATTGCTCTCCATGAGGAGGTCCAGGGCCTTGGATGCACAGCCCACCACAGCGGGGGGCAAGCTGTTGGAGAAGAGGTATGGGCGGGAACGCTGGCGGAGCAAATCGATGAGGGGTTTGGGGCCAGTCGTGTACCCGCCTGCAGATGGAGGACAGAGAAATGGACAAGGCACCTCAGGGTGACCTGTTCAGAGGGGACTCCCTCGATAAAGCCAACCTGTCACCTACAGCAGGAATTTTAGTACAAACCGGGCCTAAAAAAAGAAAAATCACAGCTGACACCTTTTACCAAGAGTTTCCACCTTCACCCCAAAGGCAAATGCATAGGGAAAATGAAGCAGAAGGAGAACATGGCAGGACCACCCTCGACCCTGCAGCAAGGTCCCAAACTGAGCCTCATGCCACCAGCAGAAGAGGACAACATGCATTTCTTGCTCTGTCATTAGACAGAGGAAGGAAACATCAAAGCAATGCTGTGGAGCTCTTTAGAGTGCAGACGTCCTTTAGGGAAATATTTTCACCTGCAGCTCCTCCAAGAGCTTTTCCTAGGGTGGAGTTGATGATGGTGACTTTGTCCATCACTCCCAGGAGCTCGTCAGTACCCCTGTAGAAAAAGGAGTATCACATTATCAGCTGTGCCAGTATGCCCAGGGAAGCTGCTCTACATCTGATGCCTGGAGGGAAACAAAGCACCACCAGCCAGGTCTCTGGTGTCCCCTCTTCTGGTAAAGGAAGAACACCCCCCTGTGCTTGTTCAACCCTAGTGTTGACCTTCCCTTCTCCTGCAGAAAGGCTAAGCTGGGATCTCCTGAGGCAAGAGCATGGGTTCTTTATCCCCTACAGATGGGAGAGCACTCAAACTTCCCACATGGAAGTTTAATAGTCCAAACAGAGTACTAGCCGTTGATGTAGGTCTTGCACACATCTCTGACATGCCACACCATTAACATACACCAGGGAAAAACAGTTGCCCAGCTAAAGTAGCCGATGTCCTCTGAGGTGGACTGTGCACATCACTGATGTGCTGCCCTAAATGCACACAGGCCTAAAGCACCCGTGTCAACATCTACACTAGTGGAACCAACCAGGCATGGCAAACGTGCTCTGCAGTTTCATGTCCTCCACCCCAAAAAGGCAGGACGGGGCACAGCCACCCAGCTGTTGGCTCTCTCGAAATACAGAAACACAGTGTTGTGGACAACACCATCAGGTTCACACTGAAACCAGCACAACTCATGAAGCGCTCAGTAACTGTTCCCTCTTCCTCAAGCTGTTCTGCACTCACACACCTCAGTGCAGCCAAAACAGTTGTTTTTGCAGCTGGTGGGACCACACAGCCCACTGGGACAGACTGAAAAGGTCTCCCTCAACTCACAGGATGACTACCATGCCCAAGGAAGGAAGATTACAAGACATCCATTTCTTCCTTGTGAAGTCTTGAGAAAGCTCAGCACAACTACGGGGTCTGGAATGTACTACAGTTTAGCACGACTACCTCTCCTGTTGGTGATGAAGTGCCACCAGTAGTGGCATCCCTTCTCTTAAAAGGTGCCTCTTGCACCATCATTTTGATCCATGATGAAAGATTTGCTGCAGCCTCAGTGAGAAAACCAGGACAGTTGTCTTGCTTAGTTCCCACTTCTCACTCATTTCACAGCTTGATGTGGACTTGCCAGGTTCCCACATGAGATCTGCCTAGACAGGACAGAGCTGAAAGGGAGCTCTTCATAGAGCAACTTTTGACTTTTTCAGATGGCTTTCTCTTCTTGTCATCTCCTGCACTGTCCTTCCATCTGAAGAGGGACTCGTTGCTCATTCATACAGGTGGTGTCTCACACAGGTCTCTCTCTTCCAGTAGACAGAGAGCAGCAAGGACCATGCAATGGAGCGCTTGGTGCTCACATGCCTGAACAAAACAAGCATGTCAAGCATCTGTCCTCAGCAAACACCTCCAGCAAGTGCACTGTTTGGCACGTGGAGAATCTCCAGGGACAGAGGAAAAAGCTGCCCTGAGGGAACTAATCAAAGCTAACTCCACAGAACCCCCAAGACCCAAGCATTTGAAAGTGATGGCTGAGAGGAGAAGGACTCCGAAATCAGGAAGTCCAAGTGCTTGCTAGGAGAGACAGAGGAGATGACCACACCATTCCTTACACCCAGAGAAGTGGCTGTCACATTGGGATGGGTCATTGCTAAAGTACCTCCCTTCAATCCCCTCAGGTGCCCCAAAGATAGGTGCGGAGCCTTCAAGAATGGGTGGCTCCATGAGTCCCCCCACAAAACTATGTTGGTCATCAGCACCTTTGGCTTTGCTTCAGAGGTAGTCAGGGTCGGGGGGGGGGGAAACAGGGGTGAAACAGCCCCTTACCGGCCATTAGGTCCCAGGAAGCCTGTGGCATGGCATTCGTCAATGAAGACCAGGGCATCATACTTCTGGGCCAGCTGGCAGATCTCCCTCAGGGGTGCGATGTCGCCATCCATGGAGAAGGCACCGTCGGTGGCCACCAGCCGCAGACGATGTTTCTATGGGAAAGACAGCAGCATCCCCAGGGGTGAAGATGTCACCCTGAGGAGATGGGCTGCTGGAGGAGACCAGGACATAGTCCAGCTCCTGTAGGGAGTGGATATATCTAACAGAGACAGGGAGTTTGCATTGCAACCAGCCGCTTCCCCACCAGCAGCTCTTCTATCCATGCCTACCTGTCCCTATTGGCAAAAACATGCCTATTACACGGGAAAGGGCAGAGCTCACCCTTTGGGGCTGGTTACTGCACAGGTACCACAGCCAAACGAACACCCTCACGTTGGGGTGGGAGCAGACCTCCATACCTGTGCGTCCTGCAGCTTGGCCTCCAGGTCCTGCATGTCCATGTGCTTGTAGCGGTACTTGTTAGCCTTGCACAGGCGGATCCCATCGATGATGGAGGCATGGTTCAGTTCATCCGACAGCACTGCATCCTCTGGGGTCAGCAGGGCCTGGCCGTGCCGAACAGAAAGGACCATCCTTTGCTCCGGGGCACCGCCTCACTGAGATCTTCCAGCCTCTCTCAGTGCAGAGGACAAGGCTGCATTTGATTGCAGCTGCCACGTCTCTCTTGGCAACACTAAACTTTCCACTTTCCTTCCCAGCCACCTCATCCCCTGATTTCCTTAGGCCAGGCTCTTGCCTGCAGCTTCTGAGCTCAAAATCTCCCTTCCCTTCCCTAGGAAGCCTGGGGGATCACCCCTGCCCTCCATCTACACTTCGGGGGGGGGAGGGTACAGACCTCCCAGGAAATAGGAGCCCTCCCCAAAAGCTGGAGCTGGCTGGGGAAGGGGGAGGTGAGGGCTGACAGCTCTGCGTGGCTCCCCCAGTCCAAGGGCACCAAGTCAGGGTTCTTCACCAGCAGTCACTGCCATCTTCTCTGCAGCACAGGGGTCACACCAGAGCCTCTGGAAGGCACGTTGCTATCACCTCCCTCCTCCATACACAACACAAGGAAAGCCCTACAAACCTCAAAGATACCAGCATTGGCATCAAAGCAGCTGGCGTAGAGAATGGCATCTTCCCGCTGGTGGAAACGTGCGATCTTCTCCTCCAGATCCTTGTGTATGCTCTAAAGAGAAGCGAGGATCAAGCGTCACTGGTGGGGCAGCACAAGTTCACGCTTGCCTGTTGCCATTAGATGCTGTTTGCAAGGGAGGAAACAGACAAGCTTTATCCAGAAAAGGCGTGGGAGAAGTTAGCTGTGTTCAGAAAGTGCTTGCAAACGCGGCCCTAAAATGTGGTTATGGGTTTGGACACCAAAAGCACCGCAGGGAAACTCCAAGCTTGCCACCCATGGGGGAGCAGGTCTGAGTTTTCTCTGTACTTCTCCAGCCGGGGCTCTGAAAAGCCTCCAGCGGGGATAAACCGGGGTGGCTTTGACAAGAGCCTTTTCAAGTCAGGCTTGCTGTAATTTTGACCCTTAAGGGAGGGGAAAAAAAAAAGACACTCATTTTCTGAATTCAGAGGGGTGTTTTCATTTCTTTGCTCTCCGATGGGGTTTGTAATGGTTTAAGTTGCCGGATTTCCAGACCTTTGGCTAACGGGGACTCGACAGGCTTTTTTTCCGCCCAGCCACGTGCACCTTAGTACTGTGCCCAGCAAGGAGTCTGAGTGGGGAGCTCCTGAGAAAGGCTACCCTGGAACAGGGGATGCTGCCCCTGGTACCTGGGTGCCGCAGATGAAGCGGACGGAGCTGAGCCCGGCGCCGAACTTCTCGAGGGCCTCTACGGCAGCGCGGATCACCTCGGGGTGGCTGGAGAGCCCCAGGTAGTTATTGGCGCAGAAGTTGAGGATCCCTGCGGGAAGAAAGAGAGAGAGAGAGAGAGAGAGAAAGAGAAACGCCGGCGTCGTACCGGGGGAAGAGACCGAGAGCCCTCCCCGCCCCCCCTCCGTACGCACCGGCTCCGCCGCCCGCCAAGCGGAGGTGGGGACCTTGGCGGGAGGCGATGACCCGCTCGCTTTTCCAAGTGCCGGCGCCTCGGATGTCCTCCAGCTCGCTTTCCAGCCGCCGGCGGAGCTGAGCCGCCGCCGTTCCCGAAGCGGCCCGGGGGCCGCCGGCCCCACCGACCCGCAGCACCCCCACCGCCGCGCCGCGCCACATCTCCCTGCCCCGCCCCGCCCCGCCGGCGAGGGGGCGGGGCCCCGGGGGCCAATAGCCATTGGCCCCCGGGGCCCCGCCCCCTCGCCGGCGGGGCGGGGCGGGGCAGGGCAACGAAGGGGCGGGGCGCCGCTGTGGCTCCGCCCCCCGACGGGGCTCCTGCGGCTTGAAGGGGTTCGGGCACCTTCTCTAGGAGGTGTTCAGGCCTTTGGGTTTCTTTCTTTAGGGGGGAGGCTGTGTCCCAAGGGTTTTAAGCACCCCCAAAACATGTGATTTGGGATCCCTGGAGGGATTTGTGGCAACCCCTATCCACGGGATTTATGAACATTAGCAGGGGGGTCACGTAGAATCATAGCATAGTTTGGGTTGGAAGGGTCCTTTAAAGGTCATCTAGTCTTTCCACACACACACACACCCTTCGCTGACCCCCTACAATGAGAGGGAACATCTTCAACTAGATCAGGTTGCTCAGAGCCCTGACCAACCTGACCTGGAATGTTTCCAGGGATGGGGCATCTTCCACCTCTCTGGGCAACCTGTGCCAGTGTTTCACCACCCTCATAGTAAAAAAATTCTTCCTTATATCTAGTCTAAAACTACCCTCCTTTAGTTTAAAGCCATTACCCCTTGTCCTATCGCTACAGGCCCTGCTAAAACGTTTGTCCCCATCTTTCTTACATGCCCCCTTTAAGTACTGAGACGCCACAATAAGGTATCCACAGAGCTTTCTCTTCTACAGGCTGAACAACCCCAACTCTCTCAGCCTGTCATCATAGGAGAGGCGTTCCATCCCTCTGATCATTTTTGTGGACCTGCTCCAACAGGTCCATGTCTTTCCTGTGCTGAGGACTTCAGAGCTCGACGCAGTACTCCAGGTGGGGTCTCACCAGAGCGGAGTAGAGGACCTGAGGGATTTTGGAGTAACAGGCCATCATGGACCTTGAGGATCAAGAAGCCCAGGACCATTAGGTACCCCCACCTAAGGGATTTGGGGTCCTCAGCACAGGTGACTTGGATCCTTGCATCTAGGTAGATTATAGGTGGCCACCACAGAGGGTAATGAACCAAAGGTCTATAGGATTTGGGTGCATTGTGTTGAAATGACCAAGAATCCTTTAGTCTGAGAGGTTTAGGACTTACCAGCTGAAGGAGATTAGCTACCTGAGCCCAAGAAATTTGAACACCGTTGGCTGAACTGGTTTGTGACCCATAGGCCCACCAGGTTTAGACACAAAGAGCCCAACTGGATCAGGCATCTCCATCATCCACTATAGCTGATTGAGGATCCTGTGGCCAGAGTGGTTTAGACCCCTCATGTTTAGAGGTTTACGGTCTTCAGCCTAGGTGGCCTGGGAGCCTTTGGTCCAAGTGTCTCAGGAACAAGGGCCCAAAGGGATTAGGTGCCTCCAGGCCAAGGATTTCAGTACCCTGAACTACACGATTTGGGATCCTTGATGGCTAAAAGGCTCAGGCACCATCTGTTCAAGGGATTTAGGATCATCAGGCCAATGGATCTGGGAGCTACCATGCAGCAGGGTGAAGACCCTGGACCCACGATATTTAGGCAGAGCAAGCCCAAGGGGACTGGGCACCCACAGCCCCTGGGACTTTGGAGCTGCTGGCCCAGGTGGTTGGGGATCCTGACATCCAAAGAGCTCAGACGTCCCTAGCCAAGGGGGATTAGGCACCTCCTGCCTGAGGCTCAGACCCTGATGAGCAGTAGGGCCAGCCTGCAGGCTCCCTGCCAGCCACGGCCATCAGGACCGCCCAGCCCTGCCCGGGGAGGGGTGCTGGCAGGGGCCAGGCAGGCCATGGAGCCGCGCCAGCCCCTGCTGGGCACAAAGCCAGAGTCCCCGAGGTGACAGCAGGGCTGCCCACCCCAGCCCGCCTGCGGAGCTGCCCGCTGCTGCGCTCTGGCTGTCCCTCCCCAGGGAGCAAAGCCGCTCATAGCCGTGTTTGAACCTCCTCCCCAGGGATCAACCCCTTCCCGCTTGCTGGGCACCTCCAACTCTTTGAAAGCAAAAGTGGACAGACCCTATCCCCGCTCCACCTCCTCCTCCATCCCGTCCCTGCCCTGAGTCCCCACGGCAGCTCCACAGGCAGGCGGGCAGCCCCATCGCCCAGCCGGCCAGGTGGTTATCTCCAGCACCAGCCAGACCTCACAACCAGCAGCCCAGCACACCTCGCCTCGGCCCCATGGTGGGGACCCAGGGCGGTGGAGGAAGGAACAGGGACCCCCTTTTCCTCCTCCCAGGAAGGCTATGGCTCTCGCAGACGTATGTTCCCACTTCCCCTCCGACACAGGCAGAGTCTTTCCCCAGCCCCAGGGAACACACAACCCCCCCGGGAGCTGGGGCAGGGTCACGAATTGAAATCCTGCACAGCCTCAACTGACACAACAGAGTCACCGTAACTCCCAACACACCACAAGCAGCCCAGAGTTAAAAAAAAAAAAACACAACAGACACAGGCAAGAAATTTCTGAGACGTCGAAATAAAAACCCAGACCAGTAACTCTTAAAAACTGGAACTCTCCATACCAAAGATGTTCCTTTTTTCTTTCATTAACTGCCTTGTTTTAGCTATTTCCAGAGAGGAATAGATTGGTTCTTTATAAAAAGCAATAGAAAGGGGTAAAAATAGAGGCAAAAGCTATTTACAGAACCCAAAGGGGAGAGTACCGAAACGCCTCTAGACTTCTCACTTCTTCTTGGGTGATTTTCGGGTGCTGGACTTGGCTTTGGGTTTTGACCGCTTTGCCTTCTTGGGCTTGGATGCCTTCAGTGACTTGACCTTAAAAGTCTTTGTCTTCTTGGCTTTCTTCGGGCTGGCCCTCGACTTCTTCCTGGCTTTCCTGGTGGCAGATTTGGGCTTCTTTGCCGGCGACTTGGATTTCCTGCGCCTTGCAGCTTTCCGGGGAGACGTGGATTTCCTGGCCACCTTCTTCCTCTTCCTGGCCGGGGACTTCTTCGCCTTGTTGGCCTTGGCCAGGCGGAAAGAGCCGGAGGCGCCAACCCCTTTGGTCTGCTTGAGGACGCCGGCGGCGAGCAGGCGCCGGATGGAGAGCCTGATCTGGACATCGGCGTTCGGGCCCACCTTGTAGTGGCTCTTCACGTACTTCTGGATGGACTGGCGGGAGGAGCCGCCGCGGCTCTTCTCAGCCCGGATGGCCGCCGCGATCATGTCCGAGTAGGTGGGGTGGGCTGCCGGCCGCCGGGCCACCCTGGCCCGCTTGGGTTTGGTGGCCGGAGCCGGGAGCGGTATCGGACTGTCCGTCATGGTCGGTGCTTCGCCCCGGGATGCTCCGCTATTCCCCTCAATGGCGGGAAGCCTGGCCCGCCCGGCCCGGGACCCCTGCCCCTGGGCGGGGAGAGGCTGGGGAAAGGAGCAGTGGGGGAACAACCGCAGCAGTCCCGGTGCGCTGCCGGTGCCGCTCCCGCTGCCGCCGCTGCCGCCGCCGCCGCCGCCGCCGCCGCCTCTGCGGCCGCGCCCGCCGCGGGCAGACTTTAAAGGCGCGGCGCGGACCGCGGGGAGGACTGGCCCGCGCGCGCCATCCGCGCGCCCGCCCGCCCGCCCGCCGGTGTCCCCGTGTGTCCCCCACCACGCCCCGACCCGCCCCGGGAGCCCGCCGGGCTGGGACAGTAAGGGACATCAGGGGACGAGGAGGGACACTGTGAGGGGACAACAGCGGGAAAAGGAGGGACAATGTGTGGGGACAAAGAGTGACGCTGGGGGTCACTGGGGGTCAAGGAGGAGCACTTGGGGGAATACTGGGTGGGGAAAAAGACAGACACTGGGGGGGTCATGGAGGAGACAAGGAGAAGCACTTGGGGACAGACAAGGAGAGACAAGGCAGGGACACTTCGAGCAACTTCAGGGCATGTGGAGAGACACTTGTGGGGACGCTGGCGGTCGAGGAGGGACATTTGGGGGGAAACAAGGAGGGACATAGGGACATAGGGACATCAGGGCATAAGCAGGGACACAGGGGAGGACATTAGAGGACGCTGGGGGGGACACCAAGAAGAAAAGGGGGAGCACCAGGGTCAAAACAGGCTCAGCAGCGGTACCCCACAGCCCAATGCCTCTGCCCCACCTCTCTGTCTTGTTTGCTCCCTACCAAGTGCTTTGGGGACATCAGCTCAGCCCTCGCATGTGTGGGCAGGGGCCACAAATAACAAGCTGTCCGCTTTTTGAGGGGGCGCATAAGTCTGGGAGGAGACGGAGCGTGGACAAACAACAGTGACAATCAGCCATCCTTTCCCAGATGGGTAAGTGGTTGGCTGTTCCTGGGAGATTAAGTGTAGCCACTATCATCATCTTGCCCGTAGGATTCAGATGATGTTTCCCTCCTTATTTCTTAAAAACACGCGGGCACAACTGCCTGGTGCCCACTGGGACGCTGTGCCGTGCTCAGAGGTAAACCCCAGCGCCTCCAAACCCCTCGGCTTTTCAGCGGGGTGCTAAAATACACAGAGAGCACCTTCCTGTAACCTCCACGCACCCTGGATGCCCAAGGGGCATCAAAACCACCAGCCAGGGACACACAGAAACATATATAAAAATAGATATAGATATATAAATATAAATAAATGTAAATATAAAAATAATAGAAAAAATAGAAATAGAAATAGAAATAGAAATAGAAATAGAAATAGAAATAGAAATAGAAATAGAAATAGAAATAGAAATAGAAATAGAAATAGAAATAGAAATAGAAATATTTGATGTCCCCTCCCCAATATACACACGTACTACGTGAGGGTGCAGCACGTCCCAGTCCTGGGAGGAAGCACTTGGTCCCCTGATGCTTTTCCAGGGGTGGCAGGAGTGTAACCCACTGAGAGCATCCCCTTGTGCCTCTCTCTCCCCGGTGCCACTCTTTCACGTGTCCCGCTTCATTTGGGGAGCAGGACAGGTTCGCACCAGCTGCAAACCACTCCATTTTATCAAAAGCAAAGAGCCCCCAGTCATGGAGGGGAATAACCACCCTCTCATCTCTCCTGGGGCTTTTTATTTTTTGCCTAAGACCTGATGAATATATCACTTTCCATCCTATATGGAGCGTATGGGCAGCGAGCTCTGGTGGCCACCACAACGCTTTGACCAGCCGAAGGACTACTCATTTTTCCGTGCTGGGAATAAACCGCCGTCGCTGGCTGCCTGCACGTAGGCAAGCCGGGCGCGTGCAGATAAGGCACCATCTGCTTTTATTTCCATCCAAGTTTTTAACCGTCAGAAGTGTCTCGCCCGTACGCCACACTCTGAGGGTAGACGAGGGGTGGGTGGGGGGTGTAAGCATCAGCCCTGAACCCCCTGGGATTGGCACGGCGCCACAGGCTGACCGCAGAGCCTCCAGCCTTAAAAACCAGGCAGCCATTATCAGGGCAGTGCAGTAATGGGGAGGCAAGGCGGGGGGGGGGAGGCAGGGAGGGAGGAGGACAGATGCTTTACCTAACTGTAGGCAGCTGAAAATTAGGGTTCTAATCTCAGCTGATCACCTGGGCAGCTCCTGCAGCCGACCAGGGCTGCTCAGCCTCCTCCGGCGGGTGCCGCTGCCGGTGGGCAAATGCCCTCTCCTCTATATGTGGGGGTTCTGACCCTTTCATCCAGACCAGCTCCCTAATTTTTAGCCAGCCAAAATAAGGGGAGCATCCTATGCCCCCAATCGACTCGGTGGAGGGAAGGTGTAGGGGTGGTCACAGCTCATCAGGCTGCTGCTGACCTTGCACATGGGTGGGCAGGAAGTCAGCCAGTTACCAGT